>NC_035442.2:165297238-166497238 GCF_002127325.2 Helianthus annuus
TCTGACCCTTAGTTGATGATAGCCCGACCTTAAGTCGATCTTTGAGAAGTAGCTCGCTCCTTGCAGCTGATCGAACAGATCATCGATCCTCGGCAAAGGATATCTGTTCTTTATGGTAACTTTATTTAGCTCTCGGTAGTCGATGCACAACCGCATCGATCCGTCCTTCTTCTTTACAAATAGGACTGGTGCTCCCCAGGGAGATGAACTAGGTCTGATAAAACCTTTCGCCAGCAGTTCATCCAACTGGGTCCTTAGTTCTTTCATTTCCGTTGGAGCTAGCCTGTAAGGTGCTCTTGCTATCGGAGCCGCTCCAGGAAGGATGTCTATTCTGAACTCCACTTGTCTATCTGGTGGCAAACCAGGTAGTTCTTCGGGAAAAACCTCGGGGTATTCAGAAATGACAGGAAGATCCTCTATCTTCGGCTTAGGTTCTTCAATTATAACCTGAGCCATGTAAATTACACAGCCTCTGTTCAAACACCTAGAAGCTTCAGCATAGATACGTCCTCGGGGCAATCCGTACTGCGTATCTCCTCGAATGGTAAGCGATTCACCACTCGGAGTCTTTAGCACTATATGCCTCTTGCCGCAAATGATTTGGGCCTGATTACGGGATAACCAGTCCATGCCTAGGACTATGTCGAAACCCGCAAGTTTGAAGGGAAGTAGAGATAGAGGAAAAGAATGGTTCTTAATGGACATTTCACATCCCTCTAGAACAGTAGAGACGGTTTCTATCGTGCCGTCTGCTAACTCTACTTCGTATTTCGCATCAAGGGTTTTGATAGGCACATTTAGTAGTTGGCAAAATTTCTGGTCTACAAAGGATTTATCAGCGCCAGAATCGAATAGTACTCTTGCAAATATATTATTTACGAGAAAAGTACCTGTGAGCACATTGTCGTTCTGAACCGCTTCCTTTGCATCCATGCGAAAAACTCTCGCATTTGACTTCTTGGTCTCTTCCGCCTTCTTGGCATACTTAGGGCAGTTACTCTTGATGTGCCCTTTTTCGTTACAACCATAGCAGGTTGCATCCTTGATTTTCTTGCACTCCACAGTCTTATGATCCTTGGACTTGCATAGTCCACAGGAAGGAGTCTTTGATTGCGATTGTGAGTTCGATGCAAATCTACATTTCCCAGAGTGGGGTTTCTTGCAGATTTTGCAGTTGGGCCTTTCACCAGCTTGCCCATCTTTCTTCGCCTCCGACCCTCTTTTGCCTTCACCGTTTCCACGGTGTTTCTTCCCTGATCTTCGTGAGGTATCATCCTCACGTTTTCTCTTCTCAGCCTCCTTGTTCCTTAGTGTCCTCAGACGGATAGCGTCTAAGGTGAGAGACAAGGAGAGGTCAGTAACTGACCTGAAGGTCGTCGGCCGAGAGGCCTTTACACTCGCCTTTATTGCGGGCTCCAAGCCCCCAATAAAACGGGCGATTCTTCGGGGTTCTGGTGTCACGAGGTATGGAACCAGACGAGACATTGTATTGAAACTCGTCAAATATGCCTGGCAGTCCAGGTTCGTCATCACCAGTGACACAAAGTCAGCCTCGATCTTCTCAACCTCATGCTGAGGGCAATAGTTCTCCTTAATGAGAGCAATAAATTCCTCCCACGTCATTTTGTATAAAGCAGACTTACCAGATGCCTGCACCAACGCCCTCCACCATGCCAGGGCCTCGCCCTTAAATGACTGGGACACATACTTCACCACATCCCTCGCTGCACACCCGCTGATGTCTACAATAGTGTCCATCTCATCTAGCCAGGTGATACAATCCACAGCACCTTTCTCCCCTGTAAATTCCCGGGGCTTACAAGATACAAAGTATTTGTAGGTGCAACCCTTAGCATTTGATGCATCAGTATATTCTCTATCGCGATGAACGCTGTTCTCAGTGGACGAGTGTTTGTCGTCATCTTTCTTGGGTTGAGAGGGTGGTTTGGAGTGTGTCTTTGGTTTAGAGGGTGGTTTTGACACGGTTCTGCCTTGGGACTCAGTATATTGACGATCAAGAGCTGCCTGAACAGCATTGTCAATCAGAGCCTTCAGTTGTGCGCCTGTCAAATGCACTGGCGTATTGTCGTAGTCATCTTCATTAGTATGGCTATTCTCTCCGTTGGGATCCGCCATTGTAACTTGAATCTGTTACAGAAGATAACAAAATTTTATTCAGGAGATTATTATATAATTGTCTTTTATGACAATTTGTCAACCATGGTACAGAGACCATATTTGGTTAACTTATTATTTCATTACATATTAGGATTTGAATATATCCTATTTCAGCTATATAAATAGTATTGGCGGCATAAAGCCTAATCACGAGGATGTTTTATAATTTTAGCCGAGATTTCAGAGAATCAAAGGCATAGAGATTTGAACCGTAGTTCTTTTATCTCTTTCTGACAGGGAGTCATAGACCACCACTGCCTTTTGTCGTTATAAGACAATTATTACGGCCCATAGGCACTACACCTCTAATGGATGTTTTAATATGGTTGGCCCGTAGGCACTACATCTCTAGTGGATGTTTTAATATGGTTGGCCCGTAGGCACTACATCTCTAATGGATGTTTTAATAAGGTTGGCCCGTAGGCACTACATCATTAATGGATGTTTTTAATAATACTGGCCCGTAGGCACTACATCACTAATGGATGTTTTAATAATACTGGCCCGTAGGCACTGCATCACTAATGGATGTTTTAATAAGATTGATCACCTTCATTGGTGATTTAACCCACGATTTATAAATCATTTAGTTGGGTTTTGAAATCCTTAAAGGATTATTGTATAAGAATGACGTGCGTGATTTTAACGAATCACATCTGCCATGATTGTTAACATGCGTACAGAGGTTAACAGGGAATCAGAATCTTTTCAATTAGGTCGTACCATCTTGACTGGATCTTAAAAGACACCAAGCTAGGTTTCACCTTTTAAGATTCTTTATCTAGGCAGATCAATATAAAAGGAATGGTTTTGATTTATTTTATACATATTAAAACAAAACTCATAACATACATTCCATAATCTCAAATACAATTACATATTGCCCTAAACGGGTCTTTCAAATAGTACATACCTCCTTAGAGGTATAAAATAAGTGACAAGTCCACGCAGGGACTAACATAAGATAAATGTCCATGCAAGGACTTAAAAGATAAGTCCACGTAGGGACTGAAATACGATAAGTGTCCACGCAGGGACTTATTTCAAAGTAGAAATTACATTAGTACAACTATTAAGGGCTAATGGTCACGTTTCTTCTTTTTGCCCTTTAGTAGGTTCGCCAAGCCTTTGAGAAATCCTCGGTGGCTTTTCTTCTCTTCTTCGAACTCTCTCTCCACACGATCTAGTCGATGGAGTATCTCTTCCTGTTCAGGAGGAGAGAAACGTGGTTGTGGCGCTTGATGCGGAACTGGAGGTCTGGGAGGTATTGGATACCCATGAGCTGAGTAGTCCGGTGGTCCCATGTTTCCATGTGCTCCGTCAGGGTAGCGCGCATTATATCTTGCCGACACCACATATGGGTCACGCTCATAGCCGTAGTTGTATTGTGCTTGTGACGGTTCGAACGGGTTGTAAGCCGTTGGACCTGTGTAAGCAGGTATGGGTTGGTCATACCCAAATGGTGGCGAATTTTGTGCAGCTGGTGCGGAGTTCGCCTCCTGTATAGGACTTGAAGGTCCTTCTTCTTGTAGTGGCGGATAGTGGCTACTACTAGAATGTCGAGGAGTGCTGAAGTGGATACCCCCTCCTCCTCGTGTAGACATACGAGCATTTGTCCTCCTACGCCTTGGCGGATCAGGTATTACTGGTTGCGCCGGTGGCGGAGGTGGTGGCGTAACTGCCACAAAGCGTGAATCCTCAGAGGGATCCTGTGGATGTCGCGGTTGTTGAGATGTCTGTTGAGGTGGCGTGTAGTACCACTCATGTCGGTCGAACAACGCTTGGAAACTGTCTGGTCCCTGGTAGGGTGTGCCATGGAAGGATGACCCATCAGAGACTTCTATCGGATGCGTGGGCGTACCACGAGCAGGTTCAGTTGGATCAGTGTCTTCATCCATATGGTCCTCGGAGAAGTGATCTTGTGGCCCTAGTGGAACAAAGCCTGAAGGTTCCTGTATGTAGTCAGCCGGATTAAACTGACCTATGTAGTATGGGGTAGGGTCGTCGTAATTTCGGTGCGATACCGAACGTTGTAGAGGTATGAAGGAAGGTTGTGGGTTGTTGGGATCATTCTCTGAGTTTGGCCCAAAGGAGTGCCGATAAGATGGCGTCGAGCTGTGCGAGGTGGAATGCCTCGCGGGTTCGTAAAGATCTCTTCGTCGTTGTGGCTCTTCGCTCCGTGTCATCGAAGGATGTCTTGCACCAGATGGTCCAGCTTCGTTATCGTGATGTGTCACGACTTCTCCTCTGCCTCTTCTTCCCCTTCCTCTTCCTCGGAATATAACAGGTGGCATTTTCCTGCTTTATAAAACTTTAAATACCAATAATAAAAGAAAAGACAAAATTGGAATAACAATTCGAATTTGTCCTAAGTTCTTGCCTAGACTCAAGTATGTGCAATTGTGTCATTGAGATTAAACACATTAGGATAGTGTTTAATTCACTCAATGTTGGCTCTGATACCAACCTGTCACACCCCGATTTCCACGTGTCTCACCAGTGGGCCCGGTGGGGGATTACCGTGACGATGTTGGCAACAATATAGTCAAACCACACAATTATATAAATGCACAGCGGAAGCTTAAAGATAAATATATACTTCAACCTCTGGTTGTAATATCAAATGTATTACAGAAGTCGAATATATCCACAGCGGATCAAAATAATATAATATTGTTCATTCAGATACGGCCTCGGATTGACGTGAAACTTTAAGGACATGCTTATTATTTAATAAGCAAGGTTCTGGTCCGTTCACGTGTCCGAAATACTCGTTTTATTTTCAAAATGGCGTTACGGTCAACTTTTAGGCGATTAACGGAAATGCGTAAAAGACTCGAGTAACTCATGAACCGATCACAGAGGTTTATATCATCATGTAACCTGGTCCTAAGAGAGTCCTAAGGTATATCTATACCTCACTAAAACGGGTCAGAACTGAAGTCAAAACAAAAGTCAAACTTTTGCGACATTCGGCTCCGAACCGGGTCAATATAGCAAATGGTCGATTCAAACGAGCGCAAACAAGTTTATTTACTTAATATCATGTTTTATGAGTGTCAAAACAGGTTTCTTAGTATGTACATTACAGATTATGCATAAATCGCTAAAATAGCTTTCTGTTGACTTTTTAACCGCACGTTTGACTTGATATTTGATATAGTTAGAGTGGTGATCAGGGGGAACCCTTTTAGAGGTTTATTACCCACATAATTACCTTCTCAAAACTACTTTTGATCCGTCATAAGACTGAACCATTTGCAAGTTATTGTAATGACAACCGTTAGTTACGACGGTTGTGTTTATAAGCTATAACTATGGAAATGTATGACCAAAATGGTTATGAACGACTTACAGAAGTGGTATCTTGCTTAGAGAGCAGAAGGGAATGCTAGAGAGCTCTTAGAATGATCAGATAGAAGTGTTTGTGTTGTGGTGAATGTTATGAACCAAATGTGCTTATTTATAGTGTTCACAAGCCCTCAAGATCATCACAACTCAGTCTACATTTGATCATGGATCATGGGCAGGTGTCCCTAAGTGATATGGGTCGAGTAGGGGGCACCCATGCTCCATTAATTGGTTGTTTGGTCGTTCAAAAGCTCCAAAAGGCAAGATGTTACAACTTTCTGCATCTGGGCGTCTAATGCGGCCCGCATGGGAGTTCCATGCGTTTATAATGCGGGTCGCCTGAGATCCAATTATCAGACGCGTATATTAGGAGGCTCGCGGCCCGCCTCAACTTATCCCTAACCTATACGCGGGTCGCGAGAGGTTATAATTTCAGAAATTTTAAATCTTTTGAAATGATTACGAAATCCTGGTAATTAATAACGAAATCTTTCGTAATGATTTACCTGACCTTTCGGGTTTGAAGGGGTAACTTTGCGGTTTGGCCCTCGGTTAATTACAACTAAGGACCTCATGTTATTTACCCGCGTTGTTAAGTCCCCGGTTAGTTTATTAGTTATTCAGAAAGCCTTAACTTTTATTATTTACGATTTTAACCCTTCTCATACGAATTTGAGTATAACTCTCTCGTTTTAGGACGGAACTTCGCGGAATTTGTACAGTATATTCTAGTGAGCGTATAATACTGTTACGAAGCCTTGGGTACGTTAAAGGGTCACTCAGAGGTATAATTAAACATGTTGACACAGTTAACCCCAGTAGCTCGTAATCTCTCACTTTCTTCCGCGTTTCGCTTCCGTATGATCTATGATTTATTCGTTTGAAGGTACAAGCATTATTTAGGGTTACTATACAGTATATTTACCCTTGTTGACATTTATAACCCTCGAATTTATATACTTTCAAGGTTTGTCAAAATTAGTCCTTTATTTATTATAGATGCCACGTGTAATCAAATGACACGTGTTAACACATCATTGGACACAAAAATTCGAGGTGTTACAATTAGGTCGTTTACTTTAATATTAAACCATCAATAAATTACCAAAACCGAGAAATTACTGATTAAAAACGAATATTCATCACAAACCTGAGTAGAAAAATAACTAGCCAATAATCATAGTCAAGAACGATAAATAGATCTCAAACAGTAATGAAAACATGTTCATAGAGTCTAATAACACAAAGTAAATTAAACCAAACTAACACGTTTACGAACTGAACTGGGATCCCGTTACTTAGCCTTGAATCTTGAACTAAGCTTTTTTCCTCCTTGAAAACCTTCTGCAGTCCAATCCTCTTATCGCACCCTTTAGATCTACGTCTGATGTTGAATATATCTTCTGTTCGTCTCATGTCCAGCCCCCTTGCTGCCGTCTGATGTTGTATTGTATTTATTTATATGGATTTTGGTCTTGCAACACAAATTCCACGACTTGGTTTTGTCTGGCGGGCTGCTAAACTGTACTTGGGCCAGGCTCCACGTGCCTAGCGATACACAATCGGCCCAACAAGCAAGAATCAAGAAGCGATGGCATGATGTAAATTAGTGGATTCATCTTTGTCGGTCAACTGTTTTAAAATCTTGGTCAACATGAGATAATGCTTCACAATTCCCGAAGCCTCCTGATATCTTTTTCTTTTGTTGTTTGACTAGCACAATATTCAACTTTCACACAATTGTCATTCAAGTTTCTCTATCTTATAAAATAGAGATAGTGTCATCGGTCCACTCAAGAAAAATAGTGGCAATTTTAATTCGGTCACTGGCGCCCTACTCTGCCCAATTGGCTGGTTATTTCCTTATTACTCGTTTTTGCTTTATTTGCACCAGAACCTGGCCCAACACAAAATAATGTAATATAATACTAAAAACTATAAAAAAAATAAATAAAAACTATACAAAAAGTATACAATTTACACGGGACAAATATGTGTATTTTACCATACATCAAATATCCCCACATTTAAACCTTTTTCGTCCCTAAAAAAGACTTATGCAAACGGAATCAGAATGCAAATGGTTTTCCACTGTAACAAATGTCATACTGTCATTTTCATTTATACCCATTAGCTTTATAAGACAATATAAAATGTCATTTTGACCCCTTCGTATTTTACATGATAATTTTTATGTATGTGGGTCAAATATAATACGTTTTTTGGTTTATATTTATACAAGAACATTTTACAAAATTACTCTACAAGATCGTTTGTAGAGTAATTTATTCTACGAGTAAATAATTACGAAAATGTTACCGCGTTTTTTTTACATTTTCCCTCTATTCATACGTTTTGTTTGATAAGGATATTTGTATTTGATCTTTTGTAAAAAAATATTTCACATCCCCATGAAAAAAATTTCAAGTCCGGCAGTACCACTAGTTCAAACCCGGAGAGTGCTATAGTGACATACTCTTCAAAAAAAATAGTAAACTGCCAAAATGGTCCATGAGGTTTGGTCACTTTTGCAACTTTAGTCCAAAACTCAAACCTTTTGAATCTGGGTCCCTGTGGTTTCAATTTTGTTGTCATTTTCATCCAAACTCAAAATCTGGTCAGCTTTTTTAGTTAATATCCAATTTTTTTTTGTATTTTTTCTCTCTTTTAGTGAAGGGCAAAATGGTATTTTAACGTTTTATTATAACAAATTAAAAAAATCTGATTATTTTGCCATTCATTAAAAAGGAGGAAAAAGACAAAAAAACTGGATGTTAACTAAAAAATATGATCATATTTTGCTTTTCGATGAAAATGATAATAAAATTAAAACCAAAATGACCTAGATTCAAAAAATTTGAGTTTTGGACTAAAGTGAGAAAATTAACAAAACTCCGGATCATTTTGGAAGTTGACTCTCATAGATTCAAAAAATTTGAGTTTTGGACTAAAGTGTGAGAAAATTAACAAAACTCCGGATCATTTTGGAAGTTGACTCTTATAGATTCAAAAAATTTGAGTTTTGGACTAAAGTGAGAAAATTAAGGGTGAGAGTGGCACTCATCTCTTGGAGTGACCTCTCTTACAAAAAACCAATCAGCATGCGCCACGTCAACTCCCCCACACCCTCAATTTGATGGCGGCACTCCTCTCTTAATTACATCTCATCATGTTCTCTCTCTCTACATCTTCTCTCTCTCCTCTCTTTTTGTGCGGTGAACACCCACCGCTCCCCACTCACCGCAGACACTCCCCGAGAAGTCGGCGGCGGTGTTCCCGCTCGGGGACTACACACCCCGCACTCCTCCCCAAAAAGTGCCCCGCTCACCCAAAAAAAACTCCGGATCATTTTGGAAGTTGACTCAAAAAAATTCTCATTTAACCCAATAGTACCACCGTGACGACAGTATCAAAAAATAAACCCCAAAACCCCAGAGTTAACACTCAACCGCAGTCTTACGACAGCAACGACGGTGATGATTCATGTGTTCTTCTACACACACATCGTCCCTCTTCACACACACACACACACACTAAACCATTGAACTCAACTCGTGAATTACTTCTCTGATCATTAGCTCAGCCACACACCAATGGATGCACATACACCCTTCGCAAACAACAAGCGTCCATTCGACCACACCACCGTTGACCGGTCCGACCCCCACCTTACACCGTCCTCCTCCACCAAACGCCGCCACCACCCTCTCCCATCCTCACCGGCCACACCACAATCCACCATCAATAACCCCTTCCGAAACCCTATCAAATTCTCATCTAACGAAACCGTATTCCGTATCCTCTGTCCCGCTTCAAAGACCGGCGGTTTAATCGGCAAAGGCGGTGCAATCATCCGCCAGTTTAGAGAAGAAACCGGTGCCAGAATTCGCATCGATGAGCCGATTCCCGGTGCCGATGAGCGTGTGATTCTCATAGCAGCCGCTGACTCTAACCCTAACCCTAACTCTAACCATAAGAGTAAGAATAATGTTAATAGTAATGATAATGACAACAATAATAATAGTAAGAATGAGGAGTGTGAGGGTGAGGGTTTAGGAGGTTTAAGTTGTGAAGAATCGGTTGCTCAGAATGCATTGGTTAGGGTTTTTGAGAGGATATTGAAGGTGGATGAGGAAAGGAGTAAAATGGGGAAGGAGGAGGGGGAGAATGGTGAGGATAATGCAGCGGATGGGAGCGGTGGAATACCGCAGGGACCGGTGGTGTGTCGGTTGTTGGCGGCGAGTCATCAGATTGGATCTGTGCTTGGGAGAGGTGGGAAGATTATTGAGAAGATTAGGCAGGAGAGTGGGGCTCAGGTTCGGGTTATGCCGAAGGATCAGCTTCCGGAGTGTGCGTTTCCGGGAGATGAGTTGATTCAGGTAGTATTGCGTGCTACATTGTTGGTTTGTTACTTAAGTTTGTTTAATTACAAGTGGTTTAATTACGTGGCAATGCGTATTTGATTTCATAACATTTTATGCAGTTTTAGTGCTTACTCAATCTCTTAAATACCGTTTAGTGGCGCTAGAGTTTGATTTTACGTATTTGTTTATGTCGTGCATTATGATATTATCCAATAGCTTTAGATTTTAGGGCATTGTAGGCTGATCTAAAACCTATGTGTTTGAGTTTTACTTGTTTACCCGTTTTTTGTGTTCTCTTCTTCGGTGCAAGAATTCCCTTCGGATATGTTATATACTTCTTTGGTATTCAATTCTATGCACTCCTTTAATAGCAAGTATTTTTATATGGAACGTTTTGGTTGCCAAATCAACCCCTTTTTACTTTCTATTTAGCTTCTTACACGTGTAAAACTGTTAGCTGTGTACATATTCTTTGCCTACCGAGTGAGAGTTTAAACGTTTGCTTTAATGCACAGATGGCTGGAAAGTTTGTAGCCGTAAAGAAAGCTTTATTATCCGTATCAAGTTGTCTTCAAGAAGCAGGCAATTCTGGCAGTAACAGACCTATGGGAATCGCGCCTCATGGATACGGTATACTTTTTATTTAACACGTGGATTTTATGCTACTGTAACTAGCTAATCTTATTAACGATTATTATTGTATGTTTTAGGCGGTGATCACCACCACCGAATGGGCATGGAAGAGGAAATTGTTTTTAGACTACTGTGTCATGCTGACAAAGTTGGAAGTTTAATTGGTAAAGGTGGGTCCATCAGAAGAGCACTACAGACAGAGACCGGTGCATCTATAAAAATTGCTGATCCATCACCTGATTCGGATGAACGAGTGGTTGTTATATCTGCACGTGAGGCATGTGAGCTTGCATGCAATCTCTCCGTAAACGGATTCTTTTAGTTTTATTGTAATTTTTAGAGTAAAATGCCATTTTCGTCCCTGAGGTTTGGCCGGTTTGCGACTTTCGTCCAAAGTTTTGTTTTTCCGCATTTGGATCAGAAAGGTTTGAAATTTTGCCATTTTCATTCGGCTCGTTAACTCCCATCTGTTTCCTCTGTTAAGTCAGGGGTATTTTCGTACATAAAGTGAAAAAAACTGAATTGTCCTTTAAGTGAATACTTGTACATAAAGTGAACAAGACCGAATTGCTCTTCAAGTTAACAAAAAAGACGAAAAGTACCCTTAACTTGACGAGATTAAATGGATGGAGTTAACAAGCTGGATGAAAATGGCAAGATTTCAAACCTTTTGGATCCAAATGCGGAAAAACAAACCTTTGGGCAAAAGTCGCAAAACTGGTCAAACCCCAGGGACGAAAATGGCATTTTACTTTAATTTTAAAGTACTTACTTGTTCCCACATGATGCAGAGTTTAGAGCAAAGGCATTCTCCGTCACAAGATGCGGTTATGCGGGTCCATGGTAGAATCGTTGAGGCTGGGTTTGAATCCGGTGCAGCCATCGTTGCTAGGCTTCTAGTGCACTCACGGCTGATTGGGTGTATATGGGGTAAAGGCGGCATGATTATTAACGAGCTCAGAAGACTTACTGGTGCTAGCATACACGTTTTTCCTAGAGAACAGGTTGCAAAATATGGTATGCCCAGTGATGAAGTTGTGCAGGTGCCTCTTTATACCGTTATACGTTAATAGTTGTTAATATCGGTTGCATTTAGATTTTAGAGATATAATTTTGTTTTAATAATTGTTTGTAGGTAATTGGTAGCTTACAGTGTGTTCAAGATGCTTTGTTTCAAATCACAGGCAGACTTCGTGAAACCTTTTTTCCAATGAAACCATATTTTCCAAACGGTCACATGGGCCCGCCGTATCTAGAAATGCCACCACCTTCTTTTCGGCCTAGACATGATCCTGCTTATTCACCAGTCGGGCCTTTTGAACCACCTCCTTTTTCACACGGTGGGGACCATTTTCATCCAAGTTATTCGCACCCTTACGGCAATGAACGGCCAGGATACGGTCCCCCCTTCAGCAGGCAGTCTGAGGTCGGTAGTTTTTTTTTTTTTTTTGATACCAGTAGCATGTTTTGATTGTTTTTAATTAGAGTAAAATGCAATTTTCGTCCCTGCTGGTTGGCGACTTTTGCGACTTTCGCCCAAAGGTTTGTTTTTTCGCATGTGGATCCAAAAGGTTTGAAATCTTACCATTTTCATCTGGCTCGTTAGCTCCATCCATTTTTCTCCGTTAAGTCAGGTGTATTTTCGTCTTTTTTTGTTAACTTAAAGGGCAGTTCGGTCTTTTTCACTTTATGTACAAGCATTTAGCAAAATGTACAAGTATTCAAAATACCGAATTGCCCTTTAAGCTAACAAAAATGACGAAAATACCCCTGAATTAACGGAGAAAAATGAATGGAGTTAACGAGCCAGATGAAAATGTCAAGCTTTTAAACCTTTTGGATCCATATGCAAAAAAAACAAACCTTTGGACGAAAGTTGCAAAACTAGCCAAACCTCAGGGACGAAAATGTCATTTAATCTTTTAATCATTCACCATAATCTTTTTGTGTTTTCTTTCTTCTTTAGCCAGCAAGCAACATGCATGCAGGTGAAATTAGTGAGTATGAAGGTCGTGTAACAAAGGTTAACGATCCAGCTGCAAGGTATTACTCTTAAAATAATGCTCATAAACTTGCATTTATTTATGGTACCTATTTATAGTATTTTGTTTTCGCGTATCAGGAATGAAAGCATAACTGTTGAGATGACAATTCCTCAAAGTTTGTTAGCGTCTGTATATGGAGAGAACAATAGCAACTTGGGCCATATAAAAGAGGTGAGCGTCACACGTGTTCTTTTAAGATGAATTACCATAAACGAAACCAAATTGATACTTGGGTGGTCTCAGAATGCTGTTTTTATATTTGGATGGCGTTACATTACTTTTACGTTTTCAATACTTGGGGTGGCTTATGTATACGTCATCCAGTTTTATACATTATGGTTATAAAATATACAATGGGAAATGAATGGAGTGGTGTTTTGATTATACAGATGTCGGGTGCAAAGGTAGCGGTGACAGAAGGAAAAGCGGGAATCGTGTTGTCGGGTACTTATGATGAAACTCAAACAGCTCAGTGCCTGGTTCATGGATTCATCCGTTGTGAACAGCATCTCACCCCTGTTGGTTTGTGATTACAAGTATTTCATTACATACAAAATGAAGCAAGAAGACTAGCTTTTTTAACGAACGAGTTTTGTTTTGTTCTTTTTATTTTCAGTATCTTGTAAAATAATTATTCTAAAGCAAATTGTTAGTTATTCTGTTGGTTTTTTTAAATGGGAAGTATCTAGTAAAATAATTATTCTAAAGCAAATTGTAGTTATTCTGTTGGTTTTTTTAAATGGTAATGTTGTATAAAAGTAATTTAAAATAGCAAATTTGATAAATACTGGGTAGATTAACCCAGGGCCTGGGTGATTTGTGTGAACTTAAATTATACAACAGGTTAATTTGGATTTACTCAAATTATGATATGGTTAGATACAAGTCAGGGGCTGTTTGGTAGGGCTGACAATTGGGTACCTGTTAAGACACGATTAGACCTGTTTGACTGAAAAATACACACTTTGACTTTTTTAATTTTTAAAATAATTAAAATTACAATGTTAGGATCTATCATTTATTCATCTTTGTACATAAAACATAAAATTGTTTTATAAACATGAGGTAGAAAGTAGTTAAACGAGTCATAATCATGTTTGAAACTTATGTTGTGCGCGCCGTCAGAAACCTGTTAAACCTGTTAAGACACGACTTGCCGGCCTTACTGTTTGGTAGCCTCTTAATGACCATTCAGATGCTACCTCTTAATGGTTTAAAACCTCTGAATGAATAAGAGGTAACCTCAAGTCTGAATGGTTAAGAGGTAACCTCTGAATGGTAAATCATCACATGTCACATTCTTCTACCTTCTCATTGGTAAAATTCTTAATGGTTCCATTAAGAGGTAGCCTCTTAATGACCATTCAGAGGCTACCAAACAGCCCCTCACTATTACAAAACTTGCTATTTTAAAACGCATCTAAATGGACAAACACCACCAAGTTTGTTATACTTGGATTACACAATGTTTTATACCTCAAAACTTTCAACCATACATGTGTAACTAGGTTTGGCATCTGTTGAAACAATGGTTAACACAAGGATAACCAAGAGGGTCGTTTCACTTATGGGGTTCAACCTCTTCTCTTGCTCGTATCAAAGGCCTGAGATCTGCAAAACAGTAAACACCGTTAGTCTCGTTAAGAGGGGAAAAGGGGGTTTTCCCTCTTAACCAGGCTCCGGCGTGAGAATAAGTACTGCTCTGAGATGAATAAAACAGTGTGTGTATAGAGTGAGTAAAGAGAGCCAAGATCCTCAACCTGAATGATGAAGGGTCCTATTTATAGCCGGATGGTGAAGAAGGAGGAAGCAGTTGTGCCAGCTGTGGGTGTGCGCCAGCTGTCCGACCAAGGGGAATATCCTCTTGGTCTGCTCTGTCGCGAAGGGTGTAGTGGTACACGTGGCGTCCTTCTATTTGCTTACGCTGGATACCTCGTACTGGTTGCGTCAGACTTGCTCCCTGGATTGTCGCAGGCCTATGTGGCCTTCTCTCAATGGTGACACGTGTTGTCCTTTATGTTGGGCAAAGCATCTTTGATGCCAGCTATGAACCGCCTAGATGTCTTCTGGAAGCTTCTAGAAGGTTCTGGTGACATGGGTGCCTTGTGTGCACAAAAAGTGGTGTGGTCCCTGCCATGTAGGTAGGGAATTGGGACCATACCTCTTCAAGTCCCCCCAGTCCAGTGTGCCTTCTAGTTGAGTTGATCGTCTAGGAGGGATTCTGGACTTATGAGAGTTGTGGTTTCTATGCATCGCGTTGAAGTTGGTGAATATAAAGTGAGCCAAATGGACGCGTGCCGTCTGGTTATTGGCTCTCTGAAAAAGTGAGCCAAATGAACGCATGCCGCATGGGTTTTGGCCCCTTTGAAAAAAGTGAGCCAAATGGACGCATGCCGCATGGGTTTTAGCTCTTTGAAAATAATGAGCCAAATGGACGCATGCCGCATGGGTTTTGACTCTCTTGAAAAAAGTGAGCCAAATGGACGCATGCCGCATGGGTTTTGGCCCCTTTGAAAAAAGTGAGCCAAATGGACGCATGCCGCATGGGTTTTGACTCTCTTGAAAAAAGTGAGCCAAATGGACGCGTGCCGCATGGGTTTTGGCCCCTTTGAAAAAAGTGAGCCAAATGGACGCATGCCGCATGGGTTTTGACTCTCTTGAAAAAAGTGAGCCAAATGGACGCATGCCGCATGGGTTTTGGCCCCTTGTGCTTCCTTCTGTTGGAAGTTTGGTGGTTATGGGGAAGTGTTTGGTGTGACCGTCTGACGTCCCTGTCTTTTCGGAGGCGAACAGTTGCTTTTGCAGTGACTTTCTGTCACATCAGCAGACCCTGTCGCCCATGCTTCCCGAAAAATGAGCCGACGTCTTCTCTCTCCTGTGACGTGTCAGTCATCTATTGGGCGCTTTTTCTGTTCCCTGACGGTCCACTACCCATCGCATTAAATGCGATGGGTATAAATATGGGGCGGTTATCTCTTTCTTCCCTCACTTTCGAATTCTAAGTGCAATTTCTCTCTATCTTCTTCCCCTTTGTTCTATCTTTCACCTTTTCAAGTCGTCTTCTTCTTGATTTTTATCATGGCTGATAAGAATCCTACTCAAAAGAAAAGGAAACATAGGAGTAGAGCGCCTCCTGGTCCTGACCAGGCTGTGATTAACTGGAAGGAGGATGAATTCCAGATGCTTGTGAGGGGACATAACTTTCGTCCTGAGTGGGGGGCTCGTTATCCTCCCTCTGGATCCACAGCATTGGATGCCCCTCGGGGTTTTATCACGCTGTATGCTGCTTATTTCCGGGAAGGCAATTTTAGGTTGCCGATTACGAAGTTCACTGCTGATGTTTTGAGGGGTTATGGGCTCCACATTTCTCAGATAAATGCGATTGGGCTCCCTCGGATTACTCATTTCGAGTTTGTCTGCAGGTCGTACCGTGTTGAGCCTACGTTTGAGATGTTCAACGCTATCTACAGCGTTTCGTATTCCAGTGGGTTCTACTCTTTTCAGGCTAGGATGGGAGTTGCTCAGGTGTGTTCGGTGCCGATAAAGGGCATTCATGATTGGAAACAAAAGTTTTTTTACATTCGCCGTGGTGTGATTCCGACGGATATGTCGTATAGGCAGGTGGGTCAAGGGGTCCCTAAAGTGGATGTGTTGCCAGATTACGCTGCCCAAGAATGGTATGGTAAGATAACTGCTAAGCCGACTGCGATTTCTCAACTGGATGAGATGGCTTTGGTTGGTGCAGGGATGAGTTTGCTGTGGGTGCCTAAACATCCGCTGGGTCAGCCTGCGTATAGCCATAAAGGCAAATGTATTGTTCTTTCGTGTCTTACCCTTTGGTTATTTCCCTCTATGTTTACTATGTGTCCTTATTTTGTTGCCCTTTTGCAGTTGGTTACAGTTTGTTAAATGCCTTGGACCCTAAATCAGCGGGTGCCATGGTTGAGGCTATCCAGGCTGATGGGAATCCAACCTGGTTGGAACAGATACGGGACCGTTTCTTGCATCCCACCGACGCTAGTTTGAGCAGATATGCGAATGAAGTTCTTGGTGAGGATGGTTGGGATGACTTTGTCGACTCCGGTCGAGAGGAAGTCGTTATCCTTTCTAGTGGGAGTTCTGACCGGGATGTTGAAGATCTAATATCTCCTTCCGCGCGTGCAGGTACCGCGCCTGGTGGTGTTGATGAGCCGGTACATGGATTTGAGGATGATGATGATGCAGAGCCGTCTGTTGATCCGTCTGCCCAGTTGGAGACGAGGAAAAAGGCACGGAGTGATAGGTCTGGAAGGAGGGAAGAGAAGAAAGAAAGCGGAGCTGCTGGATCTTCTCGTAAGCAACCTTCTACTCTTCCATATCTAGATTATGTGGTAGTGTCTGATACATTGTCTGGCCTAGGCCCTGGGGAGGTGCGTCAAGGGTCAGATCCTGATGATAAAGCCACTTTGACTGAGCATATGAAGAAGAAAGCTCTTGATGATCATAAGCGTCATCTTGATGAACAAGCTGCTGCCCTTCTTGCGGCCAAGAGGGCCAAGCTTCAAAAGGATGCCCCCCCAGCCCCTTCTGAATCTGAAGTTGATTTGGGGGTTTTTAGTGGGGGTCGAGGGAACTTGTTGGAGGAGATATTTGCTGCCTCTGCTCCCCGCCCTGGTAACTTAGTTTCCGTGTATGTTTCTGGTATCTTTCCTTTGGTGCTTTTTACTAATTGTAGTTTTATGGCAGCAACCAAGATTAGCAAGAAGCCGCGGCCGGTGGATATTTCTCAGATTACTCCACCTACTTCTCCTCCTTCGAGGACTGTTGGCTTGACTCCTCCTCGAGATGGTGCTGATGCCGTTGTGAGGGGCGGTGAAGGGTTTTTTGAGGGTATTTTTGAGGGAGGTGACGCTGCTGGAGGTGATGTTGGTGGTGATGCTAGTGGTGGCCACGGTGCCGGAGGTGATGTTGCTGGAGTTGATAAGGGTAAAGGTGTTGAAGTGGAGATGGAGTCTAGTGAGACTACTCCGCAACAAACCATTTACACAAAGCGTCCGCCTGGTGGGGGTGGGGCTACTTCTGGCACCGTGCGGGACTCGCACTTTGAACGTGTTCCTGATGATTCATGGGGCAATCCGGCTTGCGATGATATGCCTCATGTCCCTCGTTGGAGCCTTACTCAGGGTTCTCGCATGACTGACTTGCAGAATTGTCAGGAGTTTTTCTCTTTGTCCCTTCCTCCCGCCGAGAGAATGTTTCAGAAAAACCGCAGCCGCTTTGCCCTTATAGATGATCATGTTACGGCTGGGGTTAACTTCTTTGCCACCTCTCAGGAGATTCTTCGCGAATGGCGATCTATGGGAGAAGAAACTATGGCGTTTGAAGAGGCCAAGAAGGCGTTTGCTGAAGAGAAGGAAAAATTTAACGCAAAGCAGAAAGGTTTGCAATGGCGGGTTACTGAGGCTGAGCGTAAGCTCGAAGAGCAAAAACAGTTGAATGAGCAAAAACAAAAGGATTGGGAATCCGCATGTGCTCGTACGAATACGGAGATGCAGTCGCAGCGTGATGCTATTGTGCGGCTGTCTGGTGAGAAGACGGCCCTTGCGGAAGAGGCTCATCAAGCGCGTCTTGCTGCGGAGAAGAAGGAGAAGGAGTATGTTGCGCGGATCGATAAGCTGGAGCTTCTTGTGCAGGAGAAGGCTTCGGAATGTGAGGCTGCTCAGCGTCTTCTTGATGAGAAGACGGCTGAGTGCCGTGCGTCTGAGCTCCTTGCTGAGGAAGCCTCAGCTGATAGTAGGTGGTTGCTATCCCGTGGTGTTCCATTGGTAATGTTCTTTGCTTGTTCTGTTGCTGTCTTCCTTTATTTTTACTTTTGTGTATTTATTTCTGCTATCTTATTCGACCTTGTTTTTCATGCAGCTTGCTGATCGTATCTTGCATTCTCCTGAGCTTGCCCGCTACATGTTTGAGTTGGGTGGAGCAGGCTATAATAGTGGCCGCAAGAATGGGTATGCTGAAGGCAGGTGTGCCGCTGTAAACAATGAGAAGGATTACCACTTTGAGTTGTTTAAAGAGGATTGCGAGGGTGCTTATGTTGCTAAGCGCCGAGAATTTTCGATGCTTGATTTTGCTGTCGTTCGAGCCGCTGGTAAGTTGGCTCATAAAGCGAATGGGGTGGCTTTGTTGAAAAAGGCCTTAGGGGAAGAAGGCGATGATGCTGCTGGAGGTGCTGGCTCCAGCCATACTTAATAGTTTGCTTCCGGCCTGCGTGCCGTGTGTGGCCCTGAATGGGTTTGTAATGATTGTTTTTTGAGACAATTTGAAATTTCTTACCTGTGGTGTTGTGTATTTGACAGATGTGTTGCTACTTTGATTATGTTTATGCAAATTTTGAAATCGTCATAATATGTGCATGTTTTAATTACTTTGATTAGGTGTTACGAATGAATGATGGCGCTGACAGGTGATGTTGTGTTACTACAACGTTTTTATTCTGTCGTTTAAGTATGCGCGCTTGCATGTGACATACGAAGTGATCGAGTTGCAGGTTATTGTGTGAGCTCAGCTGGGATTACAGCCTTGGGAGCATTACAATGTTTAGTTGCCTTGCTATCGATATTTTCGTGTTTATGTGGGCACGAAGTTATGTTTTTTGGCGTTTTTGTAGGCTTTGGTTGTGTTTTCGACCCGGCTGTGCATTTGGTTGTGACGAGCCTTGGAGGTCTACAACGTTTCCTATGGTCGAGCCATTGATGTTTTCGTGTACGCCCGAAGTGATAAATGCAGTTGTGACAAAAAAGTTTGCATGAAGTAAATATAGCCAAACACTTCTTGTATTAGGTAAATGTGTCGGCGATTCGCCCTATACGATTACATGTTTATATGTAGCATTTTCGTAACTGTTGGGCATTCCAGGTTCGTGGAACCTCTTTGTCGTTCATGGTGCGTAGCTTGTATGCTCCCTTGCCGAGGACCTCATCGATGATGTACGGGCCTTCCCATTTGGGAGCCAGTTTTCCCGGTTTTTCTGCGTTGGACGCTTCATTGTCCCTTAAGACATAATCGCCTGGGTTGAAGGTGCAGATCCGGACTCGGGAGTTGTAATATTTTTCAAGCTTTGTCTTGTATTTGGCTTCGTTGATTGCTGCCATCTCTCTCCGTTCTTCTAGGAGGTCCAGGTCGATCCTCCTTTCTTCTTCGTTATTGATCAGATTCATGGAGAGCATTCTCGGAGATGGAAGCCCGATTTCTGCTGGGATCACAGCCTCGGACCCATAGACCAAGCTGAACGGTGTTTCTCCGTTGCTTGTCTTGGGCATTGTTCTATGGGCCCATAATATGCTTGGTAGCTCGTCGACCCATCCTCGTCTTTTTTCACCGAGTCTTGCTTTGATGCCATCAACGATGCTCTTGTTGACTGCTTCAACTTGACCATTCCCTTGCGGATGTGCGACCGACGAGAAGGTGTGTTCAATGTTTAGTTCCTTGAACCATCGTTCGAGATCATCTGCTGCAAAATTTGTACCATTGTCGGTGATGATTCGGAGTGGCAGGCCGAAACGGCATATGATTTGTTCCCAGATAAATCGTTTAACGACTGCCGATGTGGTTGACGCAAGTGCTTTTGCTTCCACCCACTTGGTGAAATAATCGACCGCGACGATGATGAACTTGACTGCCCCCGGAGCTTCTGGGAAAGGGCCCACCATGTCTGACCTAACGTGTGCGGCGCCAATGTTGAAACAATGGTTAACACAAGGATAACCAAGAGGGTCGTTTCACTTATGGGGTTCAACCTCTTCTCTTGCTCGTATCAAAGGCCTGAGATCTGCAAAACAGTAAACACCGTTAGTCTCGTTAAGAGGGGAAAAGGGGGTTTTCCCTCTTAACCAGGCTCCGGCGTGAGAATAAGTACTGCTCTGAGATGAATAAAACAGTGTGTGTATAGAGTGAGTAAAGAGAGCCAAGATCCTCAACCTGAATGATGAAGGGTCCTATTTATAGCCGGATGGTGAAGAAGGAGGAAGCAGTTGTGCCAGCTGTGGGTGTGCGCCAGCTGTCCGACCAAGGGGAATATCCTCTTGGTCTGCTCTGTCGCGAAGGGTGTAGTGGTACACGTGGCGTCCTTCTATTTGCTTACGCTGGATACCTCGTACTGGTTGCGTCAGACTTGCTCCCTGGATTGTCGCAGGCCTATGTGGCCTTCTCTCAATGGTGACACGTGTTGTCCTTTATGTTGGGCAAAGCATCTTTGATGCCAGCTATGAACCGCCTAGATGTCTTCTGGAAGCTTCTAGAAGGTTCTGGTGACATGGATGCCTTGTGTGCACAAAAAGTGGTGTGGTCCCTGCCATGTAGGCAGGGAATTGAGACCATACCTCTTTAGCATCATTTATGACATTTGTTGTAAAATTCATAATTACATTGACATGATTCTTGATTTCAAAGGATGTTTTATAAATCATTGACAATGTCATATTTCTGTCTTCGAACTAACTCATCTAATCATAACAGTTGATTATTTAACCATGTATCTTTATGGTTCATTTGACTCTTGGATCGAGCTATGAAATTAAATATTTTTAAGTTAGTTTTTGATACATATAATTCTAGTTTTTAAGTCATATTATTGTTTATGTAATAAAATAACTTAATATCTTATTTAACTAGTTTTTAATGTTTAAACATATGTGATTACTGAAAAACGAACTATTTCCAAGTTTTGCCGTATTATATAGACTTTTATACATACGGGCAATATCTTAATTTATTATCCCACAATATGTGATTACTGAAAAACGAACTATTTCCAAGTTTTGCCGTATTATATAGACTTTTATACATACGGACAATATCTTAATTTTTTATCCCACTATATTGTTTCAAGAGAAATACAAAGTTTTCTTTGTAATTATATATTCACAAAGCGTGTTTGCACATGACCGATGAAAAATTAGTGCCCATTATTTCAACCGTCACGCCCGTTATTGGGGTAATGGAGAAGGGGCTCACCCCCTATATGTTTTGGCATACGTCGAGTTGGTGAGGTGCCTGAGGCATTAGCCCACCATGTTTAGTTTTAGAGCATGAGAAAGCGGTGAAATAAAAGAAGTATGAAAAATAATATCAGGCGACACATGAAACAACCCGTTAATTATTTATTAACTATATGTTTTTAGTTATACAAGAATGTAAAAAGTAGTACCTTTAAAAGTGTTCGGCTATATTAATTTTCAAGTTGGGTTTTCAGGTGAGTCGAAGATAAAATTTGACTTAATTGACATCTGGAAGGTGCTCCCAAGGGTACTACTCTAGCCCCGACAAATCCCGTGCTGCCATGTCAATTCTACACGCAAAGTACCATTGAACCATGGACCCCACTCTTTTACTCCATATCTCCATCCACCAATCACACACACCTTAAACACCCCAACTCTCAAATCCTTACACTTTCTAGCGCGACAAGATCTACCCTTGCACGAAACCCGCATGGCCTACTTGTGGGGGTGGCGGCAGTGTTACCGTGAGGTGTCTCCTATGGCCTAAGTTATACCAGGTATCTCTAGGAAAATATTACTCAACACATATTCGACCCCGTACCCGACCCGACCCTTTTTCATTCATTTACCTTTTAAGTTACAAACAACTAAAATATATTTGTTAATGCCGGCCATAAAAATGTAATTTGGTCTGGTTCAATAGTAGTATACAACACACACACAATAAATGCCTTTGGTCATTAATTTGTGAAAGTAAAACTAAACTTTCAATTCTTGATCTCCGTCACAACAAACAAACAAGCCACCATCGTCTCCGTGTTACTCCCGTTTCTCGGAAGATAACAGATTCCGACGAACACCTTACGAAACGGGAGCGATCGTCACCAGATCCGATCCAAATTCATCTCAAATTCTCCATCTGACTGTATAACATCATGTGTAAACCTGATCTCGTTTCATTACACCAGTAATCACTCGTTTGTTGTATCATATCCACAATAAACACACACACATACACACACTTGTTACAAATTTGACCTAATAATGGCACGGACCAGATCTTCATCGTCGATCCGGTGGAGATACTTGAATCCGGCTTATTACTTGAAGCGGCCGAAACGTCTTGCCCTACTTTTTGTTGCGTTTGTGTCTATTTCGTTTTTTGTTTGGGATCGTCAGACGCTTGTGCGTGAACATGAGGTATGGTGTGTGTGTTTCCACTTTTGTAGTACAATTATGTCTTTATGTTTAGTCAGATCTTCTAGTTTTAGCAATAGTCAAACTACCGCAATTAGGTTTATAATTTTAATGGATTTGAGGAATTTTAAAGTAGAATTATAGCCAAAATAGGTGATTATTTGTGAATTTTGTTACTAGTTTGTTGCTTATCAGTTGCTTTGATATCTTAGTAGGAATTTGCTAGATTTATGTGGTGTTGTAAGTAGATCTGATATGTTAGTGTAAGTTTATTCACTTTGTTGGTTGAAGTGTTTTATCGGTTGCTCTTGCGTGAGTATATTGTTGAGATTAAACAAATTAGTTATTTATTCTAACTTAGGGATTGGAATCTAAATAGAAGAGTTGGGATTTTAATCTGTTTGCTTTGTTTTCTGTATTTACAAAATTTATGTTGATTGACAGGAGGAGATCTTAATGTTGAAAGAAGAAGTGGAACGCTTGCAAATTGAGGTACCGCGTGTTGTTACGACTTACTAGATCTACGCAACTTATGAATTAGTTAGAAGACTCGTTTAGAACTTCTTTATGGATGATGCCTTTTACGTTATGCTTGTTTGTTCCTGGCATTTGTGTGAAGTACTAATTGAAATTTATATCAGAAGTAATGTTTTAGAAAATCCTGCATTTTCTTAGGGATGAGAAAGTATGATCTTTTTTGCCGGGTACTTGTGTGTGTGTGTGTGTGTGTGTTCATGGTTATATTGAAAGTTTCCTGCACGTAAGTTAAACCATATTGTTAGGTTCCTAGCAAATACCTTTGTTGTAACTGCAATGCTGGGTTTTGAGTTTCACAGCCTATTTGAATACACAGTGAGCACAAGTTATAGCATTTGATTAAGTCCCCACAAAATCTTGTTGTCTGTGTTAAAGTGCTAAACGTCTAAAGTTTCAAGCTTATTAGAAGTTAGAACAGATAATAGCTACCTTTTTTTGGTCTCTGCTCAGCTCTAATTAATTATTAATGCTTCTGTTTCTCACACAGAAGTAATGTTCTGTATGTTTTTCTTTCGGTTTTGCTTATTAGTGCAAAACGGGATGGTTGGGTCGGGTCGGGTAATGGGTCAAAACCAGTTTGGGTCAAATTGGATCTGGGTCAAAACGGGCAGCTTTAAAAAATAGGTCAAATAGTTTGATCAGTTATATTTGTTTTTATGGTGGCTAGTGGCGATGGCGGCATAGATGGTTGAGGCGGCAGGACCGCAGGGGTGGCAACAGCCGTGGTGGCACCAATGGTGACGAAGAGGTGGTGCCGATGCCGACTCGTAGGTGGTGATGATGATGCCACGTGAAAGAATATCTTGACCTATTATATTACATATTAGAGACCCAAACTAACCCATATTAAATCGTTTGCCAGTATGTTTTTGCTTATCGTTAGTTGACTACAAATTTATTGCCTGCTTGCAGCTAGGAGAGTTAAAGCATGAAGATGTTGTTTCAGTTAAAAAGACAAATACCACAACCACAAAAATCGACATGAAGAAGATGGATGGTCTTGCCACCGATCCCGTCGAGGCCCAAAGAAGAGAAAAAGTCAAAGACGCGATGCTTCACGCATGGACCTCATATGAAAAATATGCTTGGGGCCACGATGAGCTTCAGGTAATTTTTTTTAATATTCTGTTTTGTTAGTTGCCGAAATGCTGATATTATTTAATATTTTGTTGTGTTAGCCCCAATCAAAGAATGGCGTGGATAGCTTTGGTGGTCTTGGTGCGACTTTAATCGACTCTCTTGATACCTTATATATCATGGGCCTAGATGAGCAGTTTCAAAGGGCTAGAGAGTATGCTCCATTATCTATTTTCGTTTAACTAATTTCTTAAACTCCATAACAATTATATTTCTATATTAATATATGTGTGTACCTTTTTCATTGTTTTTAGGTGGGTTGCAGACTCTTTGGACTTCAACAAAAACTATGATGCCAGCGTGTTTGAGACGACCATAAGGTTGCTTCGTAAGGTTTACTATATTGGTCGATTATACTTTTTATCTATATATGCTATTCTTATGTAGTATATACAGCAAGTATACAGTATCATACAATGAGACACCTAATCGTTTATTTATTTTTTTTACTTTTTTTATACAATAGAGTTGTGGGTGGACTTCTGAGTGCATATGATTTGTCTGGGGACAGTATCTTTCTCGAAAAGGCGAAAGACATAGCTGATAGGCTACTGCCAGCATGGAATACGCCTTCTGGTATCCCTTATAACATTATCAATTTGGCTCATGGTAATGCACATAACCCTGGCTGGACAGGGGTAAGTTCTAAACGTCATTAATGATTATTTCTGTTTAACACATATTTGACCATGCATTAGACTTTACTTTTTCCGACTTATCAGTTATAATTTATAATTTATTTGTCGTAGGGTGATAGTATACTGGCAGATTCTGGGACAGAGCAACTAGAGTTTATTGCACTATCACAAAGAACCGGAGATTCAAAGTATCAACAAAAAGTATGTGATTGCATCCTTAGTGTCATATATATCATATATAACAAAAGAGGGTGCCTTAGGAATAGTTACAAAGACACAACCTCTCTCTTTCTTTTCATCATCAAATTTACAACAATGCCATCCAACCTATGTTTTTATTTCTTTTTGTGTATTCAACCCTTCAACTTTTAGCATTGCCACTTACACCCCCTCAACTTTCTAAAAACTTTGTAAAATGTCATTTTGACCCCCTCGAGTTTTACGTGATTTTTTTGTATGTGGGTCAAATGTAATATGTTTTTGTGCTTATTTTTATGTACATTTTTTGTTGGTCTACGTTTTGTTCGGAAACGAGTCGGGACTTGGGTCAAATATAATTCGTTTTCACTAAGCAGTATAAATTCGAGTTACTTTACGTTCCGAATCCGCCGCAACGCGTGGTACCATTCTTTAACGTAAAAAAACACTATTTTCTTATGTGCTTATGTTTATGTACGTTTCGTTATAAATTCAAGTTGGTTTATGTTTCGACGTAAATTTTTTCGGTAACGAGTCAGGTCATATATAATACGTTTTCGTGCTTATTTTCATGTGCGTTTTCAGTTGGTCTTCGTCTTGACTTAAATTTTGTTTGATAACGAGTCGGGTCAAATATTTGACGGTATAAGTTCGAGTTACTTTAAGTTTTGACGCCGTTGCAACGCTCGGCGGATCAAAATACTAATAATTATATAAAAAAAATGAAATTTCGTCACAATATAATATTTTAAAGCGACGTTTCAGGTAGAGAATGTTATAACAGTGCTAAATAAGACTTTCCCTGATGATGGATTGCTCCCTATTTATATAAATCCCCACAGAGGAACACATTCACATTCTACCATTACTTTTGGAGCCATGGGAGACAGGTACCAACTGTCACTTAATGCTGCTTTCTACATTTTTTTTTTGCTATTAATGTTATGATTTTTATATGAAATGTATTGCTGATGCAGTTTCTATGAGTATCTACTTAAGGTTTGGATACAAGGAAACAAAACTGCAGAGGTGAAGCATTATAGGTGAGAATTATAATGTCAAAATACTGAATACAGTTTTTTTTTGTGTGATTAAAAATGATTATATTTAATGATTATATTAAATATTAAAACAGAGATATGTGGGAGACATCAATGAAAGGTCTATTGAGCTTGGTCCGCAAGACTGCACCATCATCTTTTACTTACATCTCCGAAAAAATAGGAAATTCTTTGATCGATAAGGTATTGTCAGGATACCTAGATATCAATAATTAATATTGAAAGTTACCGTATGAATATCTAGAGATTTTAATATCCTTTTATGTGCGCAGATGGATGAATTGGCATGCTTTGCACCAGGAATGATAGCATTAGGGTCATCTGGTTATGGTCCTGATGATTCCAGCAAATTCTTAAATTTGGCAGAAGAGGTATGGTGTTAATTCTCCACCGTTTAAAATAAAAACAAGTGCTTTTAAGGATTGTCCTTGGTTTTAAAAAGCGTGTGCGCCAGAAATGTGAAGCGGTCGGGATAACGCCTTAGGGCCTTGAGGTGGCGCTTCATACACATCATCATCATACTCAGTAAATCGCACCAATAGCGCTAAGGTTTGGTCTGAGGAGGGTAAGATGCAGACAACCTTGCCTCTACCCCGTAGGAATAGAGAGGCTGCTTCCAGTGAGACCCCTAGCTTGATAGTAGTTTTGCATCAAGTCTTGGACCTAAGGCACATAACACTTAGCAATCGGTACAAAGGCTGATTGATGCATGTACCCCCTTGTCTTTCAGCTAACAACGCCACCACATCATGCATGATTAATCGTCCGCCGCTTTCAACGTTATTTTCACAAATTTAGTAAAATAACTTTAAAATTAGTGCAATTTCACTTTTGCTCCCCAAGAGCCCATACATCTAGGTCAAAATTAGGGCCCGTAGGAGGCTGTTATGTAAAAACAACCAAAGGGATGAAGAGATTATGATTGGTTGCTTGATAAAAAGGTTGAGATATAAAAGAGAGTTAATTATGTTTTTCGTTCCTGTGGTTGAAAATAATCATTACAGTCCATTAGTTTAAAAACTGCCAAAACAGTACTAGTACTTTTACTTTTGTAACAATTACAGTCCACCTCTGTTAACCCCATCCAATTTACCGTCAAGCTTTTTGTGAAAAGACTAAAATACCCCTCACTTAGAAAACAATATATAAACAAATGAGTTAATTACGATTTTCGTCCCTGTGGTTTGTTGAAAATGATCATTACAATCTGTTAGTTTAAAAATTGTCAAAACTTAACGGTAAATTGGATGAGGTTAACGGGGTTAATTATTGTATTGGCAATTTTTAAACTAATGGAATGTAATGGTTATTTTCAACAAACCACAAGGACGAAAAACATAATTAACTCTAAAAGAGATGAGAGAGATGCAACTTTTGTTTGTACATAAAGCTTATTTTGTTGTACATAGAGCAACGCCTCGTTTACGTGAAGCTCTCGTCTCGTGCCTCGGCTTTTGGGGCCTAAACTCCTCAGAGCGCCTCGCCCTTATTAAAACCAAGGATTGTCCAATATAAATAATATATTTATTTTGAGTAAAGTTTTAATTCAATATTACTTTTTTTGGCATATAAACAATTGTTATACTATTTGATATCCCTAATTCTTTGAATGCAGCTTGCGTGGACATGCTATAATTTCTATCAGTCTACACCAACAAAGTTGGCCGGAGAAAACTATTTCTTTCATTCAGGGCAGGTTAGTTATCCGACTTATTCCATTGTATATATTTTTTAAAATATTTTACAGTATTTTTTGTTCTTTCTGATTTTTGTTTTGTTTTAGGGAGATTTTTATTTCTTATATGTTCGTGTTACCAATAATATTGTAGGACATGACCGTGGGTACATCATGGAACATATTGAGGCCAGAAACAGTCGAGTCGCTTTTTTACCTCTGGCGTTTGACTGGTAATAAAACATATCAAGAATGGGGATGGAACATATTTCAAGCATTTGAAAAGAATTCCCGTGTGGAGTCGGGATATGTTGGACTCAAGGATGTAAGTAGTAGTTTAAAACTCTTGGTCGATAACTCGTTAGTCGTTATCATTTATCGTATGTTTTTAAAATAATAAATTGTTTTTCTTATATTATGTTTCCAGGTTAACACAGGTGTGAAAGACAATATGATGCAAAGCTTCTTTCTTGCAGAAACACTAAAATATCTATATCTCTTGTTCTCGCCTCCATCGGTTATATCATTGGATGAGTGGGTATTCAACACAGAAGCCCACCCGCTAAAAATTGTTCCTCGTATTGTGCCTGGAGAAGAACGTAAACCTAGTAACATTAATGTTAGAGCGCGTACTAGGAAAGAAGGCCGTTTTGGGGGGTTCTAGGATCTCTACTAATGTCATGTTTTTTTGGGGAGAGGACAACAAGAGTAGAGAGATTTATTCGGATCCCATTGGCCATGTGAAGTAAGCGAAACTTGGCGGGGAATGGGGGTGAACGTTGTACTTGTTTTATAATCATATTCCTGATAGAGTAATTAGTGTGTCCAGAGAGATATACAAATGTAGTTATGCTACTCTTATTCCTTTTTATCTTGAACTAGCAAATGAATTAAAAGGATTTATTCATAATCATTTTAAATACATATGTGTGTATGTAGTATGAGCGATAAAAAAGTGTGGGTGAGTAGGGTTGTGTGTAACAGGTCGAAACTCTTTGGATCGAAACGGGAAAAACATGTAAAATGAGTTTGGGTCAAAATGGATTTACCTGCTATATTTGTTTGTGTAGTTGCCACCGGTGGCGGGGGCAGTTGTGGATGTGGTGGTGACAAAGCAATTGTACACTTCCGCTGGTTTAACACATTTTTCAGTTATAATATGTTCTTTCTTCCAAACTAGTTTGAATCGTGTTGAAAATATAATTTAATTAGAGTAAAAAATGTAATATAAACCCAAATTAACTCCAATTTAGTTGTTCGGGTTCATATGTGTATTCCACATAATGTTTGTGTATGTAACTAAGTATGATTATTCGTAAAATTTAGATATATTTATAACTTAATTTCATAACTCGTCTAAAAACTTTCAGACAAAGAGATCAATATAGATCAATGGCGTTTTATTGATGATGGACGACGGAAGCATATCCAAACTCTTTAAGATCACAAGATCTATCAATGTCTCTGATTGGTTCTTAGATACGTGGTGTTATGTAACGTAACTTGTGAAAATGTGAGAGCACGGCATTTGACACTTCACAGCGTAATATTTTCATAGCAAAGTACGACAAATGGTGGGTCACATGTCTAGTTTGTTGCTTGTATAAATTTGGTCGAGTCTATATGCTCTTTTAAATAAAATTAAAATTGGAGGTTCAAATGCCTATTTATGCCCTTTTAACCAGTGCATTGAGTGGGAACGTGGGACAAACACACTCTTAATTCAGCTAACAACTAGTTCCAACCATCATTCACCATGATTTGTTCCTTTCCACATTTTATGTTGTGATGATGTTTTGCCTTTTCAAATTTGTTAGATATTGTTTTTGTTTTAATCTTATTAATAATATAGTGAGTAATGTTAACATAATGCAACATTGGTAGGTTAATTTGTCTGTTCATAACACATGTTTTCCTTTAGAAAAAGTGGTGTTAAGAGAGAAGACATGAGCTAATTGCTATACTAAGGTATGTAACCTGTCACGTAGATGAGCTATAACTCAATTGACATTGGAAGGGAAGTGAAGATTTGGGTTTTAGGTCATAGGTCTCAAGTTTAAAAGAAATCCCAAACATTATCTAGAATCATCTGAGAAGGACTTTTGAAAACAAATGAATCACAAACACCTCTTGAAAAAGCCTTTTATGCCTTAAAAAAAGAGAAACTGAGAAGTAAGAATTTCTTACTTATTCCTTTTGAGAAGGACTTTTGAGAAGTCAGAAGGCAAAAGAAATCTCAAACACCCCCTGAATCCGATCCCAACCGGGTTTTACTAGAGTGGGCTTTCGACTGACGGGGTTTTCTAAGATGGTGAGCTTAGGCTACACAACGTTGTCTGCTGTCACGGGTGTATAAGGTAACCTTTTACTATAGAGTTATCCCGAGTAACTGGACTTTATTCGTTAACCGTTCATAAAAAAAATCATAATTTGTTCACTATTCTGTTTCTTTCAGTAAAACTTATGATACGTTAGCCAATGTCACCTAAAATATCGCGATTGTCATGTTAGCCATGTCCGTACCGACTCCATTTGCTAGACATATTCGAAAAAATGTCACATCAGAAATAAAAGTGTCCATTATTTATGATGTGAGGTGGTCACAAAGGTGAAACAAACCTTCACTGTGAGAAACCCTTTCCTGAATCCTGCCTGATCAATAATATTATCTTCAAATCAAACCCTAGCAACCAACAATGGTGAAATCATCATGTAGTAGTATTGCACAGTAACAAACACTATCACTAGTCCTCATGCCACTCCATCGTTATCTCTCTTTCCACTCTAACCTTCACCGCCGGCATCTTTCCCCTCTCTTTGCCCTAATTCTCCACCCTACCGCCGGTAACCGCCACAACAACCCGCCGTTATCTCATTCTTATCATCATTTACCTTCTTCTAACCATCATCATCTTGTTCCGGACTTTTCTACGCGTTCGTTACGTCGCCATGACTCTTTTCCGGCCACCGATATTTTGAATGACGCTAATTACCGTTACTCTATTCACCGGTGTAAGTTCAATTGCATCTTGTTAGTTTTTAACTGTACCGTATATTGATTTTTAGTGATTTTTTATTGCTACATTTGCAGGTTATATTACTAGACCTAAAAAAATTAAGAAGATAGAGGTTGATGATCATAGGTATTTATAATTTTAGTATTTTATTGTATTTAACTTATCATTGTTTGTGGTTTGATGTTTTGATGAGAAGATTTGATTGTAAATCTGTGAGACTGTGACCTGTAGCTTTGTTAAATGATAACTATGTATAAGCTTTTATGCATTTAACAAGCATTTTTTTATTTCTAGTGATTTATGTGGTTGGTTATGTATTTTTTTTTTTGTGTGCTGGTGTTTTTTTTTGGTAGTCAGCGAGCGGTTTCGACAGCCCTATGGTGCAACTTTCTTGTGTTTTCACTCAAGTTTGGGGTCTGGATTGCTACCTCAAGCCATGTTATGTTAGCTGAAGTTGTGCATTCGGTTGCGGATTTTGCAAATCAGGTGAAATAGTTGTTAAGGAATCTACTTTTGCAGATGGGATATTCTTCTTTGCTTTTTGTTGTTTGTTTACTGTGTTTTTTGATTTATAAGTTCAATGAAGTTGACTAATATTGATGTTGTAGGCGCTTCTTTTATACGGTTTAAACAGTTCGAAACGTGCTCCCGATGCTCTTCATCCGTGAGTATTTTATCTGTCATTCATATTTTTTTTAATCATTTTATAAGTTTCTTTTGTTTATATTTGTTAGTTCTAGTTTAATCTGTATTGCTTTGTTCATTGAACATGATAGTTCATATATGTGCTTATCGAATTTTGTTTAACTGTCAGGTATGGTTATTCCAAAGAAAGATTTGTATGGTCATTAATATCCGCTGTTGGAATCTTTTGTCTTGGTTCTGGCGCCACAATCGTTCACGGTATTCAAAATTTGTGGACTTCACAGGTAATTTATTTGAGTTATGTTTAGTTTAACGAATAACATCAAGCATTGTTAGCCTCTAATTAACATGAATGCCTTTCAGCCCCCCGAAAATATAACGTATGCAGCTTTAGTGATTGGTGGCTCATTCATTATTGAAGGTGACATTGATACCTTTGACTATTTGACCGATGCAAATATTTTGCATATATAATGTGAATAGGTTTGTGTTGTTTTAGGTGCTTCTCTTGCTGTGGCGGTGCATGCTGTCAGAAAAGGCGCAGCTGCAGAAGGCATGACAGTGCGAGACTACGTGTGGCGTGGACATGATCCGACATCTGTTGCTGTCATGACAGAGGTAAAAGCTTCTTGCTTCTAAACAAGTGAAAACAATATGAAACAATCAAGCTTATATTGTCTTTTGGTATGGTTCTAAACAAGTGAACTTGCAGGATGGTGCTGCAGTTACTGGTCTCGCAATTGCTGCTGCATCGCTAGTTGCTGTGAGGATGACAGGGAATCCTATATATGATCCTATTGGTTCAATCATTGTTGGAAACCTTCTTGGAGTGGTAAGTACATAATTTGCAATAATATCTTACCCATATATTAATCTGAATTCTGAATATGAAATCTGAACTCTATGCAACTTGTTAGTTATGAATTTAAAGTTTTTCTGCTGTAACTTGTCGGTTGACAAAATAATTTTTGTTTAGTTTTGTTTCTAATTATATGTACTCCCGGGTAAGGCATTTACCTCTTCTTTTATATAAAGTCTTAAAATTCACATACAAGTATATGATTACGTTAAATGTTAACCAATGCTATAATTGCAATCAAATTGCAGTAAATACATTTATCTAATTAAGACTGGTGGGTGTGGGGGTGGCCAAGGGTCGTTGTTGGCCCTTAAACGCCGGGTACACCACCCCGGGTTGGCGTTTTGGTGGGCGTTGCCCGCTTCGCGTGGCAATAGTGCTTGGCGTGGGGCGCTGGCCTGGGTGACGTGTCTGGCAATGGTTGGCTAGGTGTTGATGACCGTTTGGCTAGCCGTTGGGCATAGCCCTAAATTAGGTGCCACATGGTACCCCAATGCCGGCCTGGCCACGCCCCTTCCACACCCCACTTTTTGGGTGTGGATTGGTGGAGCCCACACCTGCCACGTGTCGAGCAATGCCCCCAACCCAAGCCCCTCCACACCCCATAGTCTAAATGATGACAAAAAGGAAAATATTCCTTAAAACACAATTTTATTCTGAAACTATATAAAATAATTATTAAATAAGAAAAAGATCCTGTGATGTGACCAAAAACAACGAGCACCAAACCCAAATATCTATAATATTCAGTATTGGCTTATAAACTTCTGTATTCAGCAATGCATAGCAAGAGTATTTTGCTAGGTCATCACAAAGCATATTCTTGGGAATATCAATTTAATTATTTTAACTAGCTGAAAAATGCCTCCTTAGCATCAGCATGACATTCCAGTTGCATAACGATAAATAGATTGCTCTACGGTCATTCTGTTATGTAATATATAAACATATAAAGGGAAGTCTACTAATCATCTATAACGGTATTTTAACTTCATGCATAACTCTTTGTATCAATAATTTATTTTAATCATGCATATCTTTTTTCTGCTTATTGGTAAATTTATTTGGTTTTGTTCTTGTAATTTCTGTTTCAGGTGGCTATATTTCTGATCCAGAGAAATCGGCATGCTTTAATTGGTAGAGCAATTGATGATCATGATATGAAAAGGGTTCTTGAGCTTTTGAAAAACGACCCGGTAAAGATTCACTGGATAATATTATTAAAACAAACACACTAGGTTACACTAAGCTAACTTTCTGTTGCAGGTTGTAGATTCTGTATATGATTGCAAAAGTGAGGTGATTGGGCCTGGTTTTTTTAGATTTAAAGCGGAAATAGGTAAAAAAAAAAGCCTACGCAACTTTATTTTTTATTTTATCTTTTATTTTGTTAGTAACTCTTGAAATTTTATGATACAGATTTCAATGGGGTGACATTGGTACAGAACTATCTTAGTCGAACCGGACCTGAAGAATGGGCTAAAAAGGTAAAGTTGTTAACCTAAATCATATGGATTGACATAATTACGAAAAAAACTGTTTGTAAATAATCATGTTCACAGTTTCGCAATGCTGCAAAGGAGAAGGATGATGCAGAAATGCTTAAGATCATGTCATTCTATGGTATGAAGTTATGATTAGATTATCTGCAAGTTTTTTTTTTAATTTTTTCTTAATTAATTGCTAATTTTTTTTAATTTTTTGTTAATTAATTACTATTTTTTGTTAATTTTTTATTAATTAATTACTAATTTTGAAAATTGATTATAGGTGAAGAGGTGGTTACGGCGCTCGGTAGTGAAGTCGATAGGCTTGAGAAGGAAATACAGGAAATCGTTCCTGGCATTAGACATGTTGATATTGAGGCCCACAATCCGATCATCCCGCCGCCATGAATAGCAGGAAATCGTTCAATGGCATTATTATTGTTATTATGGTCATTATTATGTAGATTCGGATGGCTGAATTTTGATCTCCATGGTGAAATAAAACACAGAATGTTGTTAAAGAAATAGAAAATTACACTCGCGGTCCTTGTAATTTTGTTCATTTGTTTTGAAGATCTGATTGCCTTAATTCAAAAGCTATCTTTGTTCATGGTTGGTTTGAAATGTGTTTTGAGGTTTGTTTTAGTAATAGTTGACCGGTGCTGTTAAATGTAAGCAAGTTTGTTGACTTAACTCATCAACCCTTATAGAAAGATAATTGTATATTTTGATGTATCGTGTAAAAAGTTAATGAGAAAACCATAAGGATGCAATGCCCAAAAAATGCATAAAAGCATGCTTTACTCTACATGTTTTGAACACTACTGACTGATAAATCATAAAAGATACCGAATAGACGTTTTAAAGAAAGTTTCTCAAGACAATCATCCGAGTTTAAACCTTTTTCTTAACGGAAAATGTTTCTATGACAATGTGCAGGAAAAGCAGAAAGAAAAAACAAAAACGAAAGTACATTATTACATCTTTTACATTAAAATCACACCATCTACCCTAATCGATATTTTTCACTTTTGATCTTCCTTTTAGTGTGACCATCCGCATTTTCAAGTTAACACTTTAACCTAACCACAGTTAATTTTTCACGAATTTTGTATAATGAGTTAAGCTTTGAAAATTCTACTCAAGCCTTATTGGACCAAAAGACACGTCACATAAATTATTCATAATTTTTGCAGCTTATTAAGTATCGTAAATAAGTCCTCGAAAACAACTCAGTTTCAGAGTGTAAACTGAAACTGTAGTGAATGATTTTATAAATTTTTAAGTGTTGATATTGCTATCTTAGGTTACCTATACTTGCTTAATACTTACATGAATGTTACCTAAACATCTCGTATGATATGTTATAAACACATACACGAAACCACATGAATTGGACAACTACGTGTCAACTTGTTTACATGCTATGTGTGGTAGATGCGTGTAGAACTTATGAGCTTTGCATAAACACACTAATAACCCTATGGATATCATAATAGGTCGTGGTTGACCACATCAACTTATAAAGCATTTAAGTCTTACTGAGCAAACTAAGGTGAGTTCACAATTATTTTCCAAAAGCATTCGTTCCTAGTTGGAACAACTCTTTTTATGGTAGCCCTGTTTGGGGCTACGCGCATGTTCCTTGTGTGAAGTACTGAAACATGCTATTCACCGATTAGATTGCTGGGTGGGCATACACGGGGTATTAGTTGATAGCGCTATTAAGTTTGACAAACCTCACACCGTGCTGGAGGCTGGGCGTGAACTTCTAACCTTCACTCTTGCATTAATGTTGATAGACATTAACGAGGGCACAAAAGAAACGTGAGCATTCAATACACAGTTTAGTCATTTGATGAGGGTTAGCTACCCAAGTCATGCATAATTCAAAAACTTTTGTGAACTTTACTTTTGCTAAACTAAAATTTTGTGAATTCGCCAGCTTTATTGTTGACACGTAGTTGCATGCTTTGAAGGTCAGTAGGTACAACTATGGACGGGCGTTGCAATCGGCTGGAGTGGGTGGTTCGTTTAAACTTTATGTTTTGAACATTTATTAAACTTGTGGTTTTAAGTTCTTGATGGGTTTTACTTTATTTTTCCGCAGCAACATAAACTGTGTTTTGGACAATTAAACTCTATCGCTAATCATGTTATTAGTGAAGTGTTATAATTTTAAATAGTTGGTTCAATATGATTAATGGTTAGATGTCACACGCCTCACGGTAAAACTCCGCATGTGGAAATTGAGGGTGTGACATTTAGCCATAAGAACGAACTGGATTTTATTTCTTCTACCCTTTTATAAGTGGTGGAACCAATATTTCTAAATTCAGTATCGTTTTTCATCTTCCAAATATGCTACAACGTAGTCAAAACGACCACATTTTTACTTTCTTCCATTCCTTGGAGCCGTTAAGAGTCTTGATTTTCTCCGCTACATCCTTACAAGAACTCGCCTGCACGTTTAAAGGTAGTTTCAGCCATATCATCATCGCCCACCATACTTCTTGCGATTTCCTGCATGTACTTAGGATGTGATCTATGCTTTCTTCAGCCACACCACATTTGGTACATATGACGCTTTGGTGTATTGCACATCTTTTTCTAAGTTCCACCTTCGCCGCAATCTTGTGTAAAGTTGCTCGCCACACAAAGTAGTTTATCTTTGGAGAATTGGAGGTAGGTACCCAATGATTCCACCCGACCCAAACCTTGTTATTACCTGCTCCAGTAGCTTCTGTAATGTGTTCTTTTACCTCTGCAACTGTGAAGGCTGAATTCATCCACTGTTCCTTTCCATTTAAACTTATGTTTGCCGTTGTTGAAACTGACCTCGTTTAGTTGTTTTGTTAAATCCGAAAACTACAACCATTCTAAGGTTGTTCTAGGCCCACGTACCCAGCCCATGCCCACTGGTTCCTCATTTGTGCTCTGATAACGCACCCCTGAACACTACTGACAGATAAATCATAAAAGTTAACGAATAGCCGTTTTAAAGAAAGTTTTTCAAGACATAATTACCCGACTTTAAACACAGTATCACTGATCAGGACCTTTACATGTAATCTAGTTTGCTAACTTAACTCATCAATGGTCACCCTCATATAAATATGGTTATATATGTTGAGAGATGGTGTAAACACATTATCCTACACGTTTGTTTTGAAAGCTATTGACAAAGATAAATAAACTTACCCGGACAGTCATCAAAGAAAGTCGTGTTTCAAGTTGGTTTTTGTGTATTATAGCCATGAAGAGTTGATCCGTTCAATTCCATCAAAACATACAGACTTGATAATACAGAAATCAAAGAATTTGATTAATAAATAACAGTAACAGAACTGAATGGTTTTCTTTGGAGTTTGGAAACAAAAATGTAGATTTTGAAGGTATCCCACATCGAAGGTGAGGAGAAAAGAAAATAGAATGGGAGTAGAATAAAAAGGGAAAGAGAAAACTGGGTTATTTACTTACCTGGATGGGGTCAATGGGTGATCAAGAAGGCCCATGGCCTAGGTTAGTGACTTCTATTGCACTTAGGAGGGGTGCTACCCTAAGGTCAGCCCAAGTGGTTGAGCCTACATCATAATTTGTGGCAGTGGAGGCCTGCGTTCGCGCGGCCTCTGCACAATACTCTAGTGTAAATACGTTTTTTAAGTGGGCTTGAAGCTCAATGTTGTAAATTTTTTGTTCTGCTGTTTTGGTGCTTAGGTTGCCTTTAGCAGACCTTTTAATTGTGTTGTTTGCTTGATGTTTTTTTGGGCTAATACTCAAAATCTGAAAAAAGGGCCTAAATTAATTTTTCCAAAATTGTATGATTCTAAAGTAATGATGCTATTAGATAGAATATATTAGAGTGAAAATGTGATTATAAGCTCACCAAAGTAACACTTTTGAACGAGACATTACGAGAACTTTTTTGAACATGGTATCTACAATTTATTGTAATTATCTGTCATAATTATTTTCTCAAAACTAGGCGAGGGATGCCATCCCAGGGCGGTGCTGAAGATGGGGGGACAATGTTCCTGGTGTTACGATTGTGCCACATCACCTTTCCATCCCGACTCTTCTTTGTTTTTCCCCCACTTCGGCACCACACTCCCAACCACCATCTCTCTCTCTTTGTGTCTCTCACACACACCTCATTGTCGATCACTACCTCATCAGTCCTCACCAATTCTAATTCAATTGTCGATACCACATCCACCATCCTTAGGAGTCGTGATTAAAACTTGGTTTTATTTTATATTCATTGTACTTTTATAAATAAATTATCAATAATATATAATACCGCATTAGGTGTTTATTTTTTATTTTTTCTATACCGCTTTATACTTGTTAGCAAAAACATAAATTATTCACACTTTTAAATAAAGACAGATTCTTTATGGGTTGCATCCAAAAACAAAATTCCTATGTGGGTTTTTTATCAAGAAACAATATAAAGGTTTAAAGTTATTGAATAGCACTCAGCTAGCGTAAATGAAGGAAAGAGTAAAAGAGTAATGATGATTTGAGTGTTGAAGTTGGTGAGTCATTCATTGTATGTGCAAAGTGTAGTATCAACTCACAATCAATCAAATCTAGCATGTTTCAACAATACCTTACTTCAACATCAAGTAATTTCATCCAATATTCTATGGCTTTCACACCAATCATTCATTAAAGACCACATATCTAATTAAGTTTTGTTTTTTTTATCTTCTTCTCCAAGATAAGACATTAGTACAAGACATGTTGACACAAATTTGAACTCAAAGGTTTACAACACACCATTCATTGTTTGTCACTTTCTTTAATAAATATATCAAAATCAATCTTAACAAAACAAACAAAAAAACAAGCAGTCTCATCAATCTATGGATTCTACAAGCATTTATTCCATTCAACTCAACCGATTGAAAGACTTCGTATCGTTCTAACAGAAACACGTGTACGCCATGTGAGTCTTCTTTGATACGTATCGCGAAAGATAGTTCCCGATATTAGCAGAACCAGAAGCAGAATCATCAGGAACCACTATTTTCGTCTTCCCTAAACCTATTCTTTTACCCGCAACATTTGCATAAAACAACCCTGAAATCGCGGGTACAAACACATCACTCTCTGAACATACGTAAAAGTCGATCACCTTTTCGTATTCTGAAGAATCTGATCCCAAAAACTTTTCCTTCTTTGCCATTGGCATGATCCCTTCCTGTAAAAACATTTATAAAAAATATCTTTTAATATATTTGTTATTTAAAATTTAAAATCGGCAGCTAATCTATTTAGAGTAAAATGCCTTTTTCGTCCCTAAGGTTTGGCCAGTTTTGCGGCTTTTTTCCAAAGGTTTGTTTTTCAGCATTTGGATGCAAAAGGTTTGAAATCTTGCCATTTTCATCCGGCTCATTAACTACATCCATTTTTCTCCGTTAATTCAGGGGTATTTTCGTCCTTTTTGTTAACTTAAAGGGCAATTCGGTCTTTTTCACTTTATGTGCAAGCATTTAGAATAATGTGAAAAAGACCAAATTGCGCTTTAAGTTAACATAAAAGACGGAAATAGCCCTGACTTAAAGAAGATAAATGGATGGAGTTAACAAGCCGTATGAAAATGGCAAGATTTAAACCTTATGGATCCAGATGCGGAAAAACAAACCTTTGGACGAAAGTAGCAAAACTGGCCAAACTTTAGGGACGAAAATGGCATTTTACTCATCTATTTACTAGTTATTACCTTTGTGTAACTCTTTGGGAACAAATCTTTTATTGTATCCAAATTGCTATCCCACCTTGACTGTGTCAAATAAATAGCACTGTTTTTGTCAAACCCTAACTTCTTCAAAAACAATGCAATCTCTTGTGGGCCATAGCATTTTTTTGAACCTTGGCAACCCTTTTGTTCCAACATATCGAGCCTCAAGTCGACTGCAACAAACTCGCTGTCTGAATTGCGGCTCAAGGTTTTGAGCCGCGAAATCATCGAGTCAACCACTTCACGAACCTCGGGCTGCAGCTCAAGTGTTCCAAACATGGCCAAACATCCCACGGAATTTCTTTCCTCGGGTTCAGGTGTACGCGTCTTTTTCATGTTTACGGAAGGGAAGTAAGTTGCCAACCTTACGTTTCCTTTGGTTTTAAACACGGGTTCGATTTCACTTGCAATGTAATCTTCGGTTACTCGATTTGGGATTCTCAAAACAGCAAGATTTTTAGTTGATAATTCGGCAGGCTGAGTTTTTGCTACTTTTACCACTCCTTCTAAACTACTTACAAACTTCTCAATGTCGTAAATATCTTCAAAATTCCTGGAACACACAAACAATTCCACTTTTAAATATATGTGCATATGTATTACTTTTCTGTATCGCGTGTGACCGACAAAAAGCGTAATAATCTGATGTGACTAACCTCCGATCACCAGGTTCGCTTCCCCTAATGTCTGGAATCACAAGTGTTGCCTTTAGGTATCTTGCCACTATTACTGCATCTGTAATCTGTTTACAATCACAACCAATGGTTAAGATTAGATCAAACACAAATTAAAACGAAACTATTGCAATACATGATTCATGTCTCTTTCTAAACCTGAGAAACATGATATTCAGGTCCATTGGTTAATGAGAAAGTGACATATCCTTTGGTCTCTTCTGGTTCTTCTGCTTGCCAAATTGATAGCAAATCAAGTTAGAGATACATGTGAAACATGAAAAAATGTAATAGAGATCTGTAGATCAATCTAATGTGTAGCACAGCACCGACCTAAAATTGATTTTGACCAGCAAGGCCTGAGGATATTGCCTTCCTCCTTAACTTGACCGTCGCTATTGACTGCAAAGTTCTTCTCTAAATCTGTGTTATCGTCGAAACTTTGAGTCGATCCGGCGTGATTGACCTATACGGAATGTAATTCATGTTACAATTTAGTAGCAGCTACTTAATGGAAATTAACTAACTACTGTGTGTAATCCAGTGATTAGTGATCGAATCCGATATACTGAATGCAATTTCTGTTATAAATTAGCAGAATAGCAGTTACTTAATGCAAATTAACTAACTACTATATGTAATCCAGTGATTAGTACAAATTAGCAGAATAGCAGTTACTTAATGCGAATTAACTAACTACTGTGTGTAATCCAGTGATTAGTAATCAAATCCGATAAATCGAATGTAATTCGTGTTACAAATTAGCAAAATAGCAGCTACTTAATGCAAATTCACTAACTAGTGTCTGTAATCCAGTGATTAGTAATCAAATCCAATAAATCTAATGTAATTCATGTTACAAATTAGCAAAACTAGCAGCTACTACATAATGCAAATTCACTAACTACGGTCTGTAATCCACTGATTCGTAACCTAATCCGATATACTGAATCTAATTCATGTTACAAATTAGCAGAATAACAGCTACTTAATCCAAATTAACTAAATCCTCTGTGTAATCCAGTGATTCGCAATCGAATTCAACACAACAGCTACTTAATCCAAATAAACTAATAACGGTGTATAATCGAGTGATTAGTAACCGAATCCAATACAATTGAAGCAAAATGAATCCGTTTACGGTTGAATATATGCAATATGCAATGATAATTGAACAAAACAACGAATAACAACAAGTGCGTAATGAATGATGAAGAAAGAAACATACGTGATGAGAAATCGGAGCATCAAAGTGCTCACGCTTCACCATGTTTCCAAGCATTACAAACATGGTGACTGTAAGCACACCTGCAACTATCTGCCTTGGATCTATCCCCATTTTTTCTCAGATCTACAATAACGGTTACTAATAATATACAAACATACAAACAAAGAAAGGATAGAAATGCAGGTTGATCCTTGGTTTGGTTTCATATAGGAGAAAGAGTAGTAGATTTATAAATGAAAACGATTGCAGAAGTTCACATGGGTCAATCACTCCACTGAAATTGCATGTCATGCCCTCAGTTTTATTGTGAAGATGTAAATTGGTACCATAACTTTTTTAATTGTGACATTTTGGGTTCTAAAATATATTTTGTGTGGTGTCCCAAACAACTTTTTTTCAAGGATTATTCTATTTATACCTGACTTTTTGCTATTTATACAAAGTGATGTGATATTAATAAATTTAAATTTGTGTTTTTATTTTATAACTTCTGATATATAATGTTTTATTAAAAAACGAATACGGTTTTGTGATGTGCTTATTTTTATCACGTTTTGGTATAAATTGTATAAAAACGGAATATAAGATTTTATAACGAATCATAAAACGTCATATTTGATACGGCTTCGTTTTTTTTATAAAATTTACATCAAGACGTAGATAAAAGTAAGTACATCGCAAAATCATATTCGTTTTTTTGAAAAAACAATATATAGCGGAAGTTATAAAAGAAAAACACAAATTTGAATTTATTAATGTCATATCACTTGATATGAATAGTAAAAAGTTAGGTGTAAATAGTAGCTATAATTTTTTTTAATTACATTGTTGGATGAATATGAAACACTTTTTTTTTCCAGAGGGATAAGATAAGTACAGTAGTATAGTACCATGAAATATTATTACACTTTCCCATTTTGAATTAAAAATTCGTTAAACATAATTTAGTTAATTAAAGTCAGTAAACTTGTTTAAATTTGATTTTGTTTTATATAAGTCGTTAAACTTGTTTAAAGTATACGTACTTATGAAAAACTTAAAATAATGACTTGTTATCACTTAAAGATATTAAAATTTAAAGAAATGTCACTCCAAATGTGTAAAAATACTAGCATGATTTTTTTAGCTGAATGTTCAATCAACATAGATCTATAGGACATGCACGAAGACATACTTCACAAGTAATGTATTTGTCAAATTCAATTTAGATTCGACTCTAGAAACGCTGCCAAATCTTTTTTTACACTTTTGAATTTGTTTTGTAACAAAGACAATATTTTTTAAAATGATAATTTGTATAGGGGTAAATATTACAAGTTTTAATGTGATTTTATGAAAAGGGGTATAAAAAGTAATAAGAAGGGTATATTTAGCCTACCCAAATATAAAATACCTGACATATACACATCCTGTTTTCTAGAATTAAATTTGACATTAACTAGTTGTTGTCTTATGTTATCAAATAAATTTGACATTTATTGATAACTCTTTTTATTTGAAAATGATAGTTATTGTCGATAAATACATTGTACAAGTTATATAGCGGCGGCTGAAATTGGAGGGGGTGTTTTGCTATTAAAGCAAAGTCTAAAGTGTGGGTGTGTGTTTGTTGGGCTACCGACACTCTTGAGTCATCAGTGCCTCCTAATTACACCTTGCTCTTTTTATATTTTTAATCGTTAAATTCCGTTTATTAATTGATACGTAGTTGGTAATTGATACGTAAGAGAGAGAAATGGTACTTTAGTCATAAGTTATTCGTCGTAGATCGTATGAGTAACGGTACTCATCTCTCATCAAATTAAAAAGAAAACATGAAAATATTAACTTGATTATCCGTTTATATTTAGACCATGTGTACTGAAAGGGGAAGATAATGCCCTTACCTTAGGGCATTTTACGTCATGTGACAGTCCAGTCAGCAAAGGGATATTATTGGGCGTTTTCTAAAATGGGTGTAGTGGAGATGGGACATTATTGGGGCATTAAATAAAATAAAGAAAAAAACACCTAAAAATCTTATTGGATAACAAGAAGGGAGATGAAAGATAATTGGACAAGGAGAAGGAGGCAAGGCGTGCTTCAAACCACGCCAAGGGGGCTTTTTTTGAATTTAAAAAAAAAAAAAACGCCGGGTGTAATGGTTATTGGGCGTTTTTAGGCGTTTTTTTTAATTTAAAAAAAACGCCCCACTACGGGGGGGTCTTATAACTTAGACGTGTGTAAATAATACAATCTAACCCCCGTTGGGAATCGAAGTAAGGACCTATTGGTCTCAAAACCTTATTACACCCCCAAGATGCCACTAGGCTATAAAGCCATGAGCGTACAAAATTAAAACACGCATGTATAAATTAGTTTGATGGATTTTTTTATGTAAATATTTTAAGGGACATTGGATTTAAAGAACACCAACTTGCAGCATTTGGTTGTTAACACTTTTAACTTATGAATTGTAACATGTCACTCCCAACTTTCAACCTATTTTTCTTTGACACTTTCAAACTAATTGAATCCTAACACAGTCAACTAACTGAGTAGAGGTTTAGTTAGTTTAGGAGTGTTAGGGTAGTCGGTATCATTGCGGTGAACCATTTGGGGAATGGTCTTCACCGATCGGTGATCGGTTGCTAGCCTCATTTCGGGGAGCGGGGAAGGGGTTAATTGGTGTATACTCACCGCTGCGGGAAGGTGAGGGAAGGAGGAGAGAGGGGCGTTTAATGGTGGGTCCCAACCCCTTTCAACCAATCACATTTTTAAAAAATTCTTTACTACTCTCCATGTGGTTATGTAACTTCAAACATTGAATAGAAACCAATTTAAATTAACAAGTTCGGTGCTTCTACTCCTGTCTTCTCAATAATATTCTACTGAACCGGTTATCTTGGGGCCAAAACTCCGTCAAACCTGCCGGATCCTGGAATCTCAATTGGTATCAGAGCTACGGTACCAATTCAATCGATCAAACAGTTGACTGAATCACCTACGCTCATGAATTTTGGATTTTTAGGGGGTTTTGACGTAAAACATCAAATTGGGTCAATTCACATATGGAATTTGAAATTGAAGACATGATTAAGTTCGTGATTGATTTTCGCACAATCCTGTGAAGTTTCATCATGAAATTCGCAAAAATAAAGATTTTGAATCGAAAAATGTGATTGAGAATGTTCTTGAGAAATCAGCTTCTATGGGACGGATGCGCAGGTTCGCACGAACCGGCAGTCTTAATTCGCACGAATTGGGCATTCGCTCTAAAATGTCATTTGATCCAAAATCAGCCCATTCGCACGAATGAGCAAATGCCTAAAAAAAGAAGGCATTTTTTCATCGCAATGACGTGATGAGTCTCCATAAAAAATTTGGTGATTGAAATTTTTTTCGAGTTTTAGCGACCAAGCTAGGTTGTTCGGGGACATCGTCCAGCGCTTCAGAGAGCAGATATGATGATGCGATCACAGATTGTGGAAATTAGTGGGGTAGTCATGATACTGGTGCAGAATGCTTATCAGCTGGGTTATCTGATTATTAATGGGCTGTAAAGTAAAATCCGCAATGATGAAAAACTGACGTTTGAGGGCCAAAATGTCATGTTTTCGGTATATTCAAGTTTTTCAAGAGAACAGAAAGAACTGAATTGCTCAATTTGAGGGGGAATTCAGTTATAAGACGTGAGAATTTGCAAGAGTGAGGGGGAATAAAAATTTCATAGAATATATTGAAATTCCAACAATTTTGAAATTCGTGACAATGCAACAGCATTAGGGTGGTTCCAACTTCAGATGGTCTGGGGATGCATAGGATCTGGATTTGTGAATTCGTGATCATAGGAAGTTCAGACTCTACAGATCAGGGTCAGATTGAAGTTTTAGGGTTTGAGTCCCGGGTCTTCGTCAAGCCGGTCAACAGGATTAGCATCAGGAGATGCATCTGTATTGTGGATACTTATAAGATATCACAACCTTGTGATAATCTAAAGTGTCAGAATGGTTAATCTTCGAGCAGAGGAATTGTTTTTCGGACTAACCGCAGGGGAATGATGATGTTTGTTGATTAAGTTGCTGCCGGAACTAGCGGAGAATATTATACATCTGTTATCGTGACTGAAGAGGAAGAATGTGAATCTGATCGTGGATGAAAGCTTATGAGATCTGAATGTGTTACCAGATGATTTGGTGAAGATTTGCTGATTGTGGAGATTACCGTTTACACTGATCAATTATTCATACGGGTGCTTAACGATGATTATGGAAAACGGGATTTCAGATTTTCGCGGGTAATCATAGATTTGAAGTTAACCAGTGTGGTGTTCGAAGTTTCTATCAATTGTCGGTTGGGTTTTTGAAGATTAGAGAATCGAGCAGGCAGAATGCGCGATTGAGCTGAAACGATATATCAAAAAGACAAAAACCGAACACGGAGGTGGTTAAAGCCGAAACAGAGAAGCTTCATTGATTAATTTCAAGTTGATGATTATTCGTGAAGATTGCAATTGAGTAAATCAGAGGAGGGGTCGTGAACTGTGCAAACAAAGACCTGAAGATTCATTTCAGGGGAAATTTGTACATAACGAAGATAATGCAAGCCCGAATCATCAATCAAGGGGGAAACGATTGAAGATTTCAAGATGTCTGATTGAAGTTGCATAATATTCAAAACACGGCTCTATGTTTTCAAAGACAAGATTCGACAGTGACGGCCAAGAGGGAATCTGTTGGTGCATATTTTGTATGTCCGCTACTATGCGAATAGGCTAGATAGAGCGTGTGTTGAATATTGTATAGATTAGTGTGAAATCGGATCGGTTTTGTAAAGTGAAAGCCAGTTCGTACGAATGGCACATTCGCATGAACTGGACATCACATTAGTCCGAGTCACATTCGCACGATTTCAAGGTTCAAGGTTCAGCCCGGATTGGTTTGGTGACAAACAAGTGATAGTTTTGCTTCTAAAATTCATTATTAGGTTATTGTGCTCACGGTCAAAGGAGGAGAGAAGAAGATGAACTTTATTTTAGTGATCAGATTCACATAAAACTTATACAAGCCGACTTGGTTCGATTCGAAAATTGTACAACCCGATTTTAATTAGGATTCGAGTTAAACTATTTAAACAACCATAAATTATGACTATCTTCATCTTAAGATAAGGATTTACCACTTAAAATACAAAGTAGAGCATGATTACATGGATATTTTAACTATGGGTGATATGAGTTTTGTGATACCTTTTTTTTAAATGAGAATATTTTGTGACGGGCTACCTACTTATAAGAAGTTTGGAGAAAGACAGCTTAACAACAAATAGATCATTCGAAAAACGAATGCCAAACTTAATATAAGAGATTTGTTAATTTGAGGTGTATTATTATTTTTCACTTTTTAAATGATGAGTTTTTGTTTGACCTTTTAAGGAATGCAAGATTGATATTTAATAAATATAGCAATTAAAAAACATAATAATAACATCTGAAAAGGATCCAAATATAAATTAATTTCATTGAATTCTCCCAAATATGCCAAAAATAAAAGTCTATGTTAAAACGAGAGTTGATATGTGGTCATGAACCACCTCTAATCTACCATTTAAAACCATTATTTTAATAGTATGATCATGACCTAAAATGATTTCTTGAAAAAATAAAAAGGAGGACCATGGTTGTCATAGTTTAATCCATACGAACCATGGTGGATCAGGCTAGGCTAGGGGTGGTGTAATCTTTCGTTAATGTTCCTAAGTGACGAATCATGTCCCAACAATGACCTCCACGTCCTTTAGCCAAAGTTACCTTCACCCTTTGACTTCTCCAAGACTTCGTCTTATTTCTTATTTTATCATTAATTAATTGATTAATTATATTTGACTAGGCATTACTTACGACTTATGAAGCACAAAATATGCCACAAATCAAGCAAGTTTGAATATTCCACTTCTACCTTCATTTTTTTAAGAGTAAATTACGTTTTTGGCCCCTGTGGTTATATCAGTTTTACTATATTGGCCCAAAATAAGATTTTTTAACAGTCTTGCCCCCATGGTCCTTATAACTAACATTTTTGGCCCCTAAAGCTAACCAAACCCTAACTGAGGTTAATTTAATTGTCACATGTTCTGCACATGATGTCTAAATTAGTAATTTTACCTCTCCTCCTTTATATCTCTATAAAATAAAACCCTAAACCCCTATTACTTTCACTTCATCTTCATCATTCAATCACCTTCTTCATCGATCTTTCAATCAAAACCCTAATTTCAGAGGTGACAAACATGGTGATATGCAGATGTGGGTTACCTTCAGTCCTTCGAACCTCCAATACTCAAGCGAATCCAGGAAGACGATTCCACTGCTGCCCGATTAGGGTAATTTTATCATTTTTTTATCCTTTCCATTCTACCAGATGTCCATGTTGTTAAGAAGATGGTTATACTGGGTATTTCAGGGTAGTCGAGGCTGTGGTTTTGTTGCTTGGGCTGACCCCCCTCCCCCCACATGTCCAAACTGTTCAGAAGTATCAGCAGAACTAGCGAGGATGATACGGATTAACGAAGATGCAAGAAAGACCATTGCTGAAAATAAGAGATTGAAAGTAGTAATTATGATGAGTTGGATGCTGTTTGTTATATATGTTTTGACCCATTAGTTAGAATCTTGTATTTTAGTATTTTGGATGTGTAATGTACTTATGTAATGTGTTGGAATGCAATGTTAATGTTGTTTGGCTATTTCAGATGCAATTTATTGTTGTTTGTTATATATGTTTTGACCCATTAAACAGCTGCAAGTTATACATGATTTGACCAAAAAAATATTGCACATAAACAAGTTGCAGCTGCAAGTTGTTTAATTGCAACTGCAGTTACAAAACCAATTGGACGAAAATGACCAAATTTATTCACCTGCACATAAACAAGTTGCAGCTGTTGAATTAAATACCAACCACCAACCATATGTAATAAACCAAACAACCATAGTTAAAACATCCTAAACCAAACAACCATAGTTAAAACATCCAAAAGGTAATAACATCCATAAGTGCCAGTATTTAAAGCATCTAAAACATCCAAAGTGGAAATCAACAAAATGACAGACCCATACAAAAGTAACCTAAAACTTAAACTTGTGATGCAGAATCTTCAAACCCAGCAAACTTCAGACCTCCCTTCTCCTTGCATCCTCTCATGTTGTGCCCCTTCTGTTTGCAAACCTTACAAGTGACAGACCCACCTTTCCTTGTAAGCTTCCCCTGTTTTTCAATGCTCTGTGAAATCACCTCAGCAGTCTTCTGTTTCTTCTCATAAATTTCCTCAGCACTCTTCTTCCTAGCCTTTTTAGGTCTGCCCACTTGGTTATGGTGTTTTGGTGGTAATAATGTAGTAGGGCAGTTTGTTGGTTCCCACATTTCCCTACCATTGATTGGATCAATGGTAAACTGGTAGACCTTTTTCCAGTTATCTAACCAATAAACCTCATCCACCCATGCTTCTGGAATATCAACTTCTATACCATACCTAACCATATCCCAATTTACAGCCACTGCATGCTTGCATGGCATGCCTGTAAGTTCCCACTTCCTGCAAGTGCATGACTTTGTGTTCATGTCCACTACACACTGATTATGACCCTCACCACTGACTTCATACTTGTTCTGGCCAGCATACACAACATTTAACTGAGATGCATCTTTCTTGATTTGGTCCAAGGTAATAGTGGCACCTGGGGTCAAAGGACCATCACATTTGTCCAACATCCTGCTGACCACACCTATTCTCCTCATCATGTACTCTCGGATGTATTCCAAACAAGTAATAATGGGCTTGTCTCTGCCTCTCACAAGTTGTTTGTTGAAACACTCACACAAGTTGTTAAGTAGAACATCACATTTGGCCCTCCCTACATTACATGTAACCAATAGTTAATACATAACCAACTGTTAATACATAACCAACTGTTAATACATAACCAACTGTTAAGACATAAAAACTGTTAAGGGATATAAATTTTTACCACTGAAATGGGATCTGGCCCAATGCTTTGGTGGGATTTGCTGCAGCCAGTTGTATAATCCCACATCCTTCTCTTTGATCTCATCCATGTACTTATTGAAGAAGGGTACTGTTGTAGCACTTGCACACTTCCATAACATGTCTTTGTAAAGGTCCCCTCTCCATTGGGACTTCATGTTTTCATGAATATGACGAAGACAGTACCTATGCTCTGCTACAGGAAACAGCCTATTGATTGCAGGTATCAGACCCTAAAAACATTTGCAAGTTATAATCACACATAAGAGCAGTTAGATAACAATTTACTCATTAAACAGACATAAGAACAGTTATAAGTACCTTCTGTCTATCACTAATAAAGGTGAAGTTGGAATTAGCATGAATATCAAGATCATCACCCAAATATTCAAGGAACCAAAGCCATGAATTTGTGTTTTCTGATTCAACTACTGCATATGCTACAGGATAGATTCCATTATTTGCATCCACACCAACAGCTGTTAGGATCTGCCCTGGATAAGGTCCCTTCATAAAGCAGCCATCCAAACCCAAGATCTCCCTACCACCTTGTTTAAATCCTTGTTTCACTCCTCCAAAGCATATGTAGATCCTTTTAAATTGCCTTGTTTCACTATTTGAGTTGGGCTCACTTTCAACCTCAAGCTTCACTGTTGAACCAGGGTTTGTTCTGAGCAACTCTTGAGCATAATCTCTTAGAAGCAAGTACTGAGCAGTGTAGTCACCTTGTAGTTTTTCAACAGCCATAACCTTTGCCCTGAATATTTTCTGGAAAGACACCTGCACCTGGTTCTTCTTTTCTATCTGATCTTGTAGTGACTTGAAGGGTATACTAGGGTTTGACTCAATTGTTGGTAGAATCTCTTTGGCAATAGAGGTTACAGTGTACAGCCTCACCTTCCTGGTTTGAAGACATTTATGTTCATGGTGATAAGTCTTTACCAACCATGTTTGCTCATTTTTTTTCCTTGATATATGTAGTGCCCAAGGACAGGTAGGTTTTTCCCTTTTATTGGACCCACCAACATGTGAACTCTTGTCTTCTTGTGCAGCTGAAGATTCCTTACCTTTTTTCTGTTTTTTCTTTGCCCTTCCAAAATTCACTTTCTTCCCTTTTGACCCTCCACTAACAAACACTGGATTTACACCTAAACACACCACCCTAAACCTGTAACTTTCATTCCTCCTGATAACCAGTTGTCTTTTGCTTCTCAGAGCATGCAACTTTACCATATTCTTGATGTCCTCTTTGTTTGAAAAAGTTTGACCAACAAAGAAAGGTTGTTCTTCAAGACACTTGCCTTTGGTTTCTTTCTTTCTTTTTCTATTCTGCTTAATAGCCAGATTAAGAGCATCCCCACCCTCATCTTCACTACCACTTTCAAAATCATCTAAATCAAAATCAACATCAAAGTCCTCATCTACAAACTGGTCTTTACCAACATTGTAATTGAATGAATCCATGTTAACTGGTATTTCCACAACAATGTTATCAACATCCTCTATCCTATCATCTTCAACTTCCTCAGCAGTTGCATGATCATCCATCCTATTGGTATCAACATAGGCTGATGAATGATCATCAGTCCTACAGGTTTCATCATTCCTATTTGATTCATCATGCATACTGCTTTCATCATGCCTACTGGTTTCTTCATGCCTACTGGTATCATCAGCATTAACAGTTGGAGTCTCAAACTGTGGAAAATACTCTAGGCATAGTGGTTTTCTTCTACGGTGTGATGGCTTAGACATAGATGGTTGTGGATCCTCATTTTCTAACTCCTCAATAACCACACTACATGACTTAACTGGAGATGTAAAATGGTACTCAACACCTAACCTAGACGACCATTGTTCAGTAAACACATCTATAACTTTAAACTTAGCAACATGCTCAATAAGCAAAAGCACATCTTGATCATTACCTAATGGTCTTAAACCATCACTAATTTGTGTTTCTGGAACTAAGAAATGATAAAACATAATTTGTTCCTTCGGATAACCTAGTTCAGTAATCATGTGATTTAGCTCAATCACAGAAAATGTATCAGAATCCACCATATCAACATGGTCAATCGTTCCATCAACATACCTTTTAACAGGGGAATTCACAAAGACACCACCATGGTTGATTCTTATAGTGAATATATTAGGAGAATCCCCTGTAATAAAGAAATTACCATTAAAGGATCAGTGATAAAGTATAAGATTTTAAGAACATTACTGGGATAATCTTAAAGCAATGATTTTTTTAGGTTTGAAACACTTACCATACACTTCGTAAGGATCAAACTGCTCCTTTTTCTCACGAACCCACCAGAGGGTTAAAACCATTGTCGTACTGGTTGATCGTCGTTCTTATTTAGCTGCTTGATCACTGGAATTTCAATGGAGGTTTGGGGGTATCTTGGAGAAGGTGATACGAATTCAAGGGTTTGGGTGATATAATGAGATTTGATTTGTTTTTATTACATGTCAGTATGGGGAATATAAAGGAGGAGAGGTAAAATTACTAATTTAGACATCATGTGCAAAACATGTGACAATTAAATTAACCTCAGTTAGGGTTTGGTTAGCTTTAGGGGCCAAAAATGTTAGTTATAAGGACCATGGGGGCAAGCCTGTTAAAAAATCTTATTTTGGGCCAATATAGTAAAACTGATATAACCACAGGGGCCAAAAACGTAATTTACTCTTTTTTTAAATAAAACTAGTAACTTTTAGCATCTTAAAGATTTGTTTATTTTTTAATAAAACGAGCAACTTTTAGTATTTTAAAGATGTATTTTTTTCAAGTGACATTTTTCTAAAAAAAATTGCGTAGTCTCTTTTGTCTACGCCGAGCGGACCACACGCAGACTGATTGTTTTTCTGAAGATGTTTCATTAAAAAACGTTTGCGCATGCTCTTCTTGGAGCAGACTTGACCCGACCACTTCTAAGATCTTCTAAGGTTTGCAGAGGGTTAAACACCATCACCCTTCACCACCCACCACCACCGTCCGTACACCACCACCAGTTTATTTTTGAAGTCTACATACGTTAAAAACATACAACCTTCTTCTTACAGACTGCAGAGGTTTGGTCCACCTCTTATTCTACAGATGGCTGTAGATATGGTCCGCGGACTACAAACATTTTAACTCTAAAAAAACAAACAACACCTAACATTAACATGTTTTTTTAGCAATGGGGTTGGTGGCCAATTAGCAAAAACAAAACCTTTAGAAACACCTAGGTTTATTAAAAAGAAATTGTTTATATAAAATAAAGTGATTAACATGTTTTTATTAAATATATATGGATATTTTATAACAATTTAACTTACTGTCCATTTTTAGAAAAGCAATAAACAACTAAAATGATTGAAGTTGATCTATTGAATCCCTAGACACAATCTTACATATGCTCTACCCTTGAAATCTTATGTTACGGAATATGATAGACATACCTACTTTAGGGGCTGTTTGGAACATCTGAATAATTAAGTGCTGAACCAGTAAGAGGTCTGAACCATTAAGTGCTGAACCAGTAAGAGGTCTGAACCATTAAGAGTCTGTATAATGCTTAATCGTTCAGAGGCAAATGTCTGACCAATTCAGATTAGAGGTCTTAACCATTCAGACATCTGCTCGTAAAACAAACAGTCTGAACCATTTTTCTTTTTATGTTAATAAGAGGTTACCGTTGCCGTTAAAAAAAAAACGTTGATGTTGTACAATTGTACAAGTAAAAAAATGACCCAAAAATAGAACACTTTCCTATTTTTAATGACTAGGTTTGCACCACAATTTATACGACGATCAACAGCGAAATACATGAGATATGCCCAAAAACAGATGGCTAAGTTCCCAATTCAGGAAGACAGTATTTTCAACATATACATTCACAAGTTTTGATGACGTCATGGAAATAGTTTTGTTAGGTGGTTGGCCATTTTGGCGGCCACACTTTTGTTTTTTTTTTTTTTTTTTCATTTTTCATATAATAGTTATTTATAGGTGATGCCAAATTACAATTTTATCCCAGGTGTAAAATTACGATTTCGCCCTCGATTCAAAATAAAATTTTGCTTTTGCCCCTTGCTTAAATTTACGATTTTGCCATCAGTTAAAAAATATAATTTTGCCCCCAGTTCATATAAAAATATGGTTTTTACCTCAGCTAGAGTCCTGCCAAATTACGATTTGGTTCCCGGTTTAAAATTACGATTTTGCCCCCAGCTAAAAATTACGATTTTGCCCGCAGCTAAAATATTACGATTTTGCCCCCATTTCAAAATAAAAGAAAATTGTTTTGCCCTCAGTTCAAAATATTATTTTACCTACATTTTAAAATTACGATTTTACCTCCGCTAAAAATTGCAATCTTGCCATCGTTTTTTTTCCTTTGGCAAAACCATGGTAGTGTTTTATTTTACTTTGTTGACTTAATTTTGTTTTTATTCGGTTCAAAATAAAAATATGGTTTTGCCCTCAGCTAGAGTCCTGCCAAATTACGATTTGGTTCCCAGTTTAAAATTACGATTTTGCCCCCAGCTAAAAATTACGATTTTGCCCGCAGCTAAAATATTACGATTTTGCCCCCATTTCAAAATAAAAAAATTGTTTTGCCCTCAGTTCAAAATATTATTTTACCTCCATTTTAAAATTACGATTTTACCTCCGCTAAAAATTGCAATCTTGCCATCGTTTTTTTCCTTTGGCAAAACCATGGTAGTGTTTTATTTTACTTTGTTGACTTAATTTTGTTTTTATTCATGCCAAACAGCTGTCTAGCACTCGCTAATTGGTCCTGACAAATTATTGTTTTGCCCCCAACTCTAAGTTACACGCTTGTCATCGTTTTAGTTAATTTTTTTTTATCATAACTATAGTACTGTTTTTCTTTAATTGGTTAACTTAATTTGTCTTTTTTGATACCGTGTTATAGGTAGCATGTATAACTAACCGACATAAAGGCGTACATGTTATTAACCTAAGAAATACTCAGTTTAGCGCCCCGCAACGCGGGCGGCGCATAACTCTAGCTGCCTAACACTGGCTCATTAGTCCTGAAAAATTACAGTTTTGCCCTGAGCCCAAAATTACGGTCTTATCATCGTTTTTTTCATAGCAAAGTTATAGTAGTCTTTTTTTAATTGATTGAGAATTATTCGGCCATTGCCCCACTAGGTTTGCACCACAATTTATACGACGATCAACAGCGAAATACATGAGATATGCCCAACAACAGATGGCTAAGTTCCCAGTTCGTTTCCTCGCAATTACCAACAAAAATTCAGTATTGTACTATAACTAACATCCTACACAATATTTGCTTCACCAACTTGTATCTAAATGGGCATAATCTTTAACCATCAATATTTCGCTACATAGTTTTTTAGGAACTTGATTCAGGTCTTCTCCTTCTTGCCATGCTTGCCCGACCATAACACCGGGCCCTACATTCCTTACATATATCACAACGGCATCATTGAACGGCGATGGATGTTTCCCTGTAGATGAGCAAACGTAGTCCATGAGAAGACATTTTCACAATTTGGCTATTGTATATTACACATACACACATTATTACAAGTGTAAATAACATTAATAACATATGTAACACGTTAGACAAATAAAGCCCAAAACACGACATTTTTTTATAGAATTAACAATACTGTATTATGAATTTACATCCAGATAGTTGGTAAACAGGCAACAAGCTGCGCCGCTACCCCTTTTTGAATAGCAAAACTAAGCCTTTAAAAACTACGTCCATAGATCTCGGGGTCATAACATTACTGTGCATGACCCTTTGAACTCGACTAAGTAGGTCCACAGCCTCTGGCGCCAGAAAACCGAAAGTATCAAAAGCAAATGGGGCAAACACGACATTGAAAGTTGAAACATATATGTGAAAGTACTAGGTTAACCTGGCTTTGGAAACCCTTGAGGATACTCCTGTAAATCCAAAAGCCCATCCCCAAATTCATATGCCATATCACAAGGCTCCTCTGTTGACATCACTTCATTAACCTCTCTCACTGTGAAGTACAACGGAGCAAATGCTCGAGATGATCCACGGAAAACCGATGCATCTGAATATCAGGTAAATCATTAGAGTTGCAAAAAGATTATAAAAGAAAGGGAACCAAACTTTTAATATGAACGAGCTCAGCTCATATCCAAAGCTAGAGTGAGGAATTATTCAAGCTCGAGCTTGGCTCATTTATCGTTAATTTATTAACTATATATTATATATATACAAATGTAAATATTTTTATAAAAAAAATATAATTAGAATTTTACATATATAACATAAAATATATCATCTAGGTTCTTTTATCTTATACTATATAGTATATACATAATTATTTTTATTATGTAATAATGTAATATATACTTATTATATTAAACAAAAACTGTCATCTTTGTATAAATAATCAAACTAGGTATATGAAGCTCAAGCTCGGTTATTAAACAAGCTTATTTTAGGCTAGAGCTCGTTTAAGCTCGGCTTGATGTTGGGTAGATAATGAGTAACACGACTCTATATGGTCAGTAAATTGATCAACATATCATATCAAGAAATTGACGAGTACAAAGATTACCAATAACTCTTCCAAAGGTTTGACCATCGATGCAGCAGAATAAAGCCTGACATTAAAAACCAAATCCCCAACAAAAAAGAGTAAAATGTTTATATGATAAACTACGAACTTTTAATAAGTGCTGCGATTCTGCAAATAATGAAACAGATTTGCAGCTGAAACCACTTATAGAACAGATAACTGACCGTCTTGAAGTAATTAATCCAGGCGACAGCCAAAGGCCCTGTTTTAAAAAAGCTCAATGGCATAAGAATAATGCAAGGAAAAAAGAATACAAAACCGTTATATATACAATAATAAGCCCTTGTTGACATCACATGCTAATATCGGATAATTTATGTAACGTGCTAAACATTTACAAACAAGTTTTGATCTTTCCAAGAATTAAGTAATATGGTATGCGCACTGTAGTTGTAAAACATCCGATTTATACCTCCATTTGTTCTGCAGTGCCAAAATTCAAGCAACTTTGCATCAGATTTACCATCAAGCAACCTAGATGAACTTTTCTTTGCTAACTTTGAACTATCATATCTTGTGCCTGCTACCTCCCAAGCTCTGGTAATAAGTCTAAACAAGCGTCCCAACAAAAAAAGGGTTGAATGACACTGTTTGATCACGCATATTACAAGATATAACTACTGCTGAAACATTTCTTACTAAAAGGGAAAAAAATACAAATTTCAAAGAAAGAAACCTGGGATTGAGCAGGGTCAACAAACGGTGTCTCCTTTCCTCTGGGATGTCATCAATTTTTTTCCTGATAATAACATATAAATATCTAGGCGTTGAGCTAAGATTGTAACAACTAAAAAGCAAGGTAAGAGACTACAATCACATAAACAACATCAAAACCGTAACAGAAGATATATTAGGACCATAAGAAATATATGGCCTCAAACACCACCAACGCGTTTTGGGCGCATTGATGGTGAACGAGAGAGCTCCGCATTAAGCGGCCTACTGGGAAGTCTTCACTCAGACTACCAAAACTAAATCTGCAAGCTCATCGTGGGCAAAATGAACACTATCGTCTATCGGTCTGTATGATGAGTCGAATGTTACAAATGCACTTGAAAGAAACACATATGCTTTACTACAATAATAATAAAACTTGGCATACCATGTGTTTCTAATGTTCTTTTCCTAATTCCTAGTAACATGTTTTCTAAAGTTCAAAACTTCAAATCACTGAAGATTTTAACTGTCATCAGATTTTAAGTTAGAAAGAAGTAAAGAACTACATCAAGAATAGCTTAGAATGAGCCCAAAACCCTAATTCATATCTTAACACTGATGCCCAACAATTGGCATTTCATCAAACACCTAGAGTGCAACCTAAATTAAAAGATTGTGATGCCCAATGGCTGCAGAATAAGTCAAAGAAGAAAGTAATAATAATACCAAAGATAGGCAGCTGGATTGTAAGTAGAAGGGTCTATTGGAATGAGTTGTTTAGGTGGGTCAAGAAACGAGACGACGTCCCGCTCGTCGTAGTAAGAAATTTCACCACCGGGCAGCACCTGGTAAGGTTTATCATCCCATGGCGACACGTGCACGGAACACACCGTTGTGGTAGTCTTCTTTTTATGGATGCTGTTAATGGTGTTGGGTACACACAGTCTCCTGGAAAGTTTCAGGTGGTTTGAAGGTTGTAGGTGAGGATATGGTGGTTTTGTTAGGGTGTAGAGTTGGCGGTTTGGTTGCAGGTGCAGTGAAGATGAAGATGGACAGTAGAACACGCTCATTTTCACAAGTTTGATGAGTTGAGCATCACACACCGGCTGCAATTCGATTGTATGGCATATGTGTTCGCGGAGATGCCCGTGAACAAAGATTAGGGTGATCTCTAGGGGGAGTTTTCAAATGAGAGAAAAAAGATTTCAAAGGAAACAATTTTTAAAGTTCGAGTTTTATTTAAGAGTTAAATGCTTGGTTGGTCACTGTGGTTTGCAAAAATTGCAGACTTGGTCCTAGTGATTTACTAATTACATGTGTGGTCCTAAAACTTTTCAAAAATACACTCGGTTGGTCCTCAGCCCTAACCTCAGTTAGATTTCTCAGTTAACTATGTGTGAAATGACTATATTACCCTTAAACAATTAAAAACCTAAAACTAAGAATTAAAAAATTAAACCCCCCCCCCCCCCCCCCCGCAACCTTCATCATCTGCACCACCATCATCATTTTTATGGGTGTGTGAAGATGAAGTCTCTGATTTCATCTTCAACCTAAAGAACACCTTATCCCCTCAATTTTCATTTCTCTGCAACTCTATCTAAACACCCACACAAGAAAACCCTAACACTTTTGAAAAATTCCAGGTACACATAACCAGATCCTCATCATCTTCTCCATGAAGAAACCCTATAACCCAAGCCAAACACCCTCTCGGTCACCCTCTCTCCTTCTTCCTCCTCTCTACGGTGACCGGCCGGCCACCACAGTTGGTAGCGACGCGTGATGGTGGCGGCGGATGGGTGCTCCAATCGGAACAGGGAAGCGACGAGCCGACAGGTGGCTCGACGGCCGGCGACTAGCCGGTGAGGTTTTCTGATTTCCGGTAATGGAAGCGACGACGGAGACATAATCAGAGAGCCGGAGAGAGAAAACGGGGAGTTAGTTTTGGCTCAAGTTTCAGCTTCAGTTTTGGCTCGGGTGACGGTACGGTTTTGGGCTAGTCGATTCGGGTTCATGTTCGGGTGTGGTCTTTGTCATGTGAAGATGAAGTCTCTGATTCGCCGGAGAAACCGAACGGCCGACAGGTCGCTGGAGATGGCGATGAAGATGATGCAGGTTGTGGTGGGGTTTTTAATTGTTCAAGGATAATATAGTCATTTCACACATAGTTAACTGAAAAATTTAACTGAGGTTAGGGCTGGGGACCAACCGAGTGCATTTTTGACAAGTTTTGGGACCACATGTGTAATTAGTAAACCACTAGGACCAAGTCTGCAATTTTTGTAAACCACATGGACCAATCAAGTATTTAACTCTTTATTTAAGATGAAAAGAAAGAATTTGGAAGTTTTATTTTTCATTTAACGAATCAAAAGAAAAAGAAAGGATTGAATGATATAAAAAAGAGTAAGGCAATGTTTGGCTAAGCTTTTTCAACCCAACTTATGACTTACTTAATCAAAAAGCTAAAAAGGAGTTTTAGTGTTTGGCAAATCTAAAAGTCCTTTTCAAAATGACTTTTTGAGAAGGAGAAAAAGTTATCAAAAATTCATTTTTGAGAAGTTAGAATGTTGTGACTTTTTAAATCAACTTATTGACTTATTAGCTTTTAGTCATTTTACATCAAAAGCTAAGCCAAACACTTTTTAAAACACAACTTATTGACATATTGGCTTTTCCCACCCTATATAAGCTAATCCAAAAACTTTTTTTAAAAACTCCTTCTCAAAAAGTAATAAGTCAAAAAGTCCTTTTCACAAAAGACATTTTTAAGTAAAATAAGCTTAGCCAAACATGCCCTAAACTGCAATTTTACCCCATGGGGTTTAGGCCAATTGGCACTCTGACCCCCCTAACGAAATAATTACAATTTTACCCCCTAACGTTTGGTGTTATGTTGCAAGTTTACCCCATGCTGTCTAATAAGTTAACAGATCTGTTAACTGAAATGTGAAATGACCATCTTACCCTTTCATATTACCCCCTATGGTTTGTTCTACTCTGTAATATTACCCCCTGATGTAAAATGACTAATTTATCTTTTCTTATTACCCCCTATGGTTTGTTGTACTCTGCAATATTACCCCCTTGAATTCAGACAGGTCTCCTCCAATCACTTCTTCCCCTTTCCTAGTGCTATTCTCACAGTTTTCTTCTTCTTGTACTTCACCATCAGGAATAAATAGAATATACACAAGGTTGGCACCACACTCACATACCATCATCCTTCCTTTCTCCACATATATTACCACATTGACTTCATCACCAACATCTAATATGTTCCCAATTGGCCAGTAGCTTAACCACACAACATCTTCATCAACTTTGGATTTGCAATACACCACAGGGTTGTATACCCAAGTAAGGCCCTTGGCTCTATTGCTGATTTTGGCAAACAAAAAAGGGACTTCATACTCACCTAAAGATCTGTATAAACAACTAACACTTAATCCTTGGATCCTGTTTTTCTGGGGATGAGAAGGCACAAGAAAGCATAAGAAATCGGATAATGACGTATACTTATATGTTGCCATTATTTTATCCTTTATGCCTTGCAGATAGGTGCTCATTATACCTCTGTTTCTGAAAAAGCCACTTTCTTTGTAATTTGAAGTTGCAATTTCAAGTGGGAAACATGCACTGTTTCAATGGGGAACTAATTTGAAGCCACTTTCTTTCTGAAAAAACCGTCTTCTTTCAATGGGAAACATGCTCTGTTTCTGAAAAGCCACATTGATTCTTAATTTCAAGTTGCAATTTGATTTCTTTAATGTTATAACCTGAACAAAAAAAGGTAAAGAATCATGGGTTTTGTTTCTTGATTCTTAATTTCAAGTGGGTAGTGATTATAACTGTTATTTTGTTGTTAAAAATATGTTTTTTAGTTATTTGAACTAATACCCAGATGTTGTTTGTCTACTGATAAATAAGTTGCAGTTTGATTTCTTTAATAATGCCCGCCATCGAGATGAAGATCGCCGGAGATGAAGATCGCCGGAGAAGAAGATCGCCGGAGATCTGGAGGAGCGGTGTGGGAAGGTGGGGGTAAGAGTGCTAGGAGTCTCAAATGTATAGGGGGTTGTAATGTGTAAGAAACAAAAGTATAGTGGAAATGACCTATAGACCCTTTGACCATTACTTAATTATGTTGACTTTTAACAGAAGTTGTTCACAAGGGGTAAACTTGCGACATAACACCAAACGTTGGGGGGTAAAATTGCAATTATTTCGTTAGGGGGGGTCAGAGTGTCAATTGGCCTAAACCCCAGGGGGTAAAATTACAGTTTACTCTATAAAAAAATTGTGTTTCTGAGTTTTCTTTAAAGAATGAAATAGAGTGAAATTAATTTATTCTTATTTCCTTCATTTTAAATACTTCCAAAATAGGAGAGATTTGGAAGGAAAGGATTTCAATACATAAAATCTTAAGTTTTTCCTTTCATTTCTGTCGAATTCGGGAACACGATAGTAAATTTAATCTTTTCTTTTCACTCCCTTAATTTTTTTCCTTAATTCATTTTCTCTTCTTTTCTTTCGTTTATTAAACTCGGAAACACATTTTAGGAGAGAAAAAAGTGAAAATGGGAGGTTTTGGGCTTAAAAAAGCATCCTTCCAATTTGGATAAGAAAAGAAAGAGATGGCATCCTTTTTTTTCTCTCACTAAGTTAACTCGTGAACACACCGTTAAACTCATCTCATCTTATGGCACTTAGTAGATTATAGATATTGTGGAAGCCAAAATCACTTGTGTGACGTGGCAGCTAATTAGTATCCTTTCTGACGTGTCTCCGGCCACCGGAATAACCTATAAATAGACACCGTTAGCCTTGTCACGGAGCACCTGGGGGTGTATCCGTGACCAAGCTCCGACATGAGAATAAACGGTCATTTTTGTCATCTAAAGGACCAATTAATAGCGACCAATTGATTAATCGAAATGTGTTTGGTGCATTCAATGTGTATGAGTTTATTCGGGGAATTTTTGTATGTTTTCAGTATAAAGAAGATACCTTTATGGGCAGGACTCTTTACCCGATAACATCCTTTTTGCAGAGGACAAAAGGGATGTTCTTCAGGGCAATCGTTTTACCGGACAATTTTTGTAGGATCATGGAGATCTTTGTATTAAATGTTTCCTTTCTCTCTACGTTTATTGTCTCCATACCGCCTCATGGAGAAACCATTCACAACCGTTGGTCTCAGGGGCATTTAATGCCTTGGTCCGGATACATCGGATTGGGTTATATCTTTCTTTCGACCGAAACAGTGATCCTATTATCACATTAGGCTGGAAAGGCCTTTAGTTGACTCGCACGCTCTTGGGCTTTGGTCGTGTTAACTTAGTCAGGAAGAGTGAAGTGGGCCCAGGCCCAGTCTTCGGGTCTTTTGTAATGGGCTCAGAGATCAGGAAGAGAGTGACTATGTTGGTATGTGAAGATATCTATGTTTTGCTACAACAAATCTTTTAAAGCACTCTTACACTTGTCCGTTGAGAGCTAATTCTTACTGCTTGCTCTGGGAATCTCTCATTGAGTATCCATTCCTCTACCCTTTCTTCCTTTGAGTGTTGTTGATGTGTGCAAAATGCAACATATAAATTACATCAAATGAGGCATAAAACTAACCCTTTTTAAGTACTAATGTTGGAAAAAGTGTGTTTTTGTTTTCCTTTTGTATTTTCAGGATTAAATGAGCTCAAATTAACAAAAGAAGCAAAAATACAGCTAAATCTAACATAAATACAAGAAAAGGAACAAAAGTGGATTGCCCGACCCCTCGACAGCATCCTCCCAAACAAAACAGAGAAGGCAGAAGACTGAACACGCCCCGTGCTCAGCGAGCACGGGGCCGTGCCCAAGAAGCAGCAGAAAAGACAAACCTATAGAAGCTTCTATTGCTCACCACAGGGGCGTGCCCAGTGAACACGGGGGGCGTGCCCAAAGTACTGCAGGCGCATTAATTGTAATTGCGAATTGCAATTAATGAGGAGAGATAGTGTCAGACGGGCACGGGGTCGTGCCCAGCGGACGCGGGGCCGTGCCCAGCGGACGTGGGGCCGTGCCCAGGCCTCTGTTCAGCCTATAAATAGGAGTGCTTAGCTTCATTGCAACTCATCCCTTGGCACACCACCTCTCTCACACTTCATCCACCACCCACCACCATCACAACACCATCATCCACCACCATCATCCACCACCATCATCCATTGTCCATCGTAGAGTGTGTGAGTCGTCTCGGGATCCAAGATTGATCGTAAGAGTTCTTGACAATCAAGGCCATGTTTGCCTAAGTCTCTTACATCACTTGGTGAAGACAAGTGTTTAGTATAATACTTTTTATTTTTAATCTTTTGCACTTTTTATTTGGTTTTGTATTAATGACAAACTAGTTGCTTATGTTGAAGGTGACTTTTCCTTATCGTTTGTCCGTGGTGTCTTGGCATTATTTTACTGTCTATATAAAATAAAAGATTTTCACCATTCATATCTCCACGGTCTATATAGAGGTATGTTGGCTACCTGGTCGGGGATTAAGGGAACGGTTTGGTAAAGGTCTTGCCCTTGTTCAGCGTTTAGAGGTCCTGCAAGGGACCTGGGTCAAATTTAGCAGGACCTCCTTCAATACCCAAAGGTATTGGATGGCGGGGGTCCAAACTCTTTGATCCCCTCATAAGTTAACTATTATTAATACTATAACCCGGCTATTTAGGACTGTATCCCTGCTGACTCAGACTACTTAGTCGAGGGTAACATCACCTCCAAAAGAGGGGCCTACCATAATTTGCATTAATAACTTAATTCATTATCTTTCAATAATCCGACCCTTTAGGATTGTATCCTTGCTGACTCAAACTACTGGGTTGAGGGTAACGTCGCCTTCAAAAGAGGGGCCTACTACAATAACTAAGATAATCTCTTAAACAAGTGCAAAAGTGCGAAAATAATCAAAGGTTATACTAATACACGAGTCGGATCCAAGTGATTCATCTTGTCTATCTGTTTTTATTTTTTTTATTTTATTTTTCAGCATTTAGTTAGTTTTATTTTCTTAGTTTAAAAATCTTTTCTAACATTTTGATTTGATTAGACGTTGAGGATAAACCGGTACTAAAAGCTCTTGTGTCCTTGGACGACCTCGGTATCTTACCAACACTATACTACGCCCACGATGGGTGCACTTGCCCATATGTGTGTTTAGTGTTAGTAAATATCGTGTTTTATAAATTTAAAACTTGGCTAAAAAGTGTAAAAAGGGCTTAAAAATATATACCAAAAAAATATTACACTACACGCACATCAGTTGTCCTGACTCCTTCTTAGATACTGATCACTGTGGATGATCTTACCCATGCCAGCCCCTTCGGTTGTATCGTTGTATGGTTTCGTATTTTTGGTCCCTGAAGCATGTTTCGGGTAATGATACGTTGAGTATGCCCCCTAAGAAGTTGTAAGTTCTTCATTTTTTATAAAGTTTTCCAGATACTTCCCTTTATCCAAAAAAAAAGGCTTTTGAGATTGAATTTCCTTTTGTTTCTCTTACTTACGTGTACTAGGCTAGTGGGTGTTTAGTTGTTATCTTCTTCAATGTGTAAGCCTATAGGCAATAGATGTTATGAGTTGAGTTATGAAGTTATGAAAGAAATGATGAATCAATTCTCTTCCAAAAATCTCTACATTATCTCAAGCTCCTATCTATTTTCTTTGGACCACTTGATTACGATTCCGGTTCGTATAATAGTACCACTCATGAATCAACACAACATAAAAAATAAGCCAAATCATCTACATCTACGAAACTATCAAGGCAATGTGATTTAGCATACATATGATAACCAATTGATATGTTCTGCAAAAGCCCAAAAAGAAATTCATAGCTAGATTATAACTCATGAAGCATAAGATGGTTTCATAAATTTGTACAATGAATGGTGAACGAGATCTTAACTTTCAAAATTACTCTAGTCGATGTTGATCGGTTCTGTTTAAACATAAGGGAAAACATGAAAACATACCTGTCACCGCAGACAGTGCATTGGAGAATCCAGTGAGGGAAGAAGACATGGAGTTCGACATCTTTGTCAAGGTGATCTGGTTCCTCCTTAGGGTGCTGACTGATGATGGCGATTATGAAAACCGATAAGGAAATTGGTTATGGAGAGGGAGGTCGAATATGATGTTATGTTGATTAGGTTATCTGTCTAAGTGTGTAATCTTTTAACCTCTACATAAGTCTCCTTATATATGCATTCATGAGGAAACTTAATTAGTTAATAAGGGTAATATGGTCCATCAACAATTACCAACTAATTACTTAATAGGTTATTATATATTTTGATCTATATTATGTAAATGATTATAATGGCTACTTGATTAAATATTAAACATAATATATTTAATCTTACATTCTCCCACTTAGCCGAGTAATCATTTACTATGAGTATTAGATAAGCCTGATCAGGAGTTAACACTCATTTTAGCCTTAAACAAGTACTATAGAAGAGAAATACAGTCGTTGAATCATTATGCGACTCAGGACCCCCATTAGTCATACTATAGCCTTAATTTAAAACCTAATCGTTATGATCAAAATACGCATAAGCCCTTTTTTTTGATTTGTAACTTTATTTGTCTATATGCTATTATACCGGTTGAACATATTCTAAGAGACATACAAAATCAAACTGAGGAAATTTCATTAATCATAAAACATAAGCTAGTACAATATGCTAAACAAGGTCTTTACTAAATCCCATATTCCGAACATGTCACACCCCGATTTCCACGTGTCTCACCGGTGGGCCCGGTGGGGGATTACCGTGACGATGTTGGCAACAATATAGTCAAACCACACAATTATATAATGCACAGCGGAAGCTTAAAGATAAATAAATATATTTCAACCTCTGATTGTAATATCAAATGTATTACAGAAGTCGAATGTATCCACAGCGGATCAAAATAAATAAATATTGTTCATTCAGATACGGCATCGAGTTTGCGAGACTATGTACGATGCTTAGGCAGCTAATACCAGCCAATTTCGTCTAGTACCTGCACTTAATCTTTTTGGGGAAAATACGTCAGTTTACACTGGTAAATACATTCAACTGACACATTTGAAAATGTTTAGTAAAAATTGATTTGAATGCACAAGGCACAAACTCTTTTATAACTTGGGAAAATTATAATAAAATCTTGTGAACGTTTTACATGTTCTTTTATGCGTTCAGTAGCCCGGGTCGTGCCGGGTTAAAGATTTATAGACACACCACATTGCGTAAAACCGTAGTATAAAAACCAACGGCTACGTCTTTTAATTTAATGTCGACACTTTATACCGGGTGTACGCCTACACCGGGATGTCGATGGTCGTGGCCATTTCGTAAAATGATGCCAAGGATATCCGGGACAACGGTCATTAAACCCCCCAAAGGCTTATAAGCAACAAAACTGTTTAAATGAGCCGATCATATTATTTAATTAACCACCTAAGCGATGGAAGAATATAATGCTCAATCAAGCGGTATTAATATACCGTAACCCAAGCCCATATAGGGGAAATAAGTTAAAGTATTTACCTTTGCAAGTATATTTCCTTAATTTGGATTAAATCACCGATAGCTTTTACTGGGGCTCCTAATCTGGAACGAAGGTTTTAATTAACCTCTTAGAATCCTAACGGGTCGTTATAATGGCCGTAGCCTAGACCGGTTGGTTCCGATATATATAGATATGGTTTAATCGCGCGAAAAGGCGAAAACCGAGAATGGAGTGTGATTCTGTCCCAACAAGTTCAGAGACTTGTTTTATATGGGTTAATGGTTCACACTCTGGATTTTGGGGTTCAAATGATATTATTTGACCCGTATCGGCTAATTTATGAAAACTAGTTTCATAAGCCGAACCGTGCGCGCAAAAGGCGAAACGGTTAACCATGAGAGTCGTACGCTTATTTCCTAAGTCAATATGCCTTAAATGGGTTGTGGTATCAGTAGGATACCTTCCGTGATGCCCGTAACGAGTTTAAGTTTATATTATGCCCCGTAGGGGCTTTTCGGTCATTTTAAAGACTTTAAAAAGGGCTTTTCGAGTTCTACAGAAAATCTGAGTTTCCCGAACAGCTTATAAAGCTTAAAATACTTTATTTATTATTTAAAACCAGTAGCAACTGGAATCGGGTCAAAAGACCTTGTAGAACTCATGTTTTGGCCAAAAAGGGCATATTCGGTATTTACCGAACCGTAGCCATAACCGCAGGTTATGAGCGAGGTAAAAATTATTAGAAGTCTTTAAAATTCCCAAAATATTATTTTAATACAGTGGGTAAAAGTTTTGGTGACGAAATCTTGGTTTAGATAGGTGTTATGCTAATTGCGCCGTTAATTACTAAAGTTTACTTTAAATGCGCCTTTTAGCATAACTCTCATTCTAGACCTCGGATTGACGTGAAACTTTACGGACATGCTTATAATTTAATAAGCAAGGTTCTGGTCCGTTCACGTGTCCGAAATACTCGTTTTAATTTCAAAAGGCCGTTACGGTCAACTTTTAGGCGAATGACGGAAATGCGCAAAAGACTCGGATAACTCATGAACCGATCACAGAGGTTTATACCAACATGTGACCTGGTCCTAAGAGAGTCCTAAGGTATATTTATACCTCACTAAAATGGGTCAGAACTGAAGTCAAAGCAAAAGTCAAACTTTTGCGACATTCGGCTCCGAACCGGTTCAATATAGCAAATGGTCGGTTCAAACGAGCGCAAACAAGTTTATATACTTAATATCATGTTTTATAAGTGTCAAAACAGGTTTCATAACATATACTTTACAGATTATGCATAAATCGCTAAAATAGCTTTCTGTTGACTTTTTAACCGCACGTTTGACTCGATATTTGACATAGTTAGAGTGGTGATCAGGGGGAACCCTTTTAGAGGTTTATTACCCACATAAATACCTACTCAAAACTACTTTTGATCCGTCATAAGACTGAACCATTTGCAAGTTATTGTATTGACAACCGTTAGTTACGACGGTTGTGTTTATAGGCTATAACTATGGAAATGTATGATCAAAATGGTTATGAACGACTTACAGAAGTGTGTTCTTGCTTATAGAGCAGAGATGGAAGCTAGAGAGCTCTTAGAATGATCAGATAGAAGTGTTTGTGTTGTGGTGAATGTTATGAACCAATGTGGCTATTTATAGTGTTCAAAAACCTTCAAGATCATTACAACACATGCTATACTTGATCATGGATCATGGGCAGGTGTCCCTAAGTGGTATGGGTCGTGTAGGGGGCACCCATGCTCCATTAATTGGTTGTTTGATCGTTCAAATGCTCCAAAAGGCAAGAAACTACAACTTTCTGCATCTGGGCACTTCACGCGACCCGCATGGGAGTTCCCATGCACTTTTACGCGGGTCGCCTGAGTTTAACAAATCAGACGCGTAATTGAGGTGGCTCGCGGCCCGCCTCAACTTAAGCCTAACCTTCACGCGGGTCGCGAGAGGTCTGTTTTTCAGATTTTTAAATCTTTTGTAATGATTATCAGAATCTGGTAATTAATAACGAAATCTTTCGTAATGATTTACCTGACCTTTCGGGTTTGAAGGGGTAACTTTGCGGTTTGGCCCTCGGTTATTTACCGATAGGGGCCTCGTGTTATTTACCCGCGTTGTTAAGTCCCCGGTTTATTTATTACTTATTCAGAAAGCCTTAACTTCTGTTATTGACGCTTTTAACCCTTCTCATACGAATCTGAGTATAACTCTCTTGTTTTAAGACGGAACTTAGCGGAATTTATATAGTATATTCTGGTGAGCGTATAATACTGTTACGAAGTCTTGGGAACGTTAAAGGGTCACTCAGAGGTAATATTAAACATGTTGACACAGTTAACCCCTGTAGTTCGAAATCTCTCACTTTCTTCCCCGTTTCGCTTCCGTACGATTTATGATTTATTCGTTTGAAGGTACAAGCATTTATTTAGGGTTACTATACAGTATATTTACCCTTGTTGATATTTATAACCCTCGAATTTATATACTTTCAAGGTTTGTCAAAATTAGTCCTTTATTTAATATAAATGCCACGTGTAATCAAATGACACGTGTTAACACATTATTGGACGCAAAAATTCGAGGTGTTACATCCTCACCCCCTTAAAATAAATCTCGACCCGAGATTTACTCAAATAAATAGGGGTACTTTTCTTTCATTGTAGCTTCGACTTCCCACGTATATTCAGAACCTCTACGAGCATCCCATTTGACTTTTACAATCGGTACGTGCTTTCTGCGAAGCTTCTTCACCTGTCGATCTTCAATCGACAAAGGTTTTTCTATAAATTTTAAGCTCTCATCTATATGCACATCTGTATGCGGAATCACCAACGATTCATCGGCGAAGCACTTCTTGAGATTGCAGATGTGGAACACGTTATGAATTCCATTGAGCTCTTCAGGCAAGTTCAACTTATAGGCAACTGATCCGACCCGTTCAATGACCTCAAAAGGTCCTATGTATCTCGGACTCAGTTTGCCTTTCTTGCCGAAACGCATCACCCCCTTCCAGGGTGATACCTTAAGCAACACCTTTTCACCTACCTCAAAGTGAAGATCCTTACGTTTTGGATCGGCGTAGCTTTTCTGCCTATCACGGGCAGCCTTGAGACGTTCCCGGATCTGGACAATCTTGTCCGTTGTCTGGAAAACAATCTCTGGTCCCGATAATTGGACCTCTCCTACTTCCGCCCAACAAACAGGCGATCTACATTTCCTACCGTATAATGCCTCGAAGGGCGCAGCCTTTATGCTGGTGTGGTAGCTATTATTGTAGGAGAATTCGATCAGGGGTAGGTTCTTATCCCAGTTACCACCTAAATCGATCGCACATGCACGAAGCATGTCTTCTAGCGTTTGGATAGTACGCTCACTTTGACCGTCCGTCTGTGGATGGTAAGCCGTACTAAAGTTTAAACGCGTGCCCAAAGATTGCTGGAAACTCTTCCAGAAGTGAGATGTGTATCTAGTATCCCTGTCGGAGATAATAGACACAGGTATGCCGTGTAAGGCTACAATCTTATCAACATAAAGTTGGGCTAACATATCGGAGCTATACGTCTCCTTGATGGGTAGAAAATGAGCCGATTTAGTCAGCCTATCGACTATGACCCATATTGTATCGTTTCCTTTCCTGGTTTTGGGTAACTTGGTTATAAAGTCCATAGTTACGCATTCCCACTTCCACTCGGGAAGCTCAGGCTGTTGTAGCAAGCCAGACGGCTTTTGGTGCTCGGCTTTGACCTGAGCACAAGTCAAGCACTTTGCTACATGGGCGGCTACAGACTTTTTCAAGCCTATCCACCAATAATTTGCTTTTAAGTCTTGGTACATCTTGTCAGCACCAGGATGGACTGAGTATTTGGAACTATGGGCTTCCTGGAGGATAACATCTCGTAGTCCTCCATAAATTGGAACCCATATACGTCCGTTTAACCTAAGGATTCCATCCTTGCTAAGAGTCAACTGCTCCTCAGTTACTCCCAGCTTTTCATTAGGATAATTAGCTTCCAACACAGCCTCTCGCTGTGCAGCTAATATCTTTTCAATTAAATTGTTCTTGACTTCAATGCTCTTGGCATTGATTCGAATAGGTTTTACCCTTTCCTTTCTGCTCAAGGCATCGGCGACTACATTCGCCTTGCCGGGATGGTACCTGATCTCGCAGTCATAATCATTCAGGGTTTCCATCCAACGGCGCTGCCTCATGTTCAACTCCTTCTGGTTGAACAGGTGCTGGAGGCTTTTGTGATCAGAATAAATCACAAATTTAATACCATAAAGGTAATGCCTCCACAATTTCAGTGCAAATACAATGGCACCCAACTCCAAATCATGGGTGGTGTAATTCTTTTCATGCACCTTTAATTGCCTTGAAGCATAGGCAATCACCTTGCCCTTCTGCATAAGCACACACCCCATACCCGTGTGTGATGCATCGCAGTAAACTACGAATTCACCTGTACCTTCTGGTAATGTCAGCACAGGTGCGTTGCTTAGCTTCTGCTTCAGTATTTCAAAGGACTCTTGCTGCTTTGGGCCCCAAATGTACTTTTCTTTCTTCTTGGTCAAGGAAGTCAAGGGCGCAGCAATCCTCGAAAAATTTTCAATAAATCTCCTGTAGTATCCTGCTAACCCCAGGAAACTACGGATTTCGGTAGGCGTCTTTGGCTCTTGCCAGTTCATGACTGCCTCTACTTTAGCGGGATCCACTTGGATACCACGCTCGCTCACAACGTGACCTAAAAATTGAACCTCTCGTAGCCAGAATTCACATTTCGAGAATTTGGCGTAGAGTTTCTCACGCTGTAGTAATTCAAGAATGCAACGGAGGTGCTTCTCGTGGTCTGCTTGGTTCTTGGAATATATAAGGATATCGTCGATGAAGACTATGACGAATTTGTCCAAGTACGGCTTGCAAACGCGGTTCATGAGATCCATGAACGCAGCCGGTGCATTTGTGAGCCCAAAAGGCATCACTAGGAACTCGTAATGACCATAGCGAGTCCTAAATGCAGTCTTGTGTACATCTTCATCTCTGACCCTTAGTTGATGATAGCCCGACCTCAAGTCGATCTTCGAGAAATAGCTTGCTCCTTGCAGCTGGTCGAACAGATCATCGATCCTTGGTAAAGGATATCTATTCTTTATGGTAACTTTATTCAGCTCTCGGTAGTCGATGCACAACCGCATCGATCCGTCCTTCTTCTTTACAAACAGGACAGGAGCTCCCCAGGGAGATGAACTAGGTCTGATAAAACCTTTCGCCAGCAGCTCATCCAACTGGGTCCTCAGTTCTTTCATTTCCGTTGGAGCTAGCCTGTAAGGCGCTCTTGCTATCGGAGCTGCTCCAGGAATGATGTCTATTCTGAACTCCACTTGTCTATCTGGTGGCAAACCAGGTAGTTCTTCAGGAAAAACCTCGGGATATTCAGAAATGACAGGAAGATCCTCGATCTTCAGCTTCGGTTCTTCCATTATCACCTGAGCCATGTAAATTACGCAGCCTCTGTTCAAACATCTAGAAGCTTTCAGCATAGATACGTCTTCGGGCAACCCGTACTGCGTATCTCCTCGAATGGCAAGAGATTCACCACTCGGAGTCTTTAAAACTATCTGCCTCTTGCCGCAAATGATTTGGGCCTGATTACGAGATAACCAGTCCATGCCTAGCACAATGTCAAAACCCGCTAATTTGAAGGGAAGTAGAGATAAAGGAAAAGAATGGTTCCTAATGGACATTTCACATCCTTCTAAAACAGTAGAGACGGTTTCGATCGTGCCGTCTGCTAACTCTACTTCGTATTTCACGTCAAGGGTTTTGATTGGCATATTTAATAGTTGGCAAAATTTCTGGTCTACAAAGGACTTATCAGCGCCAGAATCGAATAGTACTCTTGCAAATATATTATTTACGAGAAAAGTACCTGTAAGCACATTGTCGTCCTTAACCGCTTCCTTTGCATCCATGCGAAAAACTCTTGCATTTGACTTCTTTGTCTCTTCCGCCTTCTTGGCATACTTTGGGCAGTTACTCTTGATATGCCCCTTTTCATTACAACCATAGCAGGTTGCATCCTTGATCTTCTTGCACTCCACAGTCTTATGATCCTTGGACTTGCATAGTCCACAGGAAGAAGTCTTTGATTGCGACTGTGAGTTCGAGGCAAATCTGCATTTCCCAGAGTGGGGTTTCTTGCAGATTTTGCAGTTGGGCCTGTCACCAGCTTGCCCATCTTTCTTCGCCTCTGACCCTCTTTTGCCTTCACCGTTTCCACGGTGCTTCTTCCCTGATCTTCGTGAGGTATCATCCTCACGTTTTCTTTTCTCAGCCTCCTTGCTCCTTAGTGTCCTCAGACGGACAGCGTCTAAGGTGAGAGACAAGGAGAGGTCAGTAACTGACCTGAAGGTCGTCGGCCGAGAGGCCTTTACACTCGCCTTTATTGCGGGCTCCAAGCCCCCAATAAAACGGGCGATTCTTCTGGGTTCTGGTGTCACCAGGTATGGAACTAGACGAGACATGGTATTGAAACTCGTCAAATACGCCTGGCAGTCCAGGTTCGTCATCACCAGTGAGACAAAATCAGCCTCTATCTTCTCAACCTCGTGCTGAGGGCAGTAGTTTTCTTTAATGAGAGCAATAAATTCCTCCCATGTCATCTTGTACAAAGCAGACTTACCAGATGCCTGCACCAATGCCCTCCACCATGCCAGGGCCTCGCCCTTAAAAGACTGGGACACATACTTCACCACATCCCTCGCTGCACACCCGCTGATGTCCACAATAGTGTCCATCTCATCTAGCCAGGTGATGCAATCAACAGCACCTTTCTCCCCTGTGAATTCCCGGGGCTTACATGATACAAAGTATTTGTAGGTGCAACCCTTAGCACTGGATGCATCAGTATATTCTCTATCGCGATGAACGCTGTGCTCAGTGGACGAGTGTTTGTCGTCATCTTTCTTGGGTTCAGAGGGTGGTTTGGAGTGTGTCTTTGGTTTAGAGGGTGGTTTTGACACGGTTCTGCCTTGGGACTCAGTATATTGACGATCAAGAGCTGCCTGAACAGCATTGTCAATCAGAGCCTTTAGCTGTGCGCCTGTCAAATGCACTGGCGTATTGTCATAGTCATCTTCATTTGTGTGGCTGTTCTCTCCATTGGGATCCGCCATTGTAACTTGAATCTGTTACAGAAGATAACAAAATTTTATTTAGGCGATTATTATATAATTGTCTTTTATGACAATTTGTCAACCATGGTACAGAGACCATATTTGGTTAACTTATTTATTTCATTACATATCAGGATTTGAATATATCCTATTTCAACTATATAATTAGTATTGGCGGCATAAAGCCTAATCACGAGGATGTTTTATAATTTTTTGCCGAGATTTCAGAGAATCAAAGGCATAGAGATTTGAACCGTAGTTCTTTTATCTTCTTCTGACAGGGAGTCATAGACCACCACTGCCTTTTGTCTTTATAAGACAATTATTATGGCCCATAGGCACTACACCTCTAATGGATGTTTTAATATGGTTGGCCCGTAGGTACTACATCCCAAATGGATGTTTTTAATAAGGTTGGCCCGTAGGCTCTACATCACTAATGGATGTTTTTATAAGGTTGGCCCGTAGGCACTACATCACTAATGGATGTTTTTATAATACTGGCCCGTAGGCACTACATCACTAATGGATGTTTTAATAATATTGGCCCGTAGGCACTACATCACTAATGGATGTTTTAATAAGGTTGGCCCGTAGGCACTACATCACTAATGGATGTTTTTATAATACTGGCCCGTAGGCACTACATCACTAATGGATGTTTTAATAATATTGGCCCGTAGGCACTATATCACTAATGGATGTTTTAATAAGACTGATCACCTTCATTGGTGATTTAACCCATGATTTATAAATCATTTAGTTGGGTTTTGGAATCCTTAAAGGATTATTGTATAAGAATGACGTGCGTGATTTTTAACGAATCACATCTGCCATGATTGTTAACATGCGTACAGAGGTTAACATGGAATCAGAATCTTTTCAATTAGGTCGTACCATCTTGACTGGATCTTAAAAGACACCAAGCTAGGTTTCACCTTTTAAGATTCTTTTATATAGGCAGATCAATATAAAAGGAATGGTTTTGATTTATTTCATACATATTAAAACAAAACTCGTAACATACATTCCAAAATCTCAATTACAATTACATATTGCCCTAAACGGGTCTTTCAAATAGTACATACCTCCATAGAGGTTTTAAAATAAGTGACAAGTCCACGCAGGGACTAATATAATATAGGTGTCCATGCAAGGACTAAAGATAAGTCCACGTAGGGACTGAAATACGATAAGTGTCCACGCAGGGACTTATTTCATAGTAGAAATTACATTAGTACAACTATTAGGGGCTAGTGGTCACGTTTCTTCTTTTTGCCCTTTAGTAGGTTCGCCAAGCCCTTGAGAAATCCTCGGTGGCTTTTCTTCTCTTCCTCGAACTCTCTCTCCACACGATCTAGTCGATGGAGTATTTCTTCCTGTTCAGGAGGAGAGAAACGTGGTTGTGGCGCTTGATGCGGAACTGGAGGTCTGGGAGGTATTGGATACCCATGAGCTGAGTAGTCCGGTGGTCCCATGTTTCCATGTGCTCCGTCAGGGTAGCGCGCATTATATCTTGCCGACACCACATATGGGTCGCGCTCATAGCCGTAGTTGTATTGTGCTTGTGACGGTTCGAACGGGTTGTAAGCCGTTGGACCCGTGTAAGCAGGTATGGGTTGGTCATACCCAAATGGTGGCGAATTTTGTGCAGCTGGTGCGGAGTTCGCCTCCTGTATAGGACTTGAAGGTCCTTCTTCTCGTAGTGGCGGATAGTGGCTACTACTAGAATGTCGAGGAGTGCTGAAGTGGATACCCCCTCCTCCTCGTGTAGACATACGAGCATTTGTCCTCCTACGCCTTGGCGGATCAGGTATTACTGGTTGCGCCGGTGGCGGAGGTGGTGGCGTAACTGCCTCAAAGCGTGAATCCTCAGAGGGATCCTGTGGATGTCTCGGTTGTTGAGATGTCTGTTGAGGTGGCGTGTAGTACCACTCATGTCGGTCAAACATCGCTTGGAAACTGTCAGGTCCTTGATAGGGCGTTCCATGGAAGGATGACCCATCAGAAACTTCTATCGGATGCGTGGGCGTACCACGAGCTGGTTCAGTAGGATCCTCATCTTCCTCCATGGGATCTTCAGAAAAGTGGTCTTGTGGACCAAGCGGAACAAATCCTGAAGGTTCCTGTATGTAGTCAGCTGGATTAAACTGACCTATGTAGTATGGAGTAGGGTCGTCGTAATTCCGGTGCGATACCGAACGTTGTAGAGGTATGAAGGAAGGTTGTGACAGGTTGGTATCAGAGCCAACATTGAGTGAATTAAACACTATCCTATTGTGTTTAATCTCAATGACACAATTGCACATACTTGAGTCTAGACAAGAACTTAGGACAAATTCGAATTTTTATTCCAATTTTGTCTTTTCTTTTATTATTTGAATTTAAAGCTTTATAAAGCAGGAAAATGCCACCTGTTATATTCCGAGGAAGAGGAAGGGGAAGAAGAGGCAGAGGAGAAGTCGTGACATATTCTAAGAGACATACAAAATCAAACTGAGGAAATTTCATTAATCATAAAACATAAGCTAGTACAATATGCTAAACAAGGTCTTTACTAAATCCCATATTCCGAACATGTTCTTCGTAAACCTTAGGAGGGAGACCTTTAGTCATCGGATCCGTAAGCATATCTTTAGTACTAATATACTCGATACAAAGATTATTTTCCTCAAGTCGTTCACGTACGAACAGATATTTTGTATCGAGATATAAACCAGCTCCAGTCAAACTGTTACTGTTCGAGAAACTAACGGCAGCTGAACTATAACAATAAAGCTTCAATGGTCTAGAAATGGAATTAACGATTTTGAGTCCAGTGATCAGATTTCTAAGCAACATTCCATGACAGGTTGCGTTATAAACAGCAATGTACTCTGCCATCATGGTGGAAGTTGTGGTCAACTGTTGTTTATGACTCTTCCAAGAGATAGGGCCGCCTGCTAACATAAAGATATAGCCCGAAGTGGATTTCTTGTCATCTTTGCATTTGGCAAAGTCAGAAGTAGAATAGCCCACCACTTCTAAATGATCACTTCTTCTATAAGTCAGTTTATAGTCTTTCGTCCCTTGCAGATATCGTAGTACCTTCTTAGCTGCTTTCCAGTGATCTAAGCCAGGATTAGTCTGATAACGGCCTAGCATTCCAGCAATATAAGCGATATCTGGGCGAGTACAGACTTGAGCATACATCAGGCTCCCGATTACTGACGCGTAAGGTATCTGGCTCATTTGCTCCTTCTCAACCTCTATTGTCGGACACTGGAATGAACCGAAAACATCTCCCTTAACTACTGGAGCGACAGAGGGTTTGCACTATTGCATGTTATAACGTGTAAGGACACGATCTATGTAAGCCTTTTGAGACAATCCTAAGATCCCTTTGTGTCTATCTCGGTGAATTTCGATGTCAATGACGTAAGAAGCATCTCCGAGATCCTTCATGTCGAAGTTATGCGAGAGTAACCGCTTCGACTTGTGCAACATGTCTAAACTATTACTTGCCAATAGAATATCATCTACGTAAAGGACAAGTATAGTAAAGTTGCTCCCACTCATCTTGAGGTAGGTGCATTGATCCACTTGATTCTTCATACAACCTTGTTTCTTCATGACTTCATCAAACTTGAGGTACCACTGACGTGATGATTGTTTTAACCCGTAAATGGATTTCTTCAACTTACAGACTAGATGCTCCTGACCTTTAGGTTTAAAGCCTTCAGGTTGTTTCATGTAAACATCTTCGTCTAAGTCTCTGTTAAGGAAAGCAGTTTTAACGTCCATCTGATGTAATTCCAAATCAAAGTGAGCTACTAGGGCCATAATGATCCTTAATGAATCTTTACGAGAGACAGGTGAAAACGTCTCTTGATAATCAATTCCCTCTTTCTGAGTGTAGCCCTTTGCAACCAATCTCGCTTTGTAGCATTCAACGTTCCCATTCGGATCCAGTTTTGTTTTGAACACCCATTTACATCCTACGGGTTTGACACCGTTGGGTAATTCTAACAAATCCCAAACGTCATTTTTATTCATGGATTCAAGCTCATCAATCATTGCTTTATTCCATTCAGAAGACTGATCACTGCTAATGGCTTCATTGTAAGAGATAGGATCATTTAGCTTTCCGGGATCCATTTCAGTCAGGTAGGTAACATAATCATCCCAATTAGTAGGCCTTCTTTGCCTAGATGACCTCCTGAGTGGATTATCGGGTTCAGCGTTGTCTTGGTGTTAAGCGTTTGATGTGCCTTCGTCATGTGGTATAATGGGTTCTGATTATGGAGGTGAATTTGTAGTTGGTGCAGTAGCTTCAGGTACAGTAGTTGCATTGGGTACAAGAGGAGTAATCGGAGTAATGGTAAGCGACGAGTCTCTCCCCCCGCATCTTGTACTTCTTGCAATTCTTCGTAAGGGTTGGTACTGCTCCCACTGACCTTGAAATCCTCCAGGAACGCGGCACGCTTGGTTTCAACAATACGGGTGACATGGGAAGGACAATAGAAACGATAACCCTTTGAGTTCTCAGGATACCCGATAAAGAAACAGGTAACTGTTTTAGGGTCAAGTTTCCTTAGGAAAGGATTGTAAAGTTTTGCTTCAGTATTGCAGCCCCATAAATATATTTAAGACTCGGTTTCCTTCCTGTCTAGAGTTCATAAGGAGTTTTAGGGACAGACTTAGAAGGAACTTTATTGAGTATATGAACAGCTGCTTTTAACACTTCAGTCCAGAGGAATAATGGTAAATTAGTGTTGGCTAACATACTGCGCACCATGTTCATAAGGGTACGGTTTCTTCTTTCAGCGACACCGTTCTGCTGAGGTGTAACAGGCATGGTGTATTGGTTCACAATCCCCTGGCCTTTACAAAACTCATAAAATGGACCAGGAGCTTGACCCGCATCAGTATGTCTTCTATAATATTCACCGCCTCTATCTAATCTCACAACTTTAATCTAACGATCTAATTGCTTTTCAACTTCAGCCTTATAATCTTTAAAAGTTGCAAGAGATTCAGACTTTTCCTTAATAAGATACAAGTACATGTAACGAGAATAATCGTCAATGAACGTGACAAATGAAGTATGTCCTGTTATGCCAGCGATTTGGTAGGGACCACTAATGTCAGTGTGAATGAGTTCTAATAAATTAGAGCTCCTAGTGGCACCTTTCTTATTCGCTAATGTCATTTTACCTTTAAGACATTTGACACATGTTCCAAAATCAGAGAAATCGAGAGGATGTAAGACTTCATCCTTTACGAGACGATTTAATCGTTCTCTTGAGATATGGCCTAAACGTTGATGCCACAACATGGACGAGTCTCTAAGTCTCGTTTCTCTTTCATCTTTGTGAGTGATTCATTAATGTTATATGACAACAAAGATTTGTGAAAATTATCATCTAGTTCTAATCTATAGAGACCACCATCCAGAATACCAGTACCATAAAGAACAGAATCATAGAGGATAGAGAGTTTGCGATGACCATGGGAAACAATAAAATCATCCATGTCTAACTTTGGTCCTGATACAAGGTTCCGAGTTACCTCAGGAACATATAAGGTATCATAAAGTTTAATACATAAACCAGTTTTCATAAAATATTGTAATGTTCCAATGGCCTTAATCAGTCTATAAGGCTTAAAATATTTTATTTAATATATGAAATCAGTAGGAAATGGTTTGGTATCAAAATGTTATGTAAAACTCATTTTATTAGTAAAAAGGGCATAACCGACAATTACCGAGTCAACGCAAGAACCCTATGTTATGATCAGTTTAAAATTTAATAAAAATTTCCAAAAATCCCTAAATATTATATTATATTAGTAGGTATAAAGTTTGGTGTCAAAAATTGGGTTTATATAGGCTTTATGCCGAAAATGCCGTTTAATTAATAAAAAGGCTTCAATTTACGATATTGAGCATAACTCCTAATTTAGACCACAAAGTGATGTCAAATTTTTAGGACATGCTTATAAATCAGTAATAAAGGTTTTTGTCCTCTCACATTTTCAAAAATCTCGTTTTTATATCAAAAGGGCATAATGGTCAACTTTAAGCAATTAACGGAAACATGCAAATGATTTGGATTACAAAGGAACCATATAGTATAATCTCAGAGGGTTATACTAACATGTAATATGGTCCTAATGGAACCCTAAGGCATATCTAAACTAAGCTAAATCGGGTCAGAACTGAAAGTCAAAGCAAAAGTCTACTTTTGCGACTTTCGGTTGCGAACCGAGCCTAAACTCAGAATTGTCGGGTTGAACATGCATAAACATGTTCTTATATTATTTACCAAGTTATTTTAGTGTTAAAACATGTTCCATAACCTCTGCATTGCTAGTTATGAATTTATTCGCAAAAATAGGTTCTGTTGACTTTTTAATAATAAGTTTGACCCGACAATTGACCAAGTTAGAGTGATAATCAGTAGGTGCCCTCTTAAAAGTTTATTACCTACATAATTACCAACTCATAGCCACTTTCAATTCGAATAATGGTTGGACCATTAGTGATTAATCACTAAGTCAAAGCTTAATTACGATGGCTTTGACTTTTGGTCATTAAACTAATAAAACTTGAACTTAAGGAGCTAAGAACACTTACTATGGTCCTTAGCACGAATTTGGAACTTAAGAAAACTTACTTGAACTCCAGGAAGCTCCAGAGAAAGAGTTTTGAAATAAAATTTCAAGTGTGCAAATGACAAGTGAAGAACAAGGCCTTTATATAGGATTTTTCACTTCACAAGATCATTCCACATGACCCTATATTGATCCCTGATGACTCCAGGTGTCCCTAGTGCATGAAAATCTATTGGCACAGTCCCTGGTATCGAAATCTAGCATGCAAAGGCGGTGCAACAGGCTGACATGCAGCTGTCCTTAATTTTCTACATCTGATAGTCCCACGCGGGCCGCATAAGACTCTTAAGGAGTCTACGCGGGCCGCGACGCTCCTATGTCACCGGAAAACAACTTTCAACAATTGCAATTTTGGTCCCTGGTCCATATTATGTTTATTTAACTTTCATTTATTGCATTTTGGCCCCCCCCATAGTTAACTATTAAGGACCTTGGGTCATAAACTAACTCCGTTAAGCTCCCGGTTAGACGTATGATCACCCGAAAAGTCTTGTATTCATCGAAAATCCGCAAAATTAATATCCGTTATTCTTGAGAGCAAAATATATAATCATTACAATGTTTTTAGGTTCGTTAAAAGGTCACTCAGAGGTTACTTTCAACATGTTGACACTTTTAACCCCTATGCTTCGTAAGATTCTTATTTTGAGCACAAACGACTTTCTAGGTTCGATAAATTATTCTTTAAAGAATACGAACGTCGTGTGAGGTCAATCAGAGGCACAAGAATGGCATGTTGACACTTTGGATCCCTTTTACTTACATATTTGCATTGTTTGACAATTTTAGTCCCTCGGAAACAATTCCTTACACGTTTGAAGTCCATGGCACATGTCTTTATTATATTGGTCGTGATTTTACGAGGTGTTACATCCTCACCCCCTTAAAAGAAATCTCGACCTCGAGATTTACCGAAATAAATGAGGGTACTTCTATTTCATTGTGGATTCAACCTCCCACGTGTATTCGGGACCTCTACGGGCATCCCATTTTACCTTCACAATCGGCACATGCTTCCTTCGAAGCTTCTTAACCTGTCGATCCTCGATCGACAAAGGTTTTTCAACAAACTTTAAGCTCTCATCTATCTGCATGTCCTTATGCGACATTGCTAGCGACTCATCGGCTAGACACTTCTTTAAGTTGCAGATGTGAAATACATTATGTATTCCACTAAGCTCTTCTGGTAGATTTAACTTGTAAGCTACAGTCCCGACACATTCGATGATCTCGAATGGTCCTATGTATCTTGGGCTCAACTTGCCCTTCTTGCCAAAATGCATTAACCCTTTCTAGGGTGATACCTTAAGTAGCACTTTGTCACCTACCTCGAATTTCAGAGGTTTACGCCTTTTATCTGCGTAACTTTTCTGCCTATCCCTGGCAGCTTTGAGACGATCACGTATCTGCACAATCTTATCTATCGTCTCCAGGACTATATCAGGTCCTGTTAGTTGGACATCTCCAACTTCCGCCCAACAAACTGGCGTCCTGCACTTTCTTCCATACAAAGCTTCAAAAGGTGCAGCTTGAATACTTGAATGATAACTATTATTATACGAAAATTCAATTAACGGAAGATGATCATCCCAAATTCCACCTAAATCAATAACACAAGCCCTTAGCATATCCTCGAGTGTTTGAATTGTACGTTCGCTTTGTCCATCCGTCTGAGGATGATAAGCAGTGCTGAAGTTTAAACGAGTGCCCAAGACTGCTGAAAGCTCTTCCAGAAATGAGACGTGTATCTAGTATCCCTATCGAAGATAATAGATACTGGCACTCCGTGGAGAGATACGATCTCATCCACGTACAGCTGAGCTAGCTTATCTGAGCTGTGTGTTTCCTTAATAGGTAAGAAGTGAGCTGACTTGGTCAGTCTATCTACTATAACCCAAATAGTATCATTCCCATGCTTTGTTCTTGGTAACTTAGTGATAAAATCCATAGTTACCATTTCCCACTTCCAGGTGGGAAGTTCAGGCTGTTGCAGCAAACCTGACGGCTTCTGGTGTTCGGCTTTAACTTGCGCGCACGTCAAACATTTGGCCACATAAGTGGCTATAGATTTCTTCAAACCTATCCACCAATAATTTGCCTTTAAATCCTGGTACATCTTATCACAGCCAGGATGAACAGAATATCTGGAGCTATGGGCTTCTTGAAGAATCACGTCTCTAAGTCCTCCATGAATAGGGACCCAGATTCGACCATTTAATCTTAGGATCCCATCCTTGCCATATGACAATTTCTCAGCAGTGACTCCCAACTTCTCATTCGGATAGTTAGCTTCTAATACAGCTTCCTTTTGAGCGGCTAATAACCTTTCATTTAGGCTATTCTTTAATTCAATGCTCTTGGCATTGATTCGAATAGGCTTAACCCTTTCCTTCCTGCTTAGAGCGTCAGCGACTACATTCGCTTTGCCTGGATGATATCGGATTTCACAATCATAATCATTTAAAGTCTCCATCCATCGACGCTGTCTCATGTTAAGATCCTTCTGATTGAACAAGTGTTGAAGGCTTTTGTGATCAGAATAGATCACACACTTGGTACCATATAAATAATGCCTCCAAAGCTTCAGTGCAAACACTAGGGCACCCAATTCCAAATCATGGGTGGTGTAATTCTTTTCGTGCACCTTTAATTGTCGCGAGGCATAGGCAATAACCTTGTCTCTTTGCATGAGTACACAACCCATTCAAGTGTGCGATGCATCGCAGTATACCACAAATTCTTCAATTCCTTCAGGTAATGTCAGAACCGGAGTGTTGCTCAACTTTTGCTTAAGAATCTCAAAGGATTCTTGCTGCTTAAGACCCCAATCAAACTTTATATTCTTTAGAGTCAATGAAGTTAGGGGTGCAGCAAACCTTGAGAAATTTTCAATAAAATGCATGTAATATCCTGCCAGACCCAAGAAGCTGCGAATTTCTATGGGCGTCTTCGGCTCTGCCAATTCATGATGGCTTCAATCTTAGCGGAACCCACCTGGATACCACGCTCGCTAACCACATGTCCAAGAAATTGGACTTCACGAAGCCAAAATTTACATTTTGAAACCTTGGCGAGCTTCTCTTGCTGAAGAAGTTTAAGAATACATCGTGTCACACCCCAACCGATGGCGGAAACATCGGGATGAGACGAAGTGTGTAGATTGCTCAAAACGTCATAACACTATGTGACAATAATTAATTTAAATTCAAATTTCATTTCAAAACTAAATGTCATACATAATTCGAAAGGAAATAACAACTTTGTTTCATAACATAACATAACAAACAAAATGATAGATTAATCTAGGTGTGTATCTAGTCCACCCTAAACTTGTTTCATGAATCATCCATACTTCAATAATCAACCTGCAACATGTATTAAAATAGAGTTTCAATGCAAAAGCAAAGAGCGAGTATACAAGTTTGTTTACATAGCATAATAGAATAAAAACTCATATCCAACATGAAAATAACAAAATAGTTTCAACGTGCTAGTTTACGCAGTCCAAGTGATAGCCCAAGTTTCCCAATGCGTTTAAAGTACCTAACCCAAAGTTTAACGGGAGGTTGATATGTCTCCTCCTAACAATACCCCAAAGACTAACGGGGAGGTGCATTACTCCTATAGCGCTACTATTGTTAAGGCGGAACTACACACAAGAATTAAACGTTCACATTGCACAAAAGTCTCAAGATTCACAAGTTTCATGTTTCATGTTTAAATGGATAGAGTAAGTTTCAAATAAGTTTCAAGTGTCGTGTGCGTTTAATATAGAATACATGTTGCACCCAAAGTGTTAAAAGTAGAAATGGGTTCGAGTATACTCACGGTTTACAAGTGGTGACTTGAAGTTCCGAGAGCAAGTTTGTAGATGAGTTAGTTTGGAGCACCTTGTCCTTCTACACAAGGAAACGTAGGTGTGTGAGTTTGGCGTATACGGAAGATTATAGATTCGGAGTTTTTAAAATATAAAGAAAGTAACATAGGTGAAAATAATCATCTTGTACACATAACTCTTGTTCTTGACACTATTGAAACTCAAAAGAGTTGGTATGATTTCATGGATTCTAAGATCCATTAGAGTCGTAACAAGGGCATGGTCATAGATGATGTAACGTCCACTTAACAAATAACTATTAAGTCATCATCAAGTCTTAGTTACTTAGATGTATACATATAGAATAACTTAGATATTATATAGTTGTACAAGTCTTAAGATTCAAGCATGAGGTAGGAGATTAATGTCTCCATTTAGGTACCTCTTTGTGTCATAGAATACATACAAGAGGTAGGAAGAACAAGCTTCCATTTAGGCATCTCTATTGTTCACCACTACACTTGTTGTTATAAACAACAAGGAGGGTCATGAACATACAAGTATCAAAGTATTAACAACAACTAGTCTATAGTAAAACATCAAGTAATGAGTGGATTCTTATGAAGGATAGCCCAAGCTAATCCAACCATCACACATTCAACAAGTTTCATACTTGAACATTACTTGTGGGTAAAACCCTAATTAAAACAGAAGGTTTATGAGGTTTTAACCTCTGATTTAGATGTCTCAACCATGTTTTTAAGCTTAACCAACCACGAGAGGGGTTGTAAGCATTAGGACATTGGTTTGAGATGTGTTTCACACAAGTTAGATGAAGTTTGCATAAGTTTGAAACAAAACAGAAAGTTTTAGTCCATTTTAGGGCAAATCCAAGCCTGATTCTTCCAAGGAAAAACCAAGGATTCAAACCCAAGGAAATAACAAAGCAATAGGAAGAAGAACCAAGTGATTTGGTTGAGAAATGAGCAAGTTACACTCACTTTAGTAAAGCTTCACGAATCTGTCCAAAACTCAGATTCTCAGCTGATTAGAGAGCAATTTAGTGAAGATTTAGGAGTTGTGAAAGTGTAAAATGGGTTGGAGAAGGTGGGTATTTATAATGGAAGAGTTAGAAGGTGATTGGAGGTGATTAGAGGTGGATTAAAGGTGATTGGGTGAGGTTGGAGAGTTGGATTTCGTGCAAAATTTGAAAGAAAACACAAGTCTGCCGAAACAAGGCGCTCGCGTAGCGCTAGCAACCAGGCCTTACCCGTCGCGCTACGCTAGCACATGGGTTCTGAAATAAAGTTTGATATTTTGACATTTAGGCCCCTGAAGTTCATAGTTTAGGGTTTTTAAGAGTTTTAGGGGATGTTCTTGTCATATAAGCATTGTTTAAGGGCAAGACAAGTATGATTATCATAAACCAAGTATAATTGAGTGCATGAATGTCGAAATTAAGTATCGTTCTCGTTCAAAACACGTTCAATGCATAAGTTTAGTTTAGTTATAAGTTTCGCACATAGTTTCCAAGAATCACGATTAAACATAGACTGATTCACCAAATCGAACATACGAGTATACATAGAATGCGTTTAACATAGATGTAACAAAATATAAGCTTCATTAATGATCCAAGTCTCGATTTGATAAAGATTACAAGGAAAGAAACGATTACAAGAATACAAGGTTTCCAAAAATAGAATTACGAATCAAACTTTCTATAAATGGAAAGTACAAAATAGCCGGGCGTTACAGTCTCCCCTCCTTTAGGAAATTTCGTCCCGAAATTTAGGAAGACGTAGGGAAAAGATGAGGATACTTTGACTTCATATCCTTTTTGAGTTCCCATGTAAATTCAGCGCCATGTTTTCCTTCCCATCTAACTTTGATGATAGGAATCTTGCTGCGCCTTAATAGCTTGACTTCTTGCTCAACGATTTCCAGTGGTTTTTCCACAAAATGCATAGTATCGTTGATTTGAAGATCTTCGAGAGGAACTTGAAGTCCTTCATCAGCGAGACATTTCTTTAGGTTCGAGACGTGGAACGTTGGATGAACGTTGCTGAGCTCTTGGGGTAAGTCGAGTCGATAAGCCACCTTACCAATCCTTTCGAGTATCTTGAAAGGACCGACATAACGAGGGGCAAGTTTTCCCTTTTTACCAAAACGAACCACTCCTTTCCAAGGAGATACTTTGAGTAGGACATGGTCCCCAACGTTGAATTCCATTGGCTTTCGTCCCTTGTCAGCATAACTCTTTTGACGATTTCGAGCCTTGAGTAGATTGTCACGGATTTGGAGAATCTTATCCGTTGCTTCTTGAATGATCTCAGGGCCAGAAAAATGCTTATCGCCAATCTCGTGCCAGCTTAAAGGAGAACGACATTTGTGACCATATAATGCCTCGAAAGGAGCCATTTGAATACTAGAGTGGTAGCTATTGTTGTACGAGAACTCGATCAAAGGTAAATGCACATCCCAACTACCACCAAAGTCGATGACACAAGAACGGAGCATGTCCTCTAGGGTTTGGATAGTACGTTCAGTCTGTCCATCCGTTTGAGGATGAAAGGCCGTACTGAGATTTAAATGAGTACCCATAGCGGACTGAAAAGTTTGCCAGAGACGCGAAGTGAATCGACCATCACGATCAGAAATGATGTCGAGAGGAACACCATGATGGCGTATGACTTCATTGGTATAGATACGAGCAAGTCGTTCAACCTTGAAATCCTCACGAATGGGAATGAATTGTGCGGACTTGGTCAAACGATCAATGACCACCCAAATACTATCGTAACCAGCAGGTGTACGAGGAAGTTTAGTTATGAAGTCCATCGCAATGCTATCCCATTTCCAAACAGGGATCTCAGGTTGTTCGAGTAGACCAGAAGGTCGTTGATGCTCGGCTTTGACTTTCGAACAGGTAAGACACTTGGAAACGTACACAGCAATGTCTCTCTTCATACCAGGCCACCAATAGGATGTACGTAGATTATGGTACATCTTGTCGGCGCCAGGATGAATTGAGTACCTAGATTTGTGTGCTTCGTTCATGATAAGGTCACGAAGATTGTCGCGATCTGGGATCCAGACGCGATCACAACAATAGAGAAGACCATCAGGTTTCGAAACGAGTTGACTTTCAGAAGCTCCACGTATTTCTACAGCCATGGAACCTTCATTGATAGACGAGTATTGCGCTTCACGAATACGATCGTGAAGATCGCTCGAGATATGAAAACAACGAATGACATCTATATGAGCTTTACGACTAAGTGCATCGGCCACGACATTCGCCTTACCAGGGTGGTAGCGAATCTCGCAATCGTAGTCGTTAAGTAATTCCACCCAACGTCGCTGTCGCATATTGAGTTCTTTTTGGTCAAAGATGTGTTGCAGGCTCTTATGGTCAGTGAAAACCACACACTTAGTACCATATAGGTAGTGTCGCCAAATCTTTAACGCAAAAACAACTGCGCCAAGCTCGAGGTCGTGGGTAGTATAATTTTTCTCATGTATTTTGAGTTGGCGAGAGGCGTAAGCGATGACTTTGTCTCGTTGCATGAGCACACAACCAAGACCACGATTTGATGCATCACAATACACCACGAAATCATCATTCCCATCAGGGAGAGCGAGAATAGGAGCGTTGCAAAGCAAGTCCTTGAGAGTTTGAAAAGATTCCTCTTGCTCAGGACCCCAAGCAAAAGGTTTCTCCTTTTGAGTCAACGAAGTGAGAGGAACGGCGATCTTTGAAAAATTCGAGATGAATCGACGGTAATAACCCGCCAATCCTAAGAAAGAACGGATTTCAGAAGGAGATTTACGCGCGGTCCAATTCTTCACAGCTTCGATTTTTGCAGGGTCGACATGGATTCCTTTTTCACTAACAACGTGTCCAAGGAATTGAACTTCTTTGATCCAAAACTCGCATTTAGAAAACTTAGCGTATAAACGTTCACCACGCAAAAGTTCGAGTATAAGACGAAGATGACGCTCATGATCGGCTCGAGATTTAGAATAAATGAGGATATCGTCAATAAAGACGATCACGAAGCGATCCAAGTAAGGTTTACAAACACGATTCATGAGGTCCATGAACACAGCGGGTGCGTTGGTTAAGCCAAAAGGCATAACCACGAACTCGTAATGTCCATAGCGAGTACGAAAAGCGGTTTTGGGAACGTCCTCTTCGAGGACTCGAAGTTGATGATAACCAGAACGAAGATCGATTTTGGAGAAACAGGTAGCGCCTTGAAGTTGATCAAAGAGGTCGTCGATACGCGGAAGAGGGTAACGATTCTTGACGGTAAGTTTGTTGAGCTCACGATAATCGATACACATGCGAAAGGAACCATCTTTCTTTTTAACGAAGAGCACGGGAGCACCCCAAGGAGAGGTACTTGGACGAATGAAACCCTTCTCGAGGAGTTCTTGGAGTTGCGAGGATAATTCTTGCATCTCGGAAGGTGCAAGACGATAAGGAGCCTTGGCAACAGGAGTTGCACCAGGTACGAGATCAATACGAAAATCAACGGATCGAGGAGGAGGAGGAGGACCGGGCAAATCTTCAGGGAAGACGTCAGGGAAATCGCGCACCACTGAAACATCACTTAGGCTCTTTCCCTTGCCTTTTTCTTCCACAACGTGGGCTAAAAAGGCAAAGTACTGTTTGCGTAAGTACTTGTTTGCTTGTGTGCAGGACATCAACTTTAGTCCCCTTGAAGGTCGGTCTCCATAAACGTGTAAAACATCACCAGAGGGAAGAGGTAAGCGAACGAATTTCTCGTGACAAGCGATTTCAGCATGATTCTTTTGAAGCCAATCCATGCCTATGATGACGTCAAAACTACCCAGTTGCATGGGTATGAGATCGATAGAGAAAACGTGCTCGTTAAGAATAAGACGACAATCGAGGAGAATGGAATCGACTAGGATAGACTTGCCATTGGCGACTTCAACGGAAAACGACTTAGGTAGCTTAGAGCGTGCACATTTTAACAATGATTCGAATTCTAAGGACACAAAGCTTTTGTCCGCCTTTGATACTGGTGCGGAACGAGACGGGCTTGCGTGTTTCGACCTTAGAGTCGACGGAAGAGTGAGGAGTTTCAGATGCACGAATCTCGGAAATGACCTTTGGGACGACGCGAGCGAATTGATCGGCCATGAAAGCCATCATCTTCTTGGTGGAGCGAGACTTTGACTTCTTAGACGCGTTGGAGAGACGAGAAGACATCTAAGATTTAAAGAACGAAATGAGTGAGACTTGGTCATAATGTTTGTTTATGAAAACGAAATTGATCACATAGCATAAAGAATCACTTAGCATAAAGATTCAAGTTGATTTTCATAGCATAAAAGTTTAAACGTTCATATAGCATAGTCATGAATTCCACATAGCATAACATGAATAAACGAAAGCATTGTAAATTTAGTTTGTTCACGAGGGATTATTATTGTTTGTGATTGCGATAACGTGCGAAATGTTTAAAACGACATTTTGAAATGAACGAACGTTCAAGTATAAAAATCACATATAAATTGAGATACATAAAAGAGAGGCTCAATAAAACATTGGAGTGTTTCGGGTAGAGAAACGTCGACTATTCCAAAGTGGGTCGAAAGTTCTTTCGAATTAGAGATATTGTGCTTTGGCCTATAAGTAAGATACTCTCATCGAGAAGCGATTAACGGTATCTTACCCTTCCGGTTACTACACATCTCTAAATGATTGAAACATTCGGGACTTTGGCGAGAATCAAAATCAAGGAATGGGACTTAATCGACAAGATGCGGGTTTCACCCCTAACTTGACGATTTCGTACCCTAAATGTGGTTGGTACTCGTCGGCCAAAATAAATTTTGACACTTTGACGAGGGTCCACTAGAGTTGAAATGGAAATTACCATTAAGTTGTTGATGTCACTCCTAGCTTAATGGTGAAATTTCGTGCAAAAATAGATTAAAGGTAGAATGAGAGTCGTTTACCAAATTGTGGGTTTCACGCCTATTTTGGTAAATTCTTCTCGTTGGTGTTACAAGAGTATAAAAATAGCATAAGTGTATTCGTGTTAGCCTTAGGAAAGGCACATAAATTTAATCAAAAGTATAGCTAGGAAGCATGCATGGTAGAGTGCAAAAGTTTTAAACAACACATAAGAGGCAAAATTCTTAGAACTATAGATTAGGGCAAAAGCATGGCAATTTTCCTAATTCCCTATAGTTATGGCTCTGATACCAATCTGTCACACCCCAACCGATGGCGGAAACATCGGGATGAGACGAAGTGTGTAGATTGCTCAAAACGTCATAACACTATGTGACAATAATTAATTTAAATTCAAATTTCATTTCAAAACTAAATGTCATACATAATTCAAAAGGAAATAACAACTTTGTTTCATAACATAACATAACAAACAAAATGATAGATTAATCTAGGTGTGTATCTAGTCCACCCTAAACTTGTTTCATGAATCATCCATACTTCAATAATCAACCTGCAACATGTATTAAAATAGAGTTTCAATGCAAAAGCAAAGAGCGAGTATACTAGTTTGTTTACATAGCATAATAGAATAAAAACTCATATCCAACATGAACATAACAAAATAGTTTCAACGTGCTAGTTTACGCAGTCTAAGTGATAGCCCAAGTTTCCCAATGCGTTTAAAGTACCTAACCCAAAGTTTAACGGGAGGTTGATATGTCTCCTCCTAACAATACCCCAAAGACTAACGGGGAGGTGCATTACTCCTATAGCGCTACTATTGTTAAGGCGGAACTACACACAAGAATTAAACGTTCACATTGCACAAAAGTCTCAAGATTCACAAGTTTCATGTTTCATGTTTAAATGGATAGAGTAAGTTTCAAATAAGTTTCAAGTGTCGTGTGCGTTTAATATAGAATACATGTTGCACCCAAAGTGTTAAAAGTAGAAATGGGTTCGAGTATACTCACGGTTTACAAGTGGTGACTTGAAGTTCCGAGAGCAAGTTTGTAGATGAGTTAGTTTGGAGCACCTTGTCCTTCTACACAAGGAAACGTAGGTGTGTGAGTTTGGCGTATACGGAAGATTATAGATTCGGAGTTTTTAAAATATAAAGAAAGTAAAATAGGTGAAAATAATCATCTTGTACACATAACTCTTGTTCTTGACACTATTGAAACTCAAAAGAGTTGGTATGATTTCATGGATTCTAAGATCCATTAGAGTCGTAACAAGGGCATGGTCATAGATGATGTAACGTCCACTTAACAAATAACTATTAAGTCATCATCAAGTCTTAGTTACTTAGATGTATACATATAGAATAACTTAGATATTATATAGTTGTACAAGTCTTAAGATTCAAGCATGAGGTAGGAGATTAATGTCTCCATTTAGGTACCTCTTTGTGTCATAGAATACATACATGAGGTAGGAAGAACAAGCTTCCATTTAGGCACCTCTATTGTTCACCACTACACTTGTTGTTATAAACAACAAGGAGGGTCATGAACATACAAGTATCAAAGTATTAACAACAACTAGTCTATAGTAAAACATCAAGTAATGAGTGGATTCTTATGAAGGATAGCCCAAGCTAATCCAACCATCACACATTCAACAAGTTTCATACTTGAACATTACTTGTGGGTAAAACCCTAATTAAAACAGAAGGTTTATGAGGTTTTAACCTCTGATTTAGATGTCTCAACCATGTTTTTAAGCTTAACCAACCATGAGAGGGGTTGTAAGCATTAGGACATTGGTTTGAGATGTGTTTCACACAAGTTAGATGAAGTTTGCATAAGTTTGAAACAAAACAGAAAGTTTTAGTCCATTTTAGGGCAAATCCAAGCCTGATTCTTCCAAGGAAAAACCAAGGATTCAAACCCAAGGAAATAACAAAGCAATAGGAAGAAGAACCAAGTGATTTGGTTGAGAAATGAGCAAGTTACACTCACTTTAGTAAAGCTTCACGAATCTGTCCAAAACTCAGATTCTCAGCTGATTAGAGAGCAATTTAGTGAAGATTTAGGAGTTGTGAAAGTGTAAAATGGGTTGGAGAAGGTGGGTATTTATAATGGAAGAGTTAGAAGGTGATTGGAGGTGATTAGAGGTGGATTAAAGGTGATTGGGTGAGGTTGGAGAGTTGGATTTCGTGCAAAATTTGAAGGAAAACACAAGTCTGCCGAAACAAGGCGCTCGCGTAGCGCTAGCAACCAGGCCTTACCCGTCGCGCTACGCTAGCACATGGGTTCTGAAATAAAGTTTGATATTTTGACATTTAGGCCCCTGAAGTTCATAGTTTAGGGTTTTTAAGAGTTTTAGGGGATGTTCTTGTCATATAAGCATTGTTTAAGGGCAAGACAAGTATGATTATCATAAACCAAGTATAATTGAGTGCATGAATGTCGAAATTAAGTATCGTTCTCGTTCAAAACACGTTCAATGCATAAGTTTAGTTTAGTTATAAGTTTCGCACATAGTTTCCAAGAATCACGATTAAACATAGACTGATTCACCAAATCGAACATACGAGTATACATAGAATGCGTTTAACATAGATGTAACAAAATATAAGCTTCATTAATGATCCAAGTCTCGATTTGATAAAGATTACAAGGAAAGAAACGATTACAAGAATACAAGGTTTCCAAAAATAGAATTACGAATCAAACTTTCTATAAATGGAAAGTACAAAATAGCCGGGCGTTACACATCGAAGGTGCTTCTCATGATCAGCCTGATTCTTTGAGTATATAAGTATGTCATGAGGTCCATGAACGCTGCTGGTGCATTAGTGAGCCCGAAAGGCATCACCAAGAACTCGTAGTGACCATAACGAGTTCTGAATGCAGTCTTATGCACATCCTCATCTCTGACCTTCAGCTGATGGTAACCTGACCTTAAATCAATCTTGGATAAGTAACTTGCCCCTTGCATTTGATCGAACAGATCTTCGATCCTGGGCAATGGATATTTGTTCTTGATCGTAACCTTGTTTAGCTCTCGATAATCAATGCATAAACGCATTGATCCATCCTTTTTCTTCACAAACAGAATCGATGCTCCCCAAGGAGATGAGCTAGGTCGAATAAAACCCTTTGCCAACAAATCATCCAACTGAGTCCTTAACTTTTTCATTTCCATTGGTGCCAACCGGTAAGGCGCTCTTGCAACTGGTGCTGCTCCAGGAATGATGTCAATTCTGAACTCCACTTGCCTATCTGGAGGTAATCCAGGTAGTTCTTCAGGAAAAACATCTGGATATTCAGAAATGATAGGGATGTCTTCGATCTTGGGCTTTGGTTCATCAATAGTCACTTGTGCCATATAGATGACACAACCCTTCTTCAAACACTTCGACGCCTTAAGCATAGACACTCGCTTAGGCAACCCATACTGAGTATCTCCTTGAATTGTTAACGGCTCACCATAAGGAGTTTTAATAACTACTTGCTTCTTATCACAAACAATCTGAGCTTGATTAGTGGGCAATCGATCCATGCCTATTACTATGTCGAATCCCGCCAGTTTTTAAGGGAGCAAAGGCAGTGGAAAAGTGTGGTTCCTAATGGATATAAAACATCCATCTAACATGGTTGAAGCAGCCTCTACAGTACCATCGGCTAATTCTACTTCATACTTTATGCTTAGGGTTTTAACAGGCAGATTTAATAACTTACAAAAATTTTTATCCACAAACAACTTATCTGCACCCGAATCAAATAATACCCTTGCAAAAACATCATTGATAAGAAAGGTACCTGTTATCACGTTGTCATTCTGAACCGCTTCTTGTGCATTCATTTGAAAGACCCGAGCATTAGTCTTTTTACCCTCTTCAGGTTTCTTTGCATACTTTGGGCAGTTGGACTTGATATGCCCCTTCTCGTTACAGCCATAACAGGTTGCATCTTTTAACTTCTTGTAATCCAAGGTCTTGTGTTCCTTGGACTTGCAGATTCCACATCCAAAAGTCTTTGTTTGCGACTGCGACTTTGATTCCAACCTACACTTTCCAAAGTGGTGCTTCTGACATGTTTTACATTTGGGTTTTTCACCCGACTGTTGGCTATCCTTCTTGAACCCTGAACTCTTCTTGTGATCAGAGTTCCCCTTATGTTTCTTATCAGAATAGCGTGAGTTCTCATCCTCACGTTTCCTTTTCCCTTCATCGGAATTCTAAAGCGATCTCTGCCTGACCGCATCGAGAGTAAGAGATAATGACAAATCAACCACCAACCTGAAGGTGGTAGGTCTTGATGCTTTCACACTCGCTTTAATTTCCGGAGCTAAACCTCCAATTAAACGAGCTATACGTTTCGGTTCCGGTGTGACCAAGTATGGAACCAATCATGACATGGTGTTGAAGCTCGTAAGATATGCCTGACAGTCTAAGTTCTTCATGACCAAGGTCAGGAAGTCAGTCTCAATTTTCTCAACTTCATGTTGAGGACATAAATTTTCTTTGATTAAAGCGACAAACTGATCCCACGTCGGATTATACAACAGGATCTTCCCTGTAGCTTGGATTAGGGACCTCCACCAAGCTAGAGCTTCTCCTTTAAAAGATTGTGAAACAAACTTCATAGTGTCTTGCTCTGCACATCCACTAATATCAACCACAGTGTACCAGGCCGTGAGGTTTTCCCAGGGGATGTTTTCTATTTACATTCCCGTCTCTTAGAAAGAGCCGCTAAACGATCGGACCAGACAGGCGCAGGTGAGGGAAAGGGACTGCGACCTTCAACTCCCAAGATATATCATATAATATAGCATGTTGCCCTGAAGAAGGATATCTAGCCAAGTCATACAATCGATGGCTCCTTTCTCCCCTGTGAAGTCTCTAGGCTTGTGTCACAACCCTAATTTCCACGTGTCACCGGTGGGCCCGGTGGGGAGTATAGTGACGTAGTTGGCATCATCATAGACAAACAACACAATACATAAATGCACAGCGGAAGCAAAGATAGATTCATTTCAACTTTAATATAGTGTAACATCAAATATCACTAATAGTTGAAACGGATCCACAGGCGGATCAAAATAAAAATAAGATATTGTTCAACAGATTTATTGTCATCCAAGCTTGCGAGACTTGTTGTGGACGCTCTAGAAGACAGCCAGCCTATTACGTGTAGTACCTGCACTTAACCTTTTGGGAAAATACGTCAGTTTACACTGGTAAATACAATTTAACTGACTCATTTTGAAAAGGTTGAAAATTGATTTGAATGCTCAAGGCACAAAACATTTTTTTTATAACTTGGGATAATTATTTATTATAATCTTGTGAACGAATTACATGTTACTTGTGCGTTCAGTAGCCCGGATCTTGTCCGGGTTAAAGATCAATAGACACACCACAATAATGAGTTATACACTGACAGGTGTATGCCTACACCTCGTGCTCTGGTCGTGGCCATCTCGTAAGATGATGCCAAGGATATCCGGGACATGGTCATTAATCCCCCAAAGGCTTAAAGTAAACAAGACTGTTTAAACGAGCCGATCAAATTATTCAATTAACCACCCAAGGATGTAAGATTTGATGCTCGATCAAGCGGTATTCTATATACCGTAACCCAAGCCCGTATAGGGAAAATAAGTTAAAAGTATTTACCTTGGTAAGTATAAATCACAACTAGCAAGTGAAGGTAGCTTTTACTGGTTCTTCTATTCTGGAACAAAGGTTTATAATAACCTATTAGATTCCTAACGGATCTTTATTTAAGCCTAAGCTTAGACCGGTTAGTTTTAAGGACGATACGGTTCAAACGCACGATTAAGCGAAGACCGGATAGAACGTGATTTAGACCCGACAAGTTTGAATACTTGTATAATATGGGTATGCTAAATACATTCTGGATTTTGAGACAAAAATGATAATGTTTGACCCGTTTCGGTCAATTTATGCAAACTGGTTACATAAACCGAACCGAACGCTAAAAGAGCGTTACAGGTAACCATAAGAGTCATATGCAAGTTTCCTGAGATAATATGCCTTAAATATGTTATACTATCAGTAAGATATCTCTTATTATTCCCCATACGAAATTAAACTCAATTTACGCCTCATAAGGGCATTTTGGTCATTTAAAAGATTATAAAAGAGTTAAATTTGTAATCTGAGTTACAGGTCTGATTTATACAGCAAATACACTTAATTTAATATGTTATAACAGTAGGTTATGACCCGTATGTGAAACTTATCATTTAAAACCAAACTATGCCTCTCAAGGGTATTTTGGTAATTTCACAAGGGCTCAAATGGTCAAAACTGGAAACCAGAGTTCAAAAACTTGTGCTTACTGTTATTATATAAAAATATACTAAAAACATCAGTAGGTATTAACCTTATGTGTCTAATGTGATTATAGTGCATACTATGCGTTAAAAACGCTTAAAAAGCCGATTTGGAGCCATTTCCGGGTTTTTAAAAGAAAGCTGAGATTTTTATAATTCCAGAAGGCTCAAAATATTTTATTCAACAAATAAAATCAGTAGAAAAAGGTTTGGGGTCAAAAGGATTTGTAGAATTCATTTTATGGCCAAAAAGGGCAAAATCGGTATTAACCGAATTAAACCTAGAGACCTATGTTATGCTCGGCCAAAAATTAAATAAAAATCATCAAAAATCCCAAAATATTATATAACATCAGCGGGTAAAAGTTTTATATCAAAAAGTGGGTTTAAATAGGCTATACGCTAATTACGCCGTTTACTTAACATAAAGCTTTCAAATTACGATATTGAGCATACCTCCTAATCTAGACCTCAAACTGATATCAAATTTTAAGTGCATGCTTATAAATCAGTAACAAACGTTTCTACTCTTTCACTTTTTCAAAAATCACGTTTTATAGCAAAAAGGGCATAATAGTCAACTTTTAAACATAAATTGGAAACATGCATATGCATCGGATGAGTATTGAACCAAGTTGTAAAATCTCAGAGAGTTGTACATATATGAAATTGGTTCAAAATAAGCTCTAAGGCAGATCTCAAACATGCATGCACGGATCACAATTGAGAGTCAAAGAAAAAGTCAATTTATGAGACTTTCGGTTCCGATCCGGGTTTAAACTGAAAATTGTCGAGATGAACTTGTTGAGACACGTTCTTACATTGATTACCAAGTTATTTTAATGATCAAATAGGTTGCATGTACCCTACAATGCTAATCATGATTAAATTTGCAAATACACATTCTGTTGACTTTTTGAAACAAGCTTTGACTCGACAATTATCATGTTTAGAGTGGGAATCTGAAAATACCCTTTTAAGGGTTTGTTACCCACATAAATACCAAATTGTAGGTATTTGCAATTTGAGAAATGACTGAGCCATTTTCGTTTAATCACAAAGTCAAACTAAATTTACGACGGATTGACTTTCGGTAAATAAACTAAGCTAGAACGAATTAGAGAAGGGTATGAACACTTACAAGAGTCCTAATTACAAGTTGGAAGCCCTATGAACCCTTGTTGATGACCAGAGAGCTCCAGAATTAATCTTGTGAATTTTTGAATATGCAAGTGTTGAATGTTTGTAACTACAAGACCCTTTTTATGCAAGTTTGATCTCATTAGGAGCTGCCACAAGGGTCTAGGGATGTTGTAAGATGAGTCCAAGTGCCCCTAAATGCATGTAATACCATTGGTGAGTCCCTTGTATCGAGCAACAGCTGTAAACAACCGAGATCAGACCTGAAACTGGCATTTGCCCGTTTTCTGTCGCTGGGCAGGTCACGCGGCCCGCGTAAGGGCCTCCAGGCGGGGCGCCTGGATCCTCCTGACTTGCAAAAACCTTTTAAACCTTTATATTTTGGTCCTTGGTCCTTTGTTACGGGGTTTTGGCTATTTATCTTGCTCATTAGACCTTCAAACTTGATTTTTAAGGACCTTGGGTCATTTACAAACATGGTAAAGTCCTTGTTTAACTTTGTGCTTACCCGAAAAGTCATGAATTCCAATGTTGACGCATTTAACCCTTCGCGCACGGTTTTGATCATAACTTTCTCATACGATAACGAAACTTCATGAAATTTTTACCACATATTCTAGTGAGTATATTTTATCATTACAAAGCTTCGGGTTTGCCAAAAGATCAATCAGAGGTATACATTCAACATGTTGACACAATTAGCCCCTGTAGTTTGCAATTCCTCACTTTCTTTCATTTTCCGCTTTGCATGATCCATGATATATCCGTTTAGGGTTATAAACATCGTGTAGGGTTATTGTAGAGCCTATTTTTCCATTGTTGACACTTTGGACCCTTATATTTCCATAGTTTCACTGTTTGTCAACTTTAGTCCCTCTAAAGTATGTTTTCACATATCCAAAGCCTATGCCACGTGTCAATGCATTATTGGACGTAAATTTCCGAGGTGTTACAGCTTGCAGGAGACAAAATACTTATATGAACAAGTTTTAACACGAGGTTCTTGGTTAAGCACAACCTATTTAGACGAAACACTCCTCTGATTCGAAGAATGATGAGAATCGCTCTTGCGAGCTGTATAAGTCTTGGAGGGTGGTTTTGGATGAGGTACAGATAGGGTCTTGCTCCTAGTACCACTTGATTCTCTAAACTGCCTGTCCATGGCTTTAGTAACAGCATTGTCAATCAATGCTTGAAGATCCGCACCAGTTACGTTGATTCTGGTAGTATCATGATTCTCCCTCGGATGATTGTTGACTTCTTTTGATTCTGCCATGTAGCTTGATTGCTACATAAAATAATGTCAATGGTTTATTCAGAAGTCTATAACAGAATTGTCATTCTTGATGATTTGTTAACCGTGGTATTAATAAACCATATTGGTTAATTTTGTTGGTCACATATATTCTGGATTTTTATTATAACTATCCTCAGTTATAATTCATTAAATATTAAAGTGGCATAAAAGGCCTGGTCACAAGGACAATTTTAAATTATAAGCCATGATCTTATAGGATCGAGGCATTAAGGCTTGAATATAGTTCATCACCTTTTCTTGACAGGGATTCGTAGACTACAACTGTCTTTTGTCTCAAAGGACAATAAATATGGCCTGTAGGCACTTCATCACTAATGGATGTTTAAATAATAAATAAAGGAAAGGAATTGGAAGAATCCAATATAATGATGACTTGTGTGATTTTATCGAATCACATTTGTCAGGAGTGTTAACATGTTTTCAGATGTTAACAAGGATTTGAATCTTATAAGGAACTACCATCATGGCCCTGTCTTAAAAGGACACATGGGCTAGGTTTTGCCCTTAAGATTTTCTCTCAACATTTATAGGCGGAACAATATAAAATGAAATGTTTATGTTGATTTATTTCATATGATATATTTATACAAATAATGACAAAAATGAAATTTGAATTAACACATTCCACTAAATTTAAAAAGGAGTACATAGATGCCCTAAACGGAACTTTTAAACAAACAAATTGTCCACATAGGGACAAAAAAGGAAATACAGGTCCTCGCAGGGACTGAATACATAAATAGATGTCCTCGTAGGGACTTAATTGAAATTAAAAATTACAAAACAAATAAATAAGGAATTTCAATAATCCCTCTTCTTCTTCCCCTTGATCAGGTCTGCCAAACCCTTAAGCAGACCCCGGCGGCTTCTACGCTCCTCCTGTACATCCCATTCCACCTGATTCAACCTCTGAAGGATCTCCTGTTGCTGCGGTGGTTGGATCTGCGGTGGCTGCGACTGCTGCTGCGATAGAGGTTGAGGAGGTGGCGGGTATTGATACCCATAAGCTGGGTACCCAGTCTGGTAGGAAGCGGCGTAGGGCCCTTCAGGATGAAGAGCATTGTAGTTTGCCGCCACGAGATACCGGTCAACATCAAGGGCATTGTAGTAGTTGAAACCTGGGTAAGCTGGTTGCTCAAACGGGTTATACGCCGCTGCACCGGCGTAAGAAGGAATCAGGTTATCATAACCCATGTGTGATGGTGGTGGTGCGACTGGCGCAGAGTCCACCTCAGAAACTGGGTTCGAAGGCCCACCCATCTGCGGGTCTTCATACAGTGGCGGGTAGTAGCTGCCACTGGAGTGTTGGGGGGGGGTGCTGAAGTGAAATCCCCCTCGCACGGACATCCGTGCACCTGATCTTCTCCGCCTCGGTGGTTCGGGAGGCGGCTGCTGCTCTGGCGGCGGCGGTGGCGGTGGAGTAACCGTCTGGAAACGCGAATCCTCAGAGGGATCCTGCTGCTGCTGTTGAGGTGGGTTAAAAGGGGGAGTAAACTCCCAGGGGTATGTGGCCCACCTTTCTGCAAAGCTGTCTGGGCCCCGGTACGGCGAACCGTGAAAAGACGATCCATCAGAAATCTCGATGGGATGCGTCGGCGTCCCACTCGGTGGCATCTCGGGATCGGGGTCATCATCCATATCTATATCTTGGTCACCGGAAAAATGATCTTCTGGTCCCAATGGGTTAAAACCCACTGGTTCTTGCACCTGATTCGCCGGATTGAACCGGCTCTGAAAGTACGGGGTTGGGCCCTGAAAGGCGCGGTGAGAACCCGACCGCTGCAACGGCAAGTAGGAATGGTGAGAATCATTGGGCTCGTTTTCTGATTGTGGCCCAAAGGAGTGATGATACGAGGGCGAAGAGCTTAGCGACGCCTCGCGGGTTCCAGATACGTCCTCCAGTCTTCTTGAGGACTAGTGCTCATGGTTGCTGAACGAGTTCGCCGGTGTGATGGCCCGGCCTCGTGGTCATGACTTGTGAAAATTGGGGCTTTTCCGCCTTACCTCTTCCTCTGATTCGCGGAGGCATTTTCTTGTTCCTGTCAAAACAAACAAAAGAAACAACAAAGGAAAATAATAAAGGACAAAATAAAAGATTAGGATTAGTCCTAAGCCCTTTGCCTAGACTCGGAAGTCAAGGAATGTGCAACTGTGTCATTGAGATTAAACACAAAAGGCTAGTGTTTAATTCACTCAATGTTGGCTCTGATACCAACCTGTCACACCCCGATATTTCAACGTATTACCAGTGGGCCCGATGGGGAGTATCATGACGTAGTTGATATCATCATGGTAAAATAATCACAATTCAATGCATAGCGGAAGTCTAAAGTAAAAATATTACAATACGATTCGAAAGTTGTCACACCCCCAAAATCCACCCGCGGAGTACCACCGCTTGGGAGCGTGACTGACCAGGATCAAGCCATCAATCATAGCAAACATAGCATTTAAATATAAAAGTAATCAATGTAAATCATCATGACATGATTGATGTTCCAAAACCAAACATCGTTTAAATAGCGGAAGCATAGTATGTAATCTCAAAATAATTATAAGTTCGAATAACGTTCACGAATCCAAATCCCACAACGACCTGCTCCTCTCTGTGCAAGCTCCATAATGTACCTAAGGTCCTGCAAGGCATGCAGCAAATAATCAACAAACTAGTTGAGCGAGTTCACAGAAAGTAAGTTCATAACAAAGTACATATGTATAGCTAGTGGGGGCTTCCCATACTAGTGTGTACTAAAGGTGGGGGCTTCCCATGTTTATCCTGGCTAATGAGGGCTTCTCATTAACGGTACTTACTAGACTAACTTCCGACCATGTGTTCTTCTTTACTGAGAACAGGAAAACGTACAGGGTCACGTAGGCTTTACGTGACGTGCCCTTCCCCGAGGACAGTGGTACGCGTGGGGGCTACGTAGGCTTTACGCAGCGTGGCCTTCCGACCTGGAAGCCAGTGGATGGTATTGGGTTACGTAGGCTTTACGTAACGTGTCCTCCCGACCCGGGAGACATATGGCAATTGTACTGGGTTACGTAGGCTTTACGTAACGTGTCCTGACTAACCTGAGGACGATGGTCTATAGTCTAGAGAAGGCGTAAGTACGAGTAATCATTCAACATATCCAACCCAATTCCCAACCCGGGAATCCCATGCCTTGGCTGTGTGAACTCACCTTGGTTTGCTCGGCAGATACACAAATAAAAGATTCTTGAACTAAGGGTGGTCAACCACGTCCTAATAGGGTTACCACACAAGTCAGGTTCGTATAAACACGTAGGTTACTAACACGTATTAATCATGGCAATGAACACGTATTCCAATAGCAGCCCAAAGCAGACAGTTAAACAAATAGTCAAGTGTCCAGCCCAATCAGTTGGGCCTGTAGTAGTAAAGGTCCAATAGCAAACAGTCCACAAATCAAATCATTGGGCCCGTGATAGTGGAGGCCCAAACAGTGTGTGTGTAAATGATGGTCTCGAGTCGCAACGGAGATCTCGAGTCGCAACCGGAGATTACGAGTCGCAACAGCTGGTTGCGAGTCGCAATGGTGATCTCGGTTCATCATGGTCTGGTTACGAGTCGCAACGGGACTCGCAACCGTGGTCTCGGCTGGTGCTGTTTGTGGTCTCGAGTGGGGTTCCGACTCGCAACGAGTGATACCGAGTCGCAACCGTGTGTGTAACTGGTTTTCCTGATTTCATGCAGATCGGTTACAATCACATAATAGTTTCCAATTATACTCAACTCAATTAACAGATTTCTAACAATTCGTTTAGCATGATATCGATCAAACAAGGTATTTTATCAAGAACTCTCATGAACCCTAACAATCATATGAACAATTCTTAACAATTCGCATGAACATATATCATAACATCTAATCCGAATCGTCTAGCACATCGACTGATTACAAGCATTCCGATTACCGTTTAACTTATATCACACCATCCGATTTCTTGTGACCCTTGACTATACACATGAGCCGATTAACATCATACAAAACACATATATCCGATTTCATGAGCAAACCAATTACATGAACATTATCTATCATCGACCCAATCTAATAATATCATACACAACAAGTTTCGGTATCAAGCAATCATCAACATACAAATCATAACACACGATCAATCAATACATAATCACTAACCGGATTGGAGAAGAAACAAGGGTGATCCGAATAGAATTCTTGTGCCGTCGGGTTCCAAGTAAATGAGAGAGAGCAAAAGCTTCTAGGGTTTGTGTGTGTGTGATGTTTTTGCAAAACAATCAAAATCAAACCCTCACAAGTGGTTTTGTGTTTGCGAATGGGGAGTGGGCCGAGCCCAACTCGGTTACCTCATGGGGTCCGATTTCAAAGTATGGCCCAAAGGGCTTGTGTGACCGGTTATAAGGTGAAATCGGGTTTTAGTGTGTGGTTTGAGTTCGTGTACATTCACCTAACATACATACACACATAACACACGTAAACAATTATTCATTTAAAATCATATAATTCAGTTCTCATAGGCACGCAACGTTACATCAAAGCAAGTCTAAAGTTCGAGTTGTCACATTATCCCCAACTGATTGGAAATTTCGTCCCGAAATTTGGTATGCACTCACTGAGGAAGCTAGGTAAACTGTACTGTTCACTGGTTTTCCTGGGGTGTCACATCCTCCCCCCGTTGATCTGGAATTTCGTCCCGAAATTCCGAAGTAGTAGCTTCAGCCTCAGTAGTGGTTGCATTGGTTTCGAATAACTGGGGGTACTTTTCTGTCATCCTGTCTTCGCGTTCCCAGGTGTACTCTGGGCCACGTTTGGAGTTCCAACGAACTCGAACAAGAGGGATTCTCTTGTGTTTGAGGACCTTCACATCCCGGTCCGTGATTTCCACTGGTTCCTCGACGAACTGCAACCGCTCGTCGATAGTGAGTTCCTTAAAAGGAATGATGAGGTTTTCATCTGATAGGCACTTCTTTAAGTTCGATACATGAAAGACATTGTGAACTGCCCCGAGTTCAGTTGGTAGATTCAACTTGTAGGCTACCTTGCCAATCTTTTCTATAATTTCGAATGGTCCGACGTATCGCGGATTCAGTTTGCCCCGTTTGCCAAAACGAACCACACCCTTCCAGGGTGAAACTTTCAATAAAACCCGGTCCCCGACCTCAAATTCCAATGGCTTTCTACGCTTGTCCGCGTAGACTTTCTGACGGTCGCGTGCTGCCGCCATGCGTTGTCGTATCTGTGCAATCTTTTCTGTGGCGTCCACTACAATCTCTGGACCCGTGATCTGACTATCCCCTACCTCTGCCCAACAGAGAGGTGACCGGCATTTACGCCCGTACAATGCCTCGAATGGAGCGGCTTGAATGCTGGTGTGATAACTATTATTATACGAGAACTCCACCAAAGGGAGATGCTTTTCCCAGCCGTTGCCGAAATCGATAACGCATGCTCTAAGCATGTCTTCAAGAGTTTGGATCGTTCGCTCAGACTGCCCATCCGTCTGAGGATGATATGCTGTACTCATGTCTAACCGTGAGCCGAAAGATTTGTGCATCGCTTGCCAAAGTTCTGACGTGAATCGTGCATCGCGATCCGAAATGATAGATGTGGGCACCCCGTGCCTCGAAACAACTTCTTTGAGGTATACGTCTGCTAGAGTGGAGAACTTATCCGTTTCCTTTATAGGTAGGAAGTGTGCAGACTTAGTGAGTCGATCCACGATCACCCATATCGTATCGTTCCCACGCTGGGATCTAGGTAGGCCTGTAACGAAATCCATGGAAATTTCTTCCCATTTCCACTGTGGTATCTTAGGCTGCTGAAGTAGACCAGCTGGCTTCTGATATTCAACCTTGACTCTCGCACAGGTCAAGCACTTTCCAACGTACGTAGCGATGTGGGCCTTCATACTAGGCCACCAATAAGTAGTGCTGATGTCGTGGTACATTTTATCCGACCCTGGATGTACCGAGTAGCGAGACTTGTGAGCTTCGTCCATCACAAGTTCGCGTAGACCGCCATAAAGTGGGACCCAAATCCGTCCCGATACATAGTAGGCGCCGTCTGCCTTCTGTTCCATTTGTTGCCGTGAGCCGCGTAAGGCTTCAGCCTTGACGTTTTCGGGCTTCAGTGCTTCTACCTGAGCATCTCGTATCTGTGTAGGGAGGCTAGACTGAATCGTAAGCTGTAGCGCTCGCACGCGCCGTGGTAAAGTGTCTTTCCGACTGAGGGCATCAGCCACAACATTGGCTTTGCCTGGATGGTACTTGATAGCGCATTCATAATCGTTTAGTAACTCGACCCATCGTCGTTGACGCATATTCAAATCCTTCTGCTTAAGAATATGCTCGAGACTCCTGTGATCGGTGTAAATCGTGCACCTGGTACCGTACAGGTAGTGTCGCCATATCTTAAGCGCGAACACAACAGCTCCCAGCTCTAAATCGTGCGTCGTGTAGTTCCGTTCGTGAATCTTGAGTTGACGAGAGGCGTAAGCAATAACCTTGTCGCGCTGCATTAACACACATCCAAGTCCCCGAATGGATGCATCACAATAAACCACGAAGTCATCTGTGCCCTCTGGCAATGAAAGAATAGGTGCGCTGCAAAGCCTATCCTTTAGATACTGAAAAGCGGTTTCCTGCGTGTTGCCCCAACAGTAGGTGACACCCTTCTGTGTCAGTAGCGTAAGCGGCTGAGCAATCTTCGAAAAGTCTTTAATAAACCGTCTGTAATAACCTGCCAGACCCAAGAATTGGCGTATTTCTGTCGGTGTACGCGGTGCAGGCCAGTTTCTGATCGAATCTACCTTGGATGGATCGACATGGATCCCATCCCTGTTTACCACGTGGCCTAAAAAGTGGACTTCACGAAGCCAGAAGTCGCATTTAGAAAACTTGGCGTACAACTGTTCCTTCCGAAGGAGTTCCAATATCAGGCGAAGATGCTGCTCGTGTTCCTCCTGACTCTTGGAGTAAATCAGGATGTCGTCGATGAATACTATGACAAACTTGTCGAGATAGGGTTTGCACACCCTGTTCATAAGATCCATAAATACGGCAGGCGCGTTCGTTAACCCGAATGGCATAACGAGAAACTCGTAGTGACCGTAACGAGTTCTGAAGGCTGTCTTGGAGACGTCCTCATCCCGGACTCTCAGCTGATGATACCCTGACCTTAAGTCTATCTTCGAATAGTAACACGACCCTTGCAACTGGTCGAATAAGTCGTCTATGCGTGGTAGAGGATAACGGTTCTTCACCGTCACCTTGTTGAGTTCACGGTAGTCGATGCACATCCTGAACGTACCGTCTTTCTTCTTCACGAAAAGCACTGGAGCTCCCCAAGGCGAAGAGCTTGGACGAATGAAGCCCTTTTCCAAGAGCTCTTGTAGCTGCTTTGACAGCTCTTCCAGTTCTGATGGAGCTAAGCGGTATGGTGCGCGAGCTATGGGTGCTGCTCCTGGAGCGAGCTCGATCTGAAATTCAACCTGACGATGAGGCGGTAAGCCAGGTAAGTCTTCAGGAAACACCTGAGGGTAATCACGTACAACTGGAATGTCTTCCAATTTCTTTTCCTTTGCTGATGCGTCTGTAACGAGTGCCAGAATGGCTGTGTGACCCTTACGCAAGCATTTCTGAGCCTTCAAGAATGAGATGATGCCGACCACAGCACCACTCTTGTCGCCTTGAACTTCGAGAGGTTCCTGACCAGAACGAGGAATGCGAATGATCTTCTCACTGCATAGGATTTCTGCTTGGTGTTGGGATAACCAATCCATCCCAATCACGACGTCGAAGCTACCCAAAACTATGGGAATGAGATCGATAGAGAAAGCTTGGCCAGCTAGGATAAGACTACAACCCTGAACTACGTGCGTGGCTTCTAGACTTTTACCGTTAGCTAACTCTACTACATGTTTGGTGGGTAAAAGCGTTGGTGCACGTTTTAGCAGTTGACACATTTTCACAGACATATAGCTTGTATCCGCACCCGAATCAAACAAAACAGTAACATAAATATTGTCGAGGAGAAACTTACCCATAACAACGTTGGGATCGTTCACTGCGTCGCCTCGACCTAGCACAAAAGCACGTCCACGAGCTTCATTGCCGTTGTTGTTGTTTCCCCCATTGTTGTTCCCGTTGCCCTGGTTATTGTTGTTGTTGCGGTTCTGGTTCTGGTTCAATTGAGGGCAATCACGTTTGAAGTGACCTTCAGCCCCACACTGGAAACATCCCCGGTTTCCACGCTGTGGCTGCTGTTGCTGCTGCTGGTTCTGTGGAGCGGGTTGCTGAGGCTGCTGATTCTGATTCGCAGGACGAGGGCTCCTACAGTCTTTGGCCTCGTGGCCCATCTTAAGACACCTTTGACAACGACCCTTGTTACACGGGCCGTGGTGATGCCTGTTGCAGTTGTGGCACCTAGGTTGACTACCCTGATATCTCCTCTGTCTGTGACTACCAGAGGATTGCTGACTAGGACTCTGGTAATGGTCAGTCTTCTGTTGCTGGGCTTGAGACTGAACGGATGCTGAGCCTCTGCTGGAATCTCCATCCCACTTTCTTTTACTGTCACCAGATGTAGCAGGAGTAACCGAGGTGGTGACGTTAGCAGTAGCATTAACACGCTTGGGCAGTTTATTCTGGTCCACTGCCTGATCGGTGATACGGTGAGCGAGGCGTTGGATTTCCTGGATGTTTTCGAGGTTAGCCGACGTCACGTGGCTCTGAATTTCTGGCGCCAATCCCTTGAGATACAACTCAATGCGCTTGTATGGAGGGTCCACCATAGTAGGACACAGAACGGCTAGCTCATTGGACCGTTTCGTATACGCTTCGATCTCTGATCCAACCATTTTCAGGTTATACAGCTCGTCTTCCAGCTTGTGAATATCTTCACGCGTGCAATACTCACGCTTGATGAGTTCCTTAAAATCGTTCCATGGGGTGGCGTTAGCAGCTGCCAACCCTAAGATCTGGACTTGTGCGTTCCACCAAGTCAGTGCTATTCCCTCCAAAGTAACGGTGGCAAACTTGACCTTGCGAGCCTCAGGGCACTCGCAAATTTCGAATACTGATTCTAGCTTCTCGAACCAGTGGAGGAGTCCAACCGCTCCTTCTGTGCCACTGAAAGAGTTTGGACGACAGTCCATGAAGTTCTTGAATGTGCAGACAGGCTGCTGCGCGTGTTGACCTATTGTGTACGAATAGGACGAAGTTAAATACGAGAGTTAATGTAGGATCTAAGGATCCTAGTGTGTGCCTATACTGCAGGATATACTACCTGCTTGAGCTGCTGCAACTGCCGCAGCAACTTGAGCTTGAACGAGAGCCTCTAGCTGGGCTTGTGTCATGTTGATTCGTCCAGACATGATCTTCATTGTAACAAGTAGCATACGTAAGAATGGTTCGCGAGTAGGGCGATGACAGAAAAGTGTAAGCACGTAGGGATTCTCATGCTATAGTATCATGTGTATCTAAGCGTAATGCGAGCAAAGTTCTAAACAGTTCTAGCAAACAGGCAATAATCATAACCTTATTACCTAGGATGTCGAGTCTTGCACGTGGAGCGAAGCGTCGTTGTGGATCGTTGAGAGCACTGTTCTGGTTATAGTCCGGTTTTAATAAAAACGTTTTCCCCATATTAAAACCAAGTTCTCTATAACCAATGGCTCTGATACCAATCTGTCACACCCCCAAAATCCACCCGCGGAGTACCACCGCTTGGGAGCGTGACTGACCAGGATCAAGCCATCAATCATATCAAACATAGCATTTAAATATAAAAGTAATCAATGTAAATCATCATGACATGATTGATGTTCCAAAACCAAACATCGTTTAAATAGCGGAAGCATAGTATGTAATCTCAAAATAATTATAAGTTCGAATAACGTTCACGAATCCAAATCCCACAACGACCTGCTCCTCTCTGTGCAAGCTCCATAATGTACCTAAGGTCCTGCAAGGCATGCAGCAAATAATCAACAAACTAGTTGAGCGAGTTCACAGAAAGTAAGTTCATAACAAAGTACATAAGTATAGCTAGTGGGGGCTTCCCATACTAGTGTGTACTAAAGGTGGGGGCTTCCCATGTTTATCCTGGCTAATGAGGGCTTCTCATTAACGGTACTTACTAGACTAACTTCCGACCATGTGTTCTTCTTTACTGAGAACAGGAAAACGTACAGGGTCACGTAGGCTTTACGTGACGTGCCCTTCCCCGAGGACAGTGGTACGCGTGGGGGCTACGTAGGCTTTACGCAGCGTGGCCTTCCGACCTGGAAGCCAGTGGATGGTATTGGGTTACGTAGGCTTTACGTAACGTGTCCTCCCGACCCGGGAGACATATGGCAATTGTACTGGGTTACGTAGGCTTTACGTAACGTGTCCTGACTAACCTGAGGACGATGGTCTATAGTCTAGAGAAGGCGTAAGTACGAGTAATCATTCAACATATCCAACCCAATTCCCAACCCGGGAATCCCATGCCTTGGCTGTGTGAACTCACCTTGGTTTGCTCGGCAGATACACAAATAAAAGATTCTTGAACTAAGGGTGGTCAACCACGTCCTAATAGGGTTACCACACAAGTCAGGTTCGTATAAACACGTAGGTTACTAACACGTATTAATCATGGCAATGAACACGTATTCCAATAGCAGCCCAAAGCAGACAGTTAAACAAATAGTCAAGTGTCCGGCCCAATCAGTTGGGCCTGTAGTAGTAAAGGTCCAATAGCAAACAGTCCACAAATCAAATCATTGGGCCCGTGATAGTGGAGGCCCAAACAGTGTGTGTGTAAATGATGGTCTCGAGTCGCAACGGAGATCTCGAGTCGCAACCGGAGATTACGAGTCGCAACAGCTGGTTGCGAGTCGCAATGGTGATCTCGGTTCATCATGGTCTGGTTACGAGTCGCAACGGGACTCGCAACCGTGGTCTCGGCTGGTGCTGTTTGTGGTCTCGAGTGGGGTTCCGACTCGCAACGAGTGATACCGAGTCGCAACCGTGTGTGTAACTGGTTTTCCTGATTTCATGCAGATCGGTTACAATCACATAATAGTTTCCAATTATACTCAACTCAATTAACAGATTTCTAACAATTCGTTTAGCATGATATCGATCAAACAAGGTATTTTATCAAGAACTCTCATGAACCCTAACAATCATATGAACAATTCTTAACAATTCGCATGAACATATATCATAACATCTAATCCGAATCGTCTAGCACATCGACTGATTACAAGCATTCCGATTACCGTTTAACTTATATCACACCATCCGATTTCTTGTGACCCTTGACTATACACATGAGCCGATTAACATCATACAAAACACATATATCCGATTTCATGAGCAAACCAATTACATGAACATTATCTATCATCGACCCAATCTAATAATATCATACACAACAAGTTTCGGTATCAAGCAATCATCAACATACAAATCATAACACACGATCAATCAATACATAATCACTAACCGGATTGGAGAAGAAACAAGGGTGATCCGAATAGAATTCTTGTGCCGTCGGGTTCCAAGTAAACGAGAGAGAGCAAAAGCTTCTAGGGTTTGTGTGTGTGTGATGTTTTTGCAAAACAATCAAAATCAAACCCTCACAAGTGGTTTTGTGTTTGCGAATGGGGAGTGGGCCGAGCCCAACTCGGTTACCTCATGGGGTCCGATTTCAAAGTGTGGCCCAAAGGGCTTGTGTGACCGGTTATAAGGTGAAATCGGGTTTTAGTGTGTGGTTTGAGTTCGTGTACATTCACCTAACATACATACACACATAACACACGTAAACAATTATTCATTTAAAATCATATAATTCAGTTCTCATAGGCACGCAACGTTACATCAAAGCAAGTCTAAAGTTCGAGTTGTCACAAAAGTAACATAAAATATTACACAACGGATTGTAAAAGGATCCACATGTGGATCTAAAATAAAAGAAGTATTGTTTAACAGATTTAAGCATCAAAACCTTGCAAGACTCTTTATTTGATACTAGGAGTAGCCAGCCCATTTCGCTTAGTACCTGCACTTAACCTTTTTGAAAAATACGTCAGTTTACACTGGTAAATACAATTAACCGACTCATTTTGAAAATGTTTAAGAAAATTGATTTAAATGCACAAGGCATAAATAATCTTTTATAACTTGGGGCAATTATTTAAAAATAATCTTGTATACGGGTTTATATGTTTGTCGTCCATTTAGGACCGGTTAGAAGAGCCGAATTAGATTAATTGACACACCATAAGTATACGCCCACAAGAGATGTGAGATACCGTTTATACATACGCAACTGTCAGGTGTATGCCTACACCCCGTGCTTAAGCCGTGGCCATTTAATAAATGAGCCGAGGATATCCAGGACATGGTCATTAACCCCCCCCCAAAGGCATTGCATCAAACAAAACAGATTAAAACGGGTTATGCATCTTTTTAATCACATTCCGATTGTACGATTTCATACCCGACCAAGCGGTATTAATAAATACCGTACCCCAAGCCCGTATAACGGAAAATAAGTTAAAAATATTTACCTGAGCAAAAAATATAATTTTTATCCCAGCCGTATAACAATCAGCAAGTGCAAATATCTTTTACTGGGCTCCTAAATCTGGAACGAAGGTTTTAATAACCTATTAGATTCCTAACGGGTCTTACTTAAGTTTAAACTTTGACCGGTTAGTTCTTAATGAAAGGTTTACGGTTCAAAACGCAAGTGTCACGGCCCCCGACCCGGTTTGACCCGTTTCAGGAGCCGCGGGACAGAAAATCCCTTGGTATTTATTTTTTTAGCGGAAGTCTTAACAGGATCGTTTTTAAACTTTTGAAAAATGCCCGAGTATTATTTATTTACACTTTCGGGATACACCCCGTAAATATCATAATTTCATTATTTTACAAACACGTTTATTTACTTCTTTGAGCCACCATTTCAAGCTTGATAGTGCTCCGTAGCACGTGTACTTAATTCAGTAGGTCACCTGAAACATGTTTGTAAAAAGGTTTTGTCAGCGGGGAAATACTGAGTGAATCATTCATTTTAATAAAATGACACATAGTTATAAATTACAGCATAAGAGCGATTACTATGGCAGTATCTTAATTAATATCTGGTCTTGCCACCCGTGTGACGATGGTCATACCACTATTGGGTCCAGTCACCCAATTAGTGACGTTTTGTCACTGTTAGGTCTTAACAGCCTAACCCATGTTAGGGCTTATTGCCTAACGGTGAGAAATTAGTAATGTGCACAATACCCCACTAACCAGCGGTCAAGATAACCACGACTTAATCCCTGTAATTATAACATTTTGAAAATAATTTGAGGTATTGTAAATTAGTTTGAGAAAAAGAGAATGACTCACATTGCATATTTAACGGGCAAGGTATAAGCCTACTGATTAGCCTTGATTAAACCTAATTTGATAATAATGCACACACAATAGGTTAGTAACTAATTCAGCAGTTACGTCAATTCACGAGATCAAACCCTCACAATGATTAACAAGTGCAATACTTAATAATTCAATCGGATTCACAACGAATAACAGAGCATAGTCCGAATTCGAACAGCACTCAGATATTCAAGTCGAAATCACGACGAACAATCAAAGTAGAAGCTCAATTTGAGCAGCACTCAGACAATCGTTGGATAGTTATAATCGATCGGACGTTGAATCGTAATAGCGATCGAGTTATTACCCTGATTGCGGCAGCACCTTGTGATTGTGTGTGTTGTGAACTGATTTGTGTATAACTCGACGTACGTTCAGAGAATTTCCGTCGTTTCAAGCACATAAATCAAGTGCCAATGTCTGCTATTTATACACGAATTTGGAATCGCTTACGGACCGTAAGCCTAACCCTTTACGGTCCGTAAAGGGTATAAACCGACTATAGGTTGCCACGCGTGGGACTAGCCTAGCTGAGTCAATGAAATTGACCAATCAGATCTACACAACGTTTAATTTAGATAAACGTCCAACTAGGGTTTACCCCCCTTGAGTTTTAGGGGTCCTGATCCTGATTCCGATTGTCCTGAAAATTTTAGGGCTAGTGCAGAATTAATTGGGTGTCTCAATTAGGGTTTTCTTATTGACTAATTATCATCCTAATTATTGGTTTCAGTGACAGTTGTTACATCCTCCCCACCTTAAGAAAAAATATCGTCCTCGAGATTTACTGAAATAAATGAGGGTACTTTCGCTTCATTTCTGATTCCAGTTTTCAGATATATTCGGGTCCTTCCTTTGAGTCCCACTAATACTAGTTGTTTATGGTTAAGAAACTTAACTCTTCTATTTTCTATCTGTAGTGATTTCTCTACGAACTTTAAATTTTTCGTTTACCTCTACCTCTTGAAGAGGTATTAGCAGGGATTCGTCTTGCTAAATATTTCTTGAGATTGGATACATGAAACACATCATGTACTCCTGCTAACTCTTTGTAAATGATAAGCTACTGGTCCTCTTCGTTGAATTACTGGAATGGTCTTACGTACCTTAGACTTAGCTTTCCTTTCTTACCAAATCTAATAACTCTTTTCCAAGGAGATACTTTCAATAGTATTTTGTCTCCAACGACTTTTATTTGTATCACTTTTCTAACTGTCTTCAACCTTTCCTTCGTGATACTAAATATGACAGTCGTAGTCACTTAGGATTTCCTTTTTCTTCATAAACGATACTGAGGTATTCCCATATGGAGGAACTTGGTCATATAAATCCTTTACTTAGTAATTGATCTAATTGTTTCTTTAATTCTTTAACATTTTAGTGAGTGCTAACTGATAGGGTGCCTTAGCTATTGGTATAGTTCCTGGATTTAGATAAATTCTAAGTTCTATTCTGTTATTAGGTGGTAATCCTGGTAGGTTTTTGGGGAAAATGTTAGGATATTCCGATATAATCGGAATGTCTTCTATTTTCTTGTCTTTTGGTATCAACAACTATTGATACCATATATACTATTCCTGGTTTCTGTAAAGAACTGGCCAGCTTCATTACTGATGTTAATTTCAGTAATTTTTTTTGTGGTTTATCTTTGGTTATTATTACTAATTTTCTTGCGGTGTATGGATTTCTACGGAACTTAGATCATAGAGAACTCAAGCATAGTTGGCTATTAACCAATCTATTCCTAATACAACATCGAATCTGGCTAATTTAATTAGTAACAAGTTTTGCAGAAAATTTATATCCTAATTCTATCTTTGCTTCTCGCAAAATCTTATTTAGTCTAACGAAATTCCTATCTGTCGTTTCAATTGTAAAAGTCTGCCTACGGTTGATTAAGGGAAATTTAAGGGTTTGGCAGAATGAAGTATTTATAAGACTTTGGTTTGCATCAGAGTCAAATAATACTTGCATAAATGTTAGTGAACTAAAATGTACCGACTATGACGTCAGGAATTAGTTCAGCTTCTTGAGTAGTTAATTGAAAAGCTCTTGCGTTTTTCTTGGTATTCCCTTCTGCAGTCTTTTCGTTTGCTGGATTGCCTAATTTCGGGCAGCTTGTTCTGAAATGCCCGGGTTCTCCACAGTTGTAGCAAATTATTGCCTTCTTTTTCCTGCAATCCTCTTCTAGATGTCCTGGAATTTTGCAGTAATTGCAGCATCCTTTGCATTTTCCAAAATGCTTCCCTTTGCAGGTATTGCAAAATGGAATAGTGGAAAATCGCCCATTTTCTCTTTTCTTGAAATTGTTACTAGTACCTATATGAAATTCTTGGGAAATTTTCTGGGCTAAATCCTTCCTCCTATTTTCTTCCCGAGTGCGTACCAATCCGTCAGTTAGAGTGTTAGCTAATTCTACTGCATCGTCAATCGTGCGGGGTCTCGCAGCTTTGACAATGTCACGAATCTCACTAATCAAACCCCAGATATAGCGAGAGATAAGTACCGGTTCTGGCGAAGCCAAAGTAGGTACAATTCTGGCATACTCAAAGAATTTTGAAGTATACCCTCGACAATCTACATCCACCATTCGGTGACTTAAAAACTTATTTGCCATTTGTTCTTTCTCATATTCGGGACAGAATTTTCTTTCTATTATTTGCTTAAATTCTTCCCAACTCATGGCATAGGCCACGTCACTTCCTTTAGCTTGTAATACTGTATTCCACCATTCTAACGCTTCTTCCTTAAAAAGGTGCGAAGCGTATATAACCTTATCTTCCTCAACACATTTACTTATTCTGATCACTGCCTCGGTTTTCTCTAACCAATGCAGTGCCGCAGTTGCCCCTTCATTTCCTGCGAACTCTACAGGTTTACAGGCAAGGAACTCCTTGTAAGTGCAACCAGGCGTTGCAGCTTTCTTTTTCTTAGAGAGCGGAGCTTGTCGTAGTTCCTCATCATGATTAACATGATTATTGCCTCTGTTTACGCTATTACTGAAGTTATCTTCAGAAATACGTTTGCTAGGAATGATTTGCTGTGGTTCTACCGGATTTTTAACAGCAGCAATGATTGCTGGAATAGCGTTGGCTATCCCTTGAGCTATCATTGTTGGAATAGTGTTAGCTATCCCTTGAGCAACAATATTTTCTATATCCTGCCTAGTCATATATTGATCCCCTGGTGGTTGCTCGGATTGATTGACCTCGTTGACAGGTTCATTATTAGTGTTTTCCAACGGATAACTAATTTATAGATAAATAATTAGTATACCAGAAGTAATTTCAATGTCACCCTTAATTGCACATAATTACGTAAACAGCCAAAAGTTGTAAATTTTCTAAAATTTTCACGGTATTATACTTTTATATACAACCGTCCTATTACTTATTTTACACATACTAATTTTACTATTACTATTATACAATCATTTTTATAAATCTCCTATCTTTTTGCCAAATAATATTCTAGTAATAGTGTTTCCTCTGATTGTATTTCCAGGAGATCTGTTTTTCAATCTCTTGGATCCTATTCCCAACATTCATTAATTCTTTAGTCAAAGTGGCGGAGTCTAGCTATATTCTCGGTTACTTATTGGTGGATTTGGTTCTGGATCGTACTGAGGAAAAAGCTTATAGGGATAATTTTGAATCTGTATTTCATTAGTCAACCATTCGTCTATTCCTAAATGTTGCGGGTGGATCGAAGGGTTTGGAATAGCTGGTTCTACATCTATTATTAGTTGTTTTTCATTAATAGACTTGATAGAATTATAATCTGTCAATGAAAAATCAAATTCTTCCTGGGATGGTAACCCCTCAATTTACCTAGAGCTTTCCCCGATTTCTATTTTCTTAGGTGTGGGTTTTTCGAGAGGTACAACATTGAATTCTATAGGTTCTTCTCTTTCTGCTATATATCTATTGAAATCTCTGGAAACTTCTATTCTTACTTGATAGAGATTTAAATTCTGAAGGGCATCAGACAAGTCACTCATGCTGTTTAACATAACACAGTTACTAAGTCAGAAGTTATAACAAATTTGATAGAAAACTTTGAAATATCATTTCATACTGTTTAACTATCAAAACAACTAAAATTTAAAATACCCTAGGTTTTATTTGTAAGTTTATTTACTTACTGAATAAGACTTCTAGACTATGAATAATAAAGGTACTAAAACTTTGGTCTAATTTATTTAAAATTTGTATTAATTGCTATGTTGGCTAGCATATAAAGATCTTCCCTATGCTGTATATAATTAGTCAGATAATAAAACACATAATCATCAAATAACAATTAGAAATTCCTAAGTATTTTTCAATTATTTTAATAGGCTAAAATCAATAGTAAGCTTAAATCAGTGGCTTGATCAGTGGCTCTGATACCACCTTTTTCTGTCACGGCCCCCGACCCGGTTTGACCCGTTTCAGGAGCCGCGGGACAGAAAATCCCGTGGTATTTATTTTTATAGCGGAAGTCTTAACAGGATCGTTTTTAAACTTTTGAAAAATGCCCGAGTATTATTTATTTACACTTTCGGGATACACCCCGTAAATATCATAATTTCATTATTTTACAAACACGTTTATTTACTTCTTTGAGCCACCATTTCAAGCTTGATAGTGCTCCGTAGCACGTGTACTTAATTCAGTAGGTCACCTGAAACATGTTTGTAAAAAGGTTTTATCAGCGGGGAAATACTGAGTGAATCATTCATTTTAATAAAATGACACATAGTTATAAATTACAGCATAAGAGCGATTACTATGGCAGTATCTTAATTAATATCTGGTCTTGCCACCCGTGTGACGATGGTCATACCACTATTGGGTCCAGTCACCCAATTAGTGACGTTTTGTCACTGTTAGGTCTTAACAGCCTAACCCATGTTAGGGCTTATTGCCTAACGGTGAGAAATTAGTAATGTGCACAATACCCCACTAACCAGCGGTCAAGATAACCACGACTTAATCCCTGTAATTATAACATTTTGAAAATAATTTGAGGTATTGTAAATTAGTTTGAGAAAAAGAGAATGACTCACATTGCAGATTTAACGGGCAAGGTATAAGCCTACTGATTAGCCTTGATTAAACCTAATTTGATAATAATGCACACACAATAGGTTAGTAACTAATTCAGCAGTTACGTCAATTCACGAGATCAAACCCTCACAATGATTAACAAGTGCAATACTTAATAATTCAATCGGATTCACAACGAATAACAGAGCGTAGTCCGAATTCGAACAACACTCAGATATTCAAGTCGAAATCACGACGAACAATCAAAGTAGAAGCTCAATTTGAGCAGCACTCAGACAATCATTGGATAGTTATAATCGATCGGACGTTGAATCGTAATAGCGATCGAGTTATTACCCTGATTGCGGCAGCACCTTGTGATTGTGTGTGTTGTGAACTGATTTGTGTATAACTCGACGTACGTTCAGAGAATTTCCGTCGTTTCAAGCACAGAAATCAAGTGCCAATGTCTGCTATTTATACACGAATTTGGAATCGCTTACGGACCGTAAGCCTAACCCTTTACGGTCCGTAAAGGGTATAAACCGACTATAGGTTGCCACGCGTGGGACTAGCCTAGCTGAGTCAATGAAATTGACCAATCAGATCTACACAACGTTTAATTTAGATAAACGTCCAACTAGGGTTTACCCCCCTTGAGTTTTAGGGGTCCTGATCCTGATTCCGATTGTCCTGAAAATTTTAGGGCTAGTGCAGAATTAATTGGGTGTCTCAATTAGGGTTTTCTTATTGACTAATTATCATCCTAATTATTGGTTTCAGTGACAGTTGTTACAGCAAGATTAAGCGAAGACTGGATTAGAATGTGATTTAGACCCGACAAGTATGAAGACTTGTATAATATGGGTAAACTAAGCACATTCTGGATTTTGAAGCAAAAATGATAAGGTTAGACCCGTTTCGGTCAATTTATGCAAACTAGTTATATAAACCGTTCAGAACGCGAAAAATGCATAACGGGTAACCAAATGAGTCATGAACAGGTTCCACAACTTAATATGCCTTAAATATGTTGTGATATCAGTAGGATACCTTCCATTATGCCCAAAACAGATTTAAAATCAATTTAAGCCCCGTAGGGGTATTTTGGTCATTTTAAAGATTATAAAAGAGGTTAAATAATAATCTGAGGTTCTGGTCTAAAAGGATCAGTAAAAATATGTATTTTTGCAAGTCATATCAGTAAGATATTGCATATATGTGAAATTTATCATTTATGGCCAAACTATACACCGTAGGGGCATTTTTGTCATTTCCCATAAGCTTTAAGGGTCAAATTTGGAAATCTGAGTTCAAAACTTTTACCTATTGTTAAAGTATAAAAAATTACTTATAATATCAGTATGTAATGGGTCCTAAGTGTCAAATATAGTTTTAACCCATACTATGCGTTTAAAAAGCGTAAAAGTCGGTATTTGATGATTTTCGGGTTATATAAGAAAAGCTGAGATTTTAATCAGTCTATAAGGCTTAAAATATTTTATTTAATATATGAAATCAGTAGGAAAAGGTTTGGTATCAAAATGGTATGTAAAACTCATTTTATTAGTAAAAATGGCATAACCGACAATTACCGAGTCAACGCAAGAACCCTATGTTATGATCAGTTTCAAATTTAATAAAACTTTCCAAAAATCCCTAAATATTATATTATATCAGTAGGTATAAAGTTTGGTGTCAAAATTTGGGTTTAAATAGGTTTTATGCCGAAAATGCCGTTTAATTAATAAAAAGGCTTCAATTTACGATATTGAGCATAACTCCTAATTTAGACCACAAACTGATGTCAAATTTTTAGGACATGCTTATAAATCAGTAATAAAGGTTTTTGTCCTCTCACATTTTCAAAAATCTCGTTTTTATATCAAAAGGGCATAATGGTCAACTTTTAAGCAATTAACGGAAACATTCAAATGATTTGTCTTTTTCTTTAATGAATGAATTGTAGCAATGCAAAATTAACTTGGATATTTAGAATATTGTTGGGCAAATCGTATCAAATCTTGTAATCAAACCGGTATTGTATCGGTACCAAATTTACTATACCAAATCATTTTCGGGATCAATTTGGTACCCAACTTTTGGCGTTTTCAGAATCATTATTTTCGGTTCGACACCGGTCTAGCACCATACCTGTATTTATTGATTTTTACCTTCAAATACCATACCGTATTGTACCGAGCATTTTCGGTGCCGGTACCTAATTTCGATGATTTTCTGGATCGGTACTTTCAGTGGCGTTACCGGTATCGAGCTCATCCATATTTTAACGTGTTAGCACCGTAATAACTGAACTGAAAACAACCGAATTTCCAACGTGTGGGTCCTATTATTATATATTAGGTTATTTAAAATTACTTTTTTAGGACGAAGTGACTATCCTTACCACGTCATTTTTATTTATGTTTTGATATTCGGTATCTGCTTGCCGTTGTTGACACGCCTTTTGTAGTCATTGGGTCCCCGCCGCAACGCGCGGTTGGAAAATCAACTAGTTTTTTTAATAAAGCAAAAATCCTACTCTACCTCATTTTTTTCTAAACTCTTATAGTCTACGTATTCTATACTATATTATAATGCATGAGAGAGGAACATTTTAAAATACCAAAAAGAAAAATAAGAATTTTTTTCATTTTAATTTATAAATACACCCCTAAAATAAAGGTAAATTGGTCTTTTAAACAATAATTATATTTTAGCCCTCATTTTATTACATTTAAATCCCTAAGTTTTAACATGATTATGGGTAATTAGTTACATTTTCCCTCTCCATAACAAACTTATAATTCTTTTAGTATTCTTGCCATGTATTATCGGTGAGCAATAACTGATTCGTTAACCTAAACCAAACCGAAAACATATGAAACCGAACCGAAATCAACCAAAAACTGAATTAACTGAAAACCGAATTAACCAAAACCGGTTTTCATTTTTTTTTTGAACTCTCATTTAACCAAAATTAGCTGAACCGAACCGAATCATTCATATTTTCATATATTTCTAAGTTTTATACCTCCAGTTCATATATTTTATATCTCTATGTCATATATTTATACTTTCATTTCATGTATTTATACCTTAATTTCATATATTTTTAAGCAAAAGTTTTAGCCCAAGTTTGGTTTTTGCTATTAACTGAAATTAAATGAACCAAACCAAAAACCGTCAATTAAACAGAATAAACTGAAGTGATTAACCGAAAACCAATTGGTTAATAAAATAGACTAACCGATGACTTTAGTTTCGGCTTCGGCTTCGGTTGAGGATAATAACCGAACCGACTGAACCATGCACAACACAATGAAATGAATTACCCGATTACTTCGCTTTTGATATATATATCTATCACAACGATTCTACAATAAATATCATAGAAATAAGAAAACCACTAAAAACGAGTATCGCAATACGATGTATCGCTCCCGCCGCATTATGCGGGCATCCTCCTAGTAGTATATTACACATGTATACACGTATTTACCAAAATAGGTGCCAAATAAGTGTCGGTAATGGAGTTTAAACTGAGTTCGTTTTTTTGTTTATCAAAATAAATGAATGGTTCTGTTTTACCAAAAACGCCTATTTGGATAAGTATTTTTATAAAACACTTTTTATAAAACACAATAAATATTTTTTATCACGACATCTATTTGAAAAAAAAAAAAAACCTTGGGATTGTCACATCATACAACTCAATTGTTTTTTTTTAAATGGATATAACTCACTTTCTAACTTGAGAAAAGCTAGAAATGAGCCACCCGGCCTGAAGACGTGATCCGCTAAAATTTGTAGCAAACAATGCCGTAAATAAAAAAAAAACTCAATTATTTGCATTGCAAAATTATGTTTTACATCTATTTGACATTTGACCAAGTTTTGAAATTGACAAGAGATTCTTTACTCAACTTGCGAGATACGTTATGAATCTTATGATTCGAGAAGCCGTGGCCAAATATGAACTAATTGCAATGTTTTGTCATTTTGCTTTTGCTTTTGAAGATTAACAAATGAGAAAAGACTTGGTTATCCAGAAGGATGATGACTATTTGGTATTCAAAGTGTATTTAATTAGAAAATTTTCCCGCCGCGGTGCGGCAGGTATTTGGTTTCTATTAAATCATAAAAGGTACAATACATTAGCCATCCTTTTAAGTGTTTTCTAAATCGTTGACTCCTTTTAAGCGTGTTCAGATATGAAAGCACTGTAAACAACAGATGCATGTTGTGCGCAATGCTTTTTTCTTGTAGGATGTCTACCACTGTAATCGGAATCTGCCAAACCACCTGCATATACTGCACATAGCCAGCTAATCCCAGCAACCGTCCAATTTAAGATTTGGCCTTTTAACAACAATCCCATGCACGATCCAAATCAAGTAAATAACACCTACAGTGATTAATGAATAAAAACTCTAAGTTAGGTGTGTTAAAAATATCTGGACTTATTGAGTTGTTCATTCATTTGGTTTATATTTGGGCTGGACTCTCATTTAGTTTATATTTGGGCTGGACTCCTCTCTTATTTGGGCTGATATGTTTGTTAGTGGTTGTTGGGTTGTTGTAACAGGTTCAACAGCTTAAAATATCTAGAAGGGGCTTTATGTAACTTGTGAGGGCTGCGATCATCTTTGTGTGAAGTTTTGGACTGAAGTGAAACTTATCAAGTTTCACATTATAAAAGGCTTCATATCCTTCATTATTGTGTTGTTGTTCAGTTGTAACTTTCTCTCTCTTGTTATCACTCTCTACTAGGGTTTGGATTCAGAGATTTTGTACGAATAATCTCTCATCTGTATCTGAGAGATTATTCAGTAGTTTCAGTTGTATTCTTGTGTTAATGATCATCAGTGGATGATCATCCTTGTACTGTTTGTATCTTCTGTTGATTTGATCTTACTGTTGTAAGATCTTCAGGGTATTTGGGGGGAAAATTATTTTGGGTTGGTTTAATAAGATTTTGTCACCTGTTTTGTCGCTATTTCTTCTGTTGTCTTGTATTTGTGAGTTGATTCATATAATTTTACATCGTATCAGAGCTTATGCTCTTGATTCGGTTGTATTTCCGCTGTTGATCTGATATTTCTGTTATTTTCTGTGTTAGGTATGCTTCAAGTTTTCAGATCTGTTGTCTGATAGTTGGTAGATCGACTAGATCTTGGGAGTATTATAAACCCTAACTAGGGTTTCTTGGTTGTGAAGAAAATCTCGTCTCTGTTGGTGGTTGTTACACTCTGTGTTGGTCTCTAAATCCACGAAGATTTAGAGCAAACTGGCCAGTAGTGTTGTTCTTGTTGTTAGCTTTATTGGATCTACTAGTTCATACGAACTTCGGATCTGGTAATTCTTGGAGTTGCTTTGCACCCACTGTGAGATCATTCTATCTCTCCTCTTTTTACTTTCTGTTGATTGGATTAGTTGAAGTCGGGGTAGTGAGGACCGTCACTTTACTTGATTGTTTGTATCTGATTTCTATTTTTTTGTTCTTTGTCTCTCTTGTATTGTTTTTTTCTTAGTGTTTGGCTCCTGTATTAAGACCTGTCCAGGCACTATAAGTGATGAACCTGGAATCTGGACACTGATACAGCTTCGCCTTAGGGTATATTGTATTTTGTCTTGGTTGTATTATCTGTGATCTGTTTGTTTGTGGTTGTTTTTCTGTTGATCTTTGATCATGACTGATAAAAGTGATAATACTGGTCCTTCTCAGACCTTGATTAGTAAGTTGGATATAGGTGATCCTCTGTTTTTACATCCTAGTGATTCAAGTTCCTTAACTATTGTTGGTATAAAGTTAAAAGGAACTGAAAATTATAGGGTTTGGTCTAGTGCTATGAAGTTAGCTTTAGAAGCTAAAAATAAATTTGGTTTTGTAGATGGTAAATGTATAAAAAAAATACTGATGATGCTGTCTTAAGTAGTCAGTGAGACAGATGTAACTCTGTTGTCTTAAGTTGGTTGTTAAATTCTGTTTCAGAAGAGTTGTACTTAGGGCAAGTTTTTTCAAAATTAGCTTCTGAAGTCTGGACAGATTTGAAAGAAACTTATGATAAAGTTGATGGCTCTATAGTGTATGATCTGTATAAAAAAATCAACTGTATTACTCAAAGTGGCAGTTCAGTTTCTGAATATTATCATAAACTAAATACAATGTGGAAGCAATTTGATGTTGTGCTTCAATTGCCTACATGTTCATGTCAAGTAGCTAAAGACTATAATGATTTTTCAACTTTAATCAAACTTACACAATTTTTTATGGGTTTAGATGATGTCTATGAACCTGTAAGAACAAATTTGTTAACTAGAAAGCCATTACCTTCAGTCAAAGTTGCTTTTTCAATTGTGTCCAGAGAAGAGTCACATAGAAATACAAGTGCAGGATCTAAAAGTCAAAGTGTTTCCTTTGTTTCTAAAACAAATTAGTCTTTTGAACAGAAAAGAAAAGAGTTTAGAGGTCCTAATCCTAACCTTAAATGTACTCATTGTAATAAAATTGGTCATACTATTGATAGATGTTTTGAGTTGGTTGGGTACCCTTCAGGTTTCAAAAAGAAATCTAGAGGTCAAGGTGGGAAAAATTTTTCAAATACTAGATCAAATGTGTCTTCTGTTCCATCTATGTCACCTTTTTCTCCAGAGCAGGTTGCTAAACTTTTGAGCCTTGTGAATGAAAAAACAAGTACTGAATCACAGCCTTCTAATATGGGAGGTGAGTCTAAGTGTGTTTTTAATTCTTTAGGAGAATTTATGTGTTGTTCTAGTTTAATTAACTTTGGTTTTGATTGTAATTGGATTTGTGATTCTGGTGCCAACCAGCACATGGTCAAAACTGATAAAGATATGTTTGATTGCATTGATGTATCTGAATTTGACTTAACTGTATCTCACCCAAATGGAACTAAGGCTAAAGTGTCAAAAATTGGTAGTATAAAACTTGCTGAAAATGTTGTTTTAAATGATGTATTCTTTGTGCCTACTTATAGTGTTAATCTTTTATCTGTCTATAAGTTGTCAAAAGATAATCAAATTACTGTTGTTTTTAATGAGAACACTTGTTTACTTCAGGATTCGAAATCAGGGAGAACCCTAGTGACTGGTAAACAGGATAATGGGCTATATTTTTTAAACAAAGGTGGTAATTCTGTCAATTTGTGCTTTAATAGTTTGAACAACAGTAATTTATGGCATAGTAGGCTAGGACATCCTGCTGATCAGATCTTGTCAATATTAAAAGATGATTTAGGTGTTGTTGATGTTACCAAACATCCATGTGAAACTTGTCATAGGGCTAAACAAGTTAGAGTTCCTTTTCCTTTAAGTGAACATAAAACAAAAACTGTAGGTGACATTGTTCATTTAGATGTTTGGGGTCCATATAAGGTAACTAGTAGAGATGGTTTTAAATATTTCCTAACTGTTGTTGATGATTACTCTAGAGCTGTTTGGTGTTATTTGTTAAAAAAAAATGGAAGTGTTTGAAAATATTGAAAGTTTTTATGAGTTGATTTTAACTCAGTTTAAGAAAAAGATTAAGATCTTTAGAAGTGATAATGGAACTGAGTTTATAAACAATAAAATGGAAAATTTTTGTAAATCAAAAGGCATTTTGCATCAAACATCTTGTTCTTACACACCACAACAAAATGGTGTGGTTAAACGAAAACATCGACATCTTTTAAACTTGGCAAGATCTCTGTTGTTCCAAAGTGGTGTTCCATTAAGTTTCTGGTCTGATTGTGTGTTGACTGCTGTTTATCTTATTAACATGTTACCATCTTCTGTGCTTTGAGGAAAAAGTCCATATGAGTTAATGGTTGGTTTTAAACCCTCTCTTACACACCTTAGGATATTTGGTTGTTTATGCTTTAGCACTATTCTAAATGATTTAGATAAGTTGTCTTTTAATGCTGAAAAGTGTATCTTGATTGGTTATTCTAATGTTAAAAAAGGTTACAAGTTGTGGAGTTTAGATAATAAAAAGGAATTTTATTCTAGAGATGTTAAATTTTATGAAACTGTGTTTCCTTATAAATCACATCAATTAACCAATCAAGATCAAACTTTAACTAATAGTTTGAATCATTTAAATTTTTTTGATAGTGTTGAAGTATTAACAACTAATCCTATAGTTCCCAATGATGAAGAGGGGAGTCATGAATCTCATGAGGTTACTGGTGATGATCAGCAACCAATCCCCTCTACATCTGCCACTCCAAGTAATGTTGAACATCAACATTCAACAGTTGGAGTTGAAAGTAGTAGTAGTGAAGGGTCTGGTAGGGCAGAGGACACTAGTACCTCAAATGATGAGATCAACCATCTGAGGGAACAAGTTCTCCTTTTAGGAGGTCAAATAGGAAAGTTGTTTTGCCAAAACGGTTTGAAAATTTTGTGCTGAATAGTAAAGCTAAATATAGTTTGGATAAAGTTGTTAACTATTCTTGCTTGTCTACTAATAACTTGTGTTTCACTACTTCTCTAAATAAAACAATTGAACCCTCTTGTTATGAGGAAGCAGCCAATGATCCCAGGTGGGTAGAGGTTGTGAACAAAGAAATGGATGCTTTGTTCAGAAACAATACTTGGGTTCTAACTGATCTTCCTCAAGGTCGAAAGGCTATTGGATGTAAATGGGTGTATAGGGTTAAGTATAAATCAAATGGAGAAGTTGAAAGATTTAAAGCCAGATTAGTTGCTAAGGGCTTTAATCAAAGAGAAGGTCTTGATTTTGGAGAGACCTTCTCACCTGTTGTCAAAATGGTTACTGTTAGAGCTATTATTACTTTAGCTGTGTTTTTTGATTGGTCTTTGTACCAACTTGATGTTGACAATGCTTTTCTGCATGGGACAATTACTGAAGATGTCTATATGAAATTACCTCAAGGGTATTATTCTAAGAATGAATCTAAAGTATGTAAGCTTGTTAAGTCCTTATATGGTCTTAAACAAGCTCCTAGAAAGTGGAATGAGAGGTTAACTGATGTTTTGTTAAAAAATGGCTTTATCCAAAGCAAATGTGATCACTCTTTATTTATTATGTCTAAAACAAGTGTAACTGTGTTTTTATTAGTATATGTTGATGATATTGTTGTGATAGGTAATTCTGATGTTGAGATTAAAAAAATAAAACAAGTTTTGCATGAAACTTTTAGAATTAAAGACTTAGGAGTATTAAAATATTTTCTTGGTATTGAAGTTTTATATGATAAAAAGTCTGTTTGTCTTAACCAAAGAAAATATTGTTTAGAACTTTTGAATGAATTTGGCTACTTAGGGTGCAAACCTGTAAGTACTCCAATTGAACAGAATTACTTGGTTACTTCTAAAATTGACAAAAATCAACAAGTGCTCAAAAATGTAACTGGGTTTCAAAAACTTATAGGGAAACTAATATATTTGTCTCTAACAAGACCTGATATTAGTTATACTGTTCAGTTCTTAAGTTAGTTTATGCATAGTCCAAAAGAAGTGCGTTTAAATTTAGCTTTGAGATTGTTAAGGTATTTAAAGCAAAGTCCTAGTAAAGGACTAACTTTTAAGAAAAGTTCCAAGTTAAACTTGTATGGTTTTGCTGATTCTAACTGGGCAAAGTGTTTGTCTACTCGGAAATCAGTTCTTGGTTTTTGTATTTCCTTGGGAGAGTGTCTTGTTTCTTGGAAAAGCAAGAAACAAAGCACTGTTTCAAGGTCTACTGCAGAAGCTGAATATCGTGCTATGTGTTCTGCTACTTGTGAGCTTATATGGTTAAGAAATTTGTTGTTTGAGTTAAATGTTGATTGTACATTACCTATGATATTAAAATGTGATAGTCAAGCTGCTATGTCAATAGCAGCCAACCCAGTTTTTCATGAAAGAACCAAGCATTTTGAATTGGACTTGCATTTTTTGAGAGAAAAAGTTGCAAATGGTATTATCAATCCTACTAAAGTTGACTCAGAAAGTCAACTTGCAGACATTTTTACAAAAGGTCTTAGTGTTGTTCAACATGAAGACTTTTGTAGAAAACTGGGTTTAGTTGATCTGTTTATACCAATTGAATGAAGGGGGGATGTTAAAAATATCTGGACTTATTGAATTGATCATTCATTTGGTTTATATTTGGGCTGGACTCTCATTTAGTTTATATTTGGGCTGGACTCCTCTCTTATTTGGGCTGATATGTTTGTTAGTGGTTGTTGGGTTGTTGTAACAGGTTCAACAACTTAAAATATCTAGAGGGGGCTTTATGTAACTTGTGAGGGTTGCGATCATCTTTGTGTGAAGTTTTGGACTGAAGTGAAACTTATCAAGTTTCACATTATAAAAGGCTTCATATCCTTCATTATTGTGTTGTTGTTCAGTTGTAACTTTCTCTCTCTTGTTATCACTCTCTGCTAGGGTTTGGATTCAGAGATTTTGTACGAATAATCTCTCATCTGTATCTGAGAGATTATTCAGTAGTTTCAGTTGTATTCTTGTGTTGATGATCATCAGTGGATGATCATCCTTGTACTGTTTGTATCTTGTGTTGATTTGATCTTACTGTTGTAAGATCTTCTGGGTATTTGGGGGGCAAATTATTTTGGGTTGGTTTAATAAGATTTTGTCACCTGTTTTGTCTCTATTTCTTCTGTTGTCTTGTATTTGTGAGTTGATTCATATAATTTTACAAGGGGAGTTTGTCACATTTAAATAGTTGTTTTGGTATGAAAGTAGAGGTAACATTTCGACCAAATTACTAAAAATTCAATTGGTTTAGACGATAACTTATCTCAATCGAACAATAAAATGAGTAAATGACAACCCAAACTAATCCAACTTGACTGGAAAAATGACCCGGACCAACCCAACCTAACCCAAACCATCTAGTATTAGGGTACTTTAGTATTGTTAGAGAGACCGGGAGGTGATCCACCTATTTTCAAAGCACGTAAAAAATGATTATAAAGGTTTTAGAAATTTGAAGGGTTGTACTTAGTTTGATAAGTGTGAATAGGCTGGTTGCTGGTGTCAAATGTCAAACAACAAAACAAAAGCTAAGAAAGAAAATAGTATTTGGATAAAAGATGATAATCACATATCTGATGCAATACTAATAGCTTTTTGAACTTATACTTTCATGTAGACATTTTATCACACAACAATTGAATACATCCAAAGTTGCTGGTGTTTCATATCCTAAACTAAACTTACTAATGTAAAATCCATGAACCAAATCACTTTGCAAAATTTACCTAAATCACTCAGTAACCCAATACAGCTAAGACCTAACTCTATCTGCTTCACGAAAGGTATAATTTTGCATAACAATAAACATTAAGGCAGCACACATCAAAGTACCTAAAAGCAACATCAAAATGCCAAAGCACGATTTGATTCCTTATCTCACAAAGGTCGGGGAAATCACAAAGCCATACCTGCTTTCTGCGAGTGGAGTAGAAGAACTTCTGGCGAAGGTTCACTCCTTCAACCTTAATCAGAGAGGGCCAACGGAAAACCTGATACACGAACAGTTAGAGGATGCACAGAGCTCCGGTGAGCAAAAAACCAACGTTGCCGGCAGAACTAGTGGCAAACCTTATCTCACCCGCTTTCGATTTCGCGATGTTCGTCGCCAGACCTAGATTTGGGGCAAGGCGGTGTTTATCAGTTGTATAAGCTGGTGGGTGACATGTGTGTATACTAATGTATAGTTATGGTAATGACCGGCGGTTGTAGGTCAGCAAAACCTGAAAGCGATTGAGGACGAATCCGACGCCCTAGAGTTTGATTAGAGCTATAGATGGTGTGGAGCAAGGCTAGGGTTTTGCAGGTAACCGATGTGAGGGACGAAGTCGGTACCTCCTGTGATTTAGGGAAGAAAGGGAATAGCTCAGTTGCCTCTTCCGATTTCGTTTGTCGCCGGAAATGGATTCTGGGTGAGGCAGTGGTTATCAATGACGTGTGTGCTGCTGTATAGCGGACCAGCAGATGGAGGTCGCCAAAACCTGGAAGCGGGAACTGTTCCCGAGCCCCTACAAAAAATGTTATATAGGATAATATTTGAAAATTGAAAACGACTTAATATATATTAGCTGAAAATTATATTATATATAGTATTACTAGGTTAGAACCCCGTGTAATACACGGGTTGAATAAATGTAATTTAATATACCAAATAATAAAAAAATATATCTTTAAAAACCTCGTTTATTACACGGTTGAATAAATGTAATTTTATATACCAAATAATAAAACAATATATCTTTAAAAATCTCGTTTATTACATGGGTTGAATAAATGTAATTTTATATATTAAATAATAAAAATGTTATATCTTTAAGAACCCCGTGTACTGTACGGGTTGAGTAAATTTAATTTTATATATTAAATAATGAAAGTTACATTTTTAAGAAACTCATGTATTGTATGGGTTGAGCACATATAATTTTATATACCAATCAATAAAAAGTTATGTCTTGTTATATCTTTATAAACCCTGTGTATTATAAAACATTTGGACTAAACTGACAAAATAGACCAAACCACAGGGACTAAAATGACATTTAACTCTTTACATTATATTAATTTATATTTAGTGTACGTCTTTTGCTAATTTCAAGATAAATAATTTTGAAATCTAATAAATATTTCAAAAGATTATATTATCTCCTATACGAATTGTTTAAATTTATATTAAATTTAATTTTATAGTTATCTTTTAATTAATATTAATTATCTATAATTAAGTAGGAGATAGAGACGAGAAAACTAAAAAATAGATGACTCCAATGAATGACATGTGTCCCCCCATTGGTTTCTTTTATTATATAGTATAGATGTTCAAGAGTGAACACTAATTTATTTGTCAACTAATGCCATACACGGGTGCAAATCAATGGTCAGGATTTGATTATGAAATACACTAGTGTATTTTACGATTTGATGATGAAATCCTAGCCATACACGTGTGTAAATCAATGGCCATGATTTGTTCACTCAGTTCGCAAATAAACTAGTTTTCACTCTAGAACCCCACCCTATATATATATAGGGTCAGGATTTAGGGAAAACGGTGAAAAGTGCGAGAATAGTGAAAACGCTTATGGATCGTCCGATCAAAACAATCTATGGACTAGATTGGCGAGGTTGCCTTTTCGTAAATAACATCAATTTTATTACGTGGACGCGTTTCATTAAGGGTAAAAAGGGTAAACATCCTTTCATACATAAAACGCCAAGTAAATACAAAACACCAATTTTATTACTGCGTAGTTTTTTCTGTGTTTTAGTTAAGGTCTTAGCCTACAAAAACGCCATAAAACGTAAAACGCCATAATATATAAACGCCAAGCCTTACAGACTTAACAGATAAAGCTGAGGAAAACCGGATACTTTGTTAATTGCATTTATTGTTATAATAATATCCCGCCTAAACTACGCGCCAAAAACATCCTATAAAGAGAAACGTCTCGGCACCTTCCGTTGATCACACCAAAAAATCACAAACACAATGGTTCCTAAATACCACTCACTTTAAAATGCCAAAAAGTTAGAAAAATCAACGATGGCAAACATCGTTTCTTGGATACTCAATAATGTTCTGCATGAAGTTTCGCTGAATGGTTTGTTAGGTGAGGGGAGTAAGATTTTGCTGCATGAGATGGACTTCAAGAAAAAGAGACTGATGACACCGATATGTCATTTTGTCTTCTTTGTTCTTGAAGAAGGTTTGGATGAGGAGAAGAGACCGATCCCAGTGTAAATGCTACTTTGGCCTCGATGATGATAATGAAGATGACAGGCAAATAGCATCCACCCACACGTCGTCGTTCTATGTCTCAAACATCCACAAACCCACTTCAACACACGGACAACAAAAAACCACATCAAAACCAAAACGCCATTTATTTGTGACACTTCTTGTAGTTCAAAAGAAGAAATAGATTGATGACAGTGAAGATTTGGAAGATAAAATTGTTTCTATTTTTTTTAATTTTTCTTTTTCTGTTGTTTGTTATGTAATTTTCAGCTAAGAACAAAATACGTTCTCTAAAAAAATATAATAAAACGCCAAAAGGGCAAATAATTGTGAACGCCATCATGTAATAAAACGCCCAAACTACCAAACTATAATAAAATTACTTTGGACAAGTACTATTATAATAAATCTAAAAACAATGTGCAAGAGAATAGAACAAAAGTGCCATCTTTATCTAAACACCATTGCAAATACAAAATGCCATAATTACAGCCATAAAGATGGGACGTGTTACAGCCATAAACAGATGAAGCTGAAACAAAAATAGTAACTACAAAACAGTAAAATGAAGTGAAGGGAACATTATTACTAACATTTATTGTATTAAAAACCAATACATGGGGAATTAAATTTATTTTATCTTTTCAGAACGCCATAATTACCTGTCACTTTATAGGACTGCATCCTACATGGCGGGAAAAAAACCATTATAAAAGTAGAACATGAGAACACAACTTAACACGCCAAACATTGTCTAAAATGCCACATATTGTCCAAAACGCCAAAAACTAAAAAAAAATGGCTAAGGTTATTGCATGGAGGTTTGAAAGATCGGAGAGACGTTTTATCCTAAAGTTCTCTGATAGGAGAAGGGTGAAGGTCAGGACAATCAAAGCCATACTTAGTATGGATGAAGGGGTTTAGAGGGATATTCTGGCCCTTGGGGTTCCAATGGCCAACGATTGTGAAAGAACTCGAACGGCAATGAGAAAATTTCCAGCAGAAGATGATGATGATGATGATATTGACGATACTCCTTTACCAACAGTTAGCAGTTGGGTGGTGCATGAAGAAGCGGGAACGGTTGAAGTGACTTATCGAAACGGGGTGAAATATTCATTGTCGATGGAGGAAATGTTGAAGACAGCGAGGCTATATTTCCTTGAACAACTCTGGGATTTAGCACCTTCGAACGATGCAACATCCAGGGTTGCAATGATATTCAAGTATAGGCTGCAGCAAAGAAGAGACGAGATGATGGCGTTATACGCCAATCTAAAATGTGATGATCATGAATCTGAAGAAAGTGAGGAACAAAGCGATTGGCACAACTCTGATGTAATCCCATATATAGAAGACTATTAGTTTATTTTGATTTTGTATTATTGTAATCTTATGATATATTAATGAATGGTAATGAATAATTAACAACACCACGAACACCAAAAAAATTGACCTGGGAAACGCCATAACGCCAAAAAATTTATCTATGTGACACAAAAGCAATTAATACAACGAGACAGATCCAAAAATGAAGCAGCATGTGACACACGAAATTGGGAAAAAAGAAGATTGAAAAGACAAAAAAGCCCCTCACACCTTGATTATATCCCGCGTTTCCATCAGGATGCGTTCTCTCCGTTCTCACACTTAGGGCGTTTTCTTCTGATCCCGTTTCTATATATATATATATATATATATATATAATATATATATATATATATATATATATGTACACAATATACATACAAAATCAAGATGGGGGAATAGTGCCAGACACCTATGTAACACCCCGAAAATATAAATTAAATGTCGGATATAAACAAGATAAAGTAACTAGGAATAAATAACCTAGTTAATCACAAGTCTTGTGGTAATAAGGAAACTTGGTTAAAACACAATAAATAAAATTTGAGGAAAGTTGGGGGGCCAAAAGTGACAAAACTGAAAATGTTTTTATTGAATAAAACATAAAACCCAAAACACACACACACATTAAGTGTGTGTTCTGGTCGTAGAAAACACAGGGGCGAACAAGGCTCCTTCAACCTAACCCTAACTTGCTCAAATTGATCAAATTGAAAGGGGAAATCTAGTCCAAATCGAAATCTAAGCTCAAACTAGTGATCACTTCCGTGAAAGGATCATTAGGTATGTCAAAATTCACAATTTGGTTTCATCTCAAATTCTTGATAAACTTGTGAAATCGAAATCTGAACTTGATTGATTGATGTTTGAATGAAATTATGATAAATTCATGGTTAGGAATAAACCCTAATCAATAATTTGAAGCATTGATGTTCATACATATGAAATTGAAAATCACCCACTTATGTGTTAAATGGGTTTTGTAGAAAGATGGAGAAATACTAGAATCTTGATCATGAAATGAGTGTTATTGATTTTTATGAAATGAATCTAGGCGTTGTTATGCATGCTAGATGTAATGAACTTGAAAATGATGTTTAATTTTGGCTAAATAGTTAGTCATGAACTTGATTGTTAATGGTATAAAATCATGCTCATTAGGTGTTTGATATAATGCCTAAAAGAAAGCTAAATATTGAAATTTCGGACAAAACGCATATTTGAATGATGTGGTGAATTATGCGTTATATGACATGATTGGAGTTCTAAACAAATCGTTGATTGAACTCTATAGGCAAAGGAATCGAGTCTTCAAGCGGTCAAGCCGGAGCGGACACGCGCTTGAAGGGAACGCTCTAAAGGTACGCAACTAACGCGCTTGAAGGGAACGGTCTAAAGGTACGCAACTATGGTTACGTTACATTATGCTTGAATATGGATTGTAGTTAGTTGACTTTGAATTTAGCATAATATATGTATTTTATATATTGATGAAGTAACGAAGTTCACCAAACAAATAAACAGGTCAAAATATTGGTTAACATAAGTTTGGTATGTTATTGGAATGGTCGTTTCCATTAGACAACCAAACGGGTCAAAACAATGTTTAATTTGGTAATGTTGAAGTGACTTGAACGTCACTCGATATGAACTATGAAAGCGTAAAACCATAGAATAGTAGTGATACGCCAAAGCTCATAAGCCCGGGGAATGGGTAATTATGTTAGAAACCAACAATGATGAATATTGTATTGTCATAACATATAACTAAACGGGTCAAATAAAAGAAAAAGGGATTTATGGGCTATTTGCTTATAAACCGGACTTTAATACGAACAATGATGGTAAACGAGTCCGTATTATAATTACGGACACGTGGGAAAAAGAATCATACGAAACGGGTTAGTAAATCGAAAGTTATGAATGTTTAAAGTTGATTTTGGTAAAAAAAAAAAATAGGAGCTGGGAATATGCAGCAACAATCTAACCAAGCTTCTGTCGAAATCAAGGTGTCGCGTTGCGCGACACCCATCCGGTTTGATCGTCGCGTCACGCGACCGTGGTCGCGGCCCACGAGAGCATGGAATGCTGCAAATTGTTTGAGTTTTGTTTGTTTAGCTCATGGAACTTGTTTTAACATGTTTTTAAGTTATCAAAACTAACTTTAATGTTGGTTTTGAATTTAGGTGATCTTAATATGCACTCGGATGATGATCAAGTAAAGTATCAAGAACCGAACACTCGTCTTTGAAGCTTCCGCAATGAAATCGTTTTGTTTATGTTACAAACAACTTATGTAAACTAATGTTACTATATTTTGAATATTATAACCATGTATGAATGATAACTTGGGAAAAATTTCGAAAGGTTGCATTTTCATATAAAATGCGTAGTTTAATATTATAACCTTGATTAAACGAGACGGGTCTTACAATCTGCCATATATATATATATATATAGGGGATGGATCATGAGAAAACTAGTTTAAATGAGAAAACCAAAAAACTAACTAAAAAAGCCTAAAAAACATACCGATTTTTTTTACAATTTTTTTTATTAAAAAACATTATTTGTTGGTGCATATTTGTGACAACAGCTTAGATTTGGTCTTTGGATATCTTGTAATTAGTTCAACGATAAACGGTTAGCGGGTTTAGTTTTGAAATAGTTAGTTGTAATGTTTGGGCTAAACTAAACCCAATTGGATGTAGGGGGACGATTTGGGCCTTGCCCATGTAGGAAACCCTAGTCCAATTAGTAAACCTTGTGTTATATAAACAAGGTTAGACTTTAGGGTTTAGGTTAATCAGTTAATCAGCCAAAACAGTTTGTGAGAGACATTGAAATTCGTGAGAGCATAAGCTTGGACGAATTTGGTAGTGGTTAGGGTTTTGGATTGATTGTAATTCGTGAGATTGATAATCAATAGAAACCCGGTTGAAAGTGATTTGCTGTTTCTACACGTTTTCTGCTAATTCTGATCAAGAGGATTCCGCACTCTTGATTGGAAAGACGATTCTGTGACGATCCATACACATCAAGGGGACCTACAATTTTTTATATCACTACTTTGAACAAAATTAATCTTTTTAACAAAAGTTTGATTTTTGCTCTTATGAGGTGAATTTTTATTTTTCAAAGATTCCCTGTTATTGTTCTTCCTAGCATCACCACTCTCAGACCCTTCACCTTGACTTGATGTCGATTCGAAACTACTTGGTGCAGTTGACATATGGGCTGCTAGCTCATCTTCATCAGGGAGGAAAGAATAGTCATGACTAAGAGGAGGTGGGACTTCATTATATCCCACACTAGTCTTGTCATTACTCTTCTTTAACCCACCCATCATGTGTTTCATAACAAAAGACGAATCTCTGAATTGACTTAATTTCTGTTCAAGTTCAATAATTTTGAGTTGTGCATCTGACAACTCTTTGCATTTTTCAGAAATCTCTTTTGTTTTCTCAGCCATCATTTCGTGAGCTAAGTCTATTACTTGAAGTTTTTCGTTTAATTTGCATGTTAAAGCTTCGATTTCACTTTCATAACCTTTTATCTTCTTCAAGTATAGAGATTCATTTCTTTTAGCAAAAAAAATTGACTCTTTTGTAATGCATCCCACATATCCTTTGAATTTGTGTACTTTGTGAAGGTATGCTTGATGCTATCAGGTAAGGATGACTTTATTGAAGCTGAAGCTATCCAAAGACCAAAGACAGTGCAAGACTACTTGAAGATTGCAAGAAGACTGAAGACAAAGTTTTGACTCAAGACAAAGTTTTTATGAAGCTATTGTCAAGGGGGAGTTTGTTGGTGCATGTTTGTGACAACAGCTTAGATTTGGTCTTTGGATATCTTGTAATTAGTTAAACGATAAACAGTTAGCGGGTTTAGCTTTGTAATAGTTAGTTGTAATGTTTGGGCTAACTAAACCCAAAGAATTGGGTGATGGGGGGCGAATTGGGCCTGTCCAATTCGCAGCCCATGAGGTTTAAACTAGCCCAGTTGTAAACCTTGTGTTATATAAACAAGGTTAGACATTAGGGTTAGAGGTTAATCAGTTAATCAGTCAATCAGCCAAAAACAGTTGTTAGAGAGATAGAATTTCGTGAGAGATAAGTCTTGGACGAAATTAGGGTTTGTGAGGGATCTTGATTGATTGTAATCAGCTTGATAGTTAATCAATAAAGATCCAGTTTGAAAGTGATTTTCTGTTTTCTGATTCCACACGTTTTCTGCTATATTCTGATCAAGAGGATTCCGCACTCTTGATTGGAAAGACAATTCTGTAAAGATCCATAACATCAAGGGGACCTACATTATTTTTGTGTATAAAAAAATTTTCAAAAAAAAATTTGTGCTGCACATATGCATTAATACGGAAAGCCTAAACCACTTAACCCACCCCCCACCGACACCCCCAAAAAACCTAAACCTCCCCCCACCCCCACCCCCCCAAAACCTAAATTCACCCTCCCACTAAAAGCCTAACCCCCACCCCCAAAAACCTAACCCCCCCTTCCCGAAAACCTAAAACTAAAGCATAAACATAAACCCGAAAAAAACCTAAGCCCCCCACCCCCCAAAAACCTAAACACCCCTCCCCCTACACCTAAAAACCTAATCCTAATACTAAACCTCCAAAAAACCTAACCCTAAAAGCTAAACTAGACTCAAAAGGTAATTTTAAGCATGTAATGCACATGTATAGTTCACATATAACGCACATGTGCAATACAAAAGAATCTTTTTTTTTTGAAAATTTTTTTTCATATATAAAAATAGCGATTTTTTAATAAACAATTGTAAAAAAAATTGGTATGTTTTTTAGACTTTTTTAGGTTTTTTTAGTTAGTTTTCTAGTTGTCTCATTTATATATAGTTTTCTCATGATCCTCTCCCTATATATATATATATATAGAGAGAGAGAGAGAGGAAGGTTAACGTACATTACGACTTAACTAATTTCACGTACGACAGGTAATTACGCACGTTCATTTTAAAATCACGCACGTTATAACTCAAAAATCCAAAATCACGCATGTTGAAACACAATAATTACGCATATTGAAAACATTAATCACGCATGTTATAGAACAAATCACGCACTTTGTTGTACGTGAAGTACGTTAAGCCGTAATGTACGATATACTTTTTCTATATATATATATATATATAGGGGAAGGTTCATTTGAGAAGAAATTTAATGTGAGAAGAAAAAGAAGAAAGGGCAAATTAGTAAAATGCTATTTCATTTATAACTCATATTATTAATTTTTCTCTCTTTAAATTAATTAGTCAACTAATCATTAATTATCCTACATATAATCTACAAAACCTACACATATCAAAATTTTCCTACATATACCCTACACATTATAGAATTTTATCCTACACAGTCGAAATTTATCCTACACACCTCGAAATATATCCTACACAACTCGTAATTAATCCTACACAACTAGTAAATTATTCTACACTTTAAATTAAGTTGTTTTTTTAATTTGGAAAAAGTACATATTTTGAAAAGGAGTTACAAATTAAATTTAGCTAGTTATTAAAGGGGAAGAATACAAATTAATGATTTATGTAAGTTTACCAATATACCCTTATATTAAAATTAAATACAAATATTAAATGAAGTAAAATGAAGCATTCTTATTGGTTGAAACTTCTTCTTTTTTCTTCTTACAAAAAATTTTTTCTCATTTGAACCCTCCACTATATATATATATATATATATATATATATATATATATATATATATATATATATATATATAGGCTAAGTATCTATGGAAAACCCATTTAATCAAGAAAACTTGGCAAACCTTAATTGTGTGGTCAAGATTGATCCACATCATCTTTTTAAAACACATGTTAAAAGGGCATATTTGTCATTTGATCAAGCTATCATTTCACTTTCTTCCCAATCCCATCAACTCATTTATTACCCATCATTTCATTCTCCCTCTTTCTTCTTTCTTCTTCTTTTAGAATTCAAAAAATATCATTCTATCTCTTTCTTCTTCTTCTGTAAATTCACCATCATCATCATCATCATCATTCATTCTCTCTCTCTCTCCATGTTTCAAAATAAACACCAAGAACACGCACAAAGTTGTTGTTTATGAGGGGAGAAGCTGATATGTTTAGAGAGAGAAAGCTGTTTTCTAGAGTGAGAAACAACAATCTTCATCATGTTCATCAAGAACACCAAGAACACGCATACAAGTGTGTGTGTGTGTGAGAAAGAGAGAGAAAGTTGTTGTTTATGGTGGGAGAAGCTGTTGTGTTTAGAGAGAGAAAGTTGATTTCTAGAGTGAGAAACAACAATCTCCATCATCTTCATCAAGAACACCCAGAACACATATACAAGTGTGTGTGAGAGAGAAGTAAGTGTTTTAACATGTTCATCGTGTTCATCTCTTGAGTTTCTTGTCTGAATGGTTTTTTGAACTTTTTGTAGTGTTTATTTTGAAAATCATTTCATGCGTGATTTTTTTTTTGTTCAAATGGTTGTTAATAAGTTTTTGTGTGTGAGAGAGAAGCAAGTGTTTTAACATGTTCATCGTGATTATCTCTTGAGTTTCTTTTCAGAATGGTTTTTTTAACTTTTTGTAGTGTTTTATTTTGAAAATCATTTCACGCATGATTTTTTTGTTCAGATGGTTGTTAATAAGTTTTTGTGTGTTCGAAGTGTTCTAGTAATGGTTAAATGTTCATGTATTTTGCAGGTTTTTGATGGTAGATAATTAGTTTGAAAATTCATGTTAAATTTCTATGTTGTATTTCTCTCTTCAAAGTGTATTGATATTTTTTATGAAGATTAATGTTAAATTTCTAAATTGTTTGTCCAACGATTTTGAGTTAATGATTGCTTTTAGTTGTTACATGTGTTACAACGTTAAAGTTACACATGAGTATAGTTGTTACATGTGTTACAACGTTAAGGTCACACATGAGTATACACGTTATACGTCTTTCATATAGTTGTTACATGTGTTACAACATTAGGGTTACACATGAGTATGCATGTATATATTTTCATAAGTTTAAAGGTTTACATTTTTTCATTTCTGCATGTGTTCAACATATATTGCCCCGAAGTATAACACATGTTACAACATACAGGACAAACATTTTAGAATGTAGCTGGCAGGAATGTAGCTAGCAGAAGTGTAACATATGTAACAAAATAAAAGGATAAATAGATTGTATATATTATAAAAAAACATTACCATCAAACTTAAACTTAACATAAGTGTTTTATATGAATTTAAATATATAAAAGCATCCAAAAACTATCATACAGGACAAACACTAGAGAGGTAACACATGTATAGCCACGTTACACATGTTACATAGGAGATTAATAATTTTTAACTATAGAAGATTAATGTTGATGTATTTGTTTTGTTCACAGGTGAAAAGATGTTTTATGTTCAAGACGAAGATGGTTATCAAGAAGCGATGCCCGCCGAAGGATTAAAACGCACCATCAGGTTTTCATGGTGACGATGGTGTGTTTTTTGGTTGGCTGCTATGTGTTGTGAAGATGGATGTTGTTGTGAATACCATTTTTAGAAGCATTACAACTATTGATATAAAATTCATTTTTATTTTCATTGTTAGTATGCCCATTTTTGGATGAATATGGATGTTGTTGTGAAGGCAATTTTTTTTGGATGCAACAACTATATGTAACATGTGTAACCTTGACGTTGTAACACATGTAACACCTATATGTAACATGTGTAAGATGGCTTACATTTGTGTTAATAAGTTTAACACATGTTATATGTTTAAGTTTTTATAAAAAAGTTAGTTACCTTTAAGTATGATTGTAATGTGTGCAATTACTAACAACCCATGATGAAAAGTGACTTTTGTTTTGATTAACATTTGTAACTGGTGTTGGACGTAACATGTGTAACCTATTTGAGAGGTAACTAACTAATAGCAAAGAATGACCTGATAAAATATTGGTCATATCATTCCTTTGGTACATGTGTTACATACGTTAAAAAGGAAACGTTACATATGTACAATGGTTTTTATATATGTAACATGTTTAATGAAAAATAATAAACTACTATTAAACGCATGAGCTATTGAGTATCATTAATTAGAAAGTCAAAACATCTAACACATTACAATCATCTTAAACATTACAATCTAAAAAATATTACAATCTTAAAGAATACTTGTTTACCAATTGACGTGACATTTTGGATGATGTAATGCAGTTACATATGTAATTTAACTAAGTTTTAATTGGCACCTAAGGTTGCACATATGTAACACATGTTTTTTAACATGTGTTACACTAGAGGGTAACACATGTTTTTTAACATGTGTTACACTAGAGGGTAACACATGTATAGTCATGTTATACATGTTACATACAGTGTTTACACGTGTTACAACATCAAGGATACATATGTTTCATATAGTTTTTACAACCAAAAATGGCCTTCACGACAACATCCTTCTTCATCCATAATGCAACATGTGTAACAATGTCCAAAACTGTTGCTTCGTTTCTAGTATATAACGTGTGTGACATGGCGATCGTCAGAAAACACATAAAAGCCACATGTAACTTGTAACATGATATAGAACCAAGTATCGGTTTACTATGGATACGATGTAACACATGTTACAAACAACATGTAACATGTGTAACAATGCTAAAAAGTGTTGCATTTATTGTATAACGTGTGTGGCATGACGTATATCATGTAAAAAGTGACTGTTATGCATATTTACGGGTTGAGATTTTATAAAAGTTAGTTTCCCTATCCCACTATTGAGATTTTATATGCACCCGAAGTCCTATTTTTTCCAACCTCGCCATTTGATTTTATAAAAGTTAGTATCCCCAGTTATATTACATACATAAAAGGAAGTTGATTTTAGATCAATACATAACCGACATGTGTATTGTTCAAATTGCTAGTAATGTATGCAACTACTGAGAATGTGGGACTGGTGTAACAAAATAAAGGGACAAATAGATTATATATATTAAAGGAACAAAATTTATGTAACATGTGTTACGAGTTATACATGGACAATTACATCATTGTTAATCTTGTATAGTTAAATTTATCAACGCAAACATAACAACATTTATGTAACATGTGTTACGAGTTATACATGGACCCAAAGGGGGCTACACATATGTACCACATGTTTGGAACTTGTGTTACATTAGAGTGGTAACACATGTATAACATGTGTTACGTGTTACACATGTGTAAAATTTTTGTTGTAACACATGTAACAACCATATGTGACATGTGTAACATGGCTATACATGTGTTACCCCCTAGTATAACACACACAAACAGTTACCCAATAACTTGCGTAATATGATGTAGCAAAATAAACACATGGATACGCTGAATGTTACACATATTCCGAATACATTATGAAGTTCCTAAAGGTAACACATGTTATAACATATACGATAAAAAAACCCCAAACAAGCTACATATAGGGGCTTACACATATGTAGCACATATTTGTAACTTGTGTAACACTATAGTGTTAACACATGTATAACATGTGTTACGTGTTATACATATGTAAACTTTTTGTTGTAACACATGTAACAACTATATGTGACATGTTAACATAGCTATACATGTGTTACCCCCTAGTATAACACATAAAAACAGTTACTATTCAGATCAAAAGCCCCAAACAAACAACCAAACCCACAAAAAACAGTTAATATTCAGATCAAAAGCCTCAAACAAGCAACCAAACCAAACACAACTTTTTATTTGTAAAATAAACGAGATCATCAACGATTAGATTATGAACTTTTCAAAGGTAACGAATATATATCAACAATAACATTCATTATCACAATTCTAAAAAAATTAATCCCTTTAAAACAAAAAAAAAAAAACCCTACAAACTATCAAATCTATTTTACCAATACACACACAAAATCATTCAACTTTTACCAAACAAATAACATTAAGACATGGAACCAGTCCATGTCATACGTGTGTGTGTTCTTGGTGTTCTAACAACCTTCTCTCTCTAAAAACCCATGTAACCAAACGATTTCTGACCTTCTTCTCTCACACACACTTGTGTGTATGTTCTTGGTGTTCTAACAACTTTCTCTCTCTAAAAATCCATGAACCAAATGATTTCTGGCCTGCTTCTCTCTCACACACTTGTGTGTGTTCTTGGTCTTGGTGTTCTAATAACTTTCTCTCTCTAGAAACACATGCAACTGAATGATTCAGGCCTGCTTCTCTCTCACACACTTGTGTGTGTGTTCTTCATAAACACGAAGGAGAATCTTGTTTCTCTTTCTCTCACACACTTGTGTGTATGGTTTTGGTGTTTCTCTTTCTTTAATAATAACGATTCAGGCTTGCTTCACACACACACACACACTTGTGTGTGTGTTCTTGGTGATTGAAACATGAAGAAAGAGAGAGGATGAGAGAATGGATGATGATGATGGTTTGATGGTGAATGTAGAGAGAGAATGATATTAATGAAATGAAAAGTAATGATGGGTTTTTTCTAGAAAAAAGTGGGTGTGTATGTGTCAGGAAGAAAAAGAGATCTTTTTGTTATTCCAATAATACCCTTAGATCCACTTTTTGTACTTTAAAGATATTTAATTTAAATATAAAAGACAACAAAAAATAGGAGTCATTGATCAAAGATAATGGATGGTGAGGATGAGGTTTACTAGGTTTTCTTAGTACAAATAAGTTTTCTATAAATCCATGCCCTACATATATATATATATATATATATATATATATATATATATATATATATATATATATGGAGCCGCTAAAATGAAAACCACCCCCAGTTAAGAGAACCATGAGAACCACTCTCCACCAATCAGATTATGCCAACCAAAAGGGTATTTAGGTAATTTACTTTATGGGTGGGAGTTGGCTACAAAGTCATATTTTTCTAGAAAGTGTAGGAAGTGATATGGTTATGACATGTGTCATCTAGAGAATTTTAATAAAAGGGTACAATGGTAATTCACTAAATAAGTTATTTTTGAAAAAGATAAATCTAAAACAACAAAATGAGACTTTTAAGGAAACCCTATATCTTATTTATGGAATTGTATCAGGTACGTAGAATCAAAAATGTTGATGTCTAATGCAATGATTGATTGTGATCATGGTAAATGCATCCTGATTTAGTTGTTCGACATGCCAGTATTTGATTAAGTTGTTTTTTTTGCATGTGCATGTATTCTTGACATTATGTTTTATTTGTTTTATGGTTTCTTCACACTTAACACACCAGCTTATCGTTCTTGAAAAATTTCTTGACGTTGTGTTTTACCAGTTATAGGTTTACTCATTATGTGTTATAGCAGTTTATGTTTCATGAAGGATGCATTTTTGTATTTATTGACGTTGTTTTTACAGGTTATTGGTTTCTTCACAACGTGTTTTATCAATATGTTTTTATTGAGTGTTTCTTCACAGTGTGTTTTTCTTCACAATGTGTTTAATCATTGTGTTTTTCTTCACATATTCGTCGCAATGTGTTTTATCAGTGTGTTTTTCTTCATACTTTCTTCGCAGTGTGTTTTTCTTCACATGTTTCTTCTCAGTGTGTTTTATCAGTTTCTGGTCCTATTAGATTTTTTTTCGCAGTTTCTTCACAATGTGTTTTATCACTAATATAAAACACAATACTTGATAAAAAACAAAATTGAACTCCGATTCTCGTCCCTAGATAAAAACAAATCAAACTCCAATTTAGTAAATTTCAGATTTTAAACACAATCAAATCTTTTATATTCAACTTCATCCATGATTTTAGGAGATTTTGTTTAATGAGGAGAGAGAATGTGGAGAGAGTTATGCTAGAAAGAATGAATGATGGTTGTTTCTTTTTTTCAAACATGCTTAATTACCAAAATGCCCTCAATCAATTAAATCAATCATTAAATAAAATGCGTATATTACAAAAATGCCACTTATCTAATCTCAACCATTAAAACCACTCATCCAATGTGTCACACCCCAACCAATGGCGGAAACATCGGGATGAGACGAAGTGTGAAGATTGCTAGAGACATCATAACGCTATTTGTGACAATATTTAGAAAATCCAAATTTCATTTCATTTCATAACTTCAAATAGTCAACATTACAAGAAATTCAAATACGACAAGTTTAATAAACAACATGATAACATAACAAAATTTTGATACAACATTTTAAACCCTAACGTCTATATGTGTATCTAGGCATCAACGCTATCTCTTTTCTTAGCATCGTCCTCATCAACCTGTAACATGTTTAAAATAATTCAATGCAAAAGCAAAGGCGAGTATACAAGTTTGGTACATACATAGCATAAGATAAAAATGTGAACAATTCCTCATAGCAAGCATGCGATTCAAGATAAACATTAAATATGGCATGTGTATAACATATCAAACCAAGAAAACGCAACTTGCTCATGACATAACCAAAGTTTCAGTAGAGGCGGGTCGTTAATCCTATAGCGCTACATATGTCAAGGTTTGGCTCGTACGAAGTTAATGATAAGTTCAACACATAAGAATCACCCAAATTTAAAGTATCAAGTCATCACATATACAAGCATGTTATAGGAATGTTCATGTGTTTAGACAAAAGTTCATGTGTAAGTTTCAATAGGTAAACATGTTACACCCCAAAAGTAGTAAAAGTAAAAAGGGGAAAAGTACGAGTATACTCACAAAGTTTGCATATGTTTTCCGATTATCCAATTGTTGACGAGTAGAGATTTAGAGTCCGAATGTATAAGGGTTAAGGTTCAAGTATGTTTAGAGTCGAGATTCGGTGTTTAAAACAACATAAAAATAAGATATGAGAATAACATGGAAAATAATCATTTAGTACATATGATGCTTGTTCTCGACACTAGGAAACTCGAAGGAGTTTAGATGTTTTCATGGAACAAGGTTCCATTAGAATCGTGACAAGTTATCATAGTCTAGGATGATGTAATCTAGTACCCCGACATATGAACACTAGTTCATCATCAAAGATTCGATTATTCGAATAATATATTTAGGTTATATAATATATGTCCAATAGTTCAAGCATGAGGTAGAAGATTAAAATCTTCATTTTGGTACCTCTAAATGTCATAGAAGTCATGTAGGAGGTAGGAAGATCAAGTCTTCCATTTAGGCACCTCTATGTGTTCACCACTACACTTGATGTAAAAAAACAACCAATGAGGGTCATGAACATACAATAAAGAATAAGAAATATACACACTAACTAAGAGAAATCATCAAATCATGTGAGGATTGTATGTTTGGACAACCCAAGTTGTTCCATAATCACTCATGTATCAAAGACAAAGTTTGACATGACTTGTGGGTTAAAAACCCTAAACAAAACACCAAGTTTATGAGGTTTAATCCTCTGATTTTAAATGTCTCAACCTTGTTTTTAAGCTTAACCAACCATGGGATAAGTTGTAAGCATTAGGACATAGGTATGAGATGTGTTAGACACAAGTTGCATAGGTTTAAACAAGTTTTTGATGAACATAAAAACAAACAGAAAGTTTATGGACTATTTCGGGGCATTTCCAGGTCTGATTTCTCCAAGGAGAAGTCTAGGAATCGAACCCCATGATTATACAAGCAAGTAGGAAAAAGAATCGAGTGAATCGGATAAGAATTGAGTGAGTTATGCTCATTTTCGTGAAGGGGTGTCAATCTACTCGAACCCTTGCTTTCAGCTACGGTTTGGTGGATGTTTTGTGAGTTTTTAGGGTTGTAAAAGTGGTAGGGAGGCTGGTTATAAGGGGTATTTATAGGGGGAAGGATTAGGGTTTCAATGGGTTGGGCTTTGGAAGTGTTTAGAAGGGGTTACACCTTGAAACTAGCCCACAAAACCCAACTATATGGGCTGAATTTTGTTGAATTGGGGCTGCCATATTTCTTTATTTTTTTTATTTTTTTAAAACATTATAATGAGTAATTTTGTTAGTTAAGTTGTGTAATAATGTGCAACAATGTTTCCCCTAACTTGTAACAAGGTGAAATATGAAATAAAACATGATTTAACTAGGTAAAAAGTGTAATGTACAAGTTTTATTTACGAAGCAAGTTCCGTATTTTACAACGATTACAATGAAAGAATGGTTATAAGAACACAAGATTTCCAAGGTTAGAATTTCACGTAAGGTTTCTAAATGTAGGAAGTTTGAAAACGCAGGGCGTTACAGTCTCCCCTCCTTTAGGAAATTTCGTCCCGAAATTTATTCAAGAGGAAGGCTTGAAAGAGTTTTTTTGGCATAAAGGTGATCATTAAGAATTGAAACTTGGGAAGTTTGAAAGTTTTGAAAAGTACCAAATTTTGGAGAACGTCAAGGTAGATTTGCAAGGGGAAGTTTTTAAGGATAGTATAAAAAAAATCATACTTTCGTAAAACCTGTTTATTGAGAGGAACGAAAAGGTTTGTTACTTTAAATAAAGCAATAGAGGTATACTAAGTATAGTTTCACAAGAATCAAGAATAGGGAGGCTATTTTATAGGTAACGAGGTAAGTTAGGACTCAAATGTTTAAACAAGCTGGATTGCGAACGAGTTTTGTATAAAATAATACGAGTATAGAATGAACGAATGACTCTTAAAGAGTACAAGTATGTGAATAGCATAAGTGTTGGACAGATGAACGTAGTGTGTTAAGGATGAAGTCTCGTCATGAATAATCGGATATAATGCGTTTGTGAGTTGCGTGAAGTTGTATTAGGTCCAAAAGGTCTGCAACACACTGAATTTCTCATGGCACGTTTTACGAAAGTTTGGTAACATGGTGAAAACACTTATATATAGGAAGTACCAGCGGCGTATCCACCATGTTTTAACCACATTACGTCCGTTTCGTTACTTGGGGTCATGTTACGTTCCGTGTCTTACCATACACAGTAGTACACTCTATGGTTCTCATACCCTATCACTATAATCCCGTGTGCACCCGCGATTATACTGATTGTCGCATGATCCACATAGCTTGTACTAGTTATGTATGAATCAAGGTATACATGAATTTGAAAATAAGAATGTGTACGTAGAAGAATGTCGTATGTAAGCATGTTTATGTTTAAGCATGTATGGGACCCACGTAAGCGAATCCCTCGGATTACGCTCGCGTATAGGTACGAATGTACGAATCATGAGTAAGGATGAAAGTATGGGCATAAGTTTAAGTATGAATACGCATGTATGTATGAGCATAAACATAAAACGTGTAAGTAGTATGTGTACAAGCAGAAGCGTAAAACGTATAAGTAGTATGTGTATGAGTACAAGCATAAAACGTATGAACATAGGTGTAGGTATGAAAAATAAATATTGCGTATATGGTGTACTTGAGACATTGCGGAGAAAAAAAAGGTTAAGTATGTAGATACGAACGATATAAATGATGTTATCGCGAGATATCGACTAAAATGTGTATGATGATGTGCATGTATAGTTGTTTTAACAAAACGTTGAGTTTGTCGAATCAAAATTAGATTGAGCTTGGTTTGAAAGGTAGAATATAGTTTGTATATGTAAAGGAACATAAAGTACTCATTGGTCATGCTTAACGTATTTCGTAATGATTGAAATGCTACTTTTGTTTAAGAAAAAGGAGTCCACGTATGTTGAAAATTGTCGGTCCCCATGAAGTCTTCTAGCCCACGTGTTTTGAAATTTGGATGACGAGTTAAGCGTTGTAGAGAAGGTTTTTTTTTTTTTAAATAACGGGTTTGTTTCATTTGCATCAATACATGAAAATTTTGGACTTTGAAAGTTCTTGTGAAAACGTCAACCCTTAGAAAAGAAATTTAGTAAAAGGGACTTAGTGATTGTTTAAAAAAATAAATTTAACAAATGATTTATTGATGTTGAAAAGAGTATTTGGTAAAACGATCATATAACATCCATGAGATCTTATAAGTAATTGAGAAAGGTTAGGTTGATTTCGATTAAGAATGGAAGTCTCTAGTATGATGATATAATGTGAGCGTATTTTAGTTAATAAGTCGGATATGAAGTTCATGGGCAAGAGATTCATTAGACCGATTAATTGATAGGTAGCATTTCATAAGGTTTTGAAATTCGTGAAATAAAATGTTTTAAGACCTGATTAAGAATCTCGTGTATATGATTTGAGTGAAAATGGATGGTAGAATAAGAAGTACGTTTGATAAACAATGTATTTTGAAATCGGTATAAGTAGGTATTTTGAATAATGATAAATGATTTAGGTATAAAACATGATCGGGTTTGCATAATAAAATATTTTGAAAGAGGAGTTTTGGTAACGGTCACCTAAGTAAGGGAATCACCCCTAACTCGTTGGTGAGGTCGTTTTAGGGGAAGAGGGGTGGAGTCAATCGTCAAGGTAAGGAAGTCACTCCAATCTCGATGATACATCTCCACTAGTTGTTACAAGGAATATGAATATAAATTATATGAAAATCATGCATATATAAGTGTATCGAAAAGGTTCGATATGTTGTGCGTGTGAAAAGAGAAATCAAAGGTAAACTCGAGGTTGAAAGATTGCATCGTATAAAATAAACAATAGAAACACATGTTTGACCAAAGTTTGGAGTGTTCCAAACGGAACTTTGACTAACCAAAGTGGTCGAAAAGTCTTTCGAATTTGAGGAGCATGCTTTGGCCTAATAGGTGAAATACTCTCGCCGACAAGTCGGTTAACGGTATTTACCCTTCCGGTTACTACATGTCCCAAATCAATCGAAATTTCGAGACTTGGCGGGATTTATGAAAAAAAAATACCAAGGAGTGGAACTAGTCGACAAGGTGCGGGTTTCACCCCTAACTTGACGATTTCGTATCCTAAGTGTGGTTGGTACTCGTCGGGTCAAAATTTAATTTCGACGTGTTGACGAGGGTCCACTAGAACTTGAAATTTGAGATTTACCATTAAGATGTGGATTTCACTCCTAGCTTAATCGCGATATCTCGTGAAAAAAAAAGAATAGGTAGATTGAGAGTCGTTCACCAAATTGTGGGTTTCACGCCTATTTTGGTGAATTCGTCTCATTTGTACAATATGAGTGTTGTCGGATTTAGAATAATCGAGTAAAATGCATGAGGGAAGTGTATGTCGAAGGAGATACACAAGCAAGTATAAACACATAAGAAAGCATATCAAGGATGATACTTAAATAATGAAATAAAACAAGTATTAACACATAGAGAAATATGTCAAGAATAACACATAAAGAATCGAACAATGAAACAAGTGTTAACACATAATAATACAAGCATTAATGCGTAAGAATAACATGTCGAATATTACACATGAGTAACATACATGTTTAAAAGAGCATAAATAAGTAACAAATAAAGTATCATGTAGTAGTCCAAGCAAAGCATACGAATAAGGTTCTAAAACTATAGACTAGGCTAAAGCATTCCTACTTTTCCTAATTCCCTATAGTTATGGCTTTGATACCAATCTGTCACACCCCAACCAATGGCGGAAACATCGGGATGAGACGAAGTGTGAAGATTGCTAGAGACATCATAACGCTATTTGTGACAATATTTAGAAAATCCAAATTTCATTTCATTTCATAACTTCAAATAGTCAACATTACAAGAAATTCAAATACGACAAGTTTAACAAACAACATGATAACATAACAAAATTTTGATACAACATTTTAAACCCTAACGTCTATATGTGTATCTAGGCATCAACGCTATCTCTTTTCTTAGCATCGTCCTCATCAACCTGTAACATGTTTAAAATAATTCAATGCAAAAGCAAAGGCGAGTATACAAGTTTGGTACATACATAGCATAAGATAAAAATGTGAACAATTCCTCATAGCAAGCATGCGATTCAAGATAAACATTAAATATGGCATGTGTATAACATATCAAACCAAGAAAACGCAACTTGCTCATGACATAACCAAAGTTTCAGTAGAGGCGGGTCGTTAATCCTATAGCGCTACATATGTCAAGGTTTGGCTCGTACGAAGTTAATGATAAGTTCAACACATAAGAATCACCCAAATTTAAAGTATCAAGTCATCACATATACAAGCATGTTATAGGAATGTTCATGTGTTTAGACAAAAGTTCATGTGTAAGTTTCAATAGGTAAACATGTTACACCCCAAAAGTAGTAAAAGTAAAAAGGGGAAAAGTACGAGTATACTCACAAAGTTTGCATATGTTTTCCGATTATCCAATTGTTGACGAGTAGAGATTTAGAGTCCGAATGTATAAGGGTTAAGGTTCAAGTATGTTTAGAGTCGAGATTCGGTGTTTAAAACAACATAAAAATAAGATATGAGAATAACATGGAAAATAATCATTTAGTACATATGATGCTTGTTCTCGACATTAGGAAACTCGAAGGAGTTTAGATGTTTTCATGGAACAAGGTTCCATTAGAATCGTGACAAGTTATCATAGTCTAGGATGATGTAATCTAGTACCCCGACATATGAACACTAGTTCATCATCAAAGATTCGATTATTCGAATAATATATTTAGGTTATATAATATATGTCCAATAGTTCAAGCATGAGGTAGAAGATTAAAATCTTCATTTTGGTACCTCTAAATGTCATAGAAGTCATGTAGGAGGTAGGAAGATCAAGTCTTCCATTTAGGCACCTCTATGTGTTCACCACTACACTTGATGTAAAAAAACAACCAATGAGGGTCATGAACATACAATAAAGAATAAGAAATATACACACTAACTAAGAGAAATCATCAAATCATGTGAGGATTGTATGTTTGGACAACCCAAGTTGTTCCATAATCACTCATGTATCAAAGACAAAGTTTGACATGACTTGTGGGTTAAAAACCCTAAACAAAACACCAAGTTTATGAGGTTTAATCCTCTGATTTTAAATGTCTCAACCTTGTTTTTAAGCTTAACCAACCATGGGATAAGTTTTAAGCATTAGGACATAGGTATGAGATGTGTTAGACACAAGTTGCATAGGTTTAAACAAGTTTTTGATGAACATAAAAACAAACAGAAAGTTTATGGACTATTTCGGGGCATTTCCAGGTCTGATTTCTCCAAGGAGAAGTCTAGGAATCGAACCTCATGATTATACAAGCAAGTAGGAAAAAGAATCGAGTGAATCGGATAAGAATTGAGTGAGTTATGCTCATTTTCGTGAAGGGGTGTCAATCTACTCGAACCCTTGCTTTCAGCTACGGTTTGGTGGATGTTTTGTGAGTTTTTAGGGTTGTAAAAGTGGTAGGGAGGCTGGTTATAAGGGGTATTTATAGGGGGAAGGATTAGGGTTTCAATGGGTTGGGCTTTGGAAGTGTTTAGAAGGGGTTACACCTTGAAACTAGCCCACAAAACCCAACTATATGGGCTGAATTTTGTTGAATTGGGGCTGCCATATTTCTTTATTTTTTTTATTTTTTTAAAACATTATAATGAGTAATTTTGTTAGTTAAGTTGTGTAATAATGTGCAACAATGTTTCCCCTAACTTGTAACAAGGTGAAATATGAAATAAAACATGATTTAACTAGGTAAAAAGTGTAATGTACAAGTTTTATTTACGAAGCAAGTTCCGTATTTTACAACGATTACAATGAAAGAATGGTTATAAGAACACAAGATTTCCAAGGTTAGAATTTCACGTAAGGTTTCTAAATGTAGGAAGTTTGAAAACGCAGGGCGTTACACAATGGCCCAAAACACTTCCTACACTTTGTAAGAAAAACACACTTTGTAGAGGAACCCCACCCTTTACTTTATATGTTATTTTCAACCTCAGTCTTGTCTCTGTCTCTTTTTTAAAGTCATTTCCATCTCATTCTCTCTCTTCATAAATCTCTCATCCTCACATCTCTCTCTTCATACATCTCTCATCCTCACATTTTCTCTCTTCATCTCTGATGAAGAAATTCACCATCTTCATCTTCTTCAGCTTTATGATCAAGTCTCTGTTACCAGCACCACACCCACACCGACGACCCCGAAACACCACACTCGCACCGGCAACCCCCTCGTTTTCTCTGGTGACCCCCCTCCTTCTCCGGCCACAAGACCGACGGAGCCAACATAAAACCCCAAGTTTACAGCCGATACCGTCGGTGGTGGGAGGTGGTTGATCGGTGGTTGCTTTACCGGAACCCTAGGTGTTTTTGGGGGATAAATTCATCGGCTCAACATCTCCGGCCTCGCTTCCTCTCCGCCGTCTCCGCCACCCACAACTACCCCTCCGTCGCCGCATCCGTCACTAGAGTATGTTTCTCTCTATCTCTTATCACAAAGATCTGCTTCTCTCTCTCTCTTTTTAATTGGACTTTTTGGGGGATTTTTTGTGATGAGTTTAAATGAGAAAACCAAAAAACTAACTAAAAAAGCCTAAAAAACATACCAATTTTTTTACAATTTTTTATTAAAAAATCGCTATTTTTGTGTATAAAAAAATTTTCAAAAAAAAAAAAATTGTACTGCACATATGCATTAATACGGAAAGCCTAAACCACTTAACCCACCCCCCACCAACACCCCCCAAAAACCTAAACCTCCCCCGCCACCCCCACCCCCCAAAAACCTAAATTCACCCTCCCACCAAAAGTCTAACCCCCCCCCCCTTCCTGAAAACGTAAAACTAAACCCTAAACATAAACCCGAAAAAAACGTAACCCCCCACCCCCACCCCCCAAAAACCTAAACCCTCCTCCCCCTCCTCCCCCTATACCCAAAAACCTAATCCTAATCCTAAACCTCCAAAAAATCTAACCCTAAAAGCTAAACTAGACTCAAAAGGTAATTTTAAGCATGTAATGCACATGTATAGTTCACATATAATGCACATGTGCAGTACAAAGAAATATTTTTTTTTTGAAATTTTTTTTCATATATAAAAAATAGCGATTTTTTAATAAAAAATTGTAAAAAAAAAATTGGTATGTTTTTTAGGTTTTTTTAGTTAATTTTCTAGTTGTCTCATTTATATGTTGTTTTCTCATGATCCTCACCCCCAGTTAAGAGAACCATGAGAACCACTCTCCACCAATCAGATTATGCAAACCAAAAGGGTATTTAGGTAATTTACTTTATATGTCATTTTCAACCTCAGTCTTAGTCTTGTCTCTGTCTCTTTTTTAAAGTCATTTCCATCTCATTCTCTCTCTTCATAAATCTCTCATCCTCACATCTCTCTCTTCATACATCTCTCATCCTCACATTTCTCTCTTCATCTCTGATGAAGAAATTCACCATCTTCATCATCTTCAGCTTTATGATCAAGTCTCTGTTACCGGCACCACACCCACACCGGCGACCCCGAAACACCACACCCGCACCGACAACCCCTCGTTTTCTCCGGTGACCCCATCCTTCTCCGGCGACAAGACCGGCGGAGCCAGCATAAAACCCCAAGTTTACAGCCGATACCGTCGGTGGTGGGAGGTGGTTGATCGGTGGTTGCTTTACCGGAACCCTAGGTGTTTTTGGGGGATAAATTCATCGGCTCAACATCTCCGGCCTCGCTTCCTCTTCGCCGTCTCCGCCACCCACAACTACCCCTCCGCCGCCACATCCGTCACCAGAGTATGTTTCTCTCTATCTCTTATCACAAAGATCTGCTTCTCTCTCTCTCTTTTTAATTGGACTTTTTGGGGGATTTTTTGTGATGAGTTTAAATGAGGAAACCAAAAAACTAACTAAAAAAAGCCTAAAACATACCAATTTTTTTTTTACAATTTTTTATTAAAAAATCGCTATTTTTGTGTATAAAAAAATTTAAAAAAAAAATTGTACTGCACATATACGTTAATACGGAAAGCCTAAACCACTTAACCCACCCCCCACCGACACCCCCCAAAAACCTAAACCTCCCCCCCCCACCCCCACCCCCACCCCTGAAAAACCTAAATTCACCCTCCCACCAAAAGTCTAACCCCCACCCCCCAAAACCTAACCCCACACCCCTTCCCGAAAACCTAAAACTAAACCCTAAACATAAACCTGAAAAAGACCTAACCCTCCCCCCCACCCCCACCCCCCCAAAAACCTAAACCCTCCCCCTACACCCAAAAACCCAATCCTAATCCTAAACCTCCAAAAAACCTAACCCTAAAAGCTAAACTAGACTCAAAAGGTAATTTTAAGTATGTAATGCACATGTATAGTTCACATATAATGCACATGTGCAGTACAAAAAAATATTTTTTTTGAAAATTTTTTTCATATATAAAAAATAGCGATTTTTTAATAAAAAATTGTAAAAAATAATTTGGTATGTTTTTTAGGTTTTTTTTTTGTTAGTTTTCTAGTTTTCTCATTTATATGTAGTTTTCTCATGATCCTCACCCCGATTAAGAGAACCATGAGAACCACTCTCCACCAATCAGATTATGCCAACCAAAAGAGTATTTAGGTAATTTACTTTATATGTCATTTTCAACCTCAGTCTTGTCTCTATCTCTTTTTTGAAGTCATTTTCATCTCATTCTCTCTCTTCATAAATCTCTCATCCTCACATCTCTCTCTTTATACATCTCTCATCCTCACATTTTCTCTCTTCATCTATGAAACTATGAACATAACCTTGAACTCCCCAACTAACCCCTTGCTTTTGTCGTGATGATTAACAGAGCTAATCCTAACACCATCACTTGTTTCTGTGCGATCAAGACCCCACAAATACAACCCTTTGTATATTTCCTTCTGAACTTCTTTGAAAAGGTTTTGTGTGTATACATATGAAGCATGACGTTCTATTGGTAGGCCTGTCAATACTTTAGGTGACGTTGTTGTAGTTTCGTATTGGAGATGATGGTGTTCGAAGCGTTGAGCATTCAGTGTGTTTTTATAACAAAGCATAAATTGGACAAGTGTATTGCCTGATAATGAATATACTTTGAATAAGGAATTTGAGCTCTCGCATCTCAAAGTTGTTTTCATCAGACAACACATGGGTAAATCCCTGAAATAAGCCGGCACCCACTGATCCCTTATTTCGAACATATCATCCAGCCAATTGTTGTCACCTAACTCGAACTCGGCCATTAGGTCATTCCATCTCGACTCAAACGTGGTAGGTTTTTTGAACACATTCCACACAAGTTTGTGAATTCGTGCCCGAAGGTCGGTGTTTTCCAACTTGTCACCACAAATCTATCAAGAAAATCGTTGAAAAATGTAAGTATCTTAGACCGAAAAATGTTTGGATGATAAAGTACGCAAGCTTAATTAAAGAAAAGGATAATGACTTTTTGATGCTCTGGTGTTGGGACACACACATTTCTTTTGGTAGCAAAAAATTAATAAAAGTGTACATCAACACATGTGTGTAGTGTAGTCTGAACCTACACAACCAGAGTACAGAATGTCATATGTGTGTAGTGTAGTCTGAACCTACACAACCTATAAACATGTGCTAGTGTAGGCTGGTAAACCCTTTGACGACCACATGTAACACTATAGACAACCTATAAACATGTACTAGTGTAGGCTACACATGAACCTACACAACCAGACTAGGGACCCGAATAGGAACCTGCACCAACTTGTTGCATAACCTTGTTACATAGTAGCTCCATGTAGGTTTGTAACCCGTATTTGATCATTAACTGGTTAGGAACCTGCACCACCCATTACGGAACCTACACAACCAGACTATAATAGCTACATCTGTGTATGCTGGTTAGAATGTAAGGTATGACCCCTTCCCCAAACCTGAGGTAACGAACCAACACCACCTGGGGGTTCTCTGAATTAATAGAATTCCCTACATGGTTTGTTATGTGATCTGTTTGAAAATATCAAGTATGTTGTAATGCGTAAGACTGTTGTGTCAGTGATTCGTTGATATGGTAAGTGGATAAAAGTTTTGTACATTCCATCATTATGATCATATGTCGTACCATATGTCGAGTTTACTACTTCACTTATTTGGGATGAATGATACTAAAAACTAGACCTGGCAATCATAACCCGACTAGTTAAGTTTCGGTTGTTTTGGACTTTAAAAACAAACTTATGGGCTATTTTGGGTAAACTATAATTCTCATGCGGGTTAGGATGGGCTGATTCAAAAGTAAATAAAAAACAGGTGGGTTAGAATGGGTGGTGAAGAAAAGTCCAATAGGTCAGGATGGGTAATTGAGAAAAAGAATGGTTCTTAACCCTAGCATACCTCTTATCCCAGAATCTCTAGCTCTGTCTCAAAAGTAAACTATAATTCCCATCGATCAGCCCCTATAAATCTTGACGCACTTTGTTGATCTGACTTGTACCAAATCTCGACCTCATCTTGTTCGTTTTCTAGGGTTTATTTGTGTGATTTGGTAGATGACACGATCGAGCCGGGGTCTTATTGGAAGCAGCCTCTCTATTCCTACGGGGTAGAGGTAAGGCTGTCTACATCTCACCCTCCTCATACCCTACCTTAGCTTTGATATTGGTGGCTGAGTATGATGATGATGATGATGGTAGATGACACGAGGTTTTCTTCTTTAATTTTGCAGAATTTGTTGTGATTTTACTGTTTTGTGTTTGAATTGAGTGGAGAATTTGTTTTTGTTGTTGTTGTTGTTTCGATTTAGGTTCTTTATTTGTTCATGACTTGTTTGATTTGAAACTTGACTTGTTCTAGTTTCTGTTCTTGCTATTGATCTTGTGAACTTTGACATAGGTTTCTGCATAGGAAGAATCAAGTGTCTAAATTTCTTAACGAATATCTGAATTCTTATACATGTAATTGATATTAATTATTAATCGTTTTCATCATCTTGAGGGCTGAAGATGGTGTTTATATCATTTTTGTTTGCTACCATGATTGTTATTTGGATCTTACCCGAACAAGTTGACCATTTTAAAAAGGGCCCTGTTTTGACCTTGTTTGTTTCCATGGATGGAGTTTGCTTTGAAGAAATGAGTACAGCCTAACATACGAGTAACACTTATAGATTAAATTGAGGCAATGTTGTCAAGTGATGCTCTTTGGCTCTTTGTTTATTTCATATTTTATGTAATATAGATTTGGTTCAAGGAAACAGTGCATAAAGGTTGTATGTGTCAACATCTAATTTTACAGGTTACAACCACCGTTTACTCGCACAGTCGAAGATGTACTTCCTGAGGTCTAGAACCAGGAATTTACTGCTCATTGTGTGGCATTTGCTTCAGTGCAGTTTATGACGATTCTTTATCGGATTTGGAAGCCTGCAGAATATAAAGATTTGATTATATCTCCGCAACAAGTGATCAATGAACACGCTCGCACTTACAAACTTTTATTACCATCACTTACTCATCCGAAAGGGTTGTACAGCATGGCGAGACATCCATACCTCCGCGTACGCGACACACCGGATAAACTTGACGCGGAAACATATGGCATTAAAAGTTTGAAGTTCTATAAAGGGACAACGGAATTTGAAAAACAGTTGGTAAAAAACTTTCGTGGTGGACCCGGGTTCCCCGTATTTGCCAATTGTCACATGTTTGGTTTAACAGACTCAAAGGCATGTAGAGCAACCCCTCAAAATCCATATGATAGAGTTTGTCATCTGAAGCAACGTCAAGACCCTCAAATCATGCAGTAGTTATCACTGGCATACACATCACAACAGAAAATCGAGTAAGTGTGCAAATCAAAAATTCATGGGGCGAATGGGGAGTTGACAAGAAAGGACATACTTGGGTAACGGCTGATTTTATAAGAAGGATTTGCGTACTCAAGATGTGAGAAGAAAAGCTTTTGTGCAGGCGACTTTATTTTGTGTTATGTTTACGTGTTTGATTGAGGATGAATTTCATGTTGTGTTCGTTTTCTTTTGCTATAGATTGTGTCTGTTCATATATTCTGATGCAAATGATTTTAGAAACCTGTTTGGTTGAAGGAAGCATGTGTTTATTAGGTCTTATTCGAACGGTTTTCGTGTGACTGTGTTGATAAACATGATGAATTAAACAATAATTATTAGATTTCCAGAACAGTTTTATGTAACCTTTATGGTCTGGCCAGTCATGAGATTTCCAGTACAGCATGTCATTTCTATGGTAACTTGAGGGTGGCACACGTGTCAGATTAAACAATAATTATTAGGGGTAGGGGCGCCCATCACTCACCACCCTCTCATCACTCACAACATCCAATCATGTTCCGCCACCTCATCAAGCTTTATTCTATCAATAGTGATAGATTTTAGTGGAAATGCCCATCACTCTCCATCACTCACCACACCCACATACTCCACTCAACGGTATGGCTATAACTCGTGATCATGGCAATGCGTCATAAGTTCCACGCGTGATCAAATATGGTGGCGGTGGTGTATAACGGTTTTCAACGAGTTATAAAATCCATCACGGTATGCCCCCCGTGTGGCCTTAGTTAGCCATATTTGCATGGTTTTTGTGTTTCATTTTCAAACGAGTTTATAGTCTGCAATGCAACATACCAAACTCTTTAATAACACCAAAAAAGTTAAAATTCTAACAATTATTAGGTAATGAAATTTGATGCAGCTCCCTATATAGTTTTCTGTTTGTCTTTGCCTATGCTTTACATCACGTGGAGGTATAAAATCACGTTTTTGTTCTATGACTTTTTTTTGATTTAGATTATTGCTTACGTACTATTAATCACTGTTTTACGACCACCGCCCCCAAGCAGTTGCCAGGGGTTAAATACTAGTTTTATACAATAAGTCAAAACATGTCCAATTTGACTTGTCAACAAGAAAATAAATGAAGAATAAATATTTATTCAAATGCCTAGACACTAGTCGTCGACCTAAATAGAATATCCCAAAATATACAACAATATCATAGCAGTATTTCTATCTACAAAACTAGTAAATTTCCCAGCGTGATGCGGCGGGTCCAAATGTAAAGTAACTTGGATTTATGCAATAAAGACCTGAACCGTTTCTGAACAAAAGTTACATCAAAATGTAGATAAATTGAAGATGTACATAAAAATAAGCACGGAAACGTATTATATGTGGCCCGACTTATTCGCGAACGAAATTTACGTCGAATATCAACCTGAACTTGTACCGACACGTACATAAAAATAAGTAAAAAGATTATGTTTTCTTTAAGTTTAAAATGGTACTGCGCATTGTGGTGCGGCCGAAATTTAAAGTAAGTCGAATTTATAAAGTGTATTGAAAATATATTATATTTTACCAGAGTTGTTGTAAAGCAAAATTTATGCCAAAACGTAGATCAACGGAAAACGTACAAAAAATACGGGAAAACATATTATATCTGAGCCTAACCATCTTCAAAGAAACTTAATAAACTTGAATTTATATTGACACGTAAAAAAATATAAGCATGTAAAAAATATTATAAAGTTTTTAGAAAGTTGAAAGGTTGCAATTGGCAATATTAATTGTTGAAGGGCAAGGGCTAATATAAATAAAAACTTAGTAAAAGACAAAAAAAAAAAAAAAAAACCATAATCAACCTGCATTTATACCGCACGTAAGAAATATTATGAAGTTTTTAGATAGTTGAAGGGTTGTAAATGTCAATACTAAATATTGATGGGTAAAAGTTAAAATAAAACACACACATTTATACCGAGCTATACATAAATACAAGCATGTAAAAAATATTATAAAATTTTTAGAAAGCTGAAGGTTTGTAAGTTTGAATACTAAATATTAAAGGGTAGCGCTAAAATAAAAAAAAAGGATTGACCAATGGTTGGTGGCCAGGCAGCAGCCTGCCACTGGTCATGCCTTTTGTGATTGTAGGTATATTGAATGAATTGAATGAATAAATGAATTGAATGAATAAGAATCGTAATTTAGCATATAGTATGAGACATCTCGCTATCACACCCTCAGAGAGCCGTCCCCATGAATGATAAACAAAATTGGGCCTTGTGCGTGACAAAAAAATTGGGACCGCTCCCTGTAATTAGTATCATCAAATCTTAGTTTCGTTCGGTGTGGTACGATACGGGTACTCGATATAAATAATAAATATTATGCCCAAGAGGTTTTTATAAGCATAAGTACAATGTAATATACTAAAATCGTAATACTACATTATCACTAGGGGTGTTCTTCTGGTTTTTTAATCGGGTTTCGGGTTTTTCGGGTTTTCAAAACTAAATATTTAACCTGATAACCAAACCTTTCTAGGTTCGGTTTCTTAGGTGTTCGGGTTAAATGGTTTGGGTTAGAACGGGTTGGGTTAGATCGGGGTTTGGGTTAGAAAATGAACTAGGTTAACAAATAAATACAACCTTCTAAAATTTAAAATATCAATATTAGTTATTAGCGAACACTACAAAAACAATTTTATAAAACAACTCTTTTATAGTAATTTAATATAGATTATAAATTGTAAAATGCATCCTATCTTTTAATTAGAAACAAATTATTAATTGTAACAAGTTTAACTTCATACATTATATATTATATTTACTTTTTCAATCATCATTTCGAATATAACTGTATAGTTATTAAACAAGCTTTTCTTAAATGATTGACTATATGTAGATAATATAGTTCCTTTTAAAAGATATGAATGTTTGGCATGGAGCTTTTTGAGGCTTTAAGGAGCTTCTAGTTTTAAGCTTTTAAGAAGAGTTAATTGCCCGGATGTAGGGCTGTCCAAAAAGTTCGCGGCTCGGAGCACCTTAAAGCTCGCTCGGATTTAGCTCGGAAAAACCTCGCCCGATATGACTCGGTTTGAAAGTGAGCCTTATAACAACCGGCTTTTCGCTCTCGTTACTCTCGTTACGCCTAGCACTCGAGATTCGGATCATAATGTAAACTATAACGCTTACAATGCTATTTCGCATATTTTCGCACACGCTATATCACAACGCATACGCTTATAATGCTATCACATACACTATTACGCTATTCGCTATCGCTCAACGCAAACGCAAACGCAAACTCGAAACGCAGCTACTTATGCTATGACCTATTATATTATGTTAATAGTTATATAAATATCTAAGTATTAAAACTTGTTGAAACACGCACTCGCGGGCACGCGCAATTCAACTTATCACACTGAAATGCTTAATGTATCCACAATGATTAACGCAATGAAATGCATCAAACGAACCAAAGTTGAAACTAAAACTATTCACTCTCGGCCGTCCGAATGGGCCATCCGCCCGGATGGAGCCATCCGTCCGGATGGAGCCATCCGTCCTGATGGAGTTTACCCATCCGGACACAAGCCATTCGAACCCCACCATTCACACAACGCCATCCGGAAGTCACAGACCATGCCCTCCACTATAAGTAGGGCCTTGTGTCTCATTTCAACACCTTTGCTCCCCCAAACGCTCTAAAACGCTCTCAAGGTTCCAGATCGTTGTCAAGACATTTTGTAAGCTTTCTTCTTCCGATTTTCATCTCTAGCTCACCTCTACTTCATCTTCTTCATCACAATCACGCACACGCACTCAAACTCTCTTAAACAGTGATTCGGAGCATCTCGAAGATGGTTTTCGCTCGGTTTGCTTAGGCAAACCGCTGTGGAGCATCATTCACTCGAGATGGAATCAGAGTCACGCAAGATTTCAACATTTTACAACATTTTTATGAGCTTCTTTTCGATTCTATGCAAAGATCTGTGGAATCGGGACTCCTCCGGACTTCCGACTCGTCCCATAGTCGAGAGCCGACTCCAGGACTGATTTCCACTAAAGAGATGAACCAATTCGCGGGTTAAACCTAGATCTTCGTCAAGAACAGACCACCCGACCAAATGGGCTACCCCCATATGCCCGAATGGACTGGACCGGATAAGGTCTGTTGGTTGATTCCATTATCGTGTTCGCCTCCAGTTAACTGGTCAAACAGGGATTTCCGTCAAGGACAGCGCACCGTCCGGATGAACTGACGTGGTGTAACAACCCGCGTTTTGAAGTCAAAATACAAGTTAAAGTCAAAGTCAAAGTCAAAGGAAGAAAAGATTGCTAATTCGATCTGTCATTCCTTGCCTAATTATTGCTTGTACTCTTTGACTTGTTAATTGATACTTTATTTTGTTTTACTTTAGTTGTCTTATGTAGAGTAAATGCAACAATCGCAGTATAATCGCTATTAATCGCTAGTCTACTTAACGCTATCGCATAGCAACTTGAATCAAATGTTCTGGATATTGTTTTACGTGTGTGTGCTATTATATGTTACTTGTGCATGTTTATTATATGTTTGAGGTGATTAATCGCAAACGCAATCGCAACTCTATCGCAACACAATCTCATCGCAAACGTTGAACACAAGGATTATTTATGTTGTTGTATGTTAGTTATGTTATCTGTGTGACTATTATTTAAAACTATCGCATCGCTTATTCGACACTCACTTAAATGCATCGCAATGCTCAACGCACGAAACGAAAAGTCGAAACCTAACTCACTCGAGCCATCCGATCGAAGGGCCTTCCGACCCAATAACCTGCACCGCCTCACTCTCCTCTTCACCTATAAATACCACATGTCATATCACTGTTCATGATGTGACAGCTCTCTACTCCGACCAGACAGCTCTTGGCCTATTTTCTCTCGATTCCTCGCGATCCTTGTAAGTTTTCATCCCAAATCTTGTACTTCTATGATCTACACACACTTTCTCATCGATTTCACCATTAAATCCTAACTTTTCACCATGGAATCCATCTGATTTTGGCTGTTTGTTGATGACGTCATCTCGGGTTCATATGAACTCCGAAGTGTGATCTCATTTCACCAAGAACAACTCAGATCTAAGAGATTTCAACATGTTTAAACACTGATTTCACCTAAATCTAAGCTTAATCTAAGTGTTACAGACTTTTCTTCATTTTTTTCTCAACTTTTCACAGAAAACCGATAGAATCTGAGCTCATTCAGGCCTTCTACTCATTCTTTAGTGAAGTATCGGTTTGAGAAAGGATTGTTATCGAAGAGAGGACCGACTTAACGGGTCGAACTTGAACAACCGTCAAGAACAATTACCTGATTGGAAGGGGTGGTTCCCATCCGATCGGATGACTTGGACTTGATGGGATTTCCGTTGTTTGACACGTTGTCATACCGTCTCGGTCAAACCGTAAACTTTCTAGACTTAACAAAATTTTACAAGTTTCAAACGATCAGGTCACTGAACGGATTGCCGTCCGATCGGATTGCCATCCGATCGAACGACAATCCGATCGAATGACTTATGGTTTCCAACACTTAGACTTTTTGCAAATTTTCAAAGGATATCAGTTTCCAACGAATAGTCATCCGATTGGATGACCATCCGATCGATGACTATTCCATTAAGGAACTTGGGACTTTAAAACATCTCACTTGGATCGGATCGCCATCCGATCGAACGACCATCCGTCCGGATGACCGTTCGACCGGACGACCTGGAAGGTAGAGATACTCCTCATTTTATAAAATGATACAACAAAAACTTCAAAGTTCATACACAAACACATCCTGCCCAAACGAGTGACCATCCGACCGAATGGTCATCCGTCTGGATTGTCATCCGATCGGATCACTATCCACCACTTGTTCCACCGACACGCTGTTTAACGCACTGTTCATCGCTTATGTTATCATTCTGTAATCATGCTAACTTTCCAGCGCTCCCTTCAATCCAAGCTTGTGTTTATTCATTTAAACACGAACTATGAGTATACTCGAACCCTTTTTTGTTTTATGCACTTTTGGGTGTTACATACGTTACCTATTTCAAATCAGAATCGACATACAACGCAGACACTTTCATACGCTAACCGCCTTGCATGTTATACATGTTACTCGATGAATGCTTGTATGTTATGTTTACACAGTGATTATTGTCTGACACCTTAGCAATGATAGTACTATAGTTTGGACTCAGCACCTGTCGTGGAAAGGGGTTGTTAAGGGTATTTCTCACATGTCGCAGTGGTGATATGTGTTGCGCATTCTACAACTCGCAGTCATGTCTGTGCATATTTCATTGTCGATAGCTTACTTGCTTCATACTACTACGTGTTACATGCTAGTTATGCGTAAATCGCTTTCGCTATCTATTGTACTATTAAACTTGTATGCTCACCTTTACACTATGTGTATTGACCTCTATTTTAACGTATGTAACAGGTGTTTAAGATGCTAGGAATGCTGTGCTTTGGTGAATCAAGCTAGGGACTAGTTATGTCACGCTTAATCTGAGTGGTCGGAACAGTGTTTGTTTTTGAGATAATTACTTGTAATGACTGTTTTTCTTTGTATGTTATGGTATGGGACGTAACGTTTAAATATGATGAAATTAATAGTTGTTATGGATACTCATGAACAATCTGTTTCGCTCAGTGCCATGCCCCGATGTTTCCGCCATCCGTTGGGGTGTGACAGATTGGTATCAGAGCCATAACTATAAGGACTTAGGCAAGACTCGACCTAGTCTGGGTCGATGTCTTAGAAACGACCTAGTCTATAGTCTAAGTACCAACAGACCGTCTTGTGCGAACCCGGTAGGGGTTCCGCGCAAGCCTATATCTGTTATACGATCAACTCGCGAACATACTATACTCCATCCGCCTTTCCTAAGGCTGGAATGCTATCACTTTGCCTTCCTAAGGCAATCACACCATGCCCACTATTTTTCGAAAATGAACGAGTGATTAGATCGAGATTAGGTGTGAAAACCGCAAACTCTCGATAAAATCGATCGTTCGACGCACCTTTTTACTATAAACACAAGAATTTGCGTTGAATCAGTAGTGAAATCCATACTTTGACGCAAATCTCCCTCTCTACCTCGTGATTCTATCACTCAAACAGGAAAATAGTCATTGAGTTAGGGGTGGAACCCAAATCTTGATGACTTATTCCGCGCCCTACTTTTGGTTTTACAAAACTTTCACCAAAGTCTCGATGGATTCCAACGACCCGAGTTGCGTGAATAACTGAAAGGATGCATGCCATTCACCGAATGCCGGTGATAGAGCACAGTCTATTAGGTCAAAGCATGTACTCGAAGTCCTTGAGAATAGTCGAATCACCTTGGGAAGTCAACGTCTATCAGCCGAGACAATCTATTTTCGAATTCAAGCTGCAATCACTGATTTTTATGTGTTTCGATTCTGAACCCGCAGCCGCTGACTCTGCGATTTATCGCTTTCATGTGAAATTTTATGTGTTTTATGTGGTTTTACATGCTTATGTGTTTTGATTTTTGGAAGTTTATACGCTTTTTCGCTGTTTGCTTTGATAAACACTCACAACCCGCACTGCACATCTACCTCAACACGTTAACAAATCGCATGCTATGTTACTCGCTTATGATATGTTACTCGCTGTGTACTCGCTACTCGCAATCGCTACTCTCGAACCGGTCTCGCGAACTTGAATGATAGGTGAATACGTGCAATATATGTAGGTGAATGCGTGCAATATATGTAGGTGAATGCGTGCAAAATATAGTGTAATATGTGGTTTCGGCAAGCTATGTGTTTCTGTGATCTATGTGCTTATGTGCTTCTGTGGATTATGTGCATACGTGATTATGTGACTATGTGTTATATGCCGATGTGTTCCTGAGCTTTACTTAGTAGTAGTGTGTAAGGTGAGATTCGATTATATAGTGTTTGAGTCCTATGGCGATGTCTGTTGCAGACAATGTCGTCATTTGGATTGCATACCTCCTGCGCCGCTCGCTGAAATAACGCTGACAAGCGTATCGCTTCTTTAGTCACAAAGCAGATGGCTAAGGTCATTCCGCAGATTGTCAGTGAACTTAATGAGAACACTAGCAAGTCCTCTGAGGAATCTAGGACCGACTCTCCAAAGGGTACTTTTAGCTTCAAGCAGATTAAGGCCAGTGGCCCCAAAGACTCACCGGCGAAGACAGACCTACTGCTATGTTTCAATGGTTCGATTCAATTGAAGTCACGCTACGCAAGAGCGGATGTCCCGATCACCTATGTACTGTCAACGCAATTGGCATTTTCCAATCCAGGGCTCTGGATTGGTGGACTGCCGAAAGAAACTGATGAGGGAACGACGCAGCCTATGGGCTTACTTGGGATGAGTTGAAGGAACTCATGATGAAGGAATTCTGCCCACCCCACGAGCTCAAGAAGCTGGAGAACAATCAAGCAGGATGGTGGCGACAAGGCCGGTCTGACTGCTCGTTTTAAGCAGCTAAGTATCATTTGTCCCAGCCAGGTGGCAACACCTGAGATGACGATCAATAAATACATCCGTGCTTTACCAGATTGTGTTGCCGATTTCGTGCAAGCTGCGAAGACGACAACAATCGAAGAGACATACCTACTCACTGCCGAGATTAATAACAAGCGGGTATTGGTTGGTTACTTCAAGAATACCACCAAGAGTCTCCATCAAGTTACCGCTGCTCCCACCGCTGAAACCGCCGCACCGCAAGCCTCCAAGCCTTCACGCCGCAAGCACAAGAACAACAACAACAAGAACTGTGCTGTCACAGCCGCCGCTCTACTTCAAGCTGTCCCTGCTCAACCGCAACCTCTGAACCGTCAAGCACCAGTGACCAATGCACCGTCGGCTAAGCGTGCATATACTGATCCACACCCTCTGTGCCCAACCTGTACTTATCATCATCCTGTTGGGATTGCGTGTCGATTTTATGTGCACTCCAACCTGTACGGCCACTTTACTGCCAACTGCCGTACTGGTCCCCGCCAAGCTCCAGCTCAAGTTCAAGCTCCTGCACTGCCAGCTCCTCTTCCCGCTCCACAGGGTCAACAAGTAGCTCCTCATCCCGCTGCTCACGCAAGAGCCTGCTATGCATGTGGTGATCCAAACCACTTTGCAAATGTCTGCCCAAACAGAGTGGTGAAGCAGGAGCCACAGCAGCAACTGGCGCAACAACACCAACAGCAACTACAGCAGCAGCCAGCAGCCCGCGGACGAACATTCAACATCAATGTCCACCAGGCGCAAGCAGACAACAACGTGGTTAATGGTACGTTTCTCGTCAATGGTATATATGCTTCGTGCCTATTTGAAACTGGAGCAGATAACTGTTTTGTATTGTTAGAATTCGAAAAGCTCCTTAAGCGTAAATGTGCGAATCTCCCGATGACTATCGACGTAGAAGTTGCTACAGGAAGAACCGTCTCTGTCAATTCTATCCTCCGTGATTGTACGCTTGAACTCAACAATCACGTCTTCCCTATCGACCTTATTCCGATGCAGCTTGGTAGTTTCGATATCATAGTAGGTGACGGGTGGTCCATGGGACAACCCTTAAGTGTGTTAAAAGACGAGTTAATCCCTCATTTGATCATGTAATTGTCTTGAGTTAGATAACTACGGTTGCTTGTGTTTCAGGTACATTTGGAGCTTAAAAGTATGGAAATAAAGCTTCGAATAAACACGACTGGATTAGAGATTGAAAGACGGAGAATAAATGAAAAAAATAAAATTTTGGAATTGAAGAATTAAGAAGATAACATGATAGAGGATGAAATTACGAGAACGTAGGCGAAAACGGTGAAGAAAACGGAGTTGAAACGAGAAAGTTAAGAAGAAAACAAAATTGATTGCTGAAGCCTACCGTAAATTACGGTAGCTAGCGTAATTTACGGTAGACTCTGACAAAAATTGATGCCGTAAGACAGATTAAATCCACTGTAAGCTATTTTAAGCCACCGTAAGCTACGGTGGCCACCATAGCTTACGGTGGAGCCTGCGAAAAAAGTGTAACTCCCCACTTTTAAGGTGTTTTATGGTGTCTTTTCATTGGCAATCATTGTGGACGGTTTTGGAGCAGTTTAGGGGCAATTTTTGGCTATCCTCTTGTGTTCTTGAGTGGTCTAAACATGAAGACTTTGTTTTTGATTCCATTGGACAAAGGTTTAATTGTTATGACGATTCACGACACTATGAGCGGCTAGGTTTGCTTGGTGATTGTCTTGAGTGTAAGGTTTTATTTGTGACAATTATGTTTGTTTTTTAATTTCTGGAATATTAAACTGTGCATGTGTTGTTAGTTTATTCTGGTGTTTGATTGGGTGTTTGTAAATTGTTGATGTATGTTTGATCATAGTTCTAAACCATACGTTCTTGGTGTCGTTGGCAATCGAGATATCATGGGAGGGATTAGGGTTGGATATATGTTGATTGGTCATCGGGTAACAACCTCGCGTTCTAGGAATCCGAGTACTTAGTTCCCTTTCATCACAAACAATTGATCTTGCATGAGCTATGTCTATGTAGTTCTTTCCAGTTGAACATAAACCTTGATTGTCACTTAAAACTGGAAACTCGGGATGATCACTACCCTCTTATCCTGTTACAAAACTTAACTTTGATTTGTATTCTAATTTAGTAACTCTAGATAATTAAAACCATTCAACCCAAACATTGAAATTTACATTTCTTGCAATTTAGATTAATCTAGTTAGTTAGACATACATTGAGATAGCACATATTCCACAAACTCCCTGTGTTCGATACCCATTACCGCTAGCTAATTAGTTGTAATTGGATTAAATTTTGCGTGTACCACGACACACATGTCAAAATTTTGGCGCCGTTGCCGGGGAGTAGTGCGCAACGTGTGTTATCTTGTGTATTAGTTAAAAAAATAAAAATCCCAAAAAGATTTTCTTTGATGTTCGTGATTTACACTTGGTAGTTGAGTTGTGTTGTGCAGGATGACAATGCATTACACAGATTTCAGCTTCTCTACGTGTATATTGTGCGGGGCTCCACGTCATCCGTGTATCGGTTGCCACGAGGCCCACTACAGGAGGGCACATGGAAAACCGGTGTCTTATGTTTCACAGCTTCCACCTCTATCATACGTTGATGATTATGAATCAGAAATGGAGGATGATTATTACTCGGATGGATATGATTGGGACAAGGATGTTTATTATGAGACAAGGACGGATGGTCTATGTTTTTGTTGCGGTCGCGATCACACTTATGATTATGATGTGTGCACGGTGTATTTAGAAAACCCAAAGTATTGGAATAAAAAAATGATGGATGCACACATCTTAAGACCGTATCAGGGAAAATCGTGCTGAAATTGTTTGTTTTGATAAAATGATTCGTTTCTCGCTCGCTAACGGTGATCAAGTCTGCGTGTATGGCGAATTACCTTCGAAAAGTCTGAAACTCATGTCTTGCATTCAGGCGAGCAAGTATCTCCGAAAGGAATACGTTGCTTTCTTGGCACACATAGTAGTAACAGAGAAGGAAAAGAAAACCGTGAAAGATGTTCCTGTTGTGTGTGAATTTCCAAATGTTTTTCCCGATGATCTACCCGATTTACCTCCGTCGCGTGATATTGATTTTCGAATCGATCTTGTTCCTAGAGCGAATCCCGTCGCTAAGTCTCCATATCGCCTCGCTTCATCCGAAATGCGAGAACTTTCTAGCCAACTACAAGAGCTATTCGACAAAGGCTTCATACGCCCTAGCAAATCCCCTTGGGGCGCACCAGTCCTTTTTGTAAAGAAGAAGGACGGATCGTTCCGGATGTGCATCGACTACCGAGAACTCAACAAGTTGACTATTAAGAACCGCTACCCGCTCCCTCGAATCGACGACTTGTTTGACCAACTGCAAGGTGCTACTTGTTTTTCCAAAATCGACTTACGTTCTGGCTATCATCAGTTACGAAAGGAGGAAGATATTCCTAAAACCGCCTTTTGTACTCGTTATGGTCACTTCGAATTCGTGTTCATGCCCTTTGGTCTAACCAACGCAGCCGTGGTCTTCATGGACTTGATGAATCGCGTGTGTAAACCCTTTCTCAACCGCTTCGTCATCGTGTTTATCGATGATATCCTGATCTATTCAAGATCGAAATCCGAACACGCATAACATCTATGTTTGGTGCTTGATCTTCTCCAAGGGAATCGCCTTTATGCCAAGTTCTCCAAGTGAGAATTTTGGCTAGAGGAGGTTCAATTCCTTGGTCACATTGTCAATAGTCAAGGTATCCACGTCGATCCCGCAAAGATAGAAGCTGTAAAGAGTTGGGTCACACCGAAGAATCCGTCTGATGTTCGTTCATTCCTTGGATTGGCGGGTTACTACCGTCGATTCATCGTCGATTTCTCGAAAATCGCTGTTCCGCTTACTGCTCTAACCCATAAAGACAAGCCTTTTGTTTGGGGAACCGAACAAGAGCATGCCTTTCTGACTCTTAAGCATATGGTCTGCAATGCTCCTATCCTTACTCTACCCGACGGAAGCGATGCTTTTGTTGTCTACTGCGATGCCTCTAACCTCGATCTCGGTTGTGTCCTCATGCAACGAGATAAGGTTATCGCGTACGCTTCTCGACAGCTCAAGATTCACGAGAAGAACTATACAACTCACGACCTCGAGCTAGGTGCAGTTGTTTTTGCATTGAAGATTTGGCGACACTACCTTTACGGTACCAAGTGTACGGTCTTCACCGACCACAAGAGCCTTCAACACATCTTCAATTAGAAGGAACTGAATATGCGTCGGCGGCGTTGGGTTGAACTTCTCAACGATTACGACTACGAGATTCGTTACCATCCTGGCAAAGCCAATGTTGTTGCCGATGCTCTAAGTCGACGAAGCTATCTGCATAGCGTTCATAAGACCCAGGCACAACATGATCTCAAAGCTCTTATTCGTGACGCTCAGCACGCCTGCTTCATTGAGAATACCTTGAAAGAGGAAATGAAGAAGTGTGGTGCTGAATTCCAACTTGTCAACAAATCGAACGGTATCTACTACTACCTAGATCGCATCTGGATTCCAAGTCGCAATAACCTCAGGGAGATATTATTGACCGAAGCTCATAAGTCGCGATATTCTATTCATCTTGGTGCCGACAAGATGTAACACGACCTTCGTCAACGGTACTGGTGGTCGGGAATGAAGAAGGACATCGCTATCTATGTTTCTAAGTGCCTGACTTGTTCAAAAGTCAAGGCTGAACAACAAAGACCCTCTGGCTTACTCGTGCAACTCGAGATCCCTATGTGGAAATGGGAGAGTATAGCTATGGACTTCATAACGAAACTTCCCGCACTCCTTCTGGTCACGATAGCATTTGGGTTATCGTTGATCGTCTTACTAAATCTGCTCACTTCCTGCCGATACGAGAAGACTTTAAGGTAGAACGATTAGCCCGGATCTACACCGACGAAATTATCTGTCGACACAGGACGCCTCGTGATATCATTTCTGACCGCGATGGTCGGGTTACCTCACGCCTTTGGGAAACGTTTCAATCTGCTCTCGGTACTACTCTTAATCTAAGTACCGCTTTCCACCCCCTAATCGACGGTCAGACTGAAAAAACGATTCGTACCCTTGAAGACATGCTTCGCTCGTGTGTCATAGATTTCGGTGGTAATTGGGATGCGCAGTTAACTTTGGTCGAATTCTCGTACAATAACAGTTATCATTCTAGCATCCAAATGGCACCATTTGAGGCATTATAAAGAAGAAAATGTCGATCGCCTATTGTATGGCATGAGATCGGAGATGCGCAAATTACTGGTCCTGAGCTGCTGCAAGAAACGCCTGACAAGATCCTCCAAATTCGAGACAACCTGCTGAAAGCTCGGAGTCGTCAGAAAAGTTACGCCGATAGATGCTGCAAGCCCCTTGAATTTGATGTTGGCGATCGCGTACTCCTAAAGGTTGCACCTTGGAAGGGGGATTCGACAAGAAAGGGAAACTCGTGCCTCGATATGTTAGACCCTTTAAAATTCTGGAAAGAATTGGCAAGGTGGCCTACAGACTCGAACTACCGGAGGAACTTAGCAACGTCCACCCGACTTTCCATGTTTCGAATCTCAAAAAGTGTCTGGCCGAGCAGAATTTACACGTACCACTTGAGGATCTACAAGTGGACAAAACATTACACTTCATGGAAAAGCCTGTCGAGATCATGGACTGAGAAACCAAGAAGCTCAGACGCTCACGCATTCTAATAGTGAAGGTTCGCTGGGAAGGCAAACGCGTCGCCGAGTTCACCTGGGAACTCGAAAGTGACATGAAGGCTAAGTATCCACAGTTGTTCATTACGCCTGCATCCTAATTTCGGGACGAAATTCCCTAAAGTAGGGGAGGCTGTAACAACCCGCGTTTTGAAGTCAAAATACAAGTCAAAGTCAAAGTAAGAAAAGATTGCTAATTCGATCTATCATTCCTTGCTTAATTATTGCTTGTACTCTTTGACTTGTTAATTGATACTTTAATTTGTTTTACTTTAGTTGTATTATGCGGAGTAAATGCAACAATCACAGTATAATCGCTAGTCTACTTAACGTTATCGGCCTATCGCATAGCAACTTGAATCGCATGTTCTGGATATTGTTTTACGTGTGTGTTCTATTATATGTTACTTGTGCATGTTTATTATTTGTTTGAGGTGATTAATCGCAACGCAATCGCAACGCAATCTCATCGCAAACGCTGAACACAAGGATTATTTATGTTGTTGTATTTTAGTTATGTTATCTGTGTGACTATTATTTAAAACTATCGCATCGTTTATTCGACACTCACTTAAACGCATCGCAACGCTCAACGCACGAAACAAAAAGTCGAAACCTAACTCACTCGAGCCATCTGATCTAAGGACCATTCGATCGAAAAGTCATCCGTCCAGATGACCATCCGATCGGATAGCCATCCGATCGGATAACCATCCAATCGAAGGGCCTTCCGACCCAATAACTTGCACCGCCTCTCCTCTTCACCTATAAATACCACCTGTCACATCACTGTTCATGATGTGACAGCTCTCTCCTCCGACCAGCATGCTCTTGGCCTATTTTCTCTCGATTCCCCGCGATCCTTGTAAGTTTTCATCCCAAATCTTGTACTTCTATGATCTACACACACTTTCTCATCGATTTCACCATCAAATCCTAACTTTTCACCATGGAATCCATCTGATTTGGGCTGTTTGTTGATGACGTCATCTCAGGTTCATAAGAACTCTGAAGTGTGATCTCATTCCACCAAGAACAACTCCGATCTAAGAGACTTCAACATGTTTAAACACTGATTTTACCCAAATAAGCTTAATCTAAGTGTTACAGACTTTTCTTCATTTTTTTCTCAACTTTTCATAGAAAACTGATAGAATCTGAGCTCATTCAGGCCTTCTACTCATTCTTTAGTGAAGTATCGGTTTGTGGATTGCTATCGAAGAGAGGACCGACTTAACGGGTCGAACTTGAACAACCGTCAAGAACAGTTAGCTGATTGGACAGGTGGTTTCCATCCGATCGGATGACTTGGACTTAATGGGATTTCCGTTGTTTGACACGTTGTCATACCGTCTCGGTCAAACCGCAAACTTTCCAGAATTAACAAAATTTTACAAGCTTCAAATGATCAGGTCACTGAACGGATTGCCGTCCGATCGGATTGCCATCTGATCGAACGACAATCCGATCGAATGACTTATGGTTTCCAACACTTAGACTTTTTCAAATTTTCAAAGGATATCAGTTTCCAACGAATAGTCATCTGATCGGATGCCCATCCGATCAAATGACTATTCCATCAGGGAACTTGGGACTTTAAAACATCTCACTTGGATCGGATCGCCATCCGATCAAACGACCATCCGTCCGGATGACCGTTCAACCGGACGACCTGAAAGGTAGAGATACTCCTCATTTTATAAAATGCTACAACGAAAACTTCAAAGTTCATACACAAACACATCCTGCCCAAACGAGTGACCATCCGACCGAATGGTCATCCGTCCGGATGACCATCCGACCGGATTGTCATCCGATCGGATCACTATCCGCCACTTGTTCCACCGACACGCTGTTTAACGCACTGTTCATCGCTTATGTTATCGTTCTGTAATCAGGCTAACTTTCCAGCGCTCCCTTCAATCCAAGATTGTGTTTATTCATTTAAACACGAACTGTGAGTATACTCGAACCCTTTTTGCTTTACGCACTTTTGGTTGTTACATACATTACCAATTTCAAATCACAATCGACACACAACGCAAACACTTTTTTACGCTAACCGCCTTGCATGTTATACATGTTACTCGATGAATGCTTGTATGTTATGTTTACACAGTGATTGTTGCCTGACACCTTAGCAACGATAGTACTATAGTTTGGACTCAGCACCTGTCGTGGACAGGGGTTGTTAAGGGTATTTCTCACATGTCGTAGTGGTGATATGTGTTGCGCATTCTACAACTCGCAGTCATGTCTGTGGATATTTCATTGTCGATAGCTTACTTGCTTCACACTACTACGTGTTACATGCTGGTTATGCGTAAATCGCTTTCGCTATCTATTATACTATTAAACTTGTATGCTCACCTTTACACTATGTGTATTGACCTCTATTTTAATGTATGTAACAGGAGTTTAACATGCTAGGAATGTTGTGCTTTGGTGAATCAAGCTAGGGGTCTAGTTATGTCACGCTTAATCTGAGTGGTCGGAACAGTGTTTGTTTTTGAGACAATTACTTGTAATGACTGATTTTCTTTGTATGTTATGGTATGGGACGTAACGTTTAAATATAATGAAATTAATAGTTGTTATGGATACTCATGAACAATCCGTTTCGCTCAGTGCCATGCCCCGATGTTTCCGCCATCGGTTGGGGTGTGACACTTGGTGTTTCCCGTCAATTTTGATTCCATTATCTCGACCGTCTCCGTTAACTTAAAACTTTTTACTTAGAAAATTTTACAAAAACTTCAACCACAGACCATCCGCCCGAATGGCCATCAGTTCGAATGGGACCCATTCGTCCGGATGACCTGACCCCGATAACTTTCGTTGTTTAAACGATGTTAACTAAACTTCAAACTTCAACGGTTCACAAACACAGGCTATCCGAATGGCCATCCATTCGGATGACCATCCGTCCGGATGGAACCCATTCGCCCGGATGGACTAGACCCATCCGTTCGGATAGGCTGTTGAACACTTAATCCACTTTTACTCCACTCAACACTCTGACTTCGATCGTTCAGCCCTGAGGAATACTTATACAACTATTCCCTTACGCAGGCTGACCCGACGCTCTCAACCATCCAACCAGACCGTGTTTACTTGTTGAACACGCACTGTAAGTATACTTAACCCCCTTTTAATGCTTTAAACACACTATTGGGGTGTAACATACGTCTATATCGAAAACACACTTATCAAAACGCAGTACACAATCTAAACTATTATCACAAGCGAATGACTGACGTACATATTTACATGTGATGCTTGATACATATTTGCTAGGACTCTTACTCGTGACGTTCCAACTTAACTAGTATAGCACTATAGTTAGACTCCCACCCGACGGGGTTAGTTGAGACAAACTCGCACTCGCAAACGCACATCGCAGTCATCTCAGGACTTAGCTGGTAGTTCTTGTCTTGTAGCGTATATGTTGTGTATCATGTTTATGTATGTGGGAAATTCGCAGCGCTTTTATTTTACTTTATGCCACATCAAACCTGTATACTTGCCAATACATTTTTGTATTGACTTTATTTTAACGTATGTTGCAGGTTAAACGCAGATTTACTCAAATCAAGATAGGATACTTTAGAAACTCACCTAAAATCTAGGTTGTCGGATTTGTATTGTTCGAGAGACATGAAATCTGTACAACTTTATGTGGAATATTTGTTTATTAGTATGGGATAATGAACTTGTTAAACATTATCGCTAAATTAGTTGTTACGGATTCTCTTGAGCAATCTGATTCGCCTTGTGCCGCGCCCCGATGATTCCGCTATCGGTTGGGGTGTGACAAGCCTAGCTCGGCTCAGCTCGTGACGAGCCAAATTGGCTCGGTTTGGCTCGCTTGGTTGCTTGGCTCAGTTTAGCTCGAATTATTTTACTTATAATATATTTTATTTTTATATACATATAATATATTACAAAAAAGTGATTATTATTTACATGTATTTACGCTTGTAATTTGATATCTATGACATATTTAAAGGTTGATTGTCGTGCTAATGAACAAATATTGTATTTACTTGAAATATAAAACTTCTTTTGCGTTGTTGAACGTGATTTTGACTTGTAATGTATTAGGTTGAACTTATTTTGAATATGTTCTTTTGAAGTATTGAATTATATTTTAGAATACTGAATTTTGAGAGCTATGTATTAATTTTTATTTTTCAAATCGAGCCAAACCAAGCCGAGCCGAGCCGAGCCAGCTCGGTTTAAAACCAAGCCGAGCCCGAGCTTAGATTTTCAGCTCGGTTTCAAATCCAAGCCGAGCCGAGCCAGCTCCGTTTATAATCGAGCCGAGCCCGAGCTTGCCCTTGCTCAGCTCGGCTCGGCTCATGAACAGCCCTACCCGGATGGTCCCTGTGGTTTGCCGTTTTTCACCTTTAGTCCCCATCTTTTCAAAATAACATGTTTGTTCCTTATGGTTTGCTCACTTGTTACTCGGGTGGTCCCTAAAATGGATGGATGTTAGTTTTTTCAGGTAAGTCCATGTAAAATGACTTAAATACCCCTTTATATTATAAAAGAAAATTAAAATAACTAAAATAAACTAAAAGAGATAGGCCCCACCCTACAATAAAAAGAATAATGGAAAAATTACAAGTTTTATCCTTTATCGATATACCCCTTTTCAGGCGGTGTTCTTTTCAACGAATTTTGACAAGTTTTGCCCTTTATAGGGAATTTTGTTGCAAGTTACGTTCTTTGAGCCTAACCTAGTTAAATTTTTCTGTTAAATATTATTACACATGGGTAATTTAATCTTTTTACTTAGAGTAAACTGCAATTTTACCCCCTGGGGTTAGAGCCAATTGGCACTCTGACCCCCTACCAGGGAAATATCGCTGTCTGACCCCCCAACTTATGAAAAACTCTGCAATATAACCCCCTGCTGTCAACTTTTGTTTAAAGTCAACATAAGTTATTAACGGTCAAAGGGTATAATGGTCTTTTCCACTCTAGTTTTATATCTTGCTCAAGACACCACCCTACATATGTTACACTCACTGCACTCTTACCCCCCACCTATTAAGATCTCCTCCTGTTTCTTCTCCGGCGATCCTTCTCATCTCCGATCAACTGCGATCCTTCACATCTCCGAGCAAATGCCGCTGCTATGTTGGGTCATCCGATACCTGATCCGCCACACCCAAGGTATAATCATATTTCCATTGTTAGTTAATCAGGGTTCCACATTATAGATCACAGATTGGGTTTATTATAGTTTGATATGTATGTCATTCATAGTTAATCAGGGTTCCAGATGTCATGTATGAACCCCATGAGGGTCAGATTTGTATGATGTAAATGGAGGGTTCGATTAGGGTCGGATTTGTGTGATGTTATAAACAGGGTATTAAAAATTAGTCGGATTTCTATGTTAATTTTTGTGTTGTTTGGTGTTTTTTTTACAGTTGACCTAACGATGAGCCTATCAAGCTCATCACTGGTGGTCCACTTGGTGGTCTCCATGTTTGGTCGCCCTGTCATCAACTTCCATTATCCACCGGAGAGTTGAGCTGAGATTAAGTTAGTAGTTATATAGGATTAGTAACATGTATTTTGTAGGTTAACTTAAGTATGATGTTACTAGTACATTTGAAGTAGGATAACTTAATGTAGATGTTAATTTTGTATGTTGATGGTCAAAATTTATATGCATTACAGTCTAGTTGTTTATAAGGTCATTTGTAGCATGTGTAAGGTCAAAATGACCATATAATCAATTTGCAGCATGTGTAAGGTCAAAATGACCATATAAGGTCAAAATGACCATTTTGGTCATTTGTAGCAGTTAGGAGTTAATTATAAGGTCAAAATGACCATTTTTGTCATTTGCAGTAATTAGGACTTGTTTATAAGGTCAAAATGACCATTTTGGTCATTTGCAGCAATTAGGAGTTGTTTATAGGTTTGTGAATCACATTTGCAGCTAATATGATCCATTTGCAGCTAATATGATCGAAATGACCATTTGCAGTTAATATGATCCATTTGCAGCTAATATGATCCATTTGCAGCTAATATGATCAAAATCTCCACATCAGGCCTGTTTTGGTCATTTTGCAGCAGGCCTGTTTTGGTCATTATGTGAAAAGGTCAAAAATGACCATTTTGCAGCATGTTTATCTTGGCATCATTTGCAGCAGCATGGTCCTTTTGGTCATTGGCATCAGGTTTGTGGATTAGAAACAGGTGACCATCAGACTGAAACAATCCACACAGTTGAAACTGTATCTACGATCATTTCTCAGTGTTCTAGTATCAATAAGTAAGTGAATGTTATGAATACTTAGTTTATGATCATTTCTCATTGTTCTAGTACCAATAAAACAGTGGATCACATCAATTGCAGTATTTTACACTTAGTTTCTGCAGCCTTTGACTTTGGCTGGTCAAACATTTTTGGCGGGGATGGTTTTGTTTTCTGCAAGGGGGTAAGGAAACAATGAAATACTTAACACGGGGGGTAATACTATTTCTTACAACAAAGCATAGGGGGTAATAAGAAAGGACAATATAATCATTTAACATCGGGGGGTAATACGTTTGCTTACAACAAACCATAGGGGGTAATATACCATTTAACATAGTCATTTTACATACCATTTAACAGATCTGTTAAGTTATTTGATAGTAGGGGCTCATATTGCAGAGTTTTTCATAAGTTGGGGGTCAGACAACGATATTTCCCTGGTAGAGGGTCAGAGTGCCAATTGGCTCTAACCCCAGGGGGTAAAATTGCAGTTTACTCTTTTACTTATTTGAAGGACAAAACGTGTAACGAACAATACAGGAATAATCTCTCCCCCCTCTCTCTCCCTTCACCTACCACCACCACCACCACCGTCTTCACCACCACCATATGTTGTCACCACCACCGTCTTCAAAACATAATATATTATTAATAAATCTACGAATTCAATGAATGCCAAACATATGAGTTTGATTCTTAGGCCCTAAAGTGTGAGACTGACGCATCAAATTAATCCAACGGGCTATGGTTACGAACTGGGCTTTACCGGGTTAGTTTATATTAGGTTGTGGACCTTTAAAGGTCACTTGGGCCAAGCTTTAGGCCATGTGGGCCAAGCAAGCCCAAGGAGAGCCCATGTAGGGAAGTGGGCTTGCCTAGGTATATAAACAAGTTTACAACTTGTTTTAGGGTTGGATCTTAATAGTGACAATATTCTAGAGTTAGAGAGAGAGGTGATTTGATAGTGAAGAACACTTGTACTAGACGGTTTTGCTTGTTCAAGTAATAGAATCGTGTGCAAGTGTTGAAAGTGATTCCGGTTTGTTCTTCGTAGTTCATATTTCTTGTTGGTTTTCGTTTTATTTCTTGAATCTCACCAAGTTTGGATTCCGCACAAACTTGGTGATTGTTTGATATCATTGAAAGATCCGTTAAACAGGACTTACAAGTGGTATCAGAGCCATTAAAACCTATTTCTAGGCTCGGTGTGATATCAAAGATTCAAGATTTTCGTTATTTTTTTAGTTGGTGTTCTTCGCATTCTTCGTGTTCTTGGTGGTGTTCATCAAACTTTTATCAAAAATCAATATAGTTTGGTGTGTCAATCTTTTTGAAACTGTTAAAAGATATTGAACGATTTTTGAATTTTAAAAGGGAATATCTTTTGTTTGTAAAAGGATTTAGTTTTCCAAAATTTTTGGAATTTGACAAACAGAAAGTCCAAAAATTTTGTGGTTTCCTTTTACTATTTCGATACATCAACAGTTGTGGTCTCGAGTCAGCATCTATTTGTGGTTTCGAGTCATCTGCTGTCAAGATCTCGAGTCCATCTTTCAAGGAAACTGTTCTTATCACATTCATCACAAAGGTCTCGACTCCTTTTTTCCTTGTCTCGAGTCATCATCATTTATCAACGTCTCGACACGTGCTCCTGGTATCATCTTCATAACTTCACAGTGGTCTCGACTCATCATCATCTACGGTCTCGACTCATCACGGTTCCGAGTCGCAACAGAGATCTCGAGTCATCAACCTTATGCACTTCATTACACGTTTCAACTCGCAACCTTCACCACTGTTCTGACTCGTCCGACTCGCAACCACGGTTCCGAGTCGCAACCTCCGTCCATTGTCGCCGGAAACCTGCAACATCATCATTCATCTCCGTTCATCTTCACCAATCGTCACCGTACACCTGATCACCTGCAACTGTTTCGAGTAGCAATCACCTCCTCCGTCACCTCCTCCGTTCACAGTCATCATCACTTCGGTTCACCATTACAACTTCGATTATCATTCATCAACATACCACCGCTGCCATCATCAACAGTCATCTTCTCCATCAACCTTCGTTCTCCGACAATGTTGTTAACACCCTAACCACCTTCATCGTTCCTTCATTCTCCAACACCGGCTGACAAAAATCATCGTTCATATTTTCTTCCTCTCCGGTCACCATCATCGTTCTTCATATCACCGCTTTGACGGCTGAAAGAAAATAGGGTTTGGGTGTTTTGTTCATACGAGGAAGACATACTGTCGTCTTTTGTTTTTAATATTTTTTAGGTTTTAATAATAATAATAATAATAATAATAATAATAATAATAATAACCATTAGTGTACTTTATTAAAAAAAAAGGTTTGTTTGTGATAACAGTTTGACAGGTTTTGAGGTGTGGTTCAGAAAGCGAGCTCGATCACGTGCAAAGGGTTTGAGTTAGCGGGTACACGGGTTCTTGTTTGGTTTGTGTTTTGAGGAGAAGAACAAAAGTATCAACCACCCGCTGAAATCATGGCGTTCATATTTCACAAACCTGTGGTTCAAGAAATGACTGTTGAAGATACACTTTCTGTTTTCTGTACTCCTGAGTGTAGGGAAAGGGTTGAAGCTTATAGAATACACAACGCTGAGCTCATTCAAGATTATCAAGACATAAAAAATAAAAATTTTACTTTATCAAAAAACGAAAAACTTTACAAAGAAAAAATTGAGGCTCAGCGAAAAGACATCATCAAACTCAAAGATGATGTAAGTGTAAAAACATCCCATTTCTTAGAAGCTCAGGAGAAAGTATGCATCTTGACCAAAGAACTGGAAGATATCAGAGAAAGATACCAGATTAACGAACTTAACATTAAGAAATTTGATTCTTCCAGCAAACTGGTCAAGAACTTTTGTGATCAGCAACTTGCATACAAGAAAAAGAAGGGGTGTGGGTTGGGATTCAATCAAGTTCCTCCTCCTTATAATGACAACTACACATATTTACCCTTGACTGAGGAGGAATTGATGAATGAGAACAAGATGGCTTACGGTCCTAAAACTGATAAGTCATCAATCAACAGCAGACCTGTTGATAAACGAGCGACTCCTCCAATAAATTTTGTTGCTAAAGGCTCAATTGATCCTAATGTTTCGTCTTCATGTGCAGCTGAAGTTCCTGAGGTAAAGTGTGGAGATGTACTTGGGAATGAACCAGTCGTTATTTCAAATATTTCTGAACCTTATTTTGAACCTTATTCTGAACCAACTGAATCTGACATTGCTTTTAGTCGTTCTTTATTTGCGTCGTTTTCTGCTTATGTTTCGTCTTGTGAGCCTGTTGTTTTGGGCAAAACTGATGATGTTTGTGTTGTATCTTTGAACAATAATTGTGGTGATGATTGTGTTTCAGTTAATGCACGTGATTGTGATGCTTCTAATATTTCAGTTGTTGGCAGTGTTACATGTGAGGTTCCTCAGGACACATTCAGTGAAACCACTGAAACTTCTTCTCAAGAAAATCAAGAGTATCCTGATTCTTCTTCTGAATCTGTCTCAGTGGGTGTCCCTAATGTTGAATCTAGTGGGACCCCATTGGAAACTGTAGATGAAAGCAAACCTAAATCGGATTCACATGAAACATGTGTTGATGAAATTTCAACTTGTCCTAAAATTGAAACTGAATCTGAATCTATTAAAGAAGAAAAAGGAGTTGAAATAAATGAACAGTCACCGAAAAATGTTTCTGAAAATAAAGATAAAACTGAAACACCGGTTTTTCAAAATGATCATGATAAAAGTGAGAAGGATGAATCTCATCATCCGTCTACATCTCATGCTTGTGCTAGTTCTGATCAACAGGTACAGAAAGACTCAGAAAAGGCACATAGAACACAGGTAACGCAAGCTCGGTCATCTAGACCCATCAAATCAGATAATGTTGCTAGCTCTCAGAATCTCCATACATTGAAACGACAGACATGTTTCAATTGTGGAATTCCTGGACACATTGCTAGAAATTGTGTTCATCGTCCAAATGTGCAACGAAATGCTAACACTCACTTGTGTGCTAATGTTTGTGAGCCGGTTCACAACAAGCGGAATGAGCCAAAACAAGCAGATCAAAGTCGGGGGTATGCGAAGTCTGCTTATCAAGGACAATCACGATCTCATAAGGCTCGTGACAAGGTGATTGAAAGCTTCAATAAGGGAGAAAAGACGAAGAATGGTGCTCAGAGCAACACGACTTCTGCAAACAACAAATACAAGCACCCCAATTCGTCTTCATCTAAGAGAAATGTGCAGGCACATCCAGCGCAAAAAGGACCGTTTTGTCCTTCAGGACCTGCTAGAGCGAATCAAGCTGCTCCAAACGTCTTTCCGGTGAAAAGACAAACTTGCTACAACTGTGGCATTGCGGGTCACATTGCTAGAAACTGCACAAGGCGTCCCTACGTACCCTACTATATGCAAAATCAGAGGGTTACATCAAAGGATAACAATCATTCCAAGCCAATGAAGGTATCTTCACCTAAGGCAATGAAGAATGTGAATCCCAAGGTTAAACCTTCTGATGGGGATTGGAATGCTGCTAAAGCAAAAAGAAAACAAGCTTTGAAACCTACACAAATTTCGAAAAATAACAAGGTTGATAAGCCAACTGTTTTGCCAAAGGCATCTAAGAAACTAGAAAAGCCTAAACAAGTTTGGAGAGCAAAACAAAAAACAGCTACATCTCCAATCCTTGAAATTAAAGGGGACTTGTGTTTAAAAGAAGTGTCTTATTTTGATGCTTCAGGAAATCCCAGGACCACGATGGCCTGGGTACCCATGTCTTACTAATCTCCTTACCTTTCAGGAACAACTAAGGAGGAGCTGTTGACAATCTCTGGAATGTTGATAGCGGTTGTTCTAGAGATAAAAATGGGTAACATTTCACTGTTGCAAAAAGTTCAAATTTTTTTTACAGATGATATGTTTCCTTTGGAGGAGATAAAAGAAGTAAGAAATGATCAGCAAAAGGTACAGTTTAAATTCAGCACTTTGATTTGAATTTGATTAGTCTTCAATCTGATGATAGAACGGTTAAACAAAAATATTTTTCTCTCTTTTTCTTAGTTTATAACTTTGTATATAAAGTGTCCTTTCTCTAGTAAATGGTAAATTTGCGCAAAAATCCAAGATTTATGCACAGATTTAGGGGGAGAGAGAGACATATATAGTGTTTAGGGGGAGAAAATGAGAAAAATACAAAAACATTAGAAAAATGAAAAAGCCAAAAAGAAAAATTGCATGATATGGGAAGTGAAATAAATGTTCGTGTTAAAGGGTTTGACTAACACATGTAAGGTGCCATAGCTGAAAAGACTAGGATCTACTGCGATATGTCGATAGGCTTGACGCTCAACATGATAAAAGATACTAAGTGGTATAAACACAACGAACTATGTATCATGTGGGTAACATACCAACGGCGTATGACTTTATGGTCTTAAATCTTGCGTTGATAGATAGTCAACACCTGAGGTTTCAGGTCTTTATATTGTTGAATCATCCGGGAATATCTTGGTTGTCCTTCTGCTTAGAACTAAAATTATACATGACCCCAGGAAAGAAAGTCACTTGGAATTAGCTCATTTCTATTTGAATGTCTGTATATTGTCCCGATACACACAATTTTGGTCTGATTCTGAAATCTTCTCTGAAAAAAGTCGTGTACCTCCTCTGCTGCATCCAGATACATGCTGACCTGGAGGTGCTAGGCAACGACAGCTTCTGCTGCATCCAGATACATGCTGACCTAGCTGTACGTTGTCGCGCTATAGATCTAATACACCCGAAAGAGGCCCTCTAGTGCCCAAAAGAAACCCAAGAAACCTATATCAAATTGAGAAAAACTCATTTGATCTGTATATTATATCATCTCTGCAAAAGATCTATTCTGTTCTCTTCTCAACCTACTCCCAGTTAAGCTTTCAGAAATCTGGATTGGACTTGTGAAATATGTGGTAGGGAAGATACTTGCATGATAGAGTGTGTTGTTTATATTTCCGGGATTTGATTAGTATTTGTTTGGGTGTTCATTGTTAAGAAATCAAAACATGATAAAACAGATTATATGCAGTCCTAGACACAGTTAGGATATCTTAAAGGATGTCATCAATATACTCACCTGCTACGATGAATCGTTGTGCTTACCTTGATCGTGGGGGTATGCCTTGGAATGGGACTCACGGGTATAATAGTATAATATCACCTTAAACATATCACGAAGTTGAAAAATTGAAAGTTGAGCGTTAAAGTTTATGTGGAAAAATATATTGGCAATCGCATAGACCAGTTTGATTAGGCTCGTACTAATAAGTGTTCCTTAGTCGGCCTGAGAACGAATTTTGATCCCATTGCAATTGTAATTGTACATTATGGTAGTTGTTTATATTTTGAGTTTTTATTTGTTTTAGTTCTTAAAAATTAAAAATTAAAAAAATAGAAAAATTCAAAAATCCAAAAATAGTGTGTTTATTTGTTTCTCTTAAAATTAAAAAATTATAACCGTTCTTGAAGATTTGACTGATCATCAAAAGTTAAAAGAATTTAAATCGTGAAATTTCATGTACCTAGTGTTCATATGGTACTCTCCCTGTTGCATAAGAAATGTTTGCTTATGAGTTTGTGAGCATGTGCAGAACTTGATTTCAATCAAGAACAGGGGTTGATGAAGACTGAGATGCTGTTAGTTGCTGAAGAAGTCTGAAGCAGCTCGACAACAAGATGTACCTGAGTCAGAAGAACCGGATACGAGACGCCGTCTGACAATGAAAGTGCATTTAAAGAAGTACCGTGAATCTGCTTGAAAGACAAATATTGAAGAAGAAAGGAGCTGCTGAGAATCCTCCTCTCACATTCTTTTTGACAAGATTTTCAAGCAAGTGCTGATCGAGATCCTGATATGAAGCTAACCAAAATCTGAAGAAAGAGACCCAGTGCTGAGAGTTCAGAAGTCAAGAACTTCCACAACGTCTGCAGCATAGCGACAACCATATACTTCGTTGAAGACGTTGCTGATTTCAAGTATGAAGACAATTTGATGGCATCAGTCTAGGGGGAGATTGTTAGGCCCTAAAGTGTGAGACTGACGCATCAAATTAATCCAACGGGCTATGGTTACGAACTGGGCTTTACCGGGTTAGTTTATATTAGGTTGTGGACCTTTAAAGGTCACTTGGGCCAAGCTTTAGGCCATGTGGGCCAAGCAAGCCCAAGGAGAGCCCATGTAGGGAAGTGGGCTTGCCTAGGTATATAAACAAGTTTACAACTTGTTTTAGGGTTGGATCTTAATAGTGACAATATTCTAGAGTTAGAGAGAGAGGTGATTTGATAGTGAAGAACACTTGTACTAGACGGTTTTGCTTGTTCAAGTAATAGAATCGTGTGCAAGTGTTGAAAGTGATTCCGGTTTGTTCTTCGTTGTTCATATTTCTTGTTGGTTTCGTTTTATTTCTTGAATCTCACCAAGTTTGGATTCCGCACAAACTTGGTGATTGTTTGATATCATTGAAAGATCCGTTAAACAGGACTTACATTGATACATGATGTGCGTGAATTAGATATATTTTTATAAATGAATTTTTCTTCACACAAATTTAGTTTTAAAAATGGTTTTTCACCTAGGAACTAACTACACACACAAAAGGGCAAGTGTACCCGTCGAGTGGTAATATAGTTTGTTGGTAAGAACCGGATATCAATCTGTGGACGCGGTGTCTTGATACTAAACTTTTGCTACTTTAAAGCCTTTTCAATTGATGGGTTGATTTTGTTTCTAATTTATCATGCAAAAATAAGAAACTACTAACTAATATAAGGAAACAACAATATCTAAGAAAGGTTGCCTAAACTAAATATCCACTAACAAACATGTGACAACAAAAGGGAAGGATTAGTGATGATGCAAGCACTAATTTCAACTAAGTCCCCAATCAAGGTTTTCTAGTCTTATAATTCTTAGGAAAACTTAAAATGAATCAACATTCTAATCACCTAGAAATTATTCTTTTAAGTTCATTTGCTAAGTTGATGTTAATCTTTAATCATGAGTTATTTGTTAGTCAAAACTCCTAACTCTACAAACTAGGGAAAACTAATATGAACAACACACTAATGACCCTAGCTTGGTTTCAAGTAAGTGGCACTATCATCATGTTCTTGATATGAACCACAAGCATGGTCATGCTAGATAACAACTTTGGCCTAAATCATCAAACTAACATGAACACAAACTATAGAATTCATATAAACAAACTTTTGATCTTTCCAAATCTAGATGCAAGAATCCATACACATGTTCAAATCATCATTCATATCATATTAGCAATTACCATTCCTAGTTTCATGCTATGAATCATACTAACAAGTTAACAAGATTCAATAATCATAATCTTTACATGGGCTTTCCAACACAGCATGTAAATACTTATGACCAAACATTCAAGAACAAGAACTTTAAACATGCACATGAACTCCATGAACAAGATTAAGTGTCACTATGAAGATTAACAAAAACAATCATCACATCTTCTTCCATATTATCACATGTTCATAAGCTTCAACATAGTTTAAGCAACACAAATGTTTAGCCCATAAGGCTCATGACTACTACAAGAAAGATTAAATTGTTCATAATGTAGAAAGTAGGCTAACCAAGTTTTAAGACAAGATTAAAGTGGTAAATTGAGTGAATCTTCAATGATTTAGTCTTCTCCAAGCTCCTCCTTAGCTTCAACAGTCTTCCAAGTCCAGAATTTTGAGAGAAAACTTCACCAAGATGCTCCAACTCCCTTGCAAATAAGCTAAAAACTCGTATTTAAACTGTTGGGCGTTTAACACTACCATGCTACCTTTTAGCACGGTCGTGCTTGGCAAGTGTCAGGGTCATTTTTTCGTCTGTTGACCTTGTTTGCTACCATTTTGGGAAAAACCCCGCTCAAACGTTTCCGAGGTGGCACGACCGTGCCGGACCATGGCGTGGTCGTGCGTGTCGATGAATGCTCGGTAATGACTGATGCGATCTCGGAAATGAGCTGATTAGGAGTTGATTTTGACCTGGCACGGTCGTGCCTATGATCGGCACCGTTATGCGGGCCCCTGATCTTCGATGGTGTGCTTGCTGACTGCTAGTGCTTGCGAGAGTGCCGATGCTGGGTTGACTGGCACGGTCGTGCCGATGGTTCGCACGGTAGTGCCATATCTGGCAGTTTGCTGGAATGCTTCATTGTGCTCCAAAAGCCTCCGTTTCAACACCGGGCCAAAGCCCGGACCTGTATTTTCACAAACAACTCAAATGAGTACCAAAATCAATGAAAATACAAAGAGTTTTCGCATAAACGGGGCATATTTGACGTTTAAAAGATGTATAAATTCTTATACATCAAACATCCCCACACTTGAACTTTGCTTGTCCTCAAGCAAACTAAACTGAACGAAACTCTCTCAATGGCAATCATCTCAACTAGCATTTCATAAGTACAAATAAATAATTCGGGTTATAACAATCAAGGAGTGCTCGATATAAAGAAAGAACCGAAAAGGGCATAAAATATGTTTATGAGCAATGGTCTATCTTGGAAATCCCTACAAGTTCACCTTGCATTCTCACAATGTTCACACACACTCGGCTAAATATAGGTGCACATACAATGTATGGAGTATGTTTAGAACACTCGATGCCAAGACGATAACTATGCGATATCATAAGCTTGTGGAATGATCAAATCTAATCACTCGACAAAAATATAACATAAATCATGAGGTCTTGTTTGGGTTGTAACTTGGCTTGGGTTAAGGGTGTGGAAATGGTTTTTTAAAAGTGGCTAAAATGGTTGTAACCCGACGGTTCGACTAACTTGAAATACAAGAAAATAGAACTATACAACTAAATAATATCTAAACGAGAGCTAATCAACAAATATCGCTTTTTACTTCCAAAATCGCTCTAACAAAGCTGATAGATAAGGCTTTTCCAACTTCGGGTTTTTGTCTTTTTTTTTAAACCCATGCTTTAGAGAGAACTAAGTACGTCTACTTAGATAAAAACTCTTGACCATGAGATTGCATAACAACGAAAAGGATACTATACAAAAGCTACAAGTTAATCACTAACCAGACCGGGCTTCCAACAAAAAACGGGGTAAAAATATGAAAGGCTAATTTGGCTAAGTGGTTGATATTTTTTTGTTTAAAAGAAATGAAAGAGAAAGTGTCGCGGCTCCCGACCCTACCCTGGATGGAGTTGGGGGCCGCGGGCAGATTTCAGTGGTACCCGTGGTATTTAATTTATGCGACAACGGAAGTCTTTTTACAATAGGATCTTTTCACCGGAAAATGCTCGTTTAATATATTAGACAAAGTTTAAGGGATGAATCCCATAATTTTACAATAAGTTGATTTCACACAGAAATCTTTATTTTCCAAAACATGTTTTATTCATTTATTTACACTGAGCCACTTCTCTGGGCTTGATAGTGCTTTACTGCACTTTTCCTGGATCACACAGATCACCTGAAACATGTTTGAAAAAGGTTTTGTCAGCGGGGAAATACTGAGTGAATCATTCCATTTTCTAAAACGACCCGTTAGTTATAAATTTACAGTATTAAGAGCGATTACAATGTTTCTATCAACCAATTATCAAGAATGGGTATTTGTCACTCGACCGGATCTGTGACTGTGGTCATACCACTATTGGGTCCCGTTGCCCTAATAGTGACGGTTTACTCACACAGAGTAATAATCACTCACATAGAGTAATACTCACTCACATAGAGTGATAAAAATAGTAATGTGCACAATACCCCACATACCAGCTGTAATTTGGTGATTACAAAGACTTAATCCCTGTAATTATAACCTTGAAAATAATTTGAGGTATTGTAATACTTACTCACAAACGGTGAGAAAACAATTTAAAAAGAAGAATGACTCACATTGCAGTTTTAACGAGCAATAGATATAAGCCTACTGATTAGCCTTGATTACACCTAATTTAACACAATGCACACACAGGCAGGTTAGTAACTAATACAGCAGTTACGTCAATTCACGAGATTAAACCCTCACAACGATTAATCAGTGCAATACTCGATAATTCAATCGGATTCACAACGAATAACAGAGCATAGTCTGAATTCGAACAGCACTCAAATATTCAAGTCGAAATCACGACGAATAATCAAAGTACAAGCTCAATTGAGCAGCACCCGGACTATCGTTGGATAGTTATAATCGATCGGACGTTGAATCGTAATAGCGATCGAGTTATTACCCTGATTGTGGCAGCACCTCGTGATTCGTGTGTGTTTGATAATAATCTACGTATAACTCAGTGTATATTATGAGTTTTAACGTCGAAATGAGCAATCTGATTCAGTCCCAGACCCCCCTATTTATACCCGAATTTGGTACCTCCCGCGTGTCGCGACAGGTTTACCCGTGCCTGTCGCGTATCGCGGGGCACACCCCTATGGCCTAGGGTAGCCTTGTCGTGGATATAGGCCTGCTGAGTCGCTGTTTTGAGATTTCAGAATTTAGACAACATATTCGAAGATAACTATCATTTAGGGTTTAACCCCCTTGAGTTTTAGGGGCCCTAATCCTGATTCCGATTGTTATGAAAATTTTAGGGTTAGTGCAGAATTACTTGGGTGTTTTAATTAGGGTTTTCTTATTAACTAATTATCGTTCTAATTATTGATTTTAGTGGCAGTTGTTACATTCTCCCCACCTTGAGAAAAATCTCGTCCTCGAGATTTACTGGAATAGATGAGGGTACTTTCACTTCATTTCCGATTCCAGTTCCCAAGTGTACTCTGGTCCTCTCTTGGATTCCCATTTGACTTTTACTAGCACTAGTCGTTTGTGCTTAAGAAACTTGATCTTCCGGTCTTCTATTTGTAGGGGTTTCTCTACGAATTTTAGCTTTTCATTTACCCCTATATCTTGAAGAGTTACTACTAGGGATCCGTCTGATAAACATTTCTTGAGATTGGATACATGAAATACATCATGTACTCCAGCTAACTCTTCTGGTAGTTGTAAACGATAAGCTACTGGTCCGATTCGTTGGATCACTGAGAATGGTCCAACATATCTTGGACTCAGTTTTCCTTTCTTACCAAATCGTACGACTCCTTTCCAAGGAGAAACTTTTAAAAGTACTTTATCTCCTACTTGGAATTCTAAAGGTTTGCGACGATCATCAGCATAGCTCTTCTGACGATCTTGAGCCATTTTCAATCTTTCCTTAATCTGAGTTATCTTGTCAGTAGTTTCTTGTACAATTTCAGGACCTGATAATTGACTTTCTCCGATTTCTGCCCAACATACTGGAGTTCTGCATTTGCGTCCATACAATGCTTCGAATGGTGCAGCTTCGATGCTTGAATGATAACTATTGTTATAGGAGAATTCTATTAATGGCAAATGGCTATCCCAATTACCACCAAAGTCAATTACACATGCTCGGAGCATGTCTTCTAGAGTTTGTATTGTCCTTTCACTCTGTCCGTCTGTTTGTGGATGATATGCAGTACTTAGATTTAGTCGAGTTCACATTGCTTTCTGAAAACTTTTCCAGAAATGAGAAGTAAATCGACTATCTCTATCCGATACTATGGAGAGTGGGACTCCATGTAGGGATACTACTTCGTCCACGTACTGTTGTGCTAACCTTTCCATGCTAAAGGTTTCTTTCATTGGTAAGAAATGAGCTAATTTGGTTAATCGGTCTACAATTACCCAAATTGCATCATTACCTCTTTTGGTTCTGGGTAACTTAGTAACAAAATCCATTGTTATGAGTTCCCATTTCCATACAGGCATTTCTAACTGTTGTAGTAGTCCTGAAGGTTTCTGGTGTTCTGCCTTAACTTGTGAACAAGTTAAACACTTGGATACGTATTCAGCTATATCCTTTTCATTCCTATCCACCAAAAATTATTTCTTAAATCTTGGTACATCTTATTGTTTCCTGGGTGCATGGTATACCTAGATTTATGAGCTTCTTCTAAGATTCTATTTCTTAACTCTCCTTGTTTAGGTACCCAAATTTGTTTCTTATGGAATTTCCAAATTCCATCATTTCCTTGTTCTAGTTCTTTTAGGTAACCTTTCATTCCTTCAGCACCATCTTTGATTGCTGTTTCTTGAACCTCTTTGATTTGTGCCATTAAATCTACCTGGAGATTTAATCTCAGAGCACGGACTCGTTTCTGTTTCTCATGGTACTTACGACTTAAGGCATCTGCAACTACATTTGCCTTTCCTTCGTGATATTGAATATCACAGTCGTAATCGCTTAGCATCTCCATCCATCTTCTTTGCCTCATGTTTAATTCTTTTTGCCCAAATATATATCTTAAACCCTTATGATCTGTATAGACAGTAAACTTACTTCCATACAGATAATGTCTCCAGATTTTAAGGTCAAAAATTATGGCTCCTAATTCTAGATCATGAGTCGTATAATTTTCTTCGTGCTTTTTCAATTGTCTAGAAGCATACGCAATTACCTTCTTGCATTGCATTAACACACATCCGTATCCTGATTTTGAAGCATCACAATATACTTCAAAGTCTTCTGTTCCTTCGGGTAAAGCTAAGATTGGTGCATTCGTCAATCTATGCTTTAAAATCTTAAAGGCTTCTTCTTGTCTAGGTCCCCATTCAAACTTAGTGGCTTTACAGGTTAACTTAGTTAATGGTACGGCTATCTTAGAAAAATCTTTGATAAATCGTCTATAATATCCGGCTAAGCCTAGAAAACTTCTTATCTCCATAGCTGTTTGTGGGACTTTCCACTTTGTAATTGCTTCTATCTTAGCAGGATCTACATGGATACCTTCATGATTTACCACATGACCTAAGAATTGTACTTCTTGCAGCCAAAATTCACATTTCGAGAATTTGTCATAAACCCTTTCTTTTCTTAATAAAGTTAAGAGGACATGTAAATGCTCACCATGTTCCTTTTGGCTTTTGGAGTAAATAAGTATATCGTCGATGAAAACGATTACAAATTTGTCCAAGTATGGTTTACATATTCGATTCATCATGTCCATGAATGCTGCTGGGGCATTCGTTAACCCAAAGGGCATGACTGTAAACTCATAATGACCATACCTAGTTCTGAAAGCAGTTTTAGGTATGTCTTCTTCTTGTACTTTCAGCTGATGATATCCAGATCTTAAATCTATCTTTGAGAAGTACCTAGCTCCTTGTAATTGATCAAAAAGATCATCAATCCTAGGTAATGGGTATCGATTCTTAATCGTAACCTTATTCAATTCTCTATAATCGATACACATTCTCATCGATCCATCTTTCTTTTTCACAAACAACACTGGTGCACCCCAAGGGGATGAACTAGGTTGTATGAATCCTTTGCTTAACAATTCATCTAATTGCTTTTTCAATTCTAACATTTCAGTAGGTGCTAATCTATAGGGTGCTTTAGCTATTGGTGCAGTACCTGGAATTAAATGAATTCTAAATTCTACTTCTCTATCAGGTGGTAGTCCAGGTAATTCTTCTGGAAAAATATCTGGGTATTCTGACACTACCGGGATGTCCTGAAGTTCTTTATCCTTAGTGCTAACGGTTACTGAAATCATATACACCATCTCCTGCTTTCTTGAATAACTAGCCAATTTCATTACTGAAATGAATTTCATTGGCTTTCGAGGTTTATCTCCAGTAATTAAAATTACTTCTCCGGAAGGTGTTTGAATTTCTACAGCATTTTTGTCACATAGGATTCGTGCATGGTTGGCTATTAGCCAATCCATTCCTAAGACTACATCGAATCATGCTAAATTCATTGGTAACAAATTTGCAGAAAACTTATGGCCTAATAATTCTATTTTTCCTTCTTGCCAGATTTTATCTATTTTCACAGAATTTCCTTCTGCGGTTTCTACTGTAAAGATTTGCCTAAGAGGGGTTAAAGGTAAATTAAGATCTTGGCAAAATAAAGTATTTATAAAACTTTGGTTCGCACCAGAGTCAAATAATACTTTTGCAAATACGTTGTGAACTAAGAACGTACCAGCTATCACATCTGGAATGAGTTCGGCCTCTTGAGTGGTTAGCTGGAATGCTCGCGCATTTCTCTTGGTTGTTCCTTCAGCTGGTTTGGCTTGGTTAACTACAGGTTTAGCTATCTTAGGACATTCAAATTGAAAGTGTCCCCTTTCTCTGCAATTATAACAAACTCTTGTTTTCTTCCTGCAGTCTTCTTCCCGATGTCCTTTCATTTTGCAAAAATTGCAAACCATGTTGCATTTTCCATAATGCTTCTTTTTGCAATTTTTGCAGAACGGAGATGATGAGGATTGCCCGGTTCCTCTTTTCTTAGTATTACCCACACGAAATCCTTGGGTAATCTTTTGAGCTAATTCCTTCTTGCGATCTTCCTCTCTTGTGCGTACCAATTCATCTGTTAGAGTATTAGCTAATTCTACAGCATCGTCAATAGTACGAGGTCTTGCAGCTTTAACGATGTTTCGGATCTCACTAATTAACCCCCAGATGTAACGAGAAATAAGTACCGGTTCTGGCGAAGCCAGTGATGGCACTATCCTTGCGTATTCAAAGAATATCGAAGTATAGCCCCGACAATCTACACCTAGCATACGATGACTCAGGAACTTGTTTGCCATTTGTTCCTTCTCGTATTCGGGACAGAATTTTCTTTCTACCAGATTCTTAAATTCTTCCCAACTCATGGCATAGGCTATCCTTCTTCCTTTTGCCTGGAGGACCGTGTTCCACCATTCTAGTGCTCCTTCTTTGAACAGATTTGATGCATACATCACTTGATCCTCTTCGGCACATTTGCTTATTGCAATTACTGCCTCGGTTTTCTCTAACCAACGCAGTGTTGCAGTTGCCCCTTCATTACCTGCAAATTCTGCGGGTTTGGAAGCAAGAAATTCTTTGTAAGTGCAACCAGGCGTTGCAGCTTTTATTCTCTTAGGGAGTGGGGCCTGTTGCGGATCATGATCGTCATGATTGCCGCCTCCAATTATGCTGTTACTGCCGTTATCTTCTGGAATACGTTTACTAGGAATTAATTGTGGTTCGGCAGGTTTTTGAACAGCAGCCACAATTTCTGGAATAGCATGAGCTATCCCTTGGGCGATAAAGTGCTCGATATCTTGTCGAGTTATATATTGATCTTCCTGTTCTTGCTCAGATTGATTTACTTCATTAATTGGTTCATTGTTAGCATTTTCCATCTGCTAATTGGTAAAATTATTAGTGTCTAACTTATCAATGACAAAATTCACATAGATAAACACATAGATTATCACAACATACAAGCATAACCAAAATTGTCAATTTCTCGACTTTTACTTTGTTATGGTATATTGTATATGCATCCATACACACCATATTTTACAGAGTTCTATTGCCCATTTTACAGAATTTTAAGTTACTATCATACAATACTGCTTTCTGTGGTTTAACTGACTGTTCTAGTAACGATGCTCCCTCTCATCGTACTTCCAAGTTAGATGCTCTCCCATTTCCCTGATCCTATTACCTGTACCTATCAGTTCTTCACCGAACTGACGGAGTTCAGCTAGGTTTTCATTACTCATGGGAGGATTTGGGAGTGGTTCTGGGTCAAATTGTGGAAGAAAGCTATAAGGACTGTTGACTATGTTTTGGAATTGCCAGTCATTGGTCCACCATTCCTCCATTTGGCCTAATGGTCTGGTATGAACTAGTGGGTCTGGAATAGCTGGTCCTAGGTTTAGTGGGAATTGAACTGTAGCCGGGTAAGAGAAGAGATTATCGTTGATAGGCTCTAAAACATCACAATTTTCCAGTAGGCGATTTATTTCGTCCTGGAACGTGATTTCCTCAGACTGTTTAGAGCTTTCGCCAATTTCTATTCCCTTTTGTTTCAGATCTATTCCTATTTCCTTTTCTGGTGGTTTCAAACTTTCTCCAGTTTCTATTTCTTTTCCCTTGTTCATGCTCACAGGATTTTCTATTTTAGGAAGTCTCCTAGTGGTTGGTTTCCTACGGCGTACTTTCCTCTACCCTACGTATCTTCTTTTCTTTTTAGGTTTGGCTTTTTCCAGCGTTGGAGCTTTGAATTCCACAGGTTCTTCTATGTCAGCAATGTAACCAGTAAAGTCGTGAGAGACTTCGATAGGCACTGGATATAAGTTGAGATTCTGGAATGCTTCCGACATCTCATTCATGCTGCATAGCATATATGTAAAAATGCAATGTTAAAACTTTGGAACAAAGTTTAACAAACAAACACTGAAGTTCTATTGCATTTTAATTTATACAAAGGACAACAGAAATAAACACACTGGGATTTTATTTATTTACTGGGTGGTGATTTCCCTTACTAGACCCAACTTATAGGATATTTAGAGTTTGGCATTTTCTGCTACAGTAGCTAGCATATAGAGATTTGCCCATTTCCCGTCTATTTTATCTTTCCAAGGTGTATTATTACCCAATTCTTGAACTTCTGGGTTAAACCTAACTCTCTTGGTTCGGGGTTTCTTTTTCTCCTGACTCTTTTTAAGTATCGAATCCCTTTTTTTTCTGGGGAAAAAGGATTTTCATAGTTTGCCATGCGGACAAAGATTCCTTCTTCTAGGTTTACTGGGTTTCTAGAAGAAGATGACACATCTAGTTTGTGGTAGATAGCAGACAGCTTTTGCTTACCCATACTGTAACTAAAATAACCAGTTAATAAAACATATAATCACCGAATAACAATTAGTAAAATTAAGCATTTGGACAAAATACTTAATTTAGGCTTAATCAGTGGCTCGATCAGTGGCTCAATTTAATTATAAGCTCTGATACCACCTTCTGTCGCGGCTCCCGACCCTACCCTGGACGGAGTTGGGGGCCGCGGGCAGATTTCAGTGGTACCCGTGGTATTTAATTTATGCGACAGCGGAAGTCTTTTTACAACAGGATCTTTTCACCGGAAAATGCTCGTTTAATATATTACACAAAGTTTAAGGGATGAATCCCATAATTTTACAATAAGTTGATTTCACACAGAAATCTTTATTTTCCAAAACATGTTTTATTCATTTATTTACACTGAGCCACTTCTCTGGGCTTGATAGTGCTTTACTGCACTTTTCCTGGATCACACAGATCACCTGAAACATGTTTGAAAAAGGTTTTGTCAGCGGGGAAATACTGAGTGAATCATTCCATTTTCTAAAACGACCCGTTAGTTATAAATTTACAGTATTAAGAGCGATTACAATGTTTCTATCAACCAATTATCAAGAATGGGTATTTGTCACTCGACCGGATCTGTGACTGTGGTCATACCACTATTGGGTCCCGTTGCCCTAATAGTGACGGTTTACTCACACAGAGTAATAATCACTCACATAGAGTAATACTCACTCACATAGAGTGATAAAAATAGTAATGTGCACAATACCCCACATACCAGCTGTAATTTGGTGATTACAAAGACTTAATCCCTGTAATTATAACCTTGAAAATAATTTGAGGTATTGTAATACTTACTCACAAACGGTGAGAAAACAATTTAAAAAGAAGAATGACTCACATTGCAGTTTTAACGAGCAATAGATATAAGCCTACTGATTAGCCTTGATTACACCTAATTTAACACAATGCACACACAGACAGGTTAGTAACTAATACAGCAGTTACGTCAATTCACGAGATTAAACCCTCACAACGATTAATCAGTGCAATACTCGATAATTCAATCGGATTCACAACGAATAACAGAGCATAGTCCGAATTCGAACAGCACTCAAATATTCAAGTCGAAATCACGACGAATAATCAAAGTACAAGCTCAATTGAGCAGCACCCGGACTATCGTTGGATAGTTATAATCGATCGGACGTTGAATCGTAATAGCGATCGAGTTATTACCCTGATTGTGGCAGCACCTCGTGATTCGTGTGTGTTTGATAATAATCTACGTATAACTCAGTGTATATTATGAGTTTTAACGTCGAAATGAGCAATCTGATTCAGTCCCAGACCCCCCTATTTATACCCGAATTTGGTACCTCCCGCGTGTCGCGACAGGTTTACCCGTGCCTGTCGCGTATCGCGGGGCACACCCCTATGGCCTAGGGTAGCCTTGTCATGGGTATAGGCCTGCTGAGTCGCTGTTTTGAGATTTCGGAATTTAGACAACATATTTCGAAGATAACTATCATTTAGGGTTTAACCCCCTTGAGTTTTAGGGGCCCTGATCCTGATTCCGATTGTTATGAAAATTTTAGGGTTAGTGCAGAATTACTTGGGTGTTTTAATTAGGGTTTTCTTATTAACTAATTATCGTTCTAATTATTGATTTTAGTGGCAGTTGTTACAGAAAGGCTCAAATTGGTTTGACTAGGGAATGATTTTGGGTAGGGGAATAAATATAAATGGCTAAAATAAAAAGGTTTCCTAATGCCTCAATCATTTTTATGCTTATATGTTTGCTTTGTGGCCTCGAAATGTATACCTAACACAAATTCTAAATCGCAAAAGTCATCTGGCTCACTCAATCTTTGCCCGCAAAAACATGAGCAAAAATAATCCTAAAGCTATGAGGCTCAAAAATAACTCACGGAAACGGGCGTATTGGGTAAATATGCAGGGCAACAAGTAGGTCAATCGCTTGATTTCTCATGCTCAATTTTATACAAAAAAAAAATGTTACTTGACGGTGTCCCTTACACGAGCGAACCCCCCTTTTGCGTTTACCCTTATTTATCTATCAAAAAAAATTTAGTGCTTATTTCGATACTTATGTTGATTTGATTAATATGCCATAAAAAATGTTAAAGAGAGTTTGGTGGGGTTCTAGAGTGAACACTAGTGTATTTGCGAACTGAGTGAACAAATCCTGGTCATTGATCTACACACATGTATGGCCACAATCTCATCATCAAATCGTAAAATACACTAGTGTATTTCAACATCAAATCCTGGCCATTGATCTACACACGTGTATGGCCAGGATTAGTTCACTTAGTTCGCAAGCTACACTAGTGTTCACTCTTGAACCTAATCCTATATATATATATATATATATATATATATTTGACAACAAAGCTCAAGTGATAAACCACCTCCCCACACTTGAATTGTACATCGCCCTTGATGCACAACAAAAAATTGAATAAGAAATGGAAAAGCGAATTCAATACAATTAAGGAAGGTAGGAACACGAAAACTCCATTGAAACATGAAGGCTAGAACGGAGCACAACAAAGTAAAAAGGAGCATCCACAACGAACTAACAAGCCATCCACCAACTCAACATCTCATCGAGCCAACACTGCACACTTAACAAACATGATCAAATTCACAAGAAATTACCCAACCCATTTTACCCTTTTCCTTTGTTTATTCATTTAACCCACTACTAAAGCAACAAAAATTAAATTCCTACGACGGAGGGGTGTACGGACAACGGAAAATGGCACACCCCTCAAACACAAAATACTAAAAATGCGAGATGGAAAGCGGGACTAAAACCTATCACCAGACTCGGAAGGACCGGCGTCGTCCCTACGATCAAATCTGGATCTGCGAGTGAAGCGCAGCGGCGGCTGCATATAAGGTGCATTGAGCGAACTCGCTATATGTTGTTATGAACCAAACAACCAGTCGAAGCTACAACGGGTTTGCTCATACATGTCTTCCATGAAGTTCCCCTGTCTATGCTGCTCCGCACGAATCAGACCCACATCTCGCCTCACCTCCTGCTGGTCTAGGGTGAGATCATCCATACGCCTCCAAAGATCAATCGATGACGGCTTATAAGGACCGTAAGCACCATGCTCATAACCACCACCACCATATCCACCATACACGTTCTCCCAGTTTGGGCTATCAAAACCGTGGCCCATCTGTCCAATCTGCATGTGGGGGTCACTCCCCCAGCGGCCCCCTCAGGCTCATGAACTGGAATGTCGTGCATGTGGACGTCACCACCGCCACCATCACCACCAACACCATCATCCTCCGTTGCTGGAAGCGGATCCCAAATCCTGCCCAATTTGTCAACAAGCTTCGGGACTCCGTCTACTTTGCGAATCAGATGCATAGAGTTCAGCTGCTGCAGATCGAGAAGACCATAGTCACAAGCTTCGGTCAAATTGTCTAACCGAACCCTATAGAATTTGGCGAGTTTGGTGGCAAAGGCCCCTTCGCATATTCGCGACGTGGGCATCGAGCCAACACCTCGAATAAGCGACTATGCAACGCTGGCCGCCAAGTTGCAATTTGAGCCGGAAATGATGCAATAAAGGTGAAAAAGGTCGCAGGTGGTGATGTTGCCCGTGTTGTCACCCCGACCTCCCATGACGTGGAAGATAGCGCGCTCAATGACTCGGTGAAGTGGGTCAAGGAACCATGTTGCCTTGGCCTTCCGAGGGTCCCATATCTGACCCAACACAGTGATTTCATCCCAGAAGGCGGCTTTGTCTGCGTTTGGCTCCGAATCCTGCAAACTATCATGAAACAAGTCCGAATCTATCTCTTCATCCAAGTACATTCCCAACACCTGACCAAATCGACTGATCGATTGGTGGTGCCATTTTCGCCCCAATTGGAATTTTACACCAACATTCTTGTCGTATATGTCCGGGCAAGGGAAAGTGCATCGGAAAGAAGCGAAGAACTCGATCACAAGCTTCACATACTGAGGCTCCGCTATCCCAAAAAGTCGGACCCAAGGAGGAGTTAGAAGATCACTGAACCGCTCGGACTGTCCGAGCAAGTCTAAGTCAACCATCTGTAATCTCCTCATGGGCTTAATCAAGTGTCGTCTAGCCCACAGCCTCTCCGCCTTAACGATACAATACCCTTCCCTGGCATTGTTGCGGAACTGCAAGTACGGGTGATCCATCTGCAAGATTGAACAAAATTAATCAGCAGCCAAAACAGACAAGAACATGAACTGGACATTTTCGCACGGTCGTGCCACCTGACGGCACTACCGTTCTTGACCTGGTAACCAGCAAGCTTATGAATATTTCTGGGGAATTATGAAGTTCTGGGTTTTTATTCCCCAGTCGCACGGTCATGCCACCCCACGGCACCCTCGTGCTTGGCCGGTTTCCGGCTCTGATTTGAACCAAATTACGATAAGCACGATCGTGCCACCTGTCGGCACCCTCATGCTTGACCGATCACCGGGAACAAGTTTGAACGATTTGAGAGATTTCACGAAGAGCACGACCGTGCCATCCATCGGCAACCTCATGCTGGTTAAATTTCTGGGTAAAATATGAAGATCCAACATAGTTTATGAAGCGCACGACCGTGCATCATGGTGGCACCCTCGTGCGTGTCGGAACCCAGAATCGCGAATCCATTTAAAACAGCCCCAAAATCCCGATTTTTTCACAGATTTGCTAAGGGGTTTTGTAAATCGCTCACTTGTGGTTCAAACCAACACAAAAACATGAAAAACGGGCTTGAATTGGGTGATTTAGACCAAGCCCTAAAACTTTAAAGAAAACTAACTACCAAGAACATAACACTAAAAATCACAAGAAACTAACAAGGAAAAGGATGAATTCGTACCTGGAATACTTGTTGGGATGAAAGAAATTCTTGGAGGAAGCTAGGAGATGCAGAGGATTCGTGAGCACTTGAATGGGTTCAAGGGAGAAGATGAAGAAATGAAGGAGGAGTGGTGGTTGGCTTTATTAAATGGGTTCTATTATTGATCTGCAAAGGGCTGACACTCCCATGTATGGTGGTGCCAGATTTTTCTGTTGATAGTGCTGATTTTTCGGATTTCTTTTTTTTTTGGATGTAGATAAAGGAAATATACAAAGAAAACTCTTTGAACCCGGGGTACTCAAGAAGCATCTCCTACCAAGAAAAAGAACCGAACTAACATACCTGAGAGGTGAGAAGAAGCTCTAACATCCCTCGCGACCAGAACGAACCGCAACCTGAAAAAGAAGTAGACAAGCGCACAATAATAATAATAATAATAATAATAATAATAATAATAATAATAATAATAATAATAATGATGATGATGATGATGATGATGATGATGATGATATATATACAAAAACATGCTAAGTTTATTTACGAGTCTTCAGCTAGACTCACCAGCCCGAATTCATTTGTTCCTGGGGTGGAGGGTAACAACCTCCTCACTCTGGTCAACGGGCCCTCCAACATAAGCCTTTAGCCTATGCCCGTTGACTTTAAACAACCGCCCATCCTCATGGCCTATCTCCACAGTCCCATAAGGAAACATTGACCGTATAGTGTAGGGACCCGACCACCGCGATTTGAGCTTACCAGGAAATAACTTGAGACGTGAGTTGTATAACAACACGCGATCACCCACTCAGAATTCTTTCTTCTCCTTCAAGCGGGCATCATGAAGCGTTTTAGTACGTTCCTTTTACAGCTTGGAGCTTTCATACGCATCGTGCCTAAGCTCCTCCATCTCATGTATCTGCATAAACCTATTTTCACCCGTAGCAGCCATATCAAGATTAACTGTCTTCAAAGCCCAGTATGCTTTGTGCTCGATTTCAACAGGTAAATGACAAGACTTCCCATAGAACAATTTAAATGGCGTGGTGCCTATAGGAGTCTTGTAGGCTGTCCGGAAAGCCCACAGTGCATCATCCAGTTTCTCGGACCAATCCTTACGGCTAGAATTATCCGTCTTCTCCAAAATCCGCTTGATACCCCGATTAGTGACCTCGACCTGTCCGCTCATCTGCGGATGATATGGTGTAGAGAATCGGTGTTGCACACCATATCGGGACAATGCTTTCTCTAGCTGTGCATTACAAAAATTGCGTCCCACGGTCACTAATCAATGCCTTCGGGGCACCAAAGCGAGGAAACAGCTTCTTCAAAAACCTCACCACTACCCTAGCATCATTAGTGGGCAAAGCCTGTGCTTTAGCCTACTTTGAAACATAATCAACAGCGACTAGGATGTAGCGGTTACCAAAAAAGGTTGGGAAGGGGCCCATGAAATCTAGCCCCCATACGTCGAAGACCTGACAAACTTGGATGCCGTTTTGTGGCATCTCATGGTGTGCAGAAATGTTGCTTGCCCACTGGCAAGCATCACAGGACCTCACCCACTCATGGGCATCACGGAAAATAGTCAGCCAAAAGAATTCGGCGTCAAACACTTTCCTCGCCGTGTTGTTCGCTCTGTGGTGGCCTCCTGCGGGTCCTTCATGACAGTGGCGTAAAATATCCCTCACCTCGTCACCATACACGCATCGCCGGATCATCCGATCCGCTCCTACCCTAAATAAGTAAGGGTCATCCCAAAAGTAATACTTGACATCCGCAAAGAACTTTCGCTTCTGCTGATGGGTCATCCCCTTGATCAGGATGCCACTAGCTAAGAAGTTTGCAAAGTCAGCAAACCATGGGGAATCATCAGTAGTCTCGATCCTCATGAGGAACTCGTGGGGGAAATTGTCATTAATGTTAGGCCCACGAGTTTCCTTTCCCTCAAAATGCTCTAGTCGAGACAAATGATCGGCCGCCAAAATTTCAGCCCCTTTTTAATCACGGATTTCAATATGAAACTCTTGCAGCAACAAAATCCAACGTATCAATCTCGGTTTGGCATCTTGCTTGCTAAAAAGATACCGAAGGGCTGCATGATCCGTGTACACAATAGTCTTGAAAGGACAAGATAAGACCGAAACTTATTGAAGGCAAAGACCACAGCTAGGAGCTCTTTCTCTGTCGTGGTATAGTGCTCCTGAGCATCGTTCAAGGTCTTGCTCGCATAGTAAATCGGGTGAAAGTGCTTATCTTTCCTTTGACCCAAGACAGCCCCGACTGCGAAGTCACTCACATCACATATCAACTCAAATGGTAGCTCCTAGTCGGGAGCAACCATGATCGGGGCATTCACCAACTTCTCCTTCAACAACTCAAATGCTCGAAGGCATTCATCGGAGAAAACGAACTGGGCATCCTTCTCGAGGAGTTGAGTCATGGGACGGGCGATTTTGGAAAAGTCCTTTATGAATCACCGGTAAAAACCTGCATGACCTAGAAAACTCCTAATAGATTTCTCTGATAGAACGCACAAGTCGCACAGCCATCGCAGTCTAAAACGAAAACCGAATGTTCGCAACAAAGCTAATGTCTAATTACTCGCTCTCTCTCTCTCTCTCTCTCTCTGCATCACGTCCACGCGCTATCTATGTAAGCATAAAGGTGTGGTTTATACGAACCTATATATATATATATATATATATATATACAAGCAAATCAATTGTGTAGGAATTTAGGAATCTCGTGTCTCCTATGTGGCTCCTATGTGAAGTCTATTATATTACTTGCTACAAGTTTTGATCACGCTCAATCGCATCACAAAACTCAAAAATCATTATGATCGAATCTCACTCCAAATCTCTCTCTGTCTAGATGCCTTCCAACGACTCTACCTCGAGACAAACAGCTAGGAGAAGAGCCAAATGAAGCATCGAGAAGAGGATTGCCTCGCTTGTGGCCAAGGGCGTGGCCAAGGCTATTCCTCAAATTGTCACTCAAGTGCACTCTCTCAGCAACTCTCGAACCCCGGAAGACTCTAAGACGGAAGCGCCGCAATCTGCTTTCCTCTACAAACACTTCAAAGCCTGTGACCCGATGGAGTTCACGGGTGAAGGAGGTGTGTCCCAACTACTCCAGTGGTTCGATTCTATCGAAGTTACCCTTCGTTAGAGTGGGTGTCCTGATGGTTTTCGTACTACTAGCGCTATTGGAGTATTTCAATCGCAAGCACTCGACTGGTGGGCAGCCGAACGTAACAAACGTGGGATCTCCGCAGCTTACGCTCTCTCTTGGGATGAGCTGAAAGAGCTCATGAAGAAATAGTACTGCCCTCCCCACGAAGTCCAAAAGCTAGACGACGAATTTTGGAAAATCAAGCAAGTCGAAGGTGACAATACTGGCTACACCGCAAGATTTAAACTTAGCGTAATCTGCCCAAGTCAAGTCAACACTTCAGAAAAAGCCATCACGAAGTACATTCGCGGCTTACCTGAATGTGTGGGCGATTTTGTCGAAGCTGCAAGACCCGCTACCATCGAAGAAACCTACCGCTTGGCCGCAGAAATCAACGACAAACAAGCTCATCAAGCAATCGTCATCGATTCTTCTGACGATTCTTCCGACGATTCCTCCGACGATTCTACCGATGATTCTTCAGGTGAGTCCTTGGACGAATCCTCCGACGCCAACGCATCACTACGGGAAGCTCAGTCCAGCCGCAAACGAAAGACCATGAGTCCAAACTCTTCAACAACTGAACTGTCACAGCCAGAACCTCTCCAAGCAGTTCCAGTTCACTCGAAGCGCGACTACAACGGAACTCATCCCATGTGTCTCACGTGTATGTATCATCACCCGCCAGAAGCTAACTGTCGCTTTTGCACAAATTGCAACTGGTATGGTCATCTTACCCAGCACTGTCGCACGGGGCCGCAGACTTGAGGAATTCCAACAACAATCGCAGTCTCCGTAGGAGTCCTCCACCGCAACATTAGTTATGTTTCCAATGTTGTTGTAATAATACGATTTTCGCCGTCAATTTCTTTTACATGTTGAACTTGTTCTATTTCTCGACGCATGTGGACTCTATTTATCTCTCACTCTCTCTCGCACTCGCGCACGGACTATATACTAGCACTATGTACTATATAATGTGTTTCCCCTACTATGCGTTCTTGAAGCGAGTTGCGATAAACGTGCAAGGGACAACTTAATCACGGGTGCATACAGGATTATGTCGGTCAGTGCACGGGGATCGTAATAAGTTTCAATGATGCCATAATGTTAAAAGCATAGTCAAGCGTGGTGGATACGCCGCTGGTACTTCCTATATATAAGTGTCTTGACCATGTCGACACAGTGTGACACCTATTCACGGGGCAGAGGCGTAGGGTTGAAGCATGGTGGATACGCCGCTGGTACTTCCTATATATAAGTGCTTCGCCATGCCAACCGATGTCTTGTGAAGAAAGTGCCATACAAGTCGAACGTTATTAGACCAAGTATACTATTAAATCTATTTTCGACACACTAAACTACATCGCAAGGCGTAACAATCTCAATCGCAACTCAAAGCGTGTAATCGCTCAGACTTTTCATAAGTCAACACGCTCGTAATCGCGTTATCGCTAAAAATCTATCTCGCAATCTCAATCTCTTATTGTGTGTTCACTCGCTTATTATGTGCATCGCGCTATCGCATATCGTGGGTATCACTCTATCGCTTGTGTATCGCTCTATCGCTTGTGTATCGCTCTATCGCTTGTGTATCGCTCTATCACCTGTGTATTGCTCTATCGCTCATCGGGTTCGCTTAACGCTTATCGCCATCGCTATCACTTACTGTTATTTATGCTATCTGTGTTATATTAACACACATGACCTCGCTTCACGAGACGAAACTGATATAGTTAAAACATGGTGGATACACCGCTGGTACTTCCTATATATAAGTGTTTTAGCCATATCAGCAGATTTTCGTGGAAAAAGGCCATGTGGGGCGTAATGTCAGTTAAAACTTGGGGTGTCGTTTAATCAAATCAAATCGCATATTCCCATCGCTTGCAACGCATCGATCGTCGCCTATCGCTCGACGGTTATCGCTATCGCTCGTCGCTTTTCGCTTTTCGCTTATCGCCACCGTCTTCGCTTATTATGTTTGTGTTGTGTTATCGAATTTTCGCGTACCGCTTATCGCTTGTCGCACTCGCTCGTGTCACTAAACTGAGTTCGAGAATGACTTCATCACTCGGTTCGCCTTTCAAGACTTGATCCAATCCTTTCTCGTTTGGATCGAGTCATCGCAAATCTGTCTATACTATGTTGACACGTATGACACCGCCTCACGAGACGGAAGCCATATGGTTAAAATGTGGTGGATACGCCGCTGGTACTTCCTATATATAAGCGTTTTAGCCATATTGTCGAACTTTCGTGGAAAAGTGCCATGCGGGGCCGACCTTAAAAATTAAATTTTTGATATTATTAAAAAGCTTTGTTTACCCAAAGTTTAAACCGACCTTTTCTTACAAAACTTTTTCTAAAATGTGATCAAAACCTTTGTACAAAACGAGATTATCTTGTAACGATGGTGTGACAATCGACTCAAGTTACTGCCGCGTGACGAGAAGATTTCGTAAAATGAGTTTTAAACACCTTAAAATCTTTTAGTACCTAATAAAACCCCACTCATAGCGCTGGCGTGAACATAGAAACAGTTTAACGCCACACTGTGGGAAGTTTTGCATAAACAAGTTTCTTCAAACCTTTTCGAATTAATCAACTTTTCGAGAATTCAAAACACTTTTGGATCGCTTTTCGTGTGTTGCCATCTTTTGTTATACGAATCGCCTTACTCGCTGCCATCGTCAGTCGTCAAAACGCTCTCACTCGTCAAATCTCGATTGATCGCTCGTTTATTTTCGACGCTCTTATCGCTACCCTCATTCGCATCAGCTCTCGCGACCCTTCTGGTGGATTAATTTTCGGACGAAATTTCCTAAAGCAGGGGAGACTGTAACAACCCGCACGTTCGTGCGTTGTTACTGCTCGTTATACTCGTTACGCCTGGCACCAGAGATTCAGATCATAATGTAGCTATATCGCATGCATCGCTATTTCGCAGTATTTTCGCATATTACGCATACTTTATCGCTATAACACATCACATCGCACGTACTAACACTCACGATGACGTTGAGTGAGGACCTATTCTACCCTCCTCGATAGCTGTGATGTGTCGCAACGCAACGCATATTTGAAACGCGTAACTTGATTATCGCAACGCGGAGTTTGAAATGTGGATATTTATACGACCCTTTGTGACTAATTATAATAAATATATGAATGTGGGTATGATAATGTGTAACCAAATTATCGCAAGGCTTAAACGAACAACACGAAACATCGAAACGCGAACACGCCGGAGACCACCGATCGAGTGACTGATCGATCGAGTGGCCACCCGATCGGACAGCCACCCGATCCGTGGCACTCCATCTCCTTCACTCCACTTCACCTATAAATAGCACTTGGCACATCACTTGAACAGTGATGTGACAGCTCTCGTTCGACCAGCGCCCTTTTGGAACTTTTCCTCTCGATTCCTCGCGATTCTTGTAAGTTTTCAACTCAAATCTTGTACTTCTTTGATCTACACACACTTCTTCATCTTTTTCACCTTTGAATCTCAACTTTTAACCGTGAAATCAGTGGATTTGAGGTGTTCTAGGATGAGGTCATCATGAAGTTCTTATGAACTTCAAGTCTTGGCCTCATGCCACCAAGAACAACTCAGATCTGAAGGATTTCTACAAAGATTCAACAATGTTTTCGCATGGATTTACACATATTCATGGTTAAAAGGATTGAAAGATGGTTTTCTAACTTTCTTCCAACTCTTTTGCACTCAATGCACTCAAAACCGATAGAATCGGAGCTCGTTCTGATCTTCTACTCATTCTTAGTGAAGTGTTGGTTCGAGATCTGATTTCCATCTAAGAGACTACCTATTTCGGATTTAAACATGAACAACCGTCTCGAACAGGTTAACTGGTCAGACTAGGGTGATTCCTGTCCAATCGGGTCACTTGGGGCAAGATGGGGTTTCTGTTGTTTGGCACGTATCACATCGCCTCAATCAAACTTCAAACTTTCAAAATCAAACAAGTGACAAGACGATCAAGCCACCGGGACGGATTGCCGTCCGATCGGATTGCCACCCAATCGGACAGCAGTCCGATCGGCTTGCACTTGTTCCACACTTAAACATTTATTTAATTAATTCAAAGTTGTAAACGTGGAATGGATTGCCGTCCGATCGGATTGCCACCCGATCGAACGACCACCCGACCATGTGACGTTTGGGACTTAAACAATTTTCAACATGTTTAATGCATAATGAGTTCCAAACGGATTGCCACCCGATCGGATTGCAATCTGATCGAGTAACAAACTGCTGTGAACTTGTTCTCACTAAAGTGTCCTACTAATCGGATCGTCGCCCGATCGAGCCGCCGTTCGATCGACCGACCTGAAAGGTAGAGATACTTCTCTGTTTTCAAAATGCTACAACGAAAACTTCAAAAGACAAACCATCATACACAAACACATCCTTCCCAAGCGAAGTAGCAATCCAAACGAATGGTCACCCGATCGGATGACCATCCGAATGGATTATCACCCGATCGACCGGCCACCCGATCGGATTGCCATCCGATCGGTATTACCGTCCGATCCTTTGACACCTTGCACCGATTTACGCGTCGTTCATCACTTACGCCATCGATCTGTAATCAGGCTAACCCCAGACGCGCTCCCTTCAATCCAATCAAGTTGTGTTTACTTGCTGAACACCGACTGTGAGTATACTCGAACCCTTTTTATCGCATTTTGGGTGTAACATACGTTCCTATTCAATCGAATATTATCAAAACGAATTAATCAATCAAACTACTTATCACTTGCGAATAACTGTTATGCATATTTACACGTGATGCTAGTTACATATGTGTTAGGACTTATACTCGCGAGGTCCCGCCTTAACTAGTATAGTACTATAGAACCCGACGGGGTCTAGTTAGGATGAATAGCAATCGCAATCGCAGCTCCAGTGACTTTTAACTATGTTGCAGGTATCTCGCCAATACTTTTGTATTGACGTTGTTTTAACGTATGTTGCAGGTTTGGTCGCAGTCCACATCAAATCAAGCTAGGAAGTCTAGAAACTCCCCTAAACTCTATGTTGTCGGATTTGTATTGTTCGAGAGGACAAGAAATCTGTGATAACTTATGTGATTGTATTATTTGTTAGTATGGGATAACAAGTGTAATAAATCTTGTCGCAATTTAGTTGTTATGGATTCTCTTGACCAATCTGATTCGCCTAGTGCTGCGCCCCGATGATTCCGCCATCGGTTGGGGTGTGACACCATCCCCCTTGAGCACTGCACGGATCCTTGTCAAAATCCCATTTCTTCTTCCAACAAGCCCTAACTTTTCCCAAATTTCTTTCAGTACCTTCACTGCATCAGTTCACTTATACAACAAACTCCATTATTACCCCCTTCGTTCCTCAAACCATGTAATTAATGAAAACATAAATTATTACCTACCATCTTGATTATTGAGTTTTGCTGATAGTGTGAACACAAAATTTAGGTACAAAATCAAAGAAAACGCATAGAATAACAGCTTCTGATTCATCATGGAGTTGTTTGTTCGGTGCTCGAGTAAAGCACCTTCCAATATGAGTCTGCTCCTCCTTCCCTCCCTTTTTTTATTAGGGTAAAGTCCTCTTAAATGGGGAAACCGGCGATAAAGAGATGTGTAGCAGTTGTAACAGCTGAAAAGGTAGACTAACTGAGAGAATAAATTGTGGAGATGGAGGGAGATGTAGACGACGAGGGTTGGTTTGGAGCCATTAACCAGCTCATGTAGACGACAAGGGTTGTGGTGGTGGTGGCAACATATGGTGGTGAAGACGGTGGTGGTAGGTGAAGGGAGAGAGAGGGGGAGGGGGAGAGATAAATATTTGTATTGTTTGTTACAAGTTTTATCCTTTAAATAAGAAAAAAGACTAAATTACCCACGTGTAATAAGATTTAACAGAAAAATTTAACTAGGTTAGGCTCAAAGGACGTAACTTGCAACAAAATTCCCTATAAAGGGCAAAACCTGTCAAAATTCGTTGAAAAGGACACCGCCTGAAAAAGGGTATCAAAATTCGTTGAAAACGACACCGCCTGAAAAAGGGTATATAGAGAAAGGACAAAACTTGTAATTTTTCCAAGAATAATTAAAACATCACCGGTGGATTCCGACAGTCCACCAACTCCACCCCCACCCTATATTTATTTCCTCCAAACTGGCCACCGTCACCGGTGAATACCGACAGTTCACCAGCCACCCCATCCGTTCTGCTAGTTTTCATCTCCACCGTCTCCGGTTAATTCCGGCGATGCAACTGCTGTAAAAAAAATCTACATCCGAGTTCATCTTTCTCGCTCTATATGGAAGTCACAACTTGCAGGTTGTGAAAAACAACTAGCTATGAACGAGATCTGCTGCAAAATCAAAACCGATTCCATTATTTAAATCCTGAGGAAGTAGATACAAGAAACAAAAAAAAAAAAAAAACTCAAAGTGCAAATCGAAGACCAAACTAGAACCGTTGGGTGGAAATAAAAATCACAAGATATGGAGTCATCAAATTAGTTTCAGAATCAAAATTAATCCAGTACAAACGATTCAGTAAATCATCTAAAAAACAAATCCATTTAATATGGACAACAATTTGCAGGTCATCCTCAAGATTGAGAATTGTCACGATCTACAGACGAAACCTGTAATAGATCCACTTACCACTATTATCCTCAAAAGAATTTAATTAGAGTGTAATTTTCACTAATTAAATCTGCATCGAAGAGATGAAGAAGATGGTTGAGTGGGGTGAGGTGGGTATGAAGTGGGGTTGCATGTAACAACCTGCACATTCGTGCTTGTTACTCTCGTTACGTCTAGCACCAGAGATTCGGATCAAAATGTAACTATATCACTTACAACGCTACTTCGCATATTTTTGCATGTAACGCATACTTCCAATACGCTATATCGTACATCACAACGCAACGCAACGCAAACTCAAAACGCGCACTCGCTATCACGCTCAACTTAACACATCGCTTGGAAACTCAACGCAAACTTGAAACATGGATACTATAATATCTATATCTATACTATATTAATAAGCATATCCGAAGGGCAAAAATGGTCATTTGCCATTTACAACCGCTTAAAGTTTATTGTACAACCATATAAAGCACACCATGTTAAATCCCTTATTTTTGGGCGGGCAAACCATTTTTTGGGCGGCCAGATCTATCCATCCAATTTTTGAATTCCTTTACTCCTCCCAACTCCCAAGGCACCCATTACCCTATTCTCTCACTATCAACTTTTATGTCTCTCAATGTTCTTCCGTCTTCTCCCAGAGAAACCCTAATATTACCACCGCCCACCGCCATAACATCGCAGCAACAACAAAAGCCCCAAATACCTTCTCTCTTTAAAGAACTCAATGCCATCAGCCACCATCGCCTCCTACGAATCGGTTCCTCCCACATAACTTTCACAACTCATAACCCACCACAACTTCTTGATTTAAGGTCGTATGGCCTGGATCGACGGTTTACTGGGCCATATCTGCAAATCTCAGGGCATCAAGTACACATACGGCTCCGACCGGGTAGAATCCGGACACACCCTGAAAGCCGACGTCGTTGCTGTGAAGCCCACCCACGTGTTCAACGCCGCTGGTCGACCGAACTGTCACAAAAGGTGGTACTTGTTTAATTTATATGTGGTTTTGAATAAGTGTGTGTGAACCCGTTTGATCGTGATTGGTTTGTGTTTCAGGGTCTGTGTTCAAACATCCAAATCCTCTACAAATTAAAGAAGGTCAGACAATTCAATAATTTTTCGCTTTTAGTTTTTTTTTTCCAGTTTCAGTTAGGGTTTTATATTTTTTGTTCAAATTTAGAGCATAATCTGATATAGATCGATGTTTCTATTGTAATCATGAGCTTGTATGTGATTATTTGGTCAATAATCGTGTTTTTAAGGAAACCGAGTGGTGGACTAGGAATAATGCCAACAAAACTCGAGATAAGAGCAAAACAGTGAAGATGGGAGTGAGGATTGTTAGTCAGTCGACTGGTTAGACGCAGCCTTGGTGGCATAGGATTAAAGATGGTGTCGTGTTGTCTTTTGGTTAATCTAATGGTGTTGGTGGTGATACGGATTCGTCTACAGCTCCACAGTCTGGTATATGTTAATGGAGATTATTTAATTAGATGATTTTAGTATGATTTGTTGATCAGATGTTTTCATTTTCATGTTTAAGTAGATTTTTGTTCTAGGGGTTGATGATGTTGGCTGTTCATATTTTGCAGCTAATTAAACACTACAATGTGACGCCACTCCGAACCATAATTTGGCGGAGAAGATAGGTTTTATAATCCGGCAAAAACAAGAAGAAGCCGTCAAAATCAAGATGAACTCCGTGAGCACAAAGTGACGCCACTCGGAACCATAATTTGGTAACCATAACTTTTATCAGATTATTTACATTTGTGATCTTGTAGTTATTATTTTAAGTTGCTTCCAGGAGCTATGATGCAAGTGACATTGAAACTCCTAGAAATAGTTTGTAGCCGATTGGTTTATCATGGCGAGTCACCAAGAGAGATCTTGAGAAGCATCTCTCTGCAGAAGGAAAGGTATGTCCGAGACGATTTCTGTAAATATCAATCAATAAATTTTATAGAATCACGGTAATCTAAACTTTTGTTAACTTTTGATGGAAGTTGGTGATTAATTTTTGATATGATGATTGGAGAATCCATTCTTAAATTATGCTAGCATATGGTCATAATGATGGAATGTATCGTTTCAGGTGGAAGACGTTCCCCTTGTCATAGATCCGTGGACGAAACTTTTATCATGGTGTATGGTTTTTTTTATCATGGTGTATGGAATGTGGTTGTGATGTGTTATTATATTTTGTGTATCGTAGAACTTGAACTAGTGGGTCAGATGTTTTATATGGCAATTAATTGGCGTTTCCGAAACAAATTGTAGGCCGCGTTAACAAGAAAACCCAATGTTGTCGGGGCAGAAACATGAATGCATACCTTTGCTGGGAGTTTCTTTGTGACATGCCACATACAAAGTCGGTGTGTTGATTCTGTGAACACTGAGGAAACAGCTTGTTTCATGGCAGCATCCTGATCCGTTAAGACTAATCGTGGTTGTTTGACATGGGCTTTAAGGAACGAATCCAATAACCACGTGAACGACTCAATGGTTTCGTTGTAAAGCAACCCATCCCCAAACGTAACACATCTTTGGTGGTTGTCAACACCGGTGAACGGAACAAATATCATCTTATATATGCACCAAAAAATATGTGTGAGTACACTAATGTCCAATACACGTAACTTTTATAATAATAATATCTAAAACTTACTTGTTTGTATCATACGTAGCGTTAAAAGCTACCACATCACCAAAACAATTGTAGTTACATCTACATATATCATCAGCCCAAAAAAGTGATCTTAGCTCACCATCGACTATGGTGTGATTGAAATAAAAGTTTTCCATATGAAGCATGTTGCCATTCAACTTATCAATAACCATTTGCTCATCTTTGTCACCAATAAACTCTCTGATGTCACGAGCAAAGTTCTTGTGATCAACTCTAGTTCCTCTTACCATGTGTTGACCACCCTTTAACGAGGTTTGCATCCGGTGAGATACAGTTGCCCCGAATCCAGAAGTTTGAGCTTTGTGAATAAACTCCTACTCTGTAAACGTTAATTGCCTTCTACCTCTTGTTAAATCCATATTGTCCACATCAACAAGACCGTGGTTATGGTGCTGATTGAACTTATAAACAATGTAGACTTCCGAACCTTTAACTAGTTTAAACTTGATACATGCCTTACAATTGGTGACCTTAAAATTGTTGTTACGTTGCTTGGATGTTGATGATTCGGCATCCATGGTGTCACCAGAAGTAAGGTTCGGGTTACCGGATCTGCTGCATACGATGTACCTGTGTGTTATGCTACCTTTATACCTTGCAACTGTCGATAACCTAATATCAAAACCGGCCTTTTCCGCATAGGCTTGGTACATGCTAACAGCGTCTTCCCATCTCTGAAACACCATTCCAATAACAGGTGTTTCGTTTGTAGGCACACTAGGGATCCAATACTTGGTCCCGGTTGGGGAGTGATAATAGTTGCGTGCCACAGACTCATCTAAATTAAAATGTGATGAAAACCGAGGACAACATAATTATTAACAAGACATATAGACTTACCAAAAAACATATGGTTGGACAAACTTATCTTGCTGGTTTGGGATAGGTACGACACTAGATTCTGCATTCAATATTGTATGAAATCGTTAATGAATGATTAAAAATCATAATGCGTTGTGGAAAGCTACATGACAATGCACCATAAAAAACAAACATTCAAAACATACTTTACCATACTATAAACCAATTATCATATCAATTTGAGCACGTTGAAAAATCTAACCGTTCTAACTGTGTAGGACACTTTATTGGCATGAGAACGGCCGCCTACAATTGGTCCAGATCAAATATATCTGATTGGATTGGTTAGTGGTTGTTAATATAGGGTAAAGTTCTTGTACAAATAATCTTAACATACTAAACATACAAATTGAAGGAAAACTCAAAAAGACAAGGTGGCATTTTTGTAATTATCAATAACTATCAGAGTTACTCTACAAATATACCTAAAAAAACCTAACCACTCCCCCCACCCCCAAAAAAAACCTAAACCCCCCCCCCCCCCCACCCCCCAAAAACCTAAAAAATCCTAACCCCCCCCCCCAAAAAAAAAACCCTAAAAAAAAACCTAACCCCCCCCCCCACCCCAAAAACCTAAAAAAACCTAACCCCCCACCCCCCCCACCCCCCCCACCCCCAAAAACCTAAAAAAAAACTAACCCCCCCCCCCCCAACCCACCCAAGCTAAAATGCTAAAAACTAAACCCCACAAAAAACCTAAAAAAATCTAAAAAAATAAAAAAAAACACACAAATTATTTTATTTTATTTTTTTAACATTTTTTATTAAAAAATCGCTACTTTTAGTAGCAGCCAAAAATTTTTTTTTTTTTTTTTTTTTTGCTAACGAAATGTAGCGATTTTTTAATAAAAAATGCTAAAAAAAAAATTTGTGTTTTTTTAGGTATTTTTGGTTGTAACTTTGATAGTTGGTGGTAATTACAAAAATGCCACCTTGTCTTTTTGGGTTTTCCTTCAATTTGTATGTTTAGTATGTTAAGATTATTTGTATTTGATCTTTTGCCTGTTAATATAATTGTGAAGGTTATACTAGATTACTTGGCATTCTAATCCACAGATTGAAAAAAAAACTAACTGATATGGTATTAATATAACTGGATACTACACGAAAAAAAGTAAAACTAAACCGCCAGTATAAATTCTACGCCTAATGATATATCCGAATTCTGACCTACATTATTTGATTCGCTGATGGTGTGTATGTAAATACTAAATATTGTATTTTCCAAGCCAAAACATGATTCCGATTAACACCGCATAAAACAAGTTAAAAAAAAAACTATAAGAATTTCACACATAACTACAACTCCCTGAATGCGTTCGGTGAATATAGATAAAAATAATGTTAATCAAACCTTGGTTAGTGTAATCCAGATTGAGTACTTGGGTCTTCATGAGTCGACATGTTTGCACAGGATTGTTAATACTAAAACTATACTATCAGCTCTCTTGATGCGATGTTTGGTATAAAAAAACCACCAAAGCAGATTTATATAAGGTTGGGAACACCCTAAAACAATACATATCTTCAGTATTAAAAGGAAACGATTCGTATAATCCCCTAATTGTAACACCCAAAAATCACGGCTGTTTGAATGTTAGAATTAATTGAAAAAAAGCTTGAATTAACACCCAAAAATCACAGCTGTTTGTATTATTTACCTGGACAAAAAAATATCCTTGAATGCTGAATACAAAAAATACCAAATCACTGCTCCTATCTCATATTGATACAACTTTGATCATGAAGACCATAAAATCAGCAGCAGAATAGGATGATTGAATGCAAAATTAACGGGTTTGTATGATATCAAATCACATGTAAATTTCCTGTAGAGCTATCATCTTCTTATACGAATCAATAGGTGGATCGAAAAATAAATGAGAAATCGCGGGAGATGATAAAAAAGTTTGGTTGTTTTTTTTTCAATTATAAAATCATAGGAGATTAATTGATGAGCAAAATTATAGGAAAAGATAATAATAAATGATTGTTTTAAATTACTATAGTACCCTTATAAAATAAGTGAATCTTATTGGTTGATTTTGTTCTTTTTATTCTCATGTTAATATTTCTTCTCAAATGAACTTCCCACTATAAATATATATATATATATATATATATATATATATATATATATATATATATGTAGGGTCGGGATTTAGAGAAAACGGTAGAAAGTGTGAGAACGGTGAGAACACTTATGGATCGTCCGATCAAAACAATCTATGGACTAGATTGGCGTGGTGGCGTTTTCGTAAATAACATCAATTTTAATACGTGGACGCGCTTCATTAAGGGTAAAAAAGTCTTTTGACTTTTCCACACAAAACGTCATCTCAATGAAATAAAACGCCAAACAAATAGCACACACCATTCTAACTAAAAACGCCATTAGATATAAAACGGCAAACTTAATTATAACAAAATCCCGCCTAAAAAAACCGCCAAAAAAATCCTATATATTCAACATCTCAGACCTTCAATTAAAAACACACACAAAACCCCAAACGCCATATTTAATATATACCATTCGTCTTAAAAACGCCAAAAAACCTAAACATCAAATATCTTCTAAACCAAAACGTTTATTTGAAATTCAGTTTGGTTGTCTGTAAGCTTTCGCTCAATGTAATGGACAAAATCCTTAAGTGAGGATATTGTCCATTTCATTGAGTAAAATCTTATTGACTTTATCCTCAACTTCGATCCAATTTTATAACGCCAAAACATTGAAAAACATTATTGAGGTTTGTTGTCAATAAAGTTTAGCTGTATGGGGTGGACAACATTGTCAGTTATCTTTCTTAACCGAGGATTAACAATGTTTTCCATCTCATACAGCAAAACATTATTGATTTTAGCAAATTTTGAGGTTTAAGGTGCTTTTATTTAGTGGCGTTCTTTTTATCGGTAAAACGCCAAAATTAAAAAATCAAACATCGTTCATTGGAAAATTCAAGATTGTTGGCTGAAGGGTGTAAACTCAATAACATTTTGCTGCATGAGATGGACAAATCTTCAAGAAAAAGATGCTAATGTCAGACTTTGTGCTTCCAAACAACCACAAAAAAAATACTTGAAAAACAAAAAAACAAAATGAATCATACGAAAGTCGAACCAGCCAGTTAAGATGATTCAAAAAAGAAGAAAGAGACTGGTGACAGTGAAGATTTGGAAGATCAATTGTTTATATATTTTTTTTTTAAATTTTCTTTTTCAGTTGATTGTAGATACAATAAAAACGCCATATATAATAAAAACGCCAGACAGCCAAATGATTGTTAAAACGCTATCATGCCGTAAAACGCCCCCAAAACTCCCAAACTATAATAAAATTACTTTGGAAAAGTATTATAAAAAACCCAAAAAATAAAAAAAAATAAAAACCAAACTTGAAAATGTAACTAAAAACAGTAACTATAAAACAGTAAAAATGAAGAGACGGAAAATTTATTATATTAGAATCTAAAACGCCAAACTTGAAAGACGGGACGTGTTACAGACTTCAGAGAAAAAAGCTTATCAAAAACAATAATTACAAACAGTAACTGAAACGACGAATAGTTTATAATAATAATCCATGCCTAACCTACGCCGCCAAAAGAAATCCTATAAAATAATAACTCTCAGCAACTTCCATTTAATCAAACCAAAAAAACAAATGCCAAATACTACTAAATACCACTCACTGTAAACGCCAAAAAATTAAAAAAAATCAAAGATGGCTAATATGCTTTCTTGGATATTCAGTATTGTCCTTCGTGAAGTTTCACTGAATGGATTGTTATTTTGCTGCATGAGATGGACAAATCTTCAAGAAAAAGATACTGATGACAATCGAATGTCATTTTGTGTTCTTTGTTCTTGAATAAGGCTTGGATGAGGAGAAGAGATCAATGACACTGAAGAGTGGGATGATTATAAAGATGAAGATCAAGATGAAGAAAAAGCGAAACCCACCCACAAATCATAGATCTATGTCCCCAAACATCCACAAAAAGCCACTTCAACAGACGAGCAGGCAAAATAATCAAACCGATGGGTTTGTTAAGTTTTACATAAAACGTCATATATTTGGTGACAGTTCTTGTATTATTAAAGAAGAGAGAGACTGATGACAGTGAAAATTGTGAAGAGAGATCCGAATAGGATTTTTAATTTATTTTCTCCGCTTCTATTTTTTTTCCCTGTGGTTGTAATATAATTTTACAATTGTAAAACGCCAAGATACCACAAACGCCAAAATGTATATAAAAAATAATAGAACAATGAGCCATCTTGTTTAAAACGCCTTGAAAAAACGCCATTCAGATAGATTTCCTGAGCCCCCTGGGTTCCAATGGAAAACGATTTGAAAAACGCCATAAACGCCAAAAAGTTAATACAATGAAACCATTAAACGCTATTGAATTTGGTTAACGCCAAAAATCTTAAACCCCAAAAATAAAACAATATTGGGAAAAGCGGAACTGGAAAAGTAGAAGATAAAAGGACAAAAAAGCCCCTACGCCATTCTCTATGCCGCGTGACACGTGTTGGGCCAGGATGTGTTCTCACCGTTCTCACACATTTGAGCGTTTTCTCCTGATCCCGTTCATATATATATATATATATATATATATATATATATATATATAGGGAGAGGATCATGAGAAAACTACATCTAAATGAGAAAACTAGAAACTAACTAAAAAAGTCTAAAAAAAAGCTAAAAAACATACCAAATTTTTTTTTTTACAAATTTTTATAAAAAAATCGCTATTTTTATATATATAAAAAAATTTTCAAAAAAAAAAACTTGTACTGCACATGTTCATTATATGTGTACTACACATGTGCATTATGTCCGTATTAGTGCACATGTGCAGTACAACAATTTTTTTTTTTTAAATTTTTTCCATACATAAAAAATAGCGATTTTTTATCAAAAGAATGTAAAAAAAAAATTGGTATGTTTTTTAGGCTTTTTTAGTTAGTTTTTTTTGTTTTCTCATTTAAACTAGTTTTCTCATGATCCATCCCCTATATATATATAGTGTAAGTATATGGAGAAAACCAATTTTATTGAGAAAACTTGGGAAACCAAGAATGTGTGGTCTAGATTAATCCATGTAATATAATATTTGCACATGTTAGAAGGGTATATTTGTCATTTTTACACACTCCTAACACATCACATCACCTTTCACCCCCATCACTTTTCACCAATTCCCCCTTCCCTATGTCCTCGTTCCCCCCCCCCCCCCACCATCCTCCACTTTCTTCAAGATTTCAAGTAAAAATTCATATCTTCTAATTCATCCCTTCCAACCTTCTAACTCATCCCTTCCAACCTTCAAATCTGAAGATCGAAGCCACCATTGAAGATCGAAGCCACCATCAAAGCTCTCAAAGAAAAGGAAGCTCGGTGTCATTTTAATCACCATCAAATCTGCAGATCGAAGCCACCATTGAAGATCTTTGTTTCTGTTTTTTAGAGAGAGAAAGCTAATGTTCTGGAAGGAGAGACAACAATTTTCATGTTGTTCACCTAGACACCAAGAACACACGCACAAGTGTGTGAGAGAGAAACAGGTTTAAAGATCTTACTTTTGTTAATTTATGTAATTTGTTTAGATTTATACTTTGTTTAACGTTTGGTAGATTTAAAATCAGAGCTAGTTTGTTTATTTTATTTTTTAAATCAAGATCTAGAAGAAATTTTTGTATGTTGTATTTCTCTCTTCAATGTGTATTGATTTTTTTTATGAAGATTAAAGTTAAATTTCTAAATTGTTTGTCCAGCGATTTTGAGTTAATGATTGCTTTTAGTTGGATTTTTTTTTTTTTTTGTGTGTGTGTGTGGGGGGTGTGGGTGAGCTGGGTTTTTTTTAGGGTTTATGAATTGGATTTGGTTTAATTTGTTTTCTGGTTTTGTTTAAATTCAGCATCACCATTGATATTGATGGTAGATAATTAGTTTGAAAATCCATAATTTTTACGATGTATGTTTCAAATTTTTTTGTTGTTTAGTTGTTTTTTGAATAAATTCACTCCGATATTACATTTCCATTACCTTTAGAAAGTTCATAATTTAATCGGATATCGGTTTTGTTTTACAAATAGAAATTCGTGTTTTTTGTGTTTTTTACTGGCATAATTTGCTACATATGTTACATTTCTATCAGCTACATTTATGCGAAGAGTATATGGATATTTTTTACGAAGATTAATGTTGACTTTCTAAATTGTTTGTACAGAGTATATTGTTATTTTTGCGAAGATTAATGCTAAAATTTCTAAACTGTTTGTCATATATGTTGTAACACGTGTTACACTGCGGGTTACATATGTTGCATACAGGGTGTTACATGTGTTACACCCAGTATATGAGACCAGCTTATTGTTTTTTTAGATTGGCTGTTAAATGTTAAAATGTATAAACTTCATAATTTATTCGGAATATCTCGTTTATTTTACAAATAAAAAGTCGTGTTTTTTTGTTGGGATAATTAGCTACATATGTAGTAACAACATTACGCAAGTTACTTATAGTTACCCCAACCCTTTTTGGACACAAAGGAGGGGGGTGCACATATGTAACACATGTTTGTAACATGTGTTACACTAGAGAGGTAACACGTGTATAGCCACGTTACACATGTTACATAGAAGATTAATAAGTTTTAACTATAAAATATTTAATATTGATGTACTTGTTTTGTTCATAGGTGAAAAGATGTTTTGTGTTCAAGATGAAGATGGTTATCAAGAAGCAAAACCCGCCGAATGATTACAACGCATCATCAGGTTTTCGTGGTGACGATGGTGTGTTTTTTGGTTGGCTGCTATGTGTTATGAAGATGGATGTAGTCGTGAAGACCATTTTTAGAAGCATTACAACTATTGATATAAAATTCATTTTTATTTTCATTGTTAGTACGCCAATTTTTGGATGAATACGAATGTTGAATACGGATGTTAGTATGCCAATTTTTGGCTGCAATTTTTTTTTTGGATGCAACAATTATATGTAACATGTGTTACATATATACCCCATAGTGTAACATATGTTATAAACATGTGTTACATATGTCAGCCCCTTTGGTGTCAATTTAAACTTAGCAAGAAGTTCTTCCAGTGTGACGTATGATTTAACAATAATAGAATGATATTGCTCGTTGACATTCGGTGTCCACAATTTAGTGCCATTAGATACTCGTAAAGATGGTAACATGGAGTATGTTCTAGATCATCTGTGGACATAGGGAGGGATGTTAGTATAAGTTTACGTGTGTTATGAACGTTATAATACGTTTAGCACCCTAGGGTAACAAAAAAAGATCACACATGACACTTGTCGCCATGTTACACATGTTAGTTGTGTGTGCACATGTAACATCTTCTCTACAACGTGTGTAACATCCTAAAAAGTTATGTTCCTACTCTGCTTTATATTTTGTAAGTACTTATAGGTAAACATGTTTTAAAGATACAACCTGTAACATGTGTTACACCGAAATGTTACACAAGTGTTTCCAGTTTACACATGTTACATCTTGTGTAACTCTGCTTTATACTTTGTAAGTGTTTCTAGTTTCCAGTTTAAACATGTTTTAAAGATACAACATGTAACATGTAAGTACTTATAGGTAAACATGTTTCAAAGATACAGCCGTATCACCTTATAAGTTATATGTTTTGCTGACAAACGCCATGTCACACATGTTACACACTATAGAGTGAAACAACAGTATTGAACGTTGCTACATATTTCCCATTCTGTCGTAGCATGTGTAACCTTTTTGGGGGTATCGATGTTGTAGGTTTATACAGACTTAAATATATACAAATGATCCAAAAATGATCATAGATGTGTTACCCTCTAGTGTAACATAAGTTACAAAACATGGCTTACATATGTGCAGCCCCGTTTTTTTGGTAACAAAGGGGTTGAACATATGTAACACATGTTTGTAACATGTGTTGCACTAGAGGGTAACTTCTGTACAACGTCAAAGGTACCCACCACCTGCCCTTCATTGACTTCTTGTTCCCATTCTTCATCGGTTTCTCCATATACCTTCTTTCGCTTTATGGCCACCTTTTGTCGCATCCGATATTGTGGTTATCTTTCTTCCTACCAAGATTCATTCTCGTTTGGCTGCAACTGCTATGGTCAAGTTGTAATAACACAAGTTACAGTCCAGTATTTTTAATCTACTAATTAAAAAAATAGTAGTAACATAACTAACACTAGTTACCTTCTACCTAATTATGCCCTGAACTTGAAGACTCCCCAAATTTTGAGTTTTTATCTGCATCATTTCACACATAAAAAAAACTAAGTAAAACCACCCAAAAAAGGTTACATATGTAAACAGTTACCATACACTTCAAACAACTACTATCCGGTGGAACCAACTCCCTCGCTGCAAGCACTAAACAAACATGTAACATATGTTAGCACAACCTTTCGTATTTGTTTGTTGTCGTATAGCTTTTGTTTTTGTTTTCTAGACTGGACAGTTGTGCTCCCACAACAATTGTTTTAGATGTGTTACCCTCCAGTGTAACACACGTTACAAACATGTGTTACACATGTGTAGCCCCTTTTGTGTCCAAGAAAGGGCTGGTTTTAACATAAGAAACACGTGTAACACTGTTACAACATATGTAGCAGCAAAAAGAATAACTTTTATATATAAAATGAACGAGATCATCAACTATTAAATTATGGACTTTCTAAAAGGTAATGAAAATGTGATATCGGAGTGAAGTTTATACAAGATAACTAATAACTCATCTAAAATAACATTTCAACATTTAAAAAGATATAGATTTGTAAGTTAATAACAACTGATAATATCAAAAAATAAAAATGATTTTAATACAAAAACAAAAACCTGTAACTACATAAACATTTACCATTACTAGACCACTTGTGCGTGTGTTCTTGGTGTTCGAGACGAACACGATGAAGATTGTTGTTCCTCTCTCTAAATCTGCTTCTCTCTCATGTTCATCTTCAAGGCTGCTTCTCTCTCATGTTCATCTTCAAATCTGCTTCTCTCTCATGTTCATCTTCAAATCTGCTTCTCTCTCATACGTGTGTGTTCTTGGTGTTCTAACAACTTTCTCTCTCTAAAAACGCATGCAACCAAATGAATTTCTGACCTGCTTCTCTCTTTCAAACTTGTGTGTGTTCTTGGTTTTGGTTTTGGTTTTCCAACAACTTTCTCTCTCTAAAAACTCATGAAACCGAATGATTTCAGGCCTGCTTCTCTCTCACACATCTTGGTGTTCTTGATAAAGACGATGGAGAATCTTGTTTCTCTTTCTCTCACACACTTGTGTGTGTGTTTTTTGTGTTTCTCTTTCTTAATAAACAACGATTTAGGCTGCTTCTCTCACACACACTTGTGTGTGTTCTTGGTGTTTATTTTGAAACATTAAGAGAGAGAAAGAATGGATGATGATGATGATGATGGTGACTTGTACAGAAGAAAGAGAATAAGAGGATAAGCCTCACATTTTTTTAATATATTCTATGTACCTTGTCTCATTGTGTTTTTACCCAAATACCCTTTAAAGTACATATGAAGATAAACATTGCAATTTATTTAATTCAATAATGCTAGTTATTTCCTCAACCATTAGATCATCAAGATCAATGGTCACAATTGGGTTTCCTTAGTTTTCTCACTAAAAATGGTTTCCTGTATATCCTTGCCCTATATATACATACATATACATATATATATATATATATATATACATATATATATATACATATATATATACATATATATATATATATATATATAGGGTAAGGATCATTTCAGAACTATAAATAACTGTAGAACTTACGAAACTCCTAATAAACAATCATTATACTTATATTTTTTTGTATTTAACATTGTTTAAGGGTATTTTTTATCATTTATTATGATTCCATACGTGTTAAAAGTAGTTTTATCATTTTTTCATATGTAATTTTATGATTACATATTCGTAAATTGGTTATTACATATAAATAATTTGTTTTTTCATATATGTAATTATAAAAATACATAAAATGATAACAATACCTTTAAATAATGTTATATATATATATATATATATATATATATAGGGTAGGGTTCATGCGAGAACCACCTTTATTGCGAGAACCGCGAGAACCAGTGTGAACACATGGCATTATTGTAAATACATATAACTTTCAAAATAACCGCCTCACATCCCTGATTATCCTCTATCCCTGATTCTCCTCTATCCTTGATTCTCCTCTAGTTTGGACTTCAAACAAACATTAAATCACAATACATCAATTATTCACGTCCGATACATCTGATAACCTACAATCATCATCAATCCGTGCGATTCATCCTACAAAATCAAGATATACGCTCCACGATATCAGATACCAGCAGTTCGTCAAAAAAATTAGTCGATTCAGTGCATTAACAACATAATCATCGATCGCACATTCGTATTCCAATCTAAATTAGGGCAAAACGATCGTAACATCGAGGTTTGTTGCACAGATAGGGATAATCGGAAGAACACACATCGTCTAACGGAATATCGATTATCTGTTGCACCGTTCCGTGAATTTGTAAGTTTATACACCTTGTTTTGTAGTCGTATATGATAAAACAACTATTAACCGTCGATTCAGACATGTTATTATGTGGTTATTACATTTAAACAATTGTTCCATAAATGAATTATTGAAAATTGTGGTATATATATGTTTTTTTGTGAACAGAAGGGCTAATGTTGTGATGAACTATATGTAATGCGGTACTGATGTGTTGTTTTATGTATTTTTTTAATTAAGGAATGATGTTATGTGCATAATGTTGGATATGATTGGCAACACATAAGTTTATTTGGTAAATGATAGGGTTTTTACTATTGAATTATGACTGTTGACAAGTTATGTGGTGTTAATGCACATGTGCATTAACACGACAGAATAGGCTTATACTGAATAGGCAGAATAGGCTTATACGGAACAGGATAATAAGATAATTTTATGATCTATACAGTTAATGCACATGTGCATTAACACAACATAATAGGCTTATACAGAATAGGCTTATACGGAATTATTGATATTATTTTTTAGTATTTTATTATTTTTTGTTTTGTATATTATTGTAGATCAACAATGGGAAAAAATCGAAGAAAGTAACTTTTGTTTTGAAGTCAATGGATGAAGGGTCAAAAAAAATGTCGGATGCAATGGAAGATGATTATGCGACATGCAATGGGAGATGATTACACAACAGTTAAAAAAAGAGGTAAAAATCGAAGAAAGTAACTTTTGTTTTGTCCATTATTTTTTATCGAAGCAAACCTGTTGATAAGCTCAGTCATGTTAATGCACATGCATATTTTGCCATATTATTTCAATTAGGTCAGTCATATGGATGTAAATGTGCAGTTAGGCACATGTGCATAATTTGCCAGAATATGTTAATAAGGTCATTAATGTTGTTGTACATTTGCATAGTTATGCACATGTGCATAGTTTGCCAGAATTTTGCCATAATATGTTAACAATGTAATTTATGTTGATGCACATATGCATAGGGTATATAGTAATGATAAAGTTAATGTTAATGCACATATTTATTGAGATTGTATGTTTGTTAATCACATATTTTTTTGTTTTGTTTATTATCGTATATCGATAACGGAAAAAAAATCAAAGAAGGTAACTTAAGTTTTGAAATCAAGGGATGAAGAGTCAAAAAAATGTCGGATGCAATGGAAGATGATTACGCAACGGTTAAACAAAGAGGTAAAAAACGTTGAATAATATTCGATGATGCAGTTGGGAGTTTATGCACATGTGCATCCCTTTATTACTTTCATTTTAAATGATATCATTTATGTAAACACATTAAATATATCACATGTAGGTGCACAAGAAGAAAAAAAAGCATAAAGAGGAGGACAAGTGAGCGAAATCACTATGAAAAAATTGAACAAATAAACGAAATCCCTTTATTACTTTACAGATTGCGGGTTGTTCGCTATGCGACATATGGAGATGTATAAAGAGAGTGGTGAGAAGTTTGATTGCATATTCAACAAAGATAAAGAAATTCAAGACCTGCAACTTAAGAACATGAGGGTGAAGATAGCAACAAAAAACTGTCGTTATCAGAGGCGAATGATCATGTTCGTGAATATATGATGTATTATGTTGTTTGGTAGAGGGTATGTTGGTACTGCACATGTGCATAGTTTGAAATAACATACATAGTAGTATTGTATAATGTATTACAGATGGTTATATTTGTTAATTTAGGATGTAATATGTTGTTTGGTATAGTATATGTTGGTAGTGCATATGTGCAATAATGATTGTTGATCGGATTATGTGATTATTATGATGAGGGTGTTATATTTACTTGTTGTAACTGTGTTAATGTTGGTAATGCACATGTGCATTAATAAAAAACAATAAACATGTCGGTAATGCATGTGTATATTTTGAAATATTGTATTTTCGTTTATATCATATTACGTATGTGGTACCCTATTACATATTACATATGGGGTACCACATTACATATGTTGATGTATATGTAAGGAAAACGGATTACATGTAATTAAAAATATACATGTATGCACATGTGCATTGTTCAAAACAATAACCATGTGTAATGAAATGGTAAACATATATGCACATGTGCATTGGTCAAAACAGCAACGATGTGGAGTGAAACAGTAAACATGTATGCACACGAGCATTATCATTTTATATATAACGACATTTTTTTAACAGAACAAGATGCCATATATTCAAACCAGAACTCTAGCCAGGAACTAGAGAAGAACGCTTACAATAAACATATAAACTCCTAATTTTCTGTTACATTCACACCACTGGTGTACCACTCTTCAGTCACTAAATTCTCCATTTTGGCTCTAGTTCTCCATTTTGGCTATGACTTTCATCCACAACAGAGTACACTCCTTGACTTGTTCCGATCTTCTAGCATTTGAAATCTGCATGACTTTGAATACCTTCTCATTTATGCTCGACCATATTATCCCTAATGTAGCCATCACTATGCAGTTGACTGCCTTTTTCTTCTTCTTAGAAATCTCCAGCTTACAGGAAAATCTTTTACTCCCAACCATGCTCCGACCATCCACCATAGCGTTTTCGACATCAAACACGTAATGAGAATGTGTTCAACAGTTTCTTGCTCGTATTCGCAAACCGGGCACAATGTGTTGCTGGTCTGAATTACCCCTTTTTTCCAACTCCGTCTTTGTCGGTAACATGCCTTCAACGCCTTTCCATGCTAACATGTTAGCTTTAGGTGTAGCCCAACCATTCCAGGTCATTACAAAGCCACTTGACAGGTCCCCGCTTGTGACACACAAATCCTCTCTAACGGTTTTAACATTAAAAGTCGACTTATTTTCCGAGTGCCAACCCCACCCATCTTGAACCATCTCCATTCTGGTGTCTCTCAGCAGTGCCAAAAGCTGCATAAACTCCACCCATGCCTCCCCGGTTGTCGGCTTGTTCTTCAATTGCTAATCCCACACAGTCACCTACCCTATTTTTTGTAGTTGTCCGCCACCAAAGACCATTTGTTTGCTGCCATTCTGCACATAATTGGATAGTTCTCCATAAGGCACTTGTTCAGAATCCATAAAACAGCGACATAGACTAATTTTCAACATAATGCACATGTGCATATAATTTAATACAATATCATTTACAATCAGCATAATGCACATGTGTATATAATTTAATACAACATCATTTACAGTAAGTATAATGCACATGTGCATATCATTTAATACAATATCATTACAGAGTATATACATCATTTACAGTCAACATAATACCTTTAGTCACAAATCGAATGAATTGCAACTCTTGATGTTCTGTATTTGTAGGTGTTGTACCAGTCAAAGTGATATAGACATAGAGTCAAGAGTCTGAATTTCAAACCCATGAAGGGTATGTCGACTTTCAACAATTTTAGACATAATTATGTGACTATCAACGGGATTGACAGCAGATGGACCACCAAAGTCAGCATCAGATGTTATATGAGGATGATATTCAGACAATATATGAGGAGGTTCGTCGAATATACGAGGATCGACACATGATGGATCAGAAGACGCCATATGCCGCTGTAAATATCGTGCCGACTGCAACCGCCATGAAATACATGAACACGACTATCTATATGCCGTGAAAACCACCGTGCACGGCTCTCCGCCTCCGTGAACCGCCGTGGATGCCTCTCAGCCTAGTGTGAAGACCATGAACTGGTGCTGGTGAACTACTGAAACCCTAAAGTGGAGATAACAATGACATAAGGAAAAAAACAGAACGCGTGTGTTTTTTTATAAACATAATATAATTACAAAAAATGATATGTGTTCACACTAGTTATAACAGGAATGTATTCAACATCAACTTCAGGTATCCAATATGGGGTGCCATTGGGCGTAGAATGTATAGCAGCCGTAATTGTTCCTGTGAGTTTAATAAGAAAATTTAACAAATTACATGTGCAATGTAATTTAATATACAATCTAACAAATTAATTGTCGTCATAATGCACATGTGCATATATTTATAATGTATCATAATTTATAATATGGTTCAGTTAACACAGTGCACATGTGCATATATTGTTGATTAATAATTAGTGACAACATAATATGAATGTGAATATATTTTAAACATGTATAGCATTGAATAATATACAAATTACACAAAATGGACATGGGATACCTTTAGTCTCAAACCGAATGAACTGCAATTGAGGTTGTTTTGTATTTGTGGGTGTTGTACCAGTCGAAGTAGTGTCAATCGACAAAGATTGGTCAGATATATTGAAATTCCCAGATGCATTCCCAGATGATACTGTAACATTAGCTGGTATTGACATGGAATTAAGAGTAGGTATTTCAAATATATGAAGGGAATGTCGACTATCAACTGTTGTGTACACAATTTTGCAACTTTCAATTGGTTTGACAACATATACGGGTTTGGCAGCAGATGGACCACCAAGATAGGTAGTATCAGATGTATGAGGATGATATTCAGAGATTGGTGGGTTAGTATCATCGGATGCGGTATGTTCAGCACGAGATATTTCAACACGAGATGAATCAGAGGACGCCATATGTAGCAATAATCCCGAATGCCCCAGCAATGAAATTTGTGGGATGAAATTTATGGGATACACTGTTGTCTAATGTCGCGAGAACCACCATAAACTCATGTGTGCCGCCGGTATGCCGCCGTGAACAGCCGTGAACTTCAATCAAAGTGTAGATGATGATGATACAGATTGTGGATTGGGAACAAATGTGATGAAGACTTTACCCAAAAAAAACAAATGTGATGAAGAAACCCTAAAACAGGGGACACGCGTGTTTATGTTACAGATCCATATATTTACAATTATGACACCGTGTGTTTTTTATTAGAATTCAATATATTTACAATTATGCCACGTATTCACATTGGTTCTCGCGGTTCTCACAATAAAGGATGGTTCCTAACGGATCCTTCTCCTATATATATATATATATATATATATATATATAGAGGGTAAGGATCATTTCAGAACTATAAATAACTGTAGAACTTACGAAACTCCTAATAAACAATCATTATACTTATATATTTTTTGTATTTAACATTGTTTAAGGGTATTTTTTATCATTTATTATGATTCCATGCGTGTTAAAAGTAGTTTTATCATTTTTTCATATGTAATTTTACAATTACATATTCGTAAATTGGTTATTACATATAAATAATTTGTTTTTTCATATATGTAATTATAAAAATACATAAAATGATAACAATACCTTTAAATAATGTTAAATATAAAAATATATAAATAAGATAATTTTTTATTTACAGAAGTTTTGTGAATATTTAGAGTTTTAAAACTATATATATGTATTTGTTTCTTATTGCTATGGGAACTAAGAGATAATTCCAATGTTTTAAAAACCGGTAAATACCGACCGGTTATACCGGTATTACCGTTTTCGGATGTAAATCCGGTCCGAAACACCCCGGTAAGTAGGAGAAACAGCATAGACTTTGTTTTCCCCGGTAGTTTCTTATTGCTATGGGAACTAAGAGAGAATTCTGTTTTCTTCGGTAATTTGTGAGAATATGCATGGTGTGTGTATATATATACTAGGTTATAACCCCGTGTATTACACGGGTCAAATAAATGAATTTTATATACTAAAATAAAACAATATATCTTTAAAAACCTCTTTTATTGCACGGGTTGAATAAATGTAATTTTATATATTAAATAATAAAAAGTTTTATCTATAAGAACCATATTGTACGGGTTGAATAAATATAATTTTATATACCAAATAAAAGAGTTATATCTTTAAAACCGCTTGTTTTACACGAGTTGAATAAATGTAATATTGTTTACCAAATAATAAAATAATACATCTTTAAGAAACCTCATTTATTACACAGGTTGAATAAATGTAATTTTATATACCAAATAATAAAAAGTTACATCTTTAAAAATATGTGTATTACACGGGTTGAATAAATGTAATTTCCATTATAAATAATAAAAAATATATATCCTTAAAAAACCCTGTGTATTGTACGAATTGAATAAATCTAATTTTATATATCAAATAATAAAAAAGTTAGATCTTAAAAAACCTCATCTATTACACGGGTCGAATAAATGTAATTTTGGTATATCTATAAAAAAAACCACGTGTATTACACGGGTTTAATAAATCTAATTTTATATACCAATAATAAAAAAGTCATATCTTTCAATATACTAATGGATAATACTCGATACGCGATGGATATGGTGATTGTGAAGATGGTTCTTAAAAAGAAGATATGTTATTCAAGAAGCAAATCAACATCTATTTGAGTGATAAAATGTTGGTACCAATTCCGACAAATTGATTTATAAATTATGTAATAAAATTGATATAATAATTTTTTTAGTAATTGAAAATAAAAATATTTCATATATTAATACAAAGTTTGGTTTTCGTGATAAATAATTTGTATTATTTAAAAATATTTTATTAGAAAAACAGAAGAATGGTTTCAAAATTTAAAGTAGGATGAAATTTAATATTAGCTCATTATTCATTTATTTATTTATTTAATATAAGATAAGTTTGGAAGTGAGGCGAAAAAATCATAAAATAAATGCTTACAATGAATGATAGGTGTTACACATTAATGTTTTATTATATAGTATAGTATAAATATATATTTATATTGATATAAATAGATTATTATATTGTAGTAAAATTTGTTAACAAAGTCTCAATAAATTTAACCCTTTATTTAAAACTTGTAAATGTAACGAAGTCTCAATAAATTTAACCATTTATTTAAAACTTGTAAATGTAGAAATGATAAATAATATTAGTTAATTTTATTTTAAGTTTCGTAAAATCTATTTGATACCAAACTAAACAAAACGTTCAAATATATAGTTAATATCAAGAGTAAATTACGATTTTGGCCCCTGTGGTGATATCACTTTTACTCTTTTAGCCAAAAAACGAATTTTTTAACATTTGAGCCCACAACGTCTTTTTTTTCTAAATGGGTTAGAAAAAAAGACAACCAAAAGGGCTAGAAAAAAAGACGTTGGGGTCCAAAAGGGTTAGAAAAAAAGATGTTGAGAGCTCAGATGTTAAAAAATTCCTTTTTGGGCTAAAAGGGTAAAAGTGATATAACCACATGGGCCAGAATCGTAATTTACTCTAATATCAAATTAGATAACTAAGTTTGAATTTGAAGTAAATAGATAAATATAAAAGTAATAATTAAACTAAATAATATTTAGTAGGAGGATTATCTATAATTAATTAGAAGAGATTAAATTAAAATTATAATTATCTATAAGACATGGCCTAATATGATAACAAGTGTATATATAGGGGATAGATCATGAGAAAACTAGTTTAAATGATAAAACCAAAAAACTAACTAAAAAACCCAAAAAACATACCAATTTTTTTTTAATTTCTATAAAAAAATCGCAGGTTTTTATACCTGGAAAAAAAATTTCAAAAAAATAAAAAAATAAATTTTTTTGTTTTATTGCACATGTGCACTATTACGGATATAGTGCACATGTGTAGTACACATATAATCACATATATTGCACATGTGCAATACAACAAAAAAAAATTCTTTTTTTTTGAAAATTTTTTTATGTATAAAAACTAGCGATTTTTTGTTAAAAAATTGTAAAAAAAAAATTGGTATATTTTTTAGTTTTTTTAGTTAATTTTCTAGTTTTCTCATTTATATGTAGTTTTCTCATAATTTTTTTTTTATTATATGTATAGATTTCAACATCTTAAAGTTCCTTTTCATTAATTTTGACCAATTCAATAGTTGTGCAATTCTATTAAAAACACGGAGACTTGTATATTCAAAATATACTAAAATTGGATTTAAATTATCATGGTATTAAGAAAATTCCGAAATTACAAGTTTTTTTTTTTTTTTTTTTTTTTTTTTCTGAACCAATCAAACGTATAAGAAACTTTAGTTACGTATATGAGTTTATATAATTCGTATCTTGGAAGTCGTTATGTGATGAAAGTTCAAACAAAGAACTAGCAAAACTGGCGGAGCTTGACCAAAAGTTTCGAGTGAGCGTAAAGTGATGAGACCCAAATTTTTTTCCTATCGTTATGTTTCGGGTCGGGTCGGCTATCGATTCGGGTCAGGTCAAATAATAATAGTTTCAAATAAAACTAAAAAACATTCAAATGACCCGTTCTTACACATAAAAGCTTGCGATTAAGTTTATTGTATGGTGGGTAATTTAGGGTTAAACAAATAAGAGTTAAAATATATTTATAAAACTACACAACACTTATATACAAAGTGGTAACAAACTTTGCTTTAATTTATATATTGAATAATTTTTTAGGATATACAAAGTGATAACAAACTTTACTTTAATTTATATATTGTATAAATACTTAGGAAAAATAATTGGGGAAGGCGATCTTATATAATTTTTAAAATTTCCGGACGAAAAATCAGAACCTTAACACTTCTAACCAAAACATTGGGGTGGGCGGGTGCACCCCCGGGCACCAACTAAGCTTCGCCCTTAAGCAATTATCAAATTGCACATACACACACACCATTGCATTTAAATCTTGGCTGGCAGTTGATCGTATATGGAGAATACATGTCATCACATGCTGCTAACCTTCTTTATTGCCGTTATGTGCTTGATATGGGTCGCGAATAGCAAACCGAAAAGAGAGGTAATTAATATAGGAGTGATTCTTGATATGGATACTGGCATTGGCAAGATGAGCAGAACATGCATTGAAATGGCGATACACGATTTCTACGAAAAACATAACGATTCCACCGCTGTAATCCACCCTCACTTTCGTGATTCAAAACAAGACAGCGTTCGAGCAGCTTCGGTAGCCATAGACCTCTTGAAAAACGTTCAGGCGGCAGCGATTCTAGGACCCACGACATCCTCACAAGCCGATTTCGTAATCGCCATTGGTAACAAATCAAAGGTTCCAATCATCTCACCCGCAACTAGCCCGTCTCTTTCCCCAAACGATAACTTGTATTTCATCCGGGCTGCACACAGTTCCAACTCTCAACTGGAACCTCTAGCAGCATTGATCAAACACTTTAAGTGGAGGGAGGTTGTGTTTGTGTATGAAGATGATGAACCTCTAGCAGCATTGATCAAACACTTTAAATGAAGCCGGGATGATGGAAGAAGGGTACGTTTGGATCATAACTGAAGTGCTCACGAGTCGTTTGCATTTGTTGGATCGTGTAAATCTAGACTCGATGCATGGAGTGCTAGGTGTGAAGTCATATATCCCGAGGTCCAAGGAGTTAACCGATTTTGAGAAAAGATGGAAACGAGAGTTCCGGGATCGCAATCCAAAGGATGACGAGATGGAACTAGACATGTTCGGGATATGGTGGTATGATACAGTTTATGGTCTAGCTATGGCATTGGAGAAGGCTGGGAATGATATAGATACTACTTTTAGACGAAAGCGGGAACCGCAGACTGATTTAGATGCCATTGGAACCTCGGAAATGGGTTCGTCGCTCATTCCATGGATCCGAAACTTAACCTTCAAAGGGTTGAGTGGCGATTTTTGTATCGTCAACGGACAATTACAGTCATCGGCGTATGAAGTAGTGAACATAATAGAAACCAGGGAGAACCATATCGGGTTTTGGACCCGTGGAAATGGCATCTCAAAGAAGCTAAACCATCGAACGAATGGACTACGGGCCATCACATGGCCCGGTGACAGCCATGTCATCCCTAAAGGCTGGGAGATCCCTACCAACAGCAAGAACGTGTTAAAAATCGGGGTTCCAGCAAAAGGTTTGTTTGTCCAATTTATTGATGCCAAGACCGACCCTGAAACCCAACAAGTTATCGTGACGGGTTTCTGTGTTGACGTTTTTAACGCAGTTGTTAGCGCATTGCCCTACGCTGTCAAACCCGAATTCATACCTTTTGTTACACCAGATGGCAAGAGCCCTGCAGGAAGCTATACCGATTTCGTAAACAAGTTGGAATGATCTTTTGGTTTTCATTCTCTACACTCGTTTACGCACACAGTAAGTGTGTATTTACACAGGCACACACACCTTTGAGGCTTTGACCCGTTCGACTTACTAATTTTCTTATGCATTTATGTAGGGGAGAAGTTGATAAGCAACTTATCGAGATTTGTGGTGATTGTTTGGGTGCTTGTGGTACTGGTGCTGACTTCTAGCTATACAGCAAGCTTGACATCGATGTTAACGGTAGAACAGCTTCGACCTACGCACACTGATATCGATCAGATCAGGAGAAATGGGGAATCAGTAGGATACCAAAAGGGTTCCTTTGTTGTGGGTATCTTGAAAAGTATTGGTTTCGATGATGCCAAATTGAAAAGCTACAGTACCTTTGAGGAGTATGACCGCGCTCTACAAGCAGGAAGTCGAAAGGGAGGTGTGTCTGCCATTATGGACGAGCTCCCTTATATTAGGCTCTTCTTGGCTGTATATTGTAACAATTATACCATGACTAATGCCACCTACAGAACTGTAGGCTTCGGTTTTGTAAGTTCATTCTATTGTGTTCTATTCCAGGATTTCATTTCATCCCTTATGGTGCAAACGAGTAGAGCCCGAGCTCAATAAACTTATGAGAGCTCGAGCTCGGCTCATTGGTAGTTTCTCAAGCACGGCTCCGCTTGTTTATTGTTTTTTAATTTATATATTAAATAAAAATAATTTAAATAATAGACTCATTTAGGCCTACCAGCTTGATAAGTGAAGCTCGGACTCGTTTACTAAACAAGCTTATTTTTAGGTTTGGGCTCAACTCGTAAACAAGTTTAAATAAGCTCGGCTTGGCTCGTTACTAGACAACTTTAAATAAGGGGTACACATTATTAAATATTAATAAAAACTAATATTACACTAAGGCTCGATAAAGCTCGACAAGCCTGCTTCACATGCCAGGCTCGATAAATAAACAAGCTTTATTTTATGCTCAAGCTTGACTCGGCTCGGCTCGTTTCAATCTTTTTCTCGAGCCGCTCGGCTCGTTTGCACCCCTACTTTTGACGATGATTCTTTTGTACATACAGGCATTTCCAAAAAGGTCTCCGCTGCTTCATGATGTTTCTAGGGCGGTCCTGCAAGTGACGGAGGGGAAAATTATGAATATCAGCAACCAATGGTTTGAAGAAGCAGCCAGTTGTGATCAGCAGAATAGAGCTAAAGGAAACTCTAGCAGGCTCATGCTGGATAGCTTCAAGGGTCTTTTCCTCATTGCCGGATTGTCATCAACCGCCGCTCTCCTGATTTTCTTTTCATATTTTTATATCAAAACAGACATATATTGGTGTCACGAGATTCGGTTAGCCGAAAGCTTGCTGCTATGGCAAAAACATTTGATGTGTTTACGGAAGATGCGTCTGGAAAGACAATCTCAGAGGCAATAGGTGAGGAATCCAACAATGGTAGCCCAGTAATTCATGATGAACAAGGGTTTTCAAGTACTGAACCGGAGATTCATGTGCATGACACAATACAAGTTTTAGAAATTACAACCAAGTAAATATGTCCATCACATAGTTATCAAAAGCGACCTATGTGCTCAGGCGAGGCAAGGCGCAAACAAAATACCTAGTCACTGCATGGTGCAGTTTGCTTTTTAACTTTTATATTTTTTGGTACAATTTTTTTTATTTTTAATATCTTTTCATTTCATTTCTTTATTGATTCTGATAAATGAACACTGTCATGTTTTTTTTTTCACTAGTTGTACATTGATCTTGTTTTGTTGTAGATAAGAATTGTTGGTTAGAAACTATTGTTTATACAAACCTAAAACATATCTAAACCCGTAGACACATAATAATAGCTTTTATTTATTTTATTTTTTCCATTTAAGTGCATTTTTTTCTTCTCAGGCCCCGCTGACCTATGCACCTAGGCCCTCGCTGAGACCTATGTGCCTTGAGTGCGCCTAGCACCTTTAATAATTATGGTCCATCATGTTAATCTTACAATTTTTTTTCATCAAAACAAATACTATGGAAGATGCATTTATCCACCTGGAACTGCAACTTTCCAAACCAACACTCACTTTTTATCAAAGAATACCAAAAAAAATCACTCAAAAGGTGAAAAAGAGAGACAGATGTACATGTTGAGATGCTTCCCTCTGCTGTAGAGAACAGAGAGAATTACCCAAGTTTTGAGACGATATCTAGCACAATTGATGAAACAATGGTTAACCGGGCAGGGTTAACACACTGGTCTCGTCAAGAAGGGTTAATCCCTTCCTCTCGAGGATCGCTGGCTGGATCACCGGTGGTTGATCTCCTGCACAAGGAAACAAGCCGTGACTCGTAACAAGGAGGATGGGGTGGGGAGTGCTCCTTGTTACCACTCTCCGGCGTGAGAATCAGTAGTTTGCTTGAGAAGCAAAGTAAGATAGTAGTAGTAGTGAGAGAGTTGTGAAGAGATACCTCAAACCTGGTTTGGGGTTGGTATTTATAGCCGAGGAGTGAAGGAGGAGGATGATGGATGGACTGACGACGTGCTGCACCTTTGCAGGTGTGTCAGGCTTGTCGGTTGTGGAGGTTACGCCACGTCAGTCCATTGCTTACGTAGCTCTGACAGGTAACTGCCATTGGTGCCATTTGCACTGTGGTGTCAGTCCCACTTGTTGAGTGCATAGGATGCGGTGCAAGCCGCATCGCTGCATGCGGTAACGTCTGAGGTTACCGCGTCTCCTACTTGTGATCAAGAAATACGCGAGATGCGGTGCTGGCCGCATCGTCGTCCGCGGAGACTATTTGCCTGCATCTCTTGTCGTGACGAAAATGCCCATATGGTGCGGTGTCAGCCGCACCGTTATGTTCATCTTCTTATATGCCTAAGGTAAGGCTTCCTTATATTGATAGAAGTGTTCACTGGACGCGGTGCGAGGCCGCATCGCTGTGAATACTTCCGTTTTCATACACCAGATGTGATGCTATGTCGCATCACTCTACCGTTCTCATGTTCCATGTAAGTCCTCCTTCGTTACTAGATAGATTGGATTCAACCTTTGTGCCGACGCGTTCTCGCATGGGCACAAGTAGGTTGTTAGCTGGTGGGGGTTTTGATAAGGGTAATGGTCACTCGCGGTCGATGCTGACGCGAGATCTGGGACCATACCCCTTCAAGTCCCCCAGTCTAGTGTTGCTGCCACATACAAGTTGTATGTGGGAGGAGTACTGGACTATGGTGTTTGGAAGGTAGTTTGGAGTCTGGAGAAGATCCTAGACCATGTGGATGGTCTTTTCTGTATGTGAATCAAGCTAGATGTCTGGAAGGGTCATCTGACGCCTCTTCCGTATCGGTGAAGGAATTTCGTCTGATGCGAAATTGTCAGCCGATTTATGTCAACAGGTGGGTTGCCACCTGTTGTTGTGCCGAAGGTCTCTTGGAGACTTTGTTAGTAATGCTGCACAAACTTCGAACCAACCTCTGAGATGGTGGTTTGAAGGTATGCACAAGCTTTCAACCTCTGAGAGATGGTCTTGTCTTCAAACCACTTTGTTGAAGTGGTGCATGAAGAAGAAAAGAAACTTTAGATCAATCTCTGAGATCGGGGTCAAAAGTAGTTGATGCTTGTAAGTGCTTTGCTCAAGCTCTATGTTTAGCATCTAGTCATGAGATGACGATCCCTTTTTTGTTGGGTTTTCGTGTTCGTCGTCATAGCTCTCTAGTAACCGCACGTCCTTTGCGGTTACCTCGTTGCGTCATTGTTGGCCATGTTTGGTCGAACAATGTAGATTTGTACTATGGGTAAATAAACATGGTCATAGGCAAGGGTATGCCCACCATTGCTCATTCTGTGCGGCCCATAGGCGGGCAAACAAAGTCATAAGCAGACTTGTTACCGCTGTTCGGACGCTTGCTGTTCGACAAGGGCTTGTTTAGAGCGCTTATCTGCGTTCTTTTTGGAGCCACTTACCTTCACGCTCCAATACCGAGTTTGCCTTGAAGTAGCTTCGTTCGGTGATGTGGAGTTAGGTTGGCTCTTCCGTAGCAACCAGTCTGCGGAAGCTATGGTTATGTCCGTAGCTACTCGTGAGTGTCTGCGGTTTTGCATTCCCATATTCGCTCGAAGTGGGTGTGTTGCTCGGATGTAGCTCTTGAAGGTTCAGGAGACAGGGTTGCTGATGTGCGCGCGCGTACATTCCCTTCCTTCTTTATGTTAAAGAAGGTGTTCATGTACCCTTTGCGGTTGTGAACCGGACAGGAGGGATTTGAAGCTTGAAGAGAATGAAGGCGATGCGGTTTACCTGTGTCTGAGATGCGGTTCAGTCCAAAGAACAATGCTGGTTCTGAGCATCTGACACACCTGAACGGGCTCGTGTGTGTCATGTCCGCATATTCCACGTGTGCTCGTGGGTAGTGCGGATAGGTATTATACCCCCTTATAGTGTAGAGATATATATTTTTACCTATTTTTAGGGGTATGTTAAAAAACGACATGCGGTATGGGTTATGGTGCGGTACACCAGAGAAACCGCATGCCGCTTATAATTGGATAACGTAGTCGCTTTTTGTTGCATACGTGGCTGATCTCACGTGTGAGTTGGTGGAAGTTGGTGAGATCTTCCTGGCATGTGCTGAAATGAAAGGACGTTTGCACTGCCCGAGCCATTAAATGCACTGTAGCAAAGAGTGTAAACGTCTCTTTTGTCAGGCGCGTGGGCGGCCACGCGCGCGTGATAACCGTCAGCGAAAACGGCGCTTGACACGTGGTGTCGTGCGATTCGTTCTTTTTGAACGTGATGATTCGTTTTCTCCCTCCGCATTAATTGCGATGGGTATATAAGGGGAAACCGTTCGTGGTTTCCCCTCACTTGTTCGAAATTTCAAAAATTTTCCGGTGAGAGAAAACTTTGTTCTTTGTCTTCTCCGACGATATTTCTTGAAGTTCCGGTGAGGTTTTTAGTTTTTCCACTCACGTTCTTTTATTTCCTCGATATTTTCTGATGGCTGAACCATCAAATCCACACAATGTGGAGGGTGAAAACCCAGAGCCTTCCTCGCCGGTGGCGGCAGAGGAGGAAGAGGGAGGAAACGCCGGTGGTGGTTGCCCGGTGTTAAGGTGGACCAAGAAGAGCTTTGATCGCCTGCTTCTTGATGTCCAAATGCCTCCTGAATATGGGGCCTGTTACCCATCGGAGGGTGACACTGGTGCCGATGCTCCGGCCGGTTACGTGACCATGTGGGCAAACTTTTTTGGTGACTGTAATCTCCGGTTACCTTTGACCATTTTTGTTGTCGAGGTTTTGGAGTGGTACAAGGTCCACATTTCTCAAGTGAGTCCGTTTGGTATGATCCGGATTCGAAATTTCGAATTCACCTTTCGTGCTCTTGGTATAGAGCCTACCGTTGGAGATTTCCGACGGTTTTATCAACTGACGGTGTCCTTGGGGTTCTTTTCTTTCCGTCAGCGAGAGGGTAGTCCCAAGCTGATGACTCCTCCCAAGGGGATGACGATGTGGAAAAAGAAGTTCTTCTACATCAAGGCTGCTGCCATTGTTGCAAATATGACGTTTCGGAACGTGACCGAGACGATCATAGCAGAGACCATTGGGGTCCCCAGTTTGAAGACGGTGGAGTGGTTTCCGCAGTTGCAGACCATTGAGTCTGTGAAGTTGACCAACACCCAGTTGTGGGTGTTGCGCATGATGTTGACACGGAGGAATAAGAAGTCAAAACCCGTGGTGCGGGAAAAAAGTGGTGGTACGTACTTTTCATTTGTTTAACTTGCTAATCCCCGTATGCGTTACTGATTTGTGCGTTTGCTATCAGAGGAGGCTCCTGTATGGAGGATGTTTGCCCCGGACTTCCAGGGTCAGGTGGAAAAAGTTGTTTGTGCGGATGGCGAGGAGGAGTTTAATGTTATCATTCGAGATAACTTCCGGGTGCCTACTGAGGCCGCATTAGCAGTTGAGTTGCCGCGGGGCAAAGGTATGTTTTATGAATCCTTTATTCTTGTGATAACAATAATGGTTGCACTGACTCACCTCTTGCATGGTTTTCATGCAGGTGATCTTGGGGCCTTAGGGGACCCTGATGCGAAGGGTGTGCCTAAGAGGCAGACGGTGAAAGGCGTGCGCTTTCGCCAAAAGAAAATATCGGAGGTCCCTGTTGTGCCTCATTTGGTACCGCAGGCGGCAGGTATCTCTCACTCTTCTTTTCGTAGATACTTGGATTATGTGATAGTATCTGATACCCTTGAGGGTTTGGGTACAGCTGCGGGCTCGCAGTCTAGTGCTGGGAAAAGGCCAGTAGAAGAGACGGCTGCTGGTGCCGGTGGACCGAAACGTCGGAGGTTGCACTTTAAGAGGACTGTTCCGACATCGAAGAAACCTGCGGTTACTGTTGGTAAGTTTTGTTTAACTGGTCTCAAGTGTGATGTATAACATTTGATTTGACAGCTATTTGATTTTGTTTTGCAGAGCTTCAAGATAAGGATTTCTCTATCTTTGATGCTCCAGAGTCACCCCCGCATGATGTGGGTGCAGGTGTGACTGAGGAACCTTCGACACCTCCTGTCAAGGTGGTGCCCGAGTCAACCTGCGGAAGGAGGGTACCGTAGAGAAGGTTGCGACCCAGATATTCGATACCGTTGACTCGTCCAACAATTTGATCTCTCCCAATGAGGGAGATAATTTGAGTGTGCGGTTTGCTGATTCTGGGAAGCAACAGTCTGATGCAGAACCACAACAAACTGGTGCTGAAGCGCGGTAGCATGATGTTGAGCCGCAGAAGTCTCCTGCTGGTGAGAAGGGTACCGGTTCGTCTGCCGGTGGTGCGGGTTATGATGGGCCTCCAATTCAGCCTGGGGAGTCTGAATTGGAGTATTACTACCGCACTTATACCCAGGGTCGAAGCACTATGTATCACCGACCCCCTGGACTGTTATGCAGGGGGATGATATTTCCAACGACCCTTCGGCATGTAAGGAGATTCTGGGTGGTCTGGGCACCCCCTTCGAAGTTGAACGTGCCTGTGCCGCACCTCGTGAGCTGCGTATAAACCAGCTCTCAACAATGTTAATAGGATCTTCCATTGTGGCGAATGCCATTTTGGAAGATTACAAGGTGTTGGGCCGCCGCGAGGAAGAAGCTGCTCGCATGCGGGCTGAAGCGGAAAAGTTGGTCGAGGTTGCTCGTGCGGGTGCGGAGCAGCTTGAGAAGGATAGAGCTGCTTTTGAGAAGCAGAAGCAGACCGCGGAGTGGGCTGCCACTGCTCAGCTGAAACAGGTTCGTACTCTTGCCAAACTCCTTTCTTATGAACGCAAGAGTTGGAACGAAAAGTTGTCCAATGAGCGTAAGAAGTGGAATGAATCTTGGGCTAAGCAGAATGACACTCTGTTTCGTGCTCGGCAGGAGTTAACGAATGCCAAGGCAGCGAACGTTGCCTTGGGCAAGGAAAAAGCTGCAGCTGAGGCCATTGCGGTTAAAGCGCAGCAGGCGAAGGCCGAGGCCCTAAAGGCGCTTGAAGAGGCCAAGGAAGCCGGGGCGCGTGCTGCAAAGGCCCTTGAAGAAGCCGCAGAGAAGGAGAGCCGTTCTTCTAAGGCTCTTGAAGAGGCGAATGCGGAGCGCATTCGTTTGGATAAAGTTGTTGCCAGCCTTCAGGTATGTTTCGTTACCTCTGTTGTATATTTCCTTCATTATTTTGAAAATGTTTATCGAGTAAACTGTTTTCTGTTTTTTGACAGGCTGAGGTTCAGGCCCGGGAGGTCGCGGTTACAGACCTTACTTCACGCGTGTCGGTTGCGAAGGAGCGGGCTGATGCCGCTGTTGAGGCCAAGGATGCCTTGGTGTCCTCTTTTGACCAGCTGAAGGCTGACCGTGAGTGGTTGCGGACTCACGGTATCGCGCGTGTAAGTATCCGTTGCCTTTATATTTGCTTGGATTATCATCCGAGACTTATGATCTTTTTGTTGCAGATTGTTGAGGCTATCATGGATGCCCCTGAGACCGCAGCTGGCTTGGACTTGGTCAAGCAGCGTGCTCGTGACGCTGGTTTTAAAGCTGGTTACAACCGCTGTATTTCCCATATGAACGTCATGTCTATAGGCGGTGATATCGAAGAGCGATCCGGCTTTCGGGACGTGGATACCGAGTCGCTTCTTAAAGCGGCCGAAGTCTCCTTTTATGATACGTCCCTTGCCTGTGTAGAGGAACTGGACAATTGTTTGGAGGCTGCGGACTATGTTGATCGCCTGCGGATGCTTTATCCGGACGCGGAAGAGGAAGATCCCGCTGGTGGCGCCGGAGGAGATGCGGGAACCAGCGGTACAAAATAGGGTTTAGGTTGGCTAGTGTGCCTCCTTTTTGTTTTCCTCTTGTATAGAATAGGAACTTTATGTAAATTCATTAAGCATCACGTGGGTGCTTGAATTTTTTGAATATAAAGTTTTTTGTTCAGTTTGTACAAGTGTTTTTAATTCTTGCATGTCTGAACGTATGTACGCGTAACTTTACCCATTTGTGAATGGGGTCAAGTATACTCCATACTTTTGTCGTATGAGTACGCGTCAATTCTGTTATTTACCGCGTTAGGGTTTTAGAATTGTGTAAGCTTTGTAAAAGCTTATATATCCGGAACTCTACCCATTTGTGAATGGGGTCAAGTGTACTCCATACCTTTGTCGTATGAGTACGCGTCAATTCTGTTATTTACCGCGTTAGGGTTTTAGAATTGCGTAAGCTTTGTAAAAGCTTATATATCCGGAACTCTACCCATTTGTGAATGGGGTCAAGTGTACTCCATACCTTTGTCGTATGAGTACGCGTCAATTCCATTGTTTGCCTTTTTGGGCTCAGGAATTGTGTTAAGTGTTAGCAAAAAACTTGTTTATCCAGCCGGATAAATATGCAAGTCTTTTTGCCTTCTGCTGGCCTATTACAATATTTGTGTGTGGTTACCACTTTGTATGGGTATCGCGAATGAAGATTTTGCCAATCTGTTTTTGGGATACCGCAAAATGGAACACGCATTTGTAATAGTAGTAACAAACAATAATGTATAAAATTGCTTATTTATTTATTTGCAAATGGCCTGCGGCCCGATAGGTTACATAGAGAAATGTAAGGACATCTCTTACATATAACAGCGTCGAAGCTGTTGTGCATTCCATGTGCGTGCGATAGGTTCGCCTTCTAGCGTTTGCAATTTGTACGCGCCTTTCCCTAAGACCTCTTTGATGAGGTAGGGTCCTTCCCACTTGGGGGCAAGTTTGCCTGGGCGCTCGGCATTGGATGCCTCATTGTCGCGTAGGATGTAGTCTCCTGGGTTGAAAGTACAAACGCGGACGCGCGTGTTGTAGTACTTTTCAAGTTTGGATTTATATTTGGCCTCGTTGATGGCAGCGTTTTCGCGCCTTTCTTCCAAGAGTTCCAAATCGATCCTGCGTTCCATGTTGTTGTCTAGTTTTTCAATAGCCAACATTCTAGGAGAGGGGAGACCTACTTCTGCGGGGATCACCGCTTCTGAACCGTAGACTAGGCTGAAGGGTGTTTCCCCATTGCTTGTTTTTTGGCTTGTACGGTGAGCCCATAAGATACTTGGGAGTTCATCGACCCAGCCACGCCTGGTCGTTCCCAACCGTGCCTTGATCCCTTCGACTAGGCTTTTATTGATACTCTCAACTTGGCCGTTCCCTTGCGGGTGTGCGACTGATGAGAATATGTGCTCAATATGTAGTTCTTGTAACCATTTTTGAAATTCGTCGGCAGCGAAGTTGGTGCCGTTATCGGTGACAATGCACATTGGTAAACCGAAACGGCAGATGATGTGTTCCCAAATGAACTTTCTTGTTATCATAGCGGTGGTTGAGGCGAGCGGTTTTGCTTCTACCCATTTTGTGAAGTAATCGACCGCTACTATGATAAATTTAACCGCACCCGGAGCGTCAGGGAAGGGTCCCACCACGTCAATTGCCCATTTCTGAAAGGGCCATGCGGTTGTGACGGGGACTAAGTTGTTCTTTGGCCGCAAGGTTTTTGGAGCATGACGTTGACAGTCAATGCATTTGCGCAACTCTTTGACGGCGTCCAGGTGCATGCCGGGCCAGTAGTACCCGGCATTCATGATTTTGGCCACTACCATGCGTGGTCCAGCATGTATGCCACATATGCCCTCGTGTATCTCTCGGATGAGGTATGTGGCGTCCTGCGGGTTGACGCATCGCAGGAGTGGCCCGAGGTATGACTTTCGGTATAAGATACCGTCTCCCATTTGATAATGGCATGCTTTGTATTGTAGCTTGCGTGCCTCTGATTTGCTTTTGGGAGTCACACCTGATTGTAGATATGCGATAATAGGTGTCATCCATGATGTTGTACCGTATTGAATGACATTGACTTGGCGTAGGGGTACCGAGGGATTTTGCAGAATTTCGATGCGTATCTTCTTTGCCAAGTGTTGGAAGCTGGTAGATGCAAGTTTTGATAGTGCATCTGTAGACTTGTTTTCGCTTCGATTAATATGGCGAATATTGAACGAGGCGAATTTGGATATTAGTTGCAGGGCTTGCTCGAGGTAGAGGATCATGATATCCCCTTTTGCGACGTAGTCGCCGCGTATTTGGCCTGCAACTAACAAAGAGTCGACGTGTGCTTCCAGGTGTTGCACGCCGATTTTCACTGCTAAACGTAGCCCCGCTAACAGGGCCTCATATTCTGCCTCGATGTTTGTGCTTCTGAAATCGAGGCGGATTGCATATGTAAGCTCTTGGCCGTCGGGGCTGACGAGTCGCAGACCTGCACCCGCACCTTCCTCGTTAGAGGCACCATCGGTGAATAGTGCCCATGTTTCTAAGGAGGATGGCGTTGGTGCAGGAGTTTGTGCTTCTTCGCATTCTTGGGTGCGATTCACCGGTACTTCGGCGGCGAAATCAGCTAAGATCTGGCCTTTAATCGTGGGGCGCGGTTTATAGTGTATCGTGTGCGCGCCCAGCTCGATTGCCCATTTTGCTAATCTCCCAGAGATGTCGGGTTTGGATAGGATCGGGCCGATCCTGTAATTGGTTAGCACTGTAATGACGTGGTTTACGAAGTAGCGTCGTAACCGTCTTGAAGCGTGCACTAATGCTAGCACCAATTTTTCCATTATTGAGTATCTCGTCTCTGGGTCGTTGAGCATCTTGCGGATGTAATAGATGGGTGTTTGAACCCCCTGTCGCTCCACTATCAGTACCGCACCCACCGCGTTGTCCGCGGCGGATAGGTATAATATGAGTGGCTCATCCTTGCGTGGTGCGGTTAGAGTTGAGAGTTGTATCAAACACTCCTTCATTTCCCGGAAGGCCTGTTCAGCCTCTGCGGTCCACTGGAATTGTTCTTTCTTTGAACAGCTCCGCAGGGTCTTGATGAACGGATAAGACTTAGCTGCATGGTTGGCTAAGAATCTGTTGAGTGCCGCTAGCCTGCCGGCTAGCGTTGCATATCTTTCATCGATGAAGGCGATGGCATGCGCTCGATCGCCTGGACTTTCTCCGGGTTTACCTTGAATCCATCTTTAGTCACGATGAACCCAAGGAATTTGCCTTCTTCCATTCCAAACGAGCATTTCCCTGGATTGAGCTTTATGTTAACGCTTCGCAGAGTTTGGAATGTTCTTTCAATATCCGTGAGCATGGTATCCTCTTCCATGCTCATGACGACCAGGTCGTCCATGTAGATTTCGACACTTTTGCTTATTTGCCCGCGGAAAGTGTCGTTTATCAACTTTTGATAGGTTGAGCCCGCGTTGCGCAACCCAAACGGCATCTTTGTATAACAGTAATTTCCGGTGGGAGTCCGGAATGCCGTTTTGTCTTCATCCTCGATTGCCATTTGTACTTGATGGTACCCTTTGTAGCAATCGAGGAAACACTTCCACCTGAATGGTGCGAGATTATCGACTTTTTCGTCGATTTCTGGAAGCGCGTAATAATCCTTGGGGCAGGCTTTGTTAAGGTCTTTGTAATCGACGCACATGCGCCAGCCCCCAGACGGTTTTTCTACCATGACTGGGTTGGATAACCAAGTCTGGTATTTGACTTCCCGCAGGATGCCTGCGGAGAGCAGTTCTTCGATCTGCTCTTGCATCGCCTGATTTTTAGCTGACCCAAGGTGGCGTTGGCCTTGGATCACTGGCTTAATACCTGGCAAGGTATTCAAGTGATGTTGCGCAATATCACGTGGGACCCCGGTCATGTCTGCGGGTGTCCACGCGAAGATGTCTTGGTTCCTGAAGAGAAGCTGCTTCAGGTGCGCTTTGGTGGTCGGGGACAAGGCGTGACCCAATGTGACCTTTTGTTCTGGGTATCTCGCGTTGAGAACCCATTTTTCTGGTTGGTCGTTGGGAGTGGGCCTTGCGACCTTGGTCGGACGTACTTCGTCCGACATCATGACGTCCCTGCGGGCATAGATTATCGCGACCCCCGATTCGGTTGGGAAACCGACCGCAGAGTGGGGGACGGATGTAATCATATTGAAATCTCCTTGGGATTCTCTCCCGAGGAGTACGTCATATCTGGAGGTGTGAGGTAAAACCATGAAGTTTACCTCTTCTGTCCTTGTGCGATTTCCGTTGGAAAGACGCACAGGAAAAGTAATTTGGCCCAGGGGAAAGACAGTTTCCCCTGCGAACCCAGCCAATGGGTAATCTACTGCTTGCAACCGATCTTTGTCCTCCTGGTCGAACTGGTTGAAGCATTGTTCGTAGATTATATCAGAAGTACTGCCCGGGTCAATGAATAGACGCTCGGTGTAGTAGTGTGCCAGTTGGCCTGAAATAACGACGGCGCGCCTATCGCGCGGTCCGCCTCGGACTTTTGGAAAGACGACTTGCTCGTCTTTCCAGTCACATTCCGGCCTTCTCGCCGCTTTGCGCGGCCTGCCTTTGCCTCCGTGGATCATGTGGGTGGAAGCCACGTACATGGTTCTCTTCCCGGAGGAGGTACCTTCGCCATGAGGGGTGATGCGCTTGGTGGGTTTTTGCCCACCTGGCAAAAGGTGTTGCAGTTTTCCCTCCTTTAAGGCCCGCTCAATCTCCAGCCGGAGACTGATGCAGTTGTTGGTGGTGTGGCCCGAGTCCTTGTGGTACTCACAGTAGAGTGTGAGGTCCTGATTTTTCTTGGACTTCATTGGTTGGGCCGGTCGCAAGAACTGTGGGTCCGCAAGGAGGACCTCACTTGGCGACATGGTGATCTCGGTCCAGTTGCGGTCCCGAGAATCTTTTTTTGATGCCCGACTGTCTCGGGCGGGGTTGTAGTTCCTTGGGTCGAACGTGTTGGTTCGCGGGAAATACTGTTTGGAAATATCACGATTTCCCACGTCCCGGTTGCGTTTATTGTTACGCTTGGACCCTTGGTGGGACGTTTCGGCTTGGGGCTTTGCCTTTGCCACGTGCGGTTCAAGTGACCGCTGTGTCTGGGCGTATGTCTTGACCGCGGTCATAACATCCTCCCATTTTTTGGGCAGGCCCTCCTTGCCAGAGATGGTCATGATAATCTCTCTGTCTTTGACGGCCCGGATGAAGTGGTTTCATGCCATCTGGTCTGCCACGTCACCTATCTCCAGGCACTCTTTATTGTAACGGACGACGAATGCCTCGAGGGATTCGTCGTCCCTTCGCCAGATGTTCATGACGTCCAACGAATCACGTTCGTGGCGTCGCTGCTGGCTAAAATGGGCGAGGAACTTGGTACGCAAGTCCTCGAATGAATCCAGTGATCCCACTGGCAAAGAATCGAACCATGCCCTGGCCAGGCCCGTAAGGGTCTGGGGGAAAAAATTACACCAAGTGGGTTCATCCCACTGGCCGTTGATGCCCGCGCCCATGAAGATGTTCATGTGGTCGTCCGGGTCGGTCGAACCACTGTATTTCCCAACGTTGAATGGGAACTTTGTCGTGGTGACATGGGCGTTGGCGATCCGCGTGCCGAACTTGGAATTTTCGGCCGCTGCCTTTGGTCTGTATGGTTCATTCGCAGGGCGCTTAGCCGCCCCTGAGGTATGTGTTGCGGGGGTGACTGAGAGGAACGTAGTTGCGTCCTCCCGGTCTGCTGCTGGTGTCATGTGAATCCCCGCGGTAGGTACAGTCGTCAGGGTCGGTATGACCGTACCCTTCGGTGTATGGTTGTGGGCCCAATCGGCTCTGAATGCCTGGGCCGCGTCGGGAGGTTGATCGCCTCCTGTCCTCGCCATGGGGACCAAGGCGGGTATGCACTGGTCCTCTGGTGTGGGACCCGTATGAGGAATCGTCCTCGTTGAGGGTGTGGACCGAACAGTAAGACGATCCGCGGTCTTCACGTCGGCTTCTTGAAGCCGGGCGTGAATGTATCCTGCCGTCGTATTGTAAAATACGCTCAGCAGGGGTGTGCGGTGCTGGGGTAGGCCCAGCTTGTATATTCGCTTCCGTACAAGCGCGGTTGTATGCTGCTGTCAGCAAGGCTGCCTGCTGCTCGTACCAAGTATGAACGGTCATGCCTGGTGGGATCACAGATGCGAACTGTGATAAGTCATGTCCAAACATAAAGGAGGGACTCCTTTGTGTGGACGTGCCGATGTGTCCGGGTTGGGAGGTCGAGGCATTGACCCCTACCGGAGGTGGGATTGAGGGATTTGGGTTATCCGCAGTGTTGTTTTGGTGATCAGTCATGATCTTGAGAGAGGGAAAAGGATAGATGAGAAAATGCTAAGAGTAGCGGTGGGCGCCAATGATGAAACAATGGTTAACCGGGCAGGGTTAACACACTGGTCTCGTCAAGAAGGGTTAATCCCTTCCTCTCGAGGATCGCTGGCTGGATCACCGGTGGTTGATCTCCTGCACAAGGAAACAAGCCGTGACTCGTAACAAGGAGGATGGGGTGGGGGGTGCTCCTTGTTACCACTCTCCGGCGTGAGAATCAGTAGTTTGCTTGAGAAGCAAAGTAAGATAGTAGTAGTAGTGAGAGAGTTGTGAAGATATACCTCAAACCTGGTTTGGGGTTGGTATTTATAGCCGAGGAGTGAAGGAGGAGGATGATGGATGGACTGACGACGTGCTGCACCTTTGCAGGTGTGTCAGGCTTGTCGGTTGTGGAGGTTACGCCACGTCAGTCCATTGCTTACGTAGCTCTGACAGGTAACTGCCATTGGTGCCATTTGCACTGTGGTGTCAGTCCCACTTGTTGAGTGCATAGGATGCGGTGCAAGCCGCATCGCTGCATGCGGTAACGTCTGAGGTTACCGCGTCTCCTACTTGTGATCAAGAAATACGCGAGATGCGGTGCTGGCCGCATCGTCGTCCGCGGAGACTATTTGCCTGCATCTCTTGTCGTGACGAAAATGCCCATATGGTGCGGTGCCAGCCGCACCGTTATGTTCATCTTCTTCTATGCCTAAGGTAAGGCTTCCTTGTATTGATAGAAGTGTTCACTGGACGCGGTGCGAGGCCGCATCGCTGTGAATACTTCCGTTTTCATACACCAGATGTGATGCTATGTCGCATCACTCTACCGTTCTCATGTTCCATGTAAGTCCTCCTTCGTTACTAGATAGATTGGATTCAACCTTTGTGCCGACGCGTTCTCGCATGGGCACAAGTAGGTTGTTAGCTGGTGTGGGTTTTGATAAGGGTAATGGTCACTCGCGGTCGATGCTGACGCGAGATCTGGGACCATACCCCTTCAACAATGATAACAAAAGAAGAAGGGGAATTGGCCTGACAAAGGCACAAAATGAAATAATATTCTAGAAATATAAATAAAATTCTATGATTACGAAACAAATTTGTTGCAGATTCCAGTAGAAATATAAATAAAATTCTATGGTTACGAAACAAATTTGTTGCAGATTCCAGTTCCAGATACACAAGAGGGGAATCAATCGGCTCATGAACTGTCATGAGATCTAATGGATGATATTGCTTAGATCAGATCTCGTTCCCCACTGGCTAATCTCGGCTTCCCGCACAACCTATCCATTGCTTCTTGGCATATCTCACCGAACCACTCATCTTCAGGAAGTACGTACACTGCCACAAAAGAAAAAAATATTAAAATAATGATTTTAGTATTTCAAAAATAGAGAAAAGTGTTCCGATAGTACTTGTGGTTTGTCCATTTTCACCTTTAATCTTTAACTTTTTAAAATTACAGCTATAGTCCTCAATTTTTGTAATTTCGTTCCCGAATAGTCCCTGACGCGGATGGGGGTTAGTTTTTTGTGTTAAGTGGATGTGAAATGACCAAAATACGCTTTCTATTAAATTAATAACTAAAGTTAAAAGAAATATAATAAATATTTGAATTTTATGTGGGACCCACACCCACCCCACCCATTTCATCTTTCCCATTCTAAACCACCCACCAACCTGTATGCATCAAAGACTTATTCATTATACTCTTATGCATATAAGAGTTGTACTTTGTGTGTAAATGACTAAATTGTCCTTATAGTTAACAGATTTGGTGGATGATGTTAAAAAATTTGGACTCAAATGGTTATAAAAAGTGGTTGTATGGACTCATGGCGTTAAACATTTTGATTTTGAACTCAAGTGGTTAACACCCTTAAAACACAGGGACTCATAAAGTAATTTTCTCTTGAACTTAATAATTCCAACTATTAGCAATAGGTCGGGTCCTAACTACATAAATATACACTGATGGTCCCATCTTTTAACCTATTTTCTCCCAACGAGCCTTTCTAACTGAGTTCTAACCCCATTAATATTTTGTTGACGAACGCTGAAGTAGCACAAACCTTTGTTATTTGATGAGGCGTCTGCTTTTGTGGCACTTTTATTGCCACCTCATCTTCACCTCAACCACCATCAGCCACTAACACCACCCACCACCACCGCCATCAGTGATCACCACCACCCACCACGACCACTCGCCACCATCACCACCACCCACAACCATCAGCCACCCTCAAAACCCCAATCTTTCTTTAAAATCGCGAAATACCAACACCATCAATGCATTTTTTTCCGGCAAAAACGCAGTGGTGGTATTTCGTGATTTTCCGACAACACAAGTAGGAACTCTAGTGAGGGTGGCGGCATGGGGTTATAGATGCGAAGGGCAGAGGTGTGTGACGACTAAAGGTGTCAGGAAGTGGTGGCGAGTGATGATGGTGATGGCCGGTGGTGATGTTGTGTCACACCCCAACCGATGGCTGAAACATCAGAGTGAGACGAAAACGAGATTGCTCGAGACTTCATAATATGCTAATGTGACAATATTTAAATAAACCATATTTCATTTAATTCTAAATAGAAATACATTGTAACACCCCGAAATTTTCGTCGAATTATGCGACGACACGTTTCCCGAATTTCCAACTAATCCCGACTATGTGGAAGGAGATGAACCAAAAAATGCCAAAATGGGGAAGATATAAAGTCTGAGGACTAAAACTGTAAAAATCTCAAAATATTGTTCTTGGAGGTCCCTTTCGGACCGCAAGGCTTAGCCCTTACGGTCCGCAAGGGTGTTTCAAAGAATCAGCGCGCCAGAGGTCCTTACGGACCGTAAGACACCACTCTTGCGGTCTATAAGGGGCTGCCAACGACAACAAGATGGCAGCTGGCGTGCCAAGGCTGCCAAGCTGCTACCTAGCTCCGGTTTGTGCCACTATAAACCTCCATCCTCCATGTGTTGTGATACTAATCAACTCCTAATGATCATTGGCAACACTTGTCATGATTTGAGGACATTTTGATTAGTATAAATAGCTTCCCATGGTGTTCATTCAAAGTCACACTTTCACATTCACTCTCAATCCTACACTTGGAGCTTCTCTGGAGATTAGGGGCTGCTCTCAAGTATTCTTTGTTGTTCCTCAATCCTAGTAAGTCTTCTCCTTTGGTCAATTTCATTAATTTAATTAGAAACAATTTGACTTTTCGTTTGACTTTCAGTTCTGACCATTATGGTCAAGTCAAAGTTCGAATCAAACTTTCCTACGTGATCGTAATAATGGTATGATTCCTCTCCAATCATACCCTCCGACAATCACGTTTATTAAGTGAAATGACGGGTCAAGCATGTTTACTTTAAAAGTAGGGTTATTGGATTTTATCAATCCTAACTATTGGGTATTGGCCGCTGCCACTCCAACTATCACTTTAACTCCCACCACTCCCAACTTAACACTTTGTGTGTTGTGTGACAAACCGAATCGATACCGTCTGAACAACATCGAGATAAGTACCGGTTTTCTCGACGTTTCTACCGGTGTTGTGGTGAACTAAATTGCTTCTGACCCAATAACATCGGCACTAGCATCAGTTGCTACATCAAGTGTCGGTATTATACCGGTGCTGTAACGAATCGAACCGATATTGACGGAGTGTCGGCGTCATTGCACGCTTAACCCTACTAGTTCAATTATTTCGGGTTGGAAATGAAAGTCTCCATAAACTTCAGGGTCCATCCTTTCCCCACACACTTTTTATATAACAACCATCGCCGTCTGCGTCACACGCATCACGTTATCGAACAGATTGGTTCCGATCGAGCCAGAAACACACCAAAACACAAATTAGGGTTTCAATGGCGTCAACCGCTGCGGTGCCGTTTTGGAGATCTGCTGGTATGACCTACATAACCTACTCCAACATATGTGCTAACCTTGTGAGGAACTGTCTCAAAGAACCCTACAAATCCGAAGCAATCAGCCGTGAAAAGGTCCATTTCTCCGTCACCAAATGGGCCGATGGCAAGCCTGAGAAGCCTAGTAAATTCTTCTTCTCCTTCAAACTGTTTCCGATTGTTTCGATTTGTTGTTTTTCTAGATCTAGGGTTTGGTTACGGCATGCGATTGTTGGTGATTCTGTTTGTACGGTTGTTTGATTGCTTTGTTTTGTTATGATACGCCTGCATATATTGATGAATAATGTTAATATGACGGTTGTTTATTGATTTTGGGGGAAAGTTATAATTTCTTTGGAGATTGCCTATTTTTTTTTGCCGTAGGTTTGTCTTTGGATGTTTAATTGCAGAAATGATAATTAGGTTGATGTTATGTGATTTGGAGGCAGTTGACTTTGTTTATTGATCTGATAATATGGTTTGTTGGACTAATTTGATAATGTTTTTGCATCTGTTTGTTTGTTTGTTTGCATTCACTTATTTTGCGGATGGCCAGATTTGTATTATGTAATTTTGCTGTTTAGGGTCTCAAAATGTTATTAGTCTACATGTACGTAATATTTTATAAATAGCGTTACACTAGAAAAAGAATTTTGAAAATTTTTATATGTATATTACATCAAAATACCCTTGTATATATGATATTTTACATGTATATTTAACAAAAACCTATAAATCCAGCTATTTTATAGCTATATCTAATTGATATTAACATCAAAAAAAAACCCCAAACTGTCGCTAAGCTCGCTATTCATCGCCATAACCAAAATAGCGACACATAGTCGCATCGCCATAAGGCGCGCTATAGCGATCGCTATGGTCGCTATCGACAACTATGCTAATGCCTGGATATAATTTGCAAAGGTCATGCTATAGTGGGTTGACTCTGCTACCTTGGTTTAAAAAAGCGCGCCTAGGCGCAAGGCGCAGGGTGTACAAAAGGCGCAGGTGAGGCGTGCTTTTTAGCCTAAAATTTGACCTGAGGCGCAGGTTAGGCGTGCGCCTTTTGTACACGGGAGGTTTCTGTGCAGCTGAGTGTTGTACAATAGGCTTTTTATGTTGTACATTTCTATTTTTTTTCATTTTAAAACATATTTAAAGCTTAATTTTAGCTAAATCAAAGGTAGGGGATCTAAAAACCTATGGGATATATAAAATAATATATATAATCACATTGCGCCTTGCATACGAAAAGCTTACCGCTTTTGCGCCTCGGTTTTAGACCTCGTCACTTTTGTGCGCTTCCCGCTTTTTTAAACCAAGTCTGCTACATGAAATAATGGCCACACCTGACATTGGATTTTTGTTGCAAAAATGATATTTGGCATTGCTTTTTAAAGAGAGTGGGTTTGTGAAATATAATATTTTTAAGAAAACTTTTCTGTTAATATCTGTTTTATCATATAGTATATGGGATCTGGGGTGGGAATTGGAAGTGGGGGATACTTGACTAACCTTTTTAGTTTCTCTCAGCTCATTTAGGTAGTAAAATTGGTCTGAGGTTAGAAATGGTCAGTTAATGTACATATGAATGGGTTGATTCCGTCTGTCTTTTAACAGGTCAAATGGGTACACTAAAGAATTTAACTTGAAATGAAATTGTTCAAGTCTGTCAAAAGTCTCACCCAAAGTGTACTTTTAAGGCATAAACATCCTAAATCACTTATTAAAATTGAGACTGTTACTGAAATAATACAAATTAATCATTAAAGTAGTTGGTTTTTTGTTTAACAAAAAGTGTTTTGGTTCAAAATGACCTAATCCTAATCCATTATAAATGCTCCCTACTACTTGCTATCATTCGAATATGTTTTGACCCGTTAGCCAGGCCTCCCTCCTGCCAATTGGTCTCTGTCCCGATTGTCATGTGCCTTAGGTCCAAGGCTTGATACAAAACTACAATCGAGCCGGGGGTCTCACTGGAAGCAGCCTCTCTAGTCCTACGGGGTAGAGGTAAGGCTGTCTACATCTACCCTCCTCAGACCCTACCTTAGCTTTGCTATTGGTGGGATTTACTGAGTATGATGATGATGATGATTATGATGAGTTACATAGTTAGGCATGTTTTAGCCAGGCCTTCTTCCTGCCATCTATATATACTTGTTTTCTTGATTTAAATTCTTGTATAGAATTTTCTTCCCTTAGAATTATTGCTATTATGATTATTACTCTTGTTATTATTACATTTCATATATTATTATTTTACTGTAATTATTATCTTGTAACAGTTTTTCTGACCTTTATTTTCATTCTCTTGGAACAGCTATTAGGTCTGATACTCCTGAAGAGTGAAGCAGGAATATGTTACATTGTGTTCATGTTACCGAAGTTGATTTCTGAATTACAAAGCCTCGCCTTTAAAGTTAACTGGCTTGCTTCTTGAACAACGCACTCATTAATAAACATTTTGGTGATTTGTTTTTTGTATTTGAAGATTGTTAAAACGGATTTTGTTGAATCCAGTACAATGATAATGAAGACTATAAGGTGCACACTAGCCATTAGACAATAAATGGTGAGGGCGTTTTTGATTTCTAATGATCCTATTTTAACTCATTGATACCACCACATAACATGTTCAATTTCGAACAGGGGTGAGCAAATTAAACGCCATAATCGATAACCGAATCATAACTGACGTAATCTAACCGAACCATAACCGATGACCAACATAACCAATGGTTATGGTTATGAAGGTTTGGTTAACCGACCAATTGGTTACGGTTATGAAGCTTTGGTTAACCGATATAATTGATTCGAACTTGTAATGTTAAGTCTATAATTCGATATAATGGATTTCTGTTTTACAATAGCCATGTAGATGTTTCTTCCTAAGATAAAATTATGTTAGTAACAAAATGATATTGATGTAGATGTCCTTATTTTGATGAAGAACTGAGGTGTTATGTTCGTATGAATTTTCTATATAACAATAAATACATAATTACTTTACTAAAAAGGATCCCACATCGGTAGTTTAACAAAAAAGTGTAGTCTCAAATTATGTAAAAAAAGTCCAAGCTAAGTCCAACATGGTGGGTTTCATTCTTATGTTCTAGGCCTATTAGCGTATAATTATTTAACTTTATCCCAAAAGTTAGTTTTAGGTAAAAATTTTGGTTAATCATCGAAATTAACCGAAACCGAGCCATAACCAATTAACGATAACCGAAGTTCGGTTATTGTTATGGTTAAGAAAATCCATAACCGAAGTTAGCAATTATGGTTATGGTCAGTGGTAAAACCAAACCAAACCGACTCATACACACCCCTAATTTGGAATACTAATAACAGATATTCATCAGTAAGACAAGTAAACGGGTCGAGTTTGATCTGTAACGATCCTATTAATTCCTATGTTAATTCTTTGATACCATATAACTCGTTCAACATTGAATACTGACCATGAGTTTTGCCAGTAGGATCTGCAAATGGGCCGAGTCTGATTTGTATTTGTGATGATCATATTATCTCTAATTCTCTTTGATAACTCATTGATACCACATAACGTGTTCAATTTGGAACACCAACAATGAATTTTCGTCAATAGGACCTGTAAACTGGCCGACTTTGATTTGCAATGATCCTATTAATCTATAATAACTCATTGATACCACATAATTTGTTAATCTACATATACCAACCACGAAGTTTCGTTAGAGGACGTTTAAATGGGCCGAGTAAACGCATACATCGAATGATAGCAAAATTGAATTGTTATCATCAATTAATAAAAACCTGAAAATATCTAGACTTAAAAATAAAATGGCTTTAGTTCATGATTTTTTTTCTATAGTAGATACTACCAAACATGTTTAATCCTAAAGTTTTCATGATTTCATTATTGTTGGTCGAATTGCAACTTTTTTCCAGAACGAGATCCTTACACATTCATTAAATCTACTCCTAAATTTCACACCAATGTCACTACGGAACTAAAACCAACACTACTTGAGAGGAGGAGACACCTTATTATACTCTTTGATGCCATTGGGCTACAAGCCCTTTAGTTAGAACAAAACTTTCTAACGTATTTAATGATAAAGCTTCTTTTATACATTGTTAACAATTTAAAGTTGGATATATTTGATATCCTACTATCTTTCCTTTAGAGTCTAGACAACCCGAACTCAAATATGTTTACCATATCACATTTTTTACCATTAAAATCAAACAATTAAAACTTTGAAAGTACCTTAACTTAAAAAGAAAAAAAGTTCCTAGAAGATCTTGCTTGCCATATTATTATCTTTCTTAAATTGTAAAGTTGGTGCCTTTGTGGCTTTGTCTATACTACATTCATCCTTATTCTTGGTTTGATATTTCTATCCTTCTCTTTTTCTTTACACTTCTCTATATATGTATGCAAAGTTACCATTCAAAACTAATAATGACCGGAAGAAAATATAGAAATAGAAACTTGGAAGAGATAGTTCACTTGTAGTATGAAGAGACAATTCAAACTTTGATGGAGAAAAATAATTTGATAGGATTTTTTCTTAATATTACGTAAAATATTTATTACATCACAAAAAAGTATTTTAGATACGTATCTTATAGTTTAAGTAATTCATGAATAAGGTTAATATTTTAAAAAGACTATCTAATGCCATTTTCACAATTCGATGTAAGCGGTGTAAATTCACGTTTTGACCTAAAGTTTTTAGAAACGAATCGGTTAAATATAATACGTTTTCATGCTTATTTTTATGTACGTTTTCAGTTGTTCTATGTTTTAACGTAAGTTAAAAAACCCCTATTTACTCATGTGCTTATTTTTATGTAAATGTCGGTATAAATTCACGTTTCAACGCAAACAACATAAATTCACGTTTCGAGGTAAAAAAATTTAGAAATGAGTCGGATCAAATGCTATACTTTTTGATGCTTATTTTTATATGCGTTTTCAGTTGGTCTATGTTTTGACGTACGAGTAACTGCAGATTTTGACGCCGCTAAGTTTTGATGCAAAGGTAAGGGCAATGTAGTGGTTAGATGGAACCCCACTAAACGAACCAACTCAGGTTCGATTCCATTTCTTTTATACAATACAAATTCAATTTACTTTAATTTTTTATCCAACCGCAATGTTTATAGGTTACATTTAATTAGATCAGATATGTTGAAACACGATTGCTGACGCATTACATAACGTCTAATCTAATAGATTCGATGTTTGTAACGGACCCACGGCACATCACCCTCGGATCATATTACTAGTTTCCTTATAAAGTATTATCCAACAATAATGAATGGCATAAGAAAACAAAACAAAAAATTAAAAAGAAAATTCGAAAAAGTAATCTAAAATAAAATAAAATAAAAATAAACTAATAATTAGATATACAATCGTCTAAGCCTGTCAAACCAACTAATCCCCTCTCTCTCTCTCTCTCTCTCTAAACTCTCTCTCTCTCTCTCTCTCTCAGGTGGATATATCCACCGTAGCTGTAACCGCCGTTGATTCTTCTTTTATCAAACACCTTTCTACTCAGATCTAAAACTTCAATTCATTCAACAATTCATTTCTCCAGTTGTTGTACCTACTGATTCATCACCCCTCTGATCTTCTTCTAGTATTCTATGGCTTCCAAAACATCATCTAGGTCAAGAGCCACTGCTCCTGCAAAGACTAGCTCCAAGGAAACCGCCCCTAAGCTCGAAGAAAATCTCAATATCTTCAAGTCCGATAAGTTTGACGCTGATGCCTTCGTCAACTCCAAGTGTAATTCCATGAACGAGAAGGTATGTATGTGCTTCTCAAATGCTTCATCCAATCATTCGTCTCATATTAGTTCTGTTTCTAGGTATAATTCGTGAGGAATCGTAGTGATTTGGAAATTTTAACTGGAATTGTCTTCAGGTTTACTTAATTATATAGATTAGTATAGTTTAGGTTGGGTGATGATGTGGTTATAATCGAAAGAAAGTCGTGTTTGTGAGCCGACTGGTTATGCTGGTCGGTTAGGAATTTAGGATCATTATTGTAGGATGTATGATTCCATTGTTCATTGCATTATTAAATGTATCAATAATAGGTCCACATTATACTTGAATCCACCTTTAACTTATTCGCCGTATAATATGTTACAGCATTTAGTTGTCAATAAAATTTGGTGCAACCATGTTGCTTGGTTTAAAAGGTGCAAAGGGAAATACATCAGGGCCAAAAAGTTGTGCCTTATGTGATTCTAGCTCAAAATTGATCAAAACTAGAGTAGGTAGGATTTAGGAGGTTTATGAATGTTTAACTTGATAAATAGGTTTATATGTAAAACAGATGGGAGATAAGCAGGTTTTGGTTGTAAATAAAGCTTTTTTAGTTAATTAGTTGTATATGCCTCACGGCTTCAGCTTTTGGGACCAAACGCCTTGGAGCGCCTAGCACTTTTTTTAAGACAAGCCATATAGAAGCCTAGAAGGTATTCTTTGGTTTGTCCAGCTTTGTTCGACACTTTGACATGGATCATGGATAGCACTAACTTTGGATATTACTTCTCTACAAATGTAATATTGTAATGTATGTATTACTTCTTCAATATTTTCAAATTATCTGACATATCTGCTTACTTTTACTCTTATGATAATTATGATTAATTCGTTTTCCCAATAACATGTGGTTCATATTAGTAGTTGGTTTTAAATGATGTGAAGCGCTAGTCTCATGTACGCAAGTCACACCAAATTTAGAATACTTAATAGATTAATTTTTGATAATTTTACCTTGTTAATACAACACCCAAAAATAAGGTAATAAAAAACACACAGCTTAATAGTGTAAAAGCTGTGAGCTAGTCTATATGTGAGATTTCTTATAGCTATTTTCAACTATACAAGCTTTGTGTACATCCAAATTCCAAAACACCCTGCTCAATTACCCAAACCCATTTACCTGCATCAAAACCATATAACAAACACAACAAACATACCCGATAAAATCCCCTGGCTCTAAAACAGCCTCTTTTTGATACGTAAAGTATAGTAAATCCAGGTAACAAATAGTATGTTGAAGATGTTAAAAGCCTGAATATTTAAAAATTTAAAGTTTGTAGAAATGTGGGTGAGTATTCGAATTTCGATATATCTAGTCGGTTTTGAGGTGAGTTTAAGTTCTAGTTTCAGATAATGGCTATCCTAATGATATATTTTAAATACATAAGACCATAAACGGGTATACCCATGAACCCGATGGGTAATGAGTAATGGGTAGCAGAGTATGGGACCCGGTTTACCAATACCCGACTCATTGCCATCCCTATATAGATCTGGTAGTGCCCTGTAGTATGCTATACGAGCAAAATGAAACAAGGGGATTACTCCCCCACAATCTACATATACCATTGCAAAGGATTTTGATGATGTGTAAATATGCTACTTTTGCATTTGTTTGCTCTTATTTATGTGTGCTTACTTGCTAGATAATCATATATCAGATATATTGATACACAATTTGAATTTTGTTTGTTAAATATATACTATATAGTATATAGTATATATTATCAAATGTAGGCAAGTTTTTTATATGTTCATGGGTACACTTATTAAGTGGTACTAATGATGACAACTAGAGTGCATGGGGTGTTTCATGTTTGGGTCTGGCAGTCCAAAAATACTAAATTCTATTTGTAGCTGGCATATGAATATGCATAATTATTTAGATATAAGTAAGAGGTATAACTTAAAAGTACTTAACAAAGAACCATCATTGAAGTAGTTATTCGTGTACCATAATGATCCATCAGATCACTTCAGATTATAATATTAATACAATGCTATATCCTACAAACACATGAACAACGTGTCGATAATTATAACTAACATATACCACATCCACTTACCAGGAGATAAGGCAATTATGCTCATATCTTTTGGATCTGAAGAAAGCTTCTGCAGAGGAAATGCGAAGGAGTGTATATGCTAATTATACAGCATTCATACGGTAAGTCTCTTCCATAAAAATATTAAATTGAATATGAACTTGTGTTCTGTCTACGTCACTGCTAATATTTTAATTGCTAAAAATTCCCAGTACATCAAAAGAGATATCAGATCTAGAAGGCGAGCTACTATCGATAAGAAACTTACTATCTACTCAGGCTACCTTAATTCACGGTCTAGCTGACGGGGTCCATGTAGAATCATTGTCTATTGCAGTTCCAAACGGTTTATACTCAAACGGTGCATCTGCTGACGTGGACAGAGATCCTTCAGACCTAGATAATTGGTTAATCGAATTCCCTGATATACTTGATGTTTTGTTAGCTGAAAGAAGAGTTGAGGAAGCTTTAGCTACCCTTGACGAAGGTGAGCGTATAGCTTCTGAAGCAAAAGAAAAAGATTCACTGCCACCTAACGTTTTAGCATCTCTCCAAACTGCTATAACCGAATGTCGGCAACGATTAGCCAATCAGCTTGCTGACGCTGCTTCACAACCAACAACACGTGGCAGTGAGCTTCGCGCAGCTATTAGTGCTCTTAAAAAACTCGGAGACGGTCCACGGGCCCACAGTTTACTACTTCAATCACATTCTCAACGGCTTCAATCCAACATGCAAAATCTCCGTCCTTCAAGCACTTCATACGGTGGAGCATACACAGCGGCTATTTCACAACTCGTGTTTTCCGTTATTGCTCAAACGGCAACTGATTGTAATGCTATTTTCGGCAAGGAACCGTCGTATAGCTCCGAGCTTGTGATGTGGGCTACAAAGCAAACTGAGGACTTTGCGATTCTTGTTAAACGACACGCGTTAGCTTCGTCTGCTGCTGCTGGTGGATTACGGGCTGCTGCTGAATGCGTTCAAATAGCTTTGGGTCATTGTTCGTTGTTGGAAGCTCGTGGTTTGACACTTTGTCCTGTGCTTTTGAAACTTTTTAGACCTAGTGTTGAACAAGCACTTGATGCCAATTTAAAGCGGATTGAAGAAAGTACAGCTGCATTAGCCGCTGCTGATGATTGGGATCTTTCTTCTTCACCAGCTGGCACACGTCTTTCTGGCAGACCTTCTAGTACTTCCGTTAATACCTTAACAGCTTATCAACCTAAACTCTCGAGTAGTGCTCAAAGGTTCAATTCAATGGTCCAGGTAAATATTTTAAACATATCTACATTATCTGTACTATATATACTGCATAAGACAAGGGCATTTTAGGATACCCAAAAGATATGAACTTTTTGTTTGCTTTAATGCATAAGATACAACCTAAAATGAGGGTAAATTAGTCTTTCAAACACTAATTACACTTTAATCCCTCAACTTTAACAAAATTATAGATAATTAGTTAGTAGTTACACTTTATCCCCTTATAAAAAACTAACTACCCCTATGATTTTTAAAAGGTCATAACCTTTTTGTACGTTAATATTTTTTTTTTTTTTTTGAAAAATTACACTATAAAACCGAGTATATTATTCTCTTTAATTTGAGTATAGTATTGCTATAGTTTTTGAATTAAAAAATTGGTATTTACGTGATTAACAATGTCTAAGGGTGAGCAATAACTAAATCGTTAACCGAAACCGAATCGAGAACAGACAAAACCAAACCGAAATCAACCAAAAACTGAATTAACTAAAAACCCATTAACCGAAACCCGAATTAACCAAAACCGGTTATTGAACTTTTTTGTACCCTCGTTTAACCAAAATTAACCGAACCGAACCATCCATATTTTCATATATTTCTAGCTTTTATACCTTCAATTCATGTATTTCATATTTATACGTCCATTTTATGTATTTATACTTTCATTTCATGTATTTATACATCCATTTCATGTGCTTTTACCTCAATTTCATGTATTTCTAAGCAAAGTTTTTAGCCCACGTTTTGTTTTTGCTATTAACCGAAATTAAACGAATCAAACCAAAAATCCGTCAAGGTTAATAAAATAGAATAATCGATGACTTCGGTTTCAGTTGAGGATAATAACCGAACCAACTGAACAATTTGTGTTTCCCACCGCATCGCGCAGACACCCTTCTAGTCCTTTTTCAATAATTCTTTACACTAATTATCTGCATATACTACAGGATTTCTTTGAGGATGTAGAACCACTGCTGACCATGCAATTAGGAGGAAAAATGTTGGAGGGATTATTCCACGTCTTCAGTTCATACGTTAGCATGCTTATAAGAGCACTCCCGGGCTCCATGGAAGAAGAAGCAAACTATGAAGGAACTGGGAACAAAATAGTTAGAATGGCTGAAACCGAAGCTCAGCAAATGGCATTGCTCGCAAATGCATCCTTATTAGCTGAGGAACTATTACCTCGTGCAGCCATGAAACTCACCCCTGTAGTTCAAACTATTTACAAGGATGACCCACGCAGACGACCTTCAGATCGGCAGAATCGGAATCCCGAGCAAAGGGAATGGAAAAGACGTCTTGCAAGCATAGTAGATAGATTGAAGGATAGCTTCTGCAGACAACATGCTTTAGAACTCATTTTTACTGAAGATGGTGATAGCCATTTAACACCTGACATGTACATTAACATGGATGGTGGTGTGGAGGAAATAGACTGGTTCCCTTCTCCAATATTTCAGGTAACTTACAAGTGTCAATTTAGGGCTGCAAACGGACTGAATGAACACGAACAAGTCGTGTTTGTTTGTTAAGAAATATGTGTTCACGAACTGTTCATGAACACTTACCGAACGAGATCTTATGTTCGTGTTTCTTTGTTAAGGAAATGAACTTGTTTGTGTTTGTTTGTTAATTTTAGGCAATGAACGAAAACGAACGTTGATGAACACAAATGAGAACAAACTAATGTTCGTGAACACAAATGGAAACGGACACAAACAAGCGTTCATGAGCAGAAGATATAATACACTAACACAGTGACACTTATTAAATATTTTATTTACCAGAATTTTGAAGTATTTAAATAAAATATAAAAGCTAAAGTAAAAACACTAATGAACTATCAAACATAAATGAACACGTTACCGAACGTTCACGAACATAAATGAACGGACACGATCTCTGTTCATGTTTGTTCATTTAACTAAAAGAATGAAATTTCTTGTTCGTGTTCGTTTGTTTAATAAACAAACGAACACAAACAAACTTCCCGCTGAACGTTTCACGAACTGTTTGCTGAACGTTTGGTTTGTTTGCAGCCCTAGCGTATAAGTGTCACAACTAACTTATACAAGTAACTGTTAGTTTATGGTTATGGCAGAAAGATTAATTTCTATGCTCTTTTTGTATTGGAATTCAGGAACTATATGCGAAGCTTTTCAGGATGTCTTCTATAGCAGCAGAAATGTTTGTTGGCAGGGAACGTTTTTCAACAATGTTATTAATGAGGCTTACCGAGACTGTCATCTTATGGCTCTCAGAAGACCCAACCTTTTGGGATGTTATTGAAGACGGACCAACACCTTTAGGGCCACTCGGACTTCAACAGGTAATTGGGACATTTACGTTTAGAGTAAATTACATTTTCATTTCTGTGGTTTGGTCAAAGTCAAATGCCCAGCTGTTTTGGTCCTTAAAGCAAAAATTGTTAATTTTTGTTTTAAAATTGATTTTGTTATTAGTTTACATATAATATTGAGTAAAATGGCATTTTCGTCCCTGGGGTTTGCCTTTGGCTAGTTTTGCGACTTTTGTCCAAGGGTTTGTTTTTCCGCATCTGGATCCAAAAGGTTTGAAATCTTGCCATTTTCATCCGGCTTGTTAACTCCATCCATTTTTCTCCGTTAAGTCAGAGGTATTTCCTTTAAGTTAGCAAAAAAGACGGAAATAAACTTAACGGATAAAAATGGATGGAGTTAACGAGCCCGGATGAAAATGGCAAGATTTCAAACCTTCTAGATCCAGATGCGGAAAAACAAACCTTTGGACGAAAGTCGCAAACCTGGCCAAACCCCAGGGACGAAAATGGCACTTTACTCTATAATATTTGTTTTCTATACTCATATATTGTAATTATTATATGGCTTTTACTTTTCCCATCTTTTCTTTTTTGATGAATTTTTTAACTTTTAATAAGTACCAAAAATAAAAACAACACCAATTTAGTTTGATTTTATCATTTTTCATACCGGTTCTTTCAAATTGTATACCAAACTTCTTTTTTTTCTTAATTTACACCAAATTTTTTTTATAACTCATACCATGTAAGACCATCTGTTTTATGTTTCTTCTTGCTGCACTGGTGTATTCTATTTGACTGTTTTCCACCTTGCAATTATGTAGTTTTATTTGGATATGAAGTTTGTCCTTGCTTTTGCTTCCCAAGGGCGATACTTATCTCGAAATTTAAATCGGGTTGTGAATGAGATCATAAACAAAGCACTTGCAGCCTTTTCTGTAACGGGAATGGATCCATACAGGTTGGTGAAAATTGGTCTTGTTCATCAAATATCTTTGAAATACTAAAATCATTATTTTACATTTGTATCTATTTAATCTTTTGTTGCAGTGTACTTCCTGAGGATGAGTGGTTCGGCGACATATGCCAAGAAGCAATGGATAGGTTGAGCGGGAAGCCGAGATTAGCCAATGGGGAACGAGATCTAAGCAGCCCAACTGCTTCCGTCTCGGCACAATCAATATCATCCATTAGATCTCATGGCAGTTCGTGAGCGGATTGATTCCCTCTTGTGTGTCTGGAATCTGCGTCAACTTTCTTTTGTATCATAGAATTTTATTTATATTTCTAGAATATTATTTCATTTTGTGCCTTTGTCTATCTTCTCTTTTTAACATTGTGTTAGATATCATCTCATCATGTAAATCTGTCTCTCTTTTTTCACCTTTTGAGTGACTTTTTTTTTGGTATTCTTTAATAAAAAGTGAGTATTGGTTTGGGGAGTTGCAGTTGCAGGTGGATAAATGCATCTTCCATTGTATTGGATTTGATGAAAAAATTGTAAGATTAGCATGGACCAAAGCTATGAAATGAAATCCTTGAATAGAATAGAATGGAATAGAATAGAATGGAATAGAATGAACTTACAAAACCGAAGCCTGCGGATTTGTGGGTGAAACTAGTCATTGTATACTTATTACAGTATGTGGCCAAGAAGAGCCTAATATAAGGGAGCTCGTCCATAATGGCGGACACGCCTCCCTTTTGACTTCCTTGTTGTAGGGCGCGGTCATACTCCTCGAAGGTACTGTAGTTTTTTAACTTGGTATCATCGAAACCAATACTTTTCAAGATACCCACAACAAAAGAACCCTTTTGGTATCCTACTTTTCGGGCCATGTGATGCTTTGTTAGGGCGGGCTCGGCTCGAGCTCGAATTTCAAATCAAGCTGAGATTTGAGGCTCGAGCTCGACTCGGTTAGAATTCAAGCTAGCTCGGCTCGGCTCGATCTAGCTCGAACTAACAAAAAACCGCAAAATTTACTACTTGAAAAACCCTTAAAAATGAATTTCTTGATAGACCAAGGGCCATAATTGCCATTTAATTTAACCATATGGCTAAATATGCAAGTATAAATAGTTAATTCACTTTGTAAATTGTCTTTACCTTCTTTTATAGGGGAGATACTCTCTTAGTTTTTGTTTTCTAAGCGATGTGGGACAAAAAAATGAAGGATATAAACCTATCGAGCCAGCTCACGAGCTTACGAGTCGAGCCAGGCCAAGCTCGAGCTCGGCTCGTTTACAAACCGAGCCGAGCCGAGCTGGCTCGTTTACAACCGAGCCAATTTCGAGCCGAGCTTTCTGTAGGAACCGTTCGCATAAATAAATAAAATAAACAAATTTTATTACAGATTACAATACAAGGAAAGCTTAAAAAAATAAATACTAGTACAAATACAACTGAAATAAACCAAAATACAAGAAATGGAGTAGAAGCAGAGTGGCTGAGGCACGTGAACACACGCTTCCCTTAAAACAAATTCCGAGTCTCCCAGGAGTACTCGTTTTGTTTCCCAGGGTACAACAGCCGGAGCAGCGTACTGCCGGAGAAAGCCTACAACCCGAAGGTTACCTTGAAGCTTGTAAGAAGAAGATGAACAGAAGAGTGTAGATGATTGTTTGCATATAGCTGTTGTTGCTGGTGTAATTCTGAAGTGGGTATGGAGCTGTATTTATACAGCTCCTAGGTTGAAACAGTCAAAATGAATTAAATGAGAGGTTTAAATTGCATTAAACGTCTTCAATGCAATTTAATACGTCATTTAATTCTCAGTCAAAGCCTATTAACTCGTCAGTTACGAAGCTGGACTGAAACTGCCCTGTCATTCAATGCTGGAAGCTTCTACGCGCGCGCGCGCCCATGCGGCCTCTTGGCTCACTGCCGTGCGGCGTGCGACCACTTGGCTCACTGCCGTGCGGCGTGCGGCCTCTTGGCTCACTGCCATGCGGCGGTGCGGCTCAAGTCCGTCCATGCGGCGTGCGCCACGTCACCTGTGAGTCTATACGTGCGCGCCACACAGTCGCGCCGTATTGGCTCACTCTGGTGCGCCGCACACGGCACAGTAGGACCCATGCACCATGCTCCCAACCGCGCGCCTCGTGTACCCGCGCGCGCATGCGTATGACTGCCACGTCATGCGCCGCATCACCTACCACTTGGTCCTTGCAACCCTTGTGCTTCACCACGCGCGCGCGGTCAAAAATACAAAGGCGGCTCTCAAGCGGCTCGCGGCGATGCGAAGTGCAAAGTGCGCCATCAAAGCGCCACATTGCGCCTCATCGCCCACGCCACGCGCGCGCGCGCGCGCGCGAGCGTGTGCGAGTGCGAGTTAGGGTGCTCCGCACCCTTCGCGAGGACACTAGTGTGTGCTTCCATGAAACAATAAGGATGGAGAGTTCCACCTTAAATACCCATTTAAGTTCCATCTCTCCTCCTATGTGGGACAAGGTGCTACTTTCCCTTTAGTTTCAACATTGAATGTTCCAAACACCCAACTTTGAGCATCGATATCTCATTCATCTTAGCTCGGTTTTGGACGCGGTTTAGTTCGTTGCGAAGCTCTTCCAACATAGAACACAAACCCACAAATAAATACATAAAACCCGCTCATTTTATTATATTTATTTCTAGTCCAAAATAGGAAAAAATCATTTTCCTATATTTGTGAAAAATGCTATTTTCACTTATTTTCCAACAATCCCCCACATGAAAAATGCTATTTTCATCAAATTTCCAACAATCCCCCACATGTATGGAAATGGATCTTTTCCTTACACTTTTCAACGATAAACTTCGACAGTTGAGTATTGCAAGATAGGTAGGTTGAAGCCTTTGAACCTTCTTTTGTGAAGCGCACTTAGCTTACTAGCGGTGTGTAGACGCGATGTCCTTGAACATACCCCCATTTGTGTAAACGACAATACACTTCACACAATACTCTCCCTGGTTTGGCCAACTCCTCATTGTCGTGTCCTATTATGGTCCTGGAACACTGGCCTGGTTCTGCGAGAGCTCTAGGATTTGCGCACCCCACAAATCCATTTGAAGCGACCCCACTTCTCTCTAACATAGGTGATTCCCATGAATCATTAAAAGCATCATGGTTATTTGATTTCCCGAAATCATTAACCTTAATATGCTTAACCTCACTTCATGTCACTGATTGGAATGGACTAGGAAGTATATGTAACTCCCTTTTATTTAGTTTGGGGTACTCCCCCACAGTGACTCCGTTTTGGTAATATGATTAAGTTGTCCTATTGAACTTAGATCTTGGGATCTCCAGTCAACTAAGTTAGGTTTCCCTCATATTCCCATTAACCACGGGCTTTAGTCCCATTCCTCTTGACGACGTTTCTACTAACTCTCTGCTTAAGCCTTTTGTAAACGGGTCCGCAATGTTATCCGCTGATCTCACATAATCAATTGTGATAACACCCGTTGAGAGTAGTTGTCGTATCGTGTTATGTCTACGTCGCATATGCCTTGATCTGCCATTGTACATCAAGCTTTGAGCTCTACCAATCGCTGATTGGCTATCACAATGTACACATATGGCTGGCAAAGGCTTTGGCCATCTTGGAATATCTTCCACGAATTGACGTAGCCATTCCGCCTCCTCGCCTGACTTATCCAAGGCGATAAATTCAGATTCCATTGTGGATCTCGCTATGACCGTTTGCTTAGAAGACTTCCAAGCAATAGCAGCTCCTCCAAGTGTAAACACGTAACCACTTGTTGATTTGGAATCTTTATTATCCGATATCCAGTTTGCATCAGTGTATCCTTCGATCACTGCTGGTTGTCGGGTATAATGCAGTCCATAGTCTCTTAGTCTCTTGTGTATCGTATGTATCTAAGCACCCTCGTGATAGCCTTCCAATGATCCGCGCACGGATTGCTGGTGTATCTACTTAGCCTACTCACCGCGTAAGCCAAGTCGGGTCTAGTACATGTCATTAGATACATTAGACTGCCAATAATTCTTGAATACTCTAATTGAGCAACTCCATCTCCTTTATTCTTCTTGAGATGTTGGGAGGTATCAACTGGAGTTCGAGCTACACTCGTATCTCCTGAGTTGAATTTTTCAAGAATTTTATCCACATAGTGAGATTGACTTAACACAAGACCATCTTGGGTTCTTATGATCTTTACTCCAAGAATCACATCCGCTAAACCCATGTCTTTCATGTCAAATCTCGCTTTCAACATGCTTTTAGTAGCTTTGATAATTTTATCATTACTCCCAATGATAAGCATATTGTCTACATAAAGGCATAAGATGACATAACCTTCCTTTGTGTCTTTGAAATAAACACATTTGTCGCACTCATTTATTTTGAAACCATTGTCAATCATGACATGATCAAACTTTTGGTGCCATTGTTTTGGTGCTTGCTTCAAGCCATACAAAGACTTGACGAGTTTACATACTTTACCCTCTTGACCTGGGGCGGAGAAACCTTCAGGTTGCTCCATGTAAATTTCTTCTTCTAAATCGCCATTTAGAAATGCGGTTTTAACGTCCATTTGGTGAACTTCCAAATTTCTTAAAGCCGCTATAGCAAGAACCAATCTAATCGAGGTTATGCGCGTCACAGGCGAGTAGGTATCAAAGTAATCTAGACCTTCCTTTTGTCTAAATCCTTTAATCACCAACCTAGCCTTGTATTTATCAATACTTCCATCAGTTTTCATCTTCCTTTTGAATATCCAACGATATCCAAGTGGTTTGCAACCAGGTGGAAGATCTACTAACTCCCAAGTATGATTTTGCAATATAGAATCTATTTCATTTCTTATTGCTTCTTTCCATTGAGGTCCTTCTGAAGAGGAAACCGCTTCGCGATATGTATTGGGCTCGCCCTCAACCATATAGCTAACGAAGTCTGGACCGAAGGATTTTTCAACCCTTGGCCTTTTACTTCGCCTACGATCGGTTTCTTCAACCTCAGGTTGTTCATGTGTCTTATCATGAACCACCTCATCAATTGGTGTTGATGAACTTTCACCTACTTCAAAATTAGGTGTTGATGACGTTGCATGTGTTTGTCTTCTCAAAGGAAACACATTTTCAAAGTAAGACACAACGTTAGAATTCACCTCCATAATAGTGTTTACGTGTACATCAGGATTCTTGGACTCATGTACAAGAAAGCGATGTGCACTACTTTGATGTGCATACCCAATAAATATGCAATCAAGAGTTTTGGGTCCTATCTTAAGAGCCTTAGGAGGTGGTACAGTCACCTTTGCTAGGCACCCCCACACTTTCAAGTATTTGTATGAAGGTTTCTTCCTTTTCCATAACTCATATGGAGTTTCGTCTCTCTTTTTTAGTGGTATCCTGTTCAAAAGATAATTAGCCGAGAGAATGGCTTCCCCCCACAGTTCGTGGCTCACCCCAGAACTTATCAACATGGCGTTCATCATTTCTTTCAACGTGCGGTTCTTTCGTTCCGCCACGCCATTTGATTGTGGAGAGTAAGGAGGTGTACACTCATGTACAATGCCACTTTTTGCGCATAACTCGGCAAAAGGTGCAACATATTCGCCTCCTCGATCGCTTCGCAAAGCTTTTATCTTCTTTTGAAGTTGATTCTCAACTTCATTTTTATACAAGATAAATTTACTTATTGCTTCATCTTTACTCTTTAGTAAATATACATAGCAATATTTAGTACTATCGTCAATAAACGTGATGAAGTACTTATTTCCACCTCTCGTGGGTACCGCTTTTAAATCACAAATATCAGTGTGAATTAAATCAAGGGGTTCGGTTATTCGTTCAACCAATTTCGATGATGTTCTTGTAAGTTTGGATTCAACGCATGTTTCACATTTATAGTGTGAATCAATATGGAATGTTGGTATACAATTTAAATTGATTAAACGGCGTATTGAATTAAAATTAACGTGACCTAATCTACCATGCCATTTATTCGATTCAGAAAACTCAAGCATATAAGTAGAAGTAGTAGCAATTTTATTCATGTTCTTGACAGCCATTACATTCAATTTGAACATTCCATTTTGGGCATAGCCCTTGCCTACATACGTTCCTCGTTTAGTTAGTACAAATTGATCGCTCTCAAAAACTAAACGAAAACCAAACTTGTTAAGCAACCATCCCGAGACTAGATTCTTGCGCAAGTCTGGGGCATACAACACGTTGCTTAGAGTGAGCTCCTTCCCCGAAGTCCACTTCAAGATCACCGTTCCTTCACCCATGATGTCAGCGGTGGCTGCATTTCCCATATACAGTTTCTCTTCTCTAGAAAGCGCCTTGAAGGTGGTAAAGAGGCTTTTGTCTGCACAAACGTGACGGGTCGCGCCCGTATCAACCCACCATCCTTTTGGAGTGTTGGTCACAGTATTGACCTCATCCATCATTGCGCTTTTGTCGGAAATCATTGCCACCAAAGGCATTCCGTCTTCATCCACCATGTGCGCACGCTCACGCTTTGGTTTCTTGCATTGGTTAGCCCGATGCCCCGGCTCGTCACAGTTGTAACAAGTCCCTTGGAACGTTTGAGGTTTCTTTTTCACAACCCCTTTCTTCGGTCCAAGGTTGCTAGCCTTTGCTTTCCCTTTCCCTTTGTCCTTTTTCCCCTTGCCCTTAGCGCCCTTAGAGGATTGCCCATGCTCAATCAGATTTGCGCTAGCACTAGTCTGCGCAACGCTGCCTCTTAGGGCAATTCTATTGTCCTCTTCAATCCGAAGACGAACAATAAGATCCTCTATAGTCATCTCCTTTCGTTTATGTTTAAGATAATTCTTAAAATCAACCCAACTAGGAGGTAACTTTTCAATCATCGCTGCCACTTGGAATGTCTCGCTAAGTGTCATGCCTTCCGCTGAGATGTCATGAAGTATAATTTGGAATTCTTGGACTTGATTCATAACTGTTTTAGAATCAACCATTTTGAAATCCAAAAAACGGGCTACCACAAATTTCTTTGTGCCAGCATCCTCCATTTTGTACTTCTTGTCCAAGGCATCCCAAAGCTCTTTGGAAGTCTTGACATTGTAGTACACGTTATACAATGCATCCGATAACCCGTTTAACACATAGCCTCGACAAATAAAATCCGAGTGCTTCCAAGCCTCTACCGCGCTCAGAGCCTGAGCGCTGGTCTCCCCTTCCGCAGGTTGGGGAGCGGATTCAGTTAAGAACCTCGCAAGGTTCATGGTGGTCAGGTAGAAGAACATCTTCTGCTGCCACCTCTTAAAGTGTTGACCCGAAAACTTCTCGGGTCGTTCAGCGTGATTGGCCACTGTGGACGCTCCCACAGTGGTGGCGTTAAGGGGGTTTCCCGTCACAACATTTGTGGTGTTGTTGACGTTGACAGTTTCGTTCGACATGCTGAAAAAAATTAAAATATTAAAAGTTTAGTCAAAAAATTCTGATTTACGCCAAAACCAGAAGTAAACAATTAAATTTTAATTTTTACCACAAATTTACTGTTTAGGCTTCTAAGTCCAACTTTGAAGACCAAAAAACAGAAAATTTTACTAGTTATAACTTACTGATTGGCTTCTAAGTCCAACTTTGAAGACCAAATCAGAAAGTTTTAGCAAATTTAGGACAAGTTCGAATGTAACCAAAAATAGTTTTCAACCAAAGTCGCTCCTTTGAAGATGAAAACTAAAAAAAAATCTGTTTTTAAAACACAAACTGAGTGAAATCAAAACTGGTTTGAATCACAAACAGAATGGTTTTGATTACACGAACGGTTTTAAAAATTTGTTTTAAGATTGTAGGAACCGTTCGCATAAATAAATAAAATAAACAAATTTTATTACAGATTACAATACAAGGAAAGCTTAAAAAAATAAATACTAGTACAAATACAACTGAAATAAACCAAAATACAAGAAATGGAGTAGAAGCAGAGTGGCTGAGGCACGTGAACACACGCTTCCCTTAAAACAAATTCCGAGTCTCCCAGGAGTACTCGTTTTGTTTCCCAGGGTACAACAGCCGGAGCAGCGTACTGCCGGAGAAAGCCTACAACCCGAAGGTTACCTTGAAGCTTGTAAGAAGAAGATGAACAGAAGAGTGTAGATGATTGTTTGCATATAGCTGTTGTTGCTGGTGTAATTCTGAAGTGGGTATGGAGCTGTATTTATACAGCTCCTAGGTTGAAACAGTCAAAATGAATTAAATGAGAGGTTTAAATTGCATTAAACGTCTTCAATGCAATTTAATACGTCATTTAATTCTCAGTCAAAGCCTATTAACTCGTCAGTTACGAAGCTGGACTGAAACTGCCCTGTCATTCAATGCTGGAAGCTTCTACGCGCGCGCGCCCATGCGCGGTGCGCCATGCGGCCTCTTGGCTCACTGCCGTGCGGCGTGCGACCACTTGGCTCACTGCCGTGCGGCGTGCGGCCTCTTGGCTCACTGCCATGCGGCGGTGCGGCTCAAGTCCGTCCATGCGGCGGTGCGGCGTGCGCCACGTCACCTGTGAGTCTATACGTGCGCGCCACACAGTCGCGCCGTATTGGCTCACTCTGGTGCGCCGCACACGGCACAGTAGGACCCATGCACCATGCTCCCAACCGCGCGCCTCGTGTACCCGCGCGCGCATGCGTATGACTGCCACGTCATGCGCCGCATCACCTACCACTTGGTCCTTGCAACCCTTGTGCTTCACCACGCGCGCGCGGTCAAAAATACAAAGGCGGCTCTCAAGCGGCTCGCGGCGAAGCGAGCGTGCGAAGTGCAAAGTGCGCCATCAAAGCGCCACATTGCGCCTCATCGCCCACGCCACGCGCGCGCGCGCGCGCGCGAGCGTGTGCGAGTGCGAGTTAGGGTGCTCCGCACCCTTCGCGAGGACACTAGTGTGTGCTTCCATGAAACAATAAGGATGGAGAGTTCCACCTTAAATACCCATTTAAGTTCCATCTCTCCTCCTATGTGGGACAAGGTGCTACTTTCCCTTTAGTTTCAACATTGAATGTTCCAAACACCCAACTTTGAGCATCGATATCTCATTCATCTTAGCTCGGTTTTGGACGCGGTTTAGTTCGTTGCGAAGCTCTTCCAACATAGAACACAAACCCACAAATAAATACATAAAACCCGCTCATTTTATTATATTTATTTCTAGTCCAAAATAGGAAAAAATCATTTTCCTATATTTGTGAAAAATGCTATTTTCACTTATTTTCCAACAATCCCCCACATGAAAAATGCTATTTTCATCAAATTTCCAACAATCCCCCACATGTATGGAAATGGATCTTTTCCTTACACTTTTCAACGATAAACTTCGACAGTTGAGTATTGCAAGATAGGTAGGTTGAAGCCTTTGAACCTTCTTTTGTGAAGCGCACTTAGCTTACTAGCGGTGTGTAGACGCGATGTCCTTGAACATACCCCCATTTGTGTAAACGACAATACACTTCACACAATACTCTCCCTGGTTTGGCCAACTCCTCATTGTCGTGTCCTATTATGGTCCTGGAACACTGGCCTGGTTCTGCGAGAGCTCTAGGATTTGCGCACCCCACAAATCCATTTGAAGCGACCCCACTTATCTCTAACATAGGTGATTCCCATGAATCATTAAAAGCATCATGGTTATTTGATTTCCCGAAATCATTAACCTTAATATGCTTAACCTCACTTCATGTCACTGATTGGAATGGACTAGGAAGTATATGTAACTCCCTTTTATTTAGTTTGGGGTACTCCCCCACAGTGACTCCGTTTTGGTAATATGATTAAGTTGTCCTATTGAACTTAGATCTTGGGATCTCCAGTCAACTAAGTTAGGTTTCCCTCATATTCCCATTAACCACGGGCTTTAGTCCCATTCCTCTTGACGACGTTTCTACTAACTCTCTGCTTAAGCCTTTTGTAAACGGGTCCGCAATGTTATCCGCTGATCTCACATAATCAATTGTGATAACACCCGTTGAGAGTAGTTGTCGTATCGTGTTATGTCTACGTCGCATATGCCTTGATCTGCCATTGTACATCAAGCTTTGAGCTCTACCAATCGCTGATTGGCTATCACAATGTACACATATGGCTGGCAAAGGCTTTGGCCATCTTGGAATATCTTCCACGAATTGACGTAGCCATTCCGCCTCCTCGCCTGACTTATCCAAGGCGATAAATTCAGATTCCATTGTGGATCTCGCTATGACCGTTTGCTTAGAAGACTTCCAAGCAATAGCAGCTCCTCCAAGTGTAAACACGTAACCACTTGTTGATTTGGAATCTTTATTATCCGATATCCAGTTTGCATCAGTGTATCCTTCGATCACTGCTGGTTGTCGGGTATAATGCAGTCCATAGTCTCTTGTGTATCGTATGTATCTAAGCACCCTCGTGATAGCCTTCCAATGATCCGCGCACGGATTGCTGGTGTATCTACTTAGCCTACTCATCGCGTAAGCCAAGTCGGGTCTAGTACATGTCATTAGATACATTAGACTGCCAATAATTCTTGAATACTCTAATTGAGCAACTCCATCTCCTTTATTCTTCTTGAGATGTTGGGAGGTATCAACTGGAGTTCGAGCTACACTCGTATCTCCTGAGTTGAATTTTTCAAGAATTTTATCCACATAGTGAGATTGACTTAACACAAGACCATCTTGGGTTCTTATGATCTTTACTCCAAGAATCACATCCGCTAAACCCATGTCTTTCATGTCAAATCTCGCTTTCAACATGCTTTTAGTAGCTTTGATAATTTTATCATTACTCCCAATGATAAGCATATCGTCTACATAAAGGCATAACTCGTCATTTAATTCTCAGTCAAAGCCTATTAACTCGTCAGTTACGAAGCTGGACTGAAACTGCCCTGTCATTCAATGCTGGAAGCTTCTACGCGCGCGCGCGCCCATGCGGCCTCTTGGCTCACTGCCGTGCGGCGTGCGACCACTTGGCTCACTGCCGTGCGGCGTGCGGCCTCTTGGCTCACTGCCATGCGGCGGTGCGGCTCAAGTCCGTCCATGCGGCGGTGCAGCTCAAGTCCGTCCATGCGGCGGTGCGGCGTGCGCCACGTCACCTGTGAGTCTATACGTGCGCGCCACACAGTCGCGCCGTATTGGCTCACTCTGGTGCGCCGCACACGGCACAGTAGGACCCATGCACCATGCTCCCAACCGCGCGCGCATGCGTATGACTGCCACGTCATGCGCCGCATCACCTACCACTTGGTCCTTGCAACCCTTGTGCTTCACCACGCGCGCGCGGTCAAAAATACAAAGGCGGCTCTCAAGCGGCTCGCGGCGATGCGAGCGTGCGAAGTGCAAAGTGCGCCATCAAAGCGCCACATCGCCCACGCCACGCGCGCTCGCGCGCGCGCGAGCGTGTGCGAGTGCGAGTTAGGGTGCTCCGCACCCTTCGCGAGGACACTAGTGTGTGCTTCCATGAAACAATAAGGATGGAGAGTTCCACCTTAAATACCCATTTAAGTTCCATCTCTCCTCCTATGTGGGACAAGGTGCTACTTTCCCTTTAGTTTCAACATTGAATGTTCCAAACACCCAACTTTGAGCATCGATATCTCATTCATCTTAGCTCGGTTTTGGACGCGGTTTAGTTCGTTGCGAAGCTCTTCCAACATAGAACACAAACCCACAAATAAATACATAAAACCCGCTCATTTTATTATATTTATTTCTAGTCCAAAATAGGAAAAAATCATTTTCCTATATTTGTGAAAAATGCTATTTTCACTTATTTTCCAACAATCCCCCACATGAAAAATGCTATTTTCATCAAATTTCCAACAATCCCCCACATGTATGGAAATGGATCTTTTCCTTACACTTTTCAACGATAAACTTCGACAGTTGAGTATTGCAAGATAGGTAGGTTGAAGCCTTTGAACCTTCTTTTGTGAAGCGCACTTAGCTTACTAGCGGTGTGTAGACGCGATGTCCTTGAACATACCCCCATTTGTGTAAACGACAATACACTTCACACAATACTCTCCCTGGTTTGGCCAACTCCTCATTGTCGTGTCCTATTATGGTCCTGGAACACTGGCCTGGTTCTGCGAGAGCTCTAGGATTTGCGCACCCCACAAATCCATTTGAAGCGACCCCACTTATCTCTAACATAGGTGATTCCCATGAATCATTAAAAGCATCATGGTTATTTGATTTCCCGAAATCATTAACCTTAATATGCTTAACCTCACTTCATGTCACTGATTGGAATGGACTAGGAAGTATATGTAACTCCCTTTTATTTAGTTTGGGGTACTCCCCCACAGTGACTCCGTTTTGGTAATATGATTAAGTTGTCCTATTGAACTTAGATCTTGGGATCTCCAGTCAACTAAGTTAGGTTTCCCTCATATTCCCATTAACCACGGGCTTTAGTCCCATTCCTCTTGACGACGTTTCTACTAACTCTCTGCTTAAGCCTTTTGTAAACGGGTCCGCAATGTTATCCGCTGATCTCACATAATCAATTGTGATAACACCCGTTGAGAGTAGTTGTCGTATCGTGTTATGTCTACGTCGCATATGCCTTGATCTGCCATTGTACATCAAGCTTTGAGCTCTACCAATCGCTGATTGGCTATCACAATGTACACATATGGCTGGCAAAGGCTTTGGCCATCTTGGAATATCTTCCACGAATTGACGTAGCCATTCCGCCTCCTCGCCTGACTTATCCAAGGCGATAAATTCAGATTCCATTGTGGATCTCGCTATGACCGTTTGCTTAGAAGACTTCCAAGCAATAGCAGCTCCTCCAAGTGTAAACACGTAACCACTTGTTGATTTGGAATCTTTATTATCCGATATCCAGTTTGCATCAGTGTATCCTTCGATCACTGCTGGTTGTCGGGTATAATGCAGTCCATAGTCTCTTGTGTATCGTATGTATCTAAGCACCCTCGTGATAGCCTTCCAATGATCCGCGCACGGATTGCTGGTGTATCTACTTAGCCTACTCACCGCGTAAGCCAAGTCGGGTCTAGTACATGTCATTAGATACATTAGACTGCCAATAATTCTTGAATACTCTAATTGAGCAACTCCATCTCCTTTATTCTTCTTGAGATGTTGGGAGGTATCAACTGGAGTTCGAGCTACACTCGTATCTCCTGAGTTGAATTTTTCAAGAATTTTATCCACATAGTGAGATTGACTTAACACAAGACCATCTTGGGTTCTTATGATCTTTACTCCAAGAATCACATCCGCTAAACCCATGTCTTTCATGTCAAATCTCGCTTTCAACATGCTTTTAGTAGCTTTGATAATTTTATCATTACTCCCAATGATAAGCATATCGTCTACATAAAGGCATAACTCGTCATTTAATTCTCAGTCAAAGCCTATTAACTCGTCAGTTACGAAGCTGGACTGAAACTGCCCTGTCATTCAATGCTGGAAGCTTCTACGCGCGCGCGCGCCCATGCGGCCTCTTGGCTCACTGCCGTGCGGCGTGCGACCACTTGGCTCACTGCCGTGCGGCGTGCGGCCTCTTGGCTCACTGCCATGCGGCGGTGCGGCTCAAGTCCGTCCATGCGGCGGTGCAGCTCAAGTCCGTCCATGCGGCGGTGCGGCGTGCGCCACGTCACCTGTGAGTCTATACGTGCGCGCCACACAGTCGCGCCGTATTGGCTCACTCTGGTGCGCCGCACACGGCACAGTAGGACCCATGCACCATGCTCCCAACCGCGCGCGCATGCGTATGACTGCCACGTCATGCGCCGCATCACCTACCACTTGGTCCTTGCAACCCTTGTGCTTCACCACGCGCGCGCGGTCAAAAATACAAAGGCGGCTCTCAAGCGGCTCGCGACGATGCGAAGTGCAAAGTGCGCCATCAAAGCGCCACATCGCCCACGCCACGCGCGCGCGAGCGTGTGCGAGTGCGAGTTAGGGTGCTCCGCACCCTTCGCGAGGACACTAGTGTGTGCTTCCATGAAACAATAAGGATGGAGAGTTCCACCTTAAATACCCATTTAAGTTCCATCTCTCCTCCTATGTGGGACAAGGTGCTACTTTCCCTTTAGTTTCAACATTGAATGTTCCAAACACCCAACTTTGAGCATCGATATCTCATTCATCTTAGCTCGGTTTTGGACGCGGTTTAGTTCGTTGCGAAGCTCTTCCAACATAGAACACAAACCCACAAATAAATACATAAAACCCGCTCATTTTATTATATTTATTTCTAGTCCAAAATAGGAAAAAATCATTTTCCTATATTTGTGAAAAATGCTATTTTCACTTATTTTCCAACAATCCCCCACATGAAAAATGCTATTTTCATCAAATTTCCAACAATCCCCCACATGTATGGAAATGGATCTTTTCCTTACACTTTTCAACGATAAACTTCGACAGTTGAGTATTGCAAGATAGGTAGGTTGAAGCCTTTGAACCTTCTTTTGTGAAGCGCACTTAGCTTACTAGCGGTGTGTAGACGCGATGTCCTTGAACATACCCCCATTTGTGTAAACGACAATACACTTCACACAATACTCTCCCTGGTTTGGCCAACTCCTCATTGTCGTGTCCTATTATGGTCCTGGAACACTGGCCTGGTTCTGCGAGAGCTCTAGGATTTGCGCACCCCACAAATCCATTTGAAGCGACCCCACTTCTCTCTAACATAGGTGATTCCCATGAATCATTAAAAGCATCATGGTTATTTGATTTCCCGAAATCATTAACCTTAATATGCTTAACCTCACTTCATGTCACTGATTGGAATGGACTAGGAAGTATATGTAACTCCCTTTTATTTAGTTTGGGGTACTCCCCCACAGTGACTCCGTTTTGGTAATATGATTAAGTTGTCCTATTGAACTTAGATCTTGGGATCTCCAGTCAACTAAGTTAGGTTTCCCTCATATTCCCATTAACCACGGGCTTTAGTCCCATTCCTCTTGACGACGTTTCTACTAACTCTCTGCTTAAGCCTTTTGTAAACGGGTCCGCAATGTTATCCGCTGATCTCACATAATCAATTGTGATAACACCCGTTGAGAGTAGTTGTCGTATCGTGTTATGTCTACGTCGCATATGCCTTGATCTGCCATTGTACATCAAGCTTTGAGCTCTACCAATCGCTGATTGGCTATCACAATGTACACATATGGCTGGCAAAGGCTTTGGCCATCTTGGAATATCTTCCACGAATTGACGTAGCCATTCCGCCTCCTCGCCTGACTTATCCAAGGCGATAAATTCAGATTCCATTGTGGATCTCGCTATGACCGTTTGCTTAGAAGACTTCCAAGCAATAGCAGCTCCTCCAAGTGTAAACACGTAACCACTTGTTGATTTGGAATCTTTATTATCCGATATCCAGTTTGCATCAGTGTATCCTTCGATCACTGCTGGTTGTCGGGTATAATGCAGTCCATAGTCTCTTGTGTATCGTATGTATCTAAGCACCCTCGTGATAGCCTTCCAATGATCCGCGCACGGATTGCTGGTGTATCTACTTAGCCTACTCACCGCGTAAGCCAAGTCGGGTCTAGTACATGTCATTAGATACATTAGACTGCCAATAATTCTTGAATACTCTAATTGAGCAACTCCATCTCCTTTATTCTTCTTGAGATGTTGGGAGGTATCAACTGGAGTTCGAGCTACACTCGTATCTCCTGAGTTGAATTTTTCAAGAATTTTATCCACATAGTGAGATTGACTTAACACAAGACCATCTTGGGTTCTTATGATCTTTACTCCAAGAATCACATCCGCTAAACCCATGTCTTTCATGTCAAATCTCGCTTTCAACATGCTTTTAGTAGCTTTGATAATTTTATCATTACTCCCAATGATAAGCATATCGTCTACATAAAGGCATAACTCGTCATTTAATTCTCAGTCAAAGCCTATTAACTCGTCAGTTACGAAGCTGGACTGAAACTGCCCTGTCATTCAATGCTGGAAGCTTCTACGCGCGCGCGCGCCCATGCGGCCTCTTGGCTCACTGCCGTGCGGCGTGCGACCACTTGGCTCACTGCCGTGCGGCGTGCGGCCTCTTGGCTCACTGCCATGCGGCGGTGCGGCTCAAGTCCGTCCATGCGGCGGTGCAGCTCAAGTCCGTCCATGCGGCGGTGCGGCGTGCGCCACGTCACCTGTGAGTCTATACGTGCGCGCCACACAGTCGCGCCGTATTGGCTCACTCTGGTGCGCCGCACACGGCACAGTAGGACCCATGCACCATGCTCCCAACCGCGCGCGCATGCGTATGACTGCCACGTCATGCGCCGCATCACCTACCACTTGGTCCTTGCAACCCTTGTGCTTCACCACGCGCGCGCGGTCAAAAATACAAAGGCGGCTCTCGGCGATGCGAGCGTGCGAAGTGCAAAGTGCGCCATCAAAGCGCCACATCGCCCACGCCACGCGCGCGCGCGCGCGCGCGAGCGTGTGCGAGTGCGAGTTAGGGTGCTCCGCACCCTTCGCGAGGACACTAGTGTGTGCTTCCATGAAACAATAAGGATGGAGAGTTCCACCTTAAATACCCATTTAAGTTCCATCTCTCCTCCTATGTGGGACAAGGTGCTACTTTCCCTTTAGTTTCAACATTGAATGTTCCAAACACCCAACTTTGAGCATCGATATCTCATTCATCTTAGCTCGGTTTTGGACGCGGTTTAGTTCGTTGCGAAGCTCTTCCAACATAGAACACAAACCCACAAATAAATACATAAAACCCGCTCATTTTATTATATTTATTTCTAGTCCAAAATAGGAAAAAATCATTTTCCTATATTTGTGAAAAATGCTATTTTCACTTATTTTCCAACAATCCCCCACATGAAAAATGCTATTTTCATCAAATTTCCAACAATCCCCCACATGTATGGAAATGGATCTTTTCCTTACACTTTTCAACGATAAACTTCGACAGTTGAGTATTGCAAGATAGGTAGGTTGAAGCCTTTGAACCTTCTTTTGTGAAGCGCACTTAGCTTACTAGCGGTGTGTAGACGCGATGTCCTTGAACATACCCCCATTTGTGTAAACGACAATACACTTCACACAATACTCTCCCTGGTTTGGCCAACTCCTCATTGTCGTGTCCTATTATGGTCCTGGAACACTGGCCTGGTTCTGCGAGAGCTCTAGGATTTGCGCACCCCACAAATCCATTTGAAGCGACCCCACTTCTCTCTAACATAGGTGATTCCCATGAATCATTAAAAGCATCATGGTTATTTGATTTCCCGAAATCATTAACCTTAATATGCTTAACCTCACTTCATGTCACTGATTGGAATGGACTAGGAAGTATATGTAACTCCCTTTTATTTAGTTTGGGGTACTCCCCCACAGTGACTCCGTTTTGGTAATATGATTAAGTTGTCCTATTGAACTTAGATCTTGGGATCTCCAGTCAACTAAGTTAGGTTTCCCTCATATTCCCATTAACCACGGGCTTTAGTCCCATTCCTCTTGACGACGTTTCTACTAACTCTCTGCTTAAGCCTTTTGTAAACGGGTCCGCAATGTTATCCGCTGATCTCACATAATCAATTGTGATAACACCCGTTGAGAGTAGTTGTCGTATCGTGTTATGTCTACGTCGCATATGCCTTGATCTGCCATTGTACATCAAGCTTTGAGCTCTACCAATCGCTGATTGGCTATCACAATGTACACATATGGCTGGCAAAGGCTTTGGCCATCTTGGAATATCTTCCACGAATTGACGTAGCCATTCCGCCTCCTCGCCTGACTTATCCAAGGCGATAAATTCAGATTCCATTGTGGATCTCGCTATGACCGTTTGCTTAGAAGACTTCCAAGCAATAGCAGCTCCTCCAAGTGTAAACACGTAACCACTTGTTGATTTGGAATCTTTATTATCCGATATCCAGTTTGCATCAGTGTATCCTTCGATCACTGCTGGTTGTCGGGTATAATGCAGTCCATAGTCTCTTGTGTATCGTATGTATCTAAGCACCCTCGTGATAGCCTTCCAATGATCCGCGCACGGATTGCTGGTGTATCTACTTAGCCTACTCACCGCGTAAGCCAAGTCGGGTCTAGTACATGTCATTAGATACATTAGACTGCCAATAATTCTTGAATACTCTAATTGAGCAACTCCATCTCCTTTATTCTTCTTGAGATGTTGGGAGGTATCAACTGGAGTTCGAGCTACACTCGTATCTCCTGAGTTGAATTTTTCAAGAATTTTATCCACATAGTGAGATTGACTTAACACAAGACCATCTTGGGTTCTTATGATCTTTACTCCAAGAATCACATCCACTAAACCCATGTCTTTCATGTCAAATCTCGCTTTCAACATGCTTTTAGTAGCTTTGATAATTTTATCATTACTCCCAATGATAAGCATATCGTCTACATAAAGACATAACTCGTCATTTAATTCTCAGTCAAAGCCTATTAACTCGTCAGTTACGAAGCTGGACTGAAACTGCCCTGTCATTCAATGCTGGAAGCTTCTACGCGCGCGCGCGCCCATGCGGCCTCTTGGCTCACTGCCGTGCGGCGTGCGACCACTTGGCTCACTGCCGTGCGGCGTGCGGCCTCTTGGCTCACTGCCATGCGGCGGTGCGGCTCAAGTCCGTCCATGCGGCGGTGCAGCTCAAGTCCGTCCATGCGGCGGTGCGGCGTGCGCCACGTCACCTGTGAGTCTATACGTGCGCGCCACACAGTCGCGCCGTATTGGCTCACTCTGGTGCGCCGCACACGGCACAGTAGGACCCATGCACCATGCTCCCAACCGCGCGCGCATGCGTATGACTGCCACGTCATGCGCCGCATCACCTACCACTTGGTCCTTGCAACCCTTGTGCTTCACCACGCGCGCGCGGTCAAAAATACAAAGGCGGCTCTCAAGCGGCTCGCGGCGATGCGAGCGTGCGAAGTGCAAAGTGCGCCATCAAAGCGCCACATCGCCCACGCCACGCGCGCGCGCGCGCGCGAGCGTGTGCGAGTGCGAGTTAGGGTGCTCCGCACCCTTCGCGAGGACACTAGTGTGTGCTTCCATGAAACAATAAGGATGGAGAGTTCCACCTTAAATACCCATTTAAGTTCCATCTCTCCTCCTATGTGGGACAAGGTGCTACTTTCCCTTTAGTTTCAACATTGAATGTTCCAAACACCCAACTTTGAGCATCGATATCTCATTCATCTTAGCTCGGTTTTGGACGCGGTTTAGTTCGTTGCGAAGCTCTTCCAACATAGAACACAAACCCACAAATAAATACATAAAACCCGCTCATTTTATTATATTTATTTCTAGTCCAAAATAGGAAAAAATCATTTTCCTATATTTGTGAAAAATGCTATTTTCACTTATTTTCCAACAATCCCCCACATGAAAAATGCTATTTTCATCAAATTTCCAACAATCCCCCACATGTATGGAAATGGATCTTTTCCTTACACTTTTCAACGATAAACTTCGACAGTTGAGTATTGCAAGATAGGTAGGTTGAAGCCTTTGAACCTTCTTTTGTGAAGCGCACTTAGCTTACTAGCGGTGTGTAGACGCGATGTCCTTGAACATACCCCCATTTGTGTAAACGACAATACACTTCACACAATACTCTCCCTGGTTTGGCCAACTCCTCATTGTCGTGTCCTATTATGGTCCTGGAACACTGGCCTGGTTCTGCGAGAGCTCTAGGATTTGCGCACCCCACAAATCCATTTGAAGCGACCCCACTTCTCTCTAACATAGGTGATTCCCATGAATCATTAAAAGCATCATGGTTATTTGATTTCCCGAAATCATTAACCTTAATATGCTTAACCTCACTTCATGTCACTGATTGGAATGGACTAGGAAGTATATGTAACTCCCTTTTATTTAGTTTGGGGTACTCCCCCACAGTGACTCCGTTTTGGTAATATGATTAAGTTGTCCTATTGAACTTAGATCTTGGGATCTCCAGTCAACTAAGTTAGGTTTCCCTCATATTCCCATTAACCACGGGCTTTAGTCCCATTCCTCTTGACGACGTTTCTACTAACTCTCTGCTTAAGCCTTTTGTAAACGGGTCCGCAATGTTATCCGCTGATCTCACATAATCAATTGTGATAACACCCGTTGAGAGTAGTTGTCGTATCGTGTTATGTCTACGTCGCATATGCCTTGATCTGCCATTGTACATCAAGCTTTGAGCTCTACCAATCGCTGATTGGCTATCACAATGTACACATATGGCTGGCAAAGGCTTTGGCCATCTTGGAATATCTTCCACGAATTGACGTAGCCATTCCGCCTCCTCGCCTGACTTATCCAAGGCGATAAATTCAGATTCCATTGTGGATCTCGCTATGACCGTTTGCTTAGAAGACTTCCAAGCAATAGCAGCTCCTCCAAGTGTAAACACGTAACCACTTGTTGATTTGGAATCTTTATTATCCGATATCCAGTTTGCATCAGTGTATCCTTCGATCACTGCTGGTTGTCGGGTATAATGCAGTCCATAGTCTCTTGTGTATCGTATGTATCTAAGCACCCTCGTGATAGCCTTCCAATGATCCGCGCACGGATTGCTGGTGTATCTACTTAGCCTACTCACCGCGTAAGCCAAGTCGGGTCTAGTACATGTCATTAGATACATTAGACTGCCAATAATTCTTGAATACTCTAATTGAGCAACTCCATCTCCTTTATTCTTCTTGAGATGTTGGGAGGTATCAACTGGAGTTCGAGCTACACTCGTATCTCCTGAGTTGAATTTTTCAAGAATTTTATCCACATAGTGAGATTGACTTAACACAAGACCATCTTGGGTTCTTATGATCTTTACTCCAAGAATCACATCCGCTAAACCCATGTCTTTCATGTCAAATCTCGCTTTCAACATGCTTTTAGTAGCTTTGATAATTTTATCATTACTCCCAATGATAAGCATATCGTCTACATAAAGGCATAACTCGTCATTTAATTCTCAGTCAAAGCCTATTAACTCGTCAGTTACGAAGCTGGACTGAAACTGCCCTGTCATTCAATGCTGGAAGCTTCTACGCGCGCGCGCGCCCATGCGGCCTCTTGGCTCACTGCCGTGCGGCGTGCGACCACTTGGCTCACTGCCGTGCGGCGTGCGGCCTCTTGGCTCACTGCCATGCGGCGGTGCGGCTCAAGTCCGTCCATGCGGCGGTGCAGCTCAAGTCCGTCCATGCGGCGGTGCGGCGTGCGCCACGTCACCTGTGAGTCTATACGTGCGCGCCACACAGTCGCGCCGTATTGGCTCACTCTGGTGCGCCGCACACGGCACAGTAGGACCCATGCACCATGCTCCCAACCGCGCGCGCATGCGTATGACTGCCACGTCATGCGCCGCATCACCTACCACTTGGTCCTTGCAACCCTTGTGCTTCACCACGCGCGCGCGGTCAAAAATAAAAAGGCGGCTCTCAAGCGGCTCGCGGCGATGCGAAGTGCAAAGTGCGCCATCAAAGCGCCACATCGCCCACGCCACGCGCGCGCGCGCGCGAGCGTGTGCGAGTGCGAGTTAGGGTGCTCCGCACCCTTCGCGAGGACACTAGTGTGTGCTTCCATGAAACAATAAGGATGGAGAGTTCCACCTTAAATACCCATTTAAGTTCCATCTCTCCTCCTATGTGGGACAAGGTGCTACTTTCCCTTTAGTTTCAACATTGAATGTTCCAAACACCCAACTTTGAGCATCGATATCTCATTCATCTTAGCTCGGTTTTGGACGCGGTTTAGTTCGTTGCGAAGCTCTTCCAACATAGAACACAAACCCACAAATAAATACATAAAACCCGCTCATTTTATTATATTTATTTCTAGTCCAAAATAGGAAAAAATCATTTTCCTATATTTGTGAAAAATGCTATTTTCACTTATTTTCCAACAATCCCCCACATGAAAAATGCTATTTTCATCAAATTTCCAACAATCCCCCACATGTATGGAAATGGATCTTTTCCTTACACTTTTCAACGATAAACTTCGACAGTTGAGTATTGCAAGATAGGTAGGTTGAAGCCTTTGAACCTTCTTTTGTGAAGCGCACTTAGCTTACTAGCGGTGTGTAGACGCGATGTCCTTGAACATACCCCCATTTGTGTAAACGACAATACACTTCACACAATACTCTCCCTGGTTTGGCCAACTCCTCATTGTCGTGTCCTATTATGGTCCTGGAACACTGGCCTGGTTCTGCGAGAGCTCTAGGATTTGCGCACCCCACAAATCCATTTGAAGCGACCCCACTTCTCTCTAACATAGGTGATTCCCATGAATCATTAAAAGCATCATGGTTATTTGATTTCCCGAAATCATTAACCTTAATATGCTTAACCTCACTTCATGTCACTGATTGGAATGGACTAGGAAGTATATGTAACTCCCTTTTATTTAGTTTGGGGTACTCCCCCACAGTGACTCCGTTTTGGTAATATGATTAAGTTGTCCTATTGAACTTAGATCTTGGGATCTCCAGTCAACTAAGTTAGGTTTCCCTCATATTCCCATTAACCACGGGCTTTAGTCCCATTCCTCTTGACGACGTTTCTACTAACTCTCTGCTTAAGCCTTTTGTAAACGGGTCCGCAATGTTATCCGCTGATCTCACATAATCAATTGTGATAACACCCGTTGAGAGTAGTTGTCGTATCGTGTTATGTCTACGTCGCATATGCCTTGATCTGCCATTGTACATCAAGCTTTGAGCTCTACCAATCGCTGATTGGCTATCACAATGTACACATATGGCTGGCAAAGGCTTTGGCCATCTTGGAATATCTTCCACGAATTGACGTAGCCATTCCGCCTCCTCGCCTGACTTATCCAAGGCGATAAATTCAGATTCCATTGTGGATCTCGCTATGACCGTTTGCTTAGAAGACTTCCAAGCAATAGCAGCTCCTCCAAGTGTAAACACGTAACCACTTGTTGATTTGGAATCTTTATTATCCGATATCCAGTTTGCATCAGTGTATCCTTCGATCACTGCTGGTTGTCGGGTATAATGCAGTCCATAGTCTCTTGTGTATCGTATGTATCTAAGCACCCTCGTGATAGCCTTCCAATGATCCGCGCACGGATTGCTGGTGTATCTACTTAGCCTACTCACTGCGTAAGCCAAGTCGGGTCTAGTACATGTCATTAGATACATTAGACTGCCAATAATTCTTGAATACTCTAATTGAGCAACTCCATCTCCTTTATTCTTCTTGAGATGTTGGGAGGTATCAACTGGAGTTCGAGCTACACTCGTATCTCCTGAGTTGAATTTTTCAAGAATTTTATCCACATAGTGAGATTGACTTAACACAAGACCATCTTGGGTTCTTATGATCTTTACTCCAAGAATCACATCCGCTAAACCCATGTCTTTCATGTCAAATCTCGCTTTCAACATGCTTTTAGTAGCTTTGATAATTTTATCATTACTCCCAATGATAAGCATATCGTCTACATAAAGGCATAACTCGTCATTTAATTCTCAGTCAAAGCCTATTAACTCGTCAGTTACGAAGCTGGACTGAAACTGCCCTGTCATTCAATGCTGGAAGCTTCTACGCGCGCGCGCGCCCATGCGGCCTCTTGGCTCACTGCCGTGCGGCGTGCGACCACTTGGCTCACTGCCGTGCGGCGTGCGGCCTCTTGGCTCACTGCCATGCGGCGGTGCGGCTCAAGTCCGTCCATGCGGCGGTGCAGCTCAAGTCCGTCCATGCGGCGGTGCGGCGTGCGCCACGTCACCTGTGAGTCTATACGTGCGCGCCACACAGTCGCGCCGTATTGGCTCACTCTGGTGCGCCGCACACGGCACAGTAGGACCCATGCACCATGCTCCCAACCGCGCGCGCATGCGTATGACTGCCACGTCATGCGCCGCATCACCTACCACTTGGTCCTTGCAACCCTTGTGCTTCACCACGCGCGCGCGGTCAAAAATACAAAGGCGGCTCTCAAGCGGCTCGCGGCGATGCGAAGTGCAAAGTGCGCCATCAAAGCGCCACATCGCCCACGCCACGCGCGCGCGCGCGCGCGCGAGCGTGTGCGAGTGCGAGTTAGGGTGCTCCGCACCCTTCGCGAGGACACTAGTGTGTGCTTCCATGAAACAATAAGGATGGAGAGTTCCACCTTAAATACCCATTTAAGTTCCATCTCTCCTCCTATGTGGGATGACGGGTGGTCCGTAGGACAACCCTTAAAAGGCTTAAACATAACGCACATTCTACATTTTATCCGGTTATTTGCGTGAATTAGGTAATCACAAGATGCTATTGATGCAGGTGTTAAAGTGTACAAAATGAAGGTTTAAGGAAGCTTGAAGGATGTTAGAGGCTGGCGTGATCAAGATGTGTGGAAACAAAGGGAAATGAAGGAATTGGAAGCAAAAGATCACTCAGAGCCGTAAGCTACGCCACCTGGCCGTAGCTTACGGTCCCTATAACATACAAGAAAAGAGTGCCGTAAGACAGGAGCGAAGCGGCGTAAAGGTTCACTGCTCACCGTAAGCTACGGCCTCCTGCCGTACCTTACGGTGCTGATGGAAGGATTGTTGTTCGCTGGGTGGCGTAAGCTACGGCAGGCGCCGTAGCTTACGGCGCCGATTGTTCCAAAGTTGTAACTCTTGCATTAATTGGCCGTTTTATGGAGCATTATGATGTCCCATCATGGGTTTTCGGTTACTACATGAGAAAAACGAGCTTGGGACTATTTGAAGGCACTTGGGGAGCTAGGAAACATATCTTTGGCATAATCTTTTCACTAGAATCATTGGGGAACAATCTTTGCATTATATTCTTGTCTTTGTTGGTGGAACTTGTGAACTTTGGTCTTATTTCTATTTTGTCATGATGTGTGTTAAAGCCATGAGTGGCTAGGTACTTTAATGACTATCTTGTGGTGAAGGTTTGTTTAGACTTTTGTGTTTTTATTTGCATTTCTAAAATATCAATCTCTTTTCATTTAAATTGATTGTTATGGTGTGTAATCAATTGTTAGTAACAGGTTGATGCTTATTTTAAACTAATTAGAAACCATACGTTCTTGGTGCCGTTGGCAATCGGGATATCATGGGTATAGTTAGGTTTGGGTAAGGGTTGATTGATCATCGGGTGACAACCTCACGTTCTCGGAATCTGAGTACTTCGTCCCCTTTCATCACTGCAATTGTTTATGCATGAACTATGTCTATGTAGTTCTTTCTAGTTAAATGATTAACACAAAAGTTAAAGCAAACCGGATACACAAGATAGTCGTTTATTTCTCAATTGTTTACAACTTCAAGTTTCATTTCGCAAATTAGTTAATTAATCTTAGTTTTTAAAACCAATCAAATCAAAACAACTCGTGAATTTTATTTTTCTTGCAATTTAGTTCAAGTTAGTTAACTTAGAGAAGCATCACAAATAGCACATTTTCCACAAACTCCCTGTGTTCGATACCCACTTGCCACTATTTACATAGTTGTTTTTGGGATTAAATTTGCGTGACCACGACATCACGTCAAATTTTGGCGCCGCTGCCGGGGAGTAGTGCGCAACGTGTGTTATTTTTGTTTTTGCTTTAAGTTTGTTATTTTTCTGGTTTACGCGAGGTGTGTTAGTGTGCAGGTATTTACAGGTGCATGCGTACTAGGAGCTCTCACAAGCTATCACCATTGGCGTTTGATCCGGAAATTGAGCAAACTTTGCGAGCAAACAGAATTTTGCTAAGGGAAAATACAATCAATAGTTCACCAACAACACCAGTTACACCAATTCGATACATGGATCCACCACCACCACCACCCACTACGGGTGAATTTACCTCATCATTCATACCAACATCCACTCAACCTTCACCTAACACAACCATTCCACCAAATACTACCGAACCCACCATACCTCAACAGGTTACACCAACCAACACCACACAGCCCATTACTACCCAAGAAGAACCAACCGTCACCTTTAACCCTTCCACTACTATACCGCCATTATCCCATTTTTTCCCGGGTGCGGGTCCATCATATTCGAGCCATACTATGGCACCAATTTCGTCTATTGTCCATGCTACACCGTATCGACCACCAAATCAATCGGGTTTCCAATACTCGACTATTCCATTTGGGCAATCATCGGGAATTCAAGGAGATGGGTATGATGAAGGTTATGAGGAATTTGAAGGTTTTGATGAAGAAGGATACGGTTATGGGGGTGATGGAGAGCAAGGGGAGTACGGTTATACGCAAGGCCAAGTACAAGTGATTCCAAATGTTGGTGGGGTTCAACAACAACTCATACCTCAACATATTAGGCCAAGGCCACAAGGGCCGCAAATGCAACGCCCGGTTCCTTTGCAACAAGTTCGACCACAACAGGTGCAACCGCAAATTCAAAGGCCAATTCAACAACCAATCGTACCACAAGGGCCCATGCAAAGGCCAATGGGTCAAGTTCGTCCAAGAGGTCGATTTGGTGTGCCAAGGAGGCATCTTAGGGAAAATGCAAGGGGAATTGAAGCACATTTTAGACCGGTGATAACGCACAATCCTTCACCGGTGGTTATTCCTCATAACAACCAAGGGAGAACTTTTGAAGTAAGAACCAATTCGTTACAAAGTTTGCCGAAATATAAGGGGCTAGCAACGGAGGAGCCTTATTTCCATTTGGAAGCCTATGACTCAATTTGCAATACTCTTGGGAGTCAAGGTTTTTCGGCCGATGATATCAAGTTGGTACTATTTCAATTTTCTTTGGAGGACAAGGCAAAGAAGTGGTTCTACACTTTGCCTTCAGCATCTATTTATACTTGGGCGGAGATGCAACAAACATTCTTAGACGAATTCTATACCGCCCAAAAGACCAATGATGCGAGAAAAGGATTGAGGAGCTTTCAACAACAACAAGGCGAAATGTTCCATGAAGCATTCGAGCGTTTGAACATGATGATTAAAAATTGTCCACACCATGGGATTGAGCTTTGGGAGTTAATGAACGCTTTTCATGAAGGGTTGTGTGCCGAAGATGCACGAGATTTGATGTCTATCACAAATGGAACTTTTGGCACAAATTATGAGCATGAGGATTGGGAATTTTTGGAACAAATGGCGATCACCTCAAAGAGAAAGGCTCAAGCTTCAAGGAGAGCACGACCGGCCGTTACTCGAACACAAGTGCACGCGGTTGATGACGGTAATATACAAACTTCTAATCAAATTTATGACGTTTGTGCATTGTGTAATGAAATAGGTCATGCGGCGGAAAATTGCCAAGGAATGGTTGAAGGGCAATTTGAAGAAGTTCATGCCATTCAAGGTCAAGGAGGGGGTGGTAGAAATTACAACATGAATTCTAACACTTATCACCCCGGGTTGAGAAATCATCCGAATTTTCGTTATGGGAACCCTTCGAATCAATCAAACCCGAACTTTCAAGGTAGCCAAGGGAATTATGGTTCGCGCCAACCTTACAATAATCAAGGTGGATATAGAGGTGGGAACAACCAAGGATACCAAAGGCAATACCAAGCGGGTCAAGAAAAAGGGGGGTCTTCGGGTGGAAATGAAATGATGGAAATGTTGAAGAGTATGCAAGCGGAGATGCAAAAGAGGAACCAAATGGATGACGCACGCATACAAAAGGATGAGGCGCGAGACAAAGCAATCCAAACTTTGACCACTCAAATGGGTCAACTTGCAACCGAAGTGTCCGAATTGAAGAAGGGTAAAGGTCAATTACCAAGCGACACTAAGGTAAATCCATCTCACGGTACGTTAAGAGGTAACAATGTTAATATTCATCATGTGAGTGTTTTGAGAAGTGGGAAAGAGTATAAAACCAATCCTTCACCGGATTTGGTTGAAGGGGTGGTTGAGGATATAACGGGTCAAGAAAGTGAGGAAGAAAACGAACCACCCATTGTTTCTTCTAAAAAACCCAATTTTGAAAAACCCGAAATTATTAAAGAAAAAGAAAAAGTAAATGAGGGTGAGGGGTCTAGTGAAGTACCGTTTCCTTCGGCTTTATTAGACCCGGGTAGAAAAAATTTTATTTCAAAACGGGGTCCTCAAAAAGAGGAAATGTGGGAGGTCTTCAAACAGGTTAAAATTAATCTTCCTTTGCTTGAAGCTATTAAACAGGTACCCGCTTACGCCAAATTTCTAAAGGAATTGTGTACTCAAAAGAGGCAACAAAAAGTGCCTAAATTGGTAGATTTGACGGAGCGGGTAAGTGCGGTATTGAAAGGTGACCTTCCTCCTAAGTTACAAGATCCGGGAACGCCTTTAATAAATATTCAAGTTGGAAATTTTCAAACTACGAGGGCATTATTGGATCTTGGAGCCGGAGTAAGTATCCTACCGGGGGGGTTATATGACCAATTCGATTTTGGTCCACTGAAGCGGGTTGAGACAACGGTTGTATTAGCCGACTTGTCTCATAAACTTCCCCGGGGTATCGTACGGGATGTTATAGTTAAAGTTGATGAATTTTATTATCCCGTTGATTTCCTTGTGTTAGATTACTCATCCGCGGACCCAATTCAACAACAAAATGTTATTTTGGGTCGGCCATTTTTGAACACCGCACATGCTATTATTGATTGTCGCTATGGCACAGTTGACATGACATTCGGTAATAGAAAGATGAGGTTGAATGTTTTTACTAACGGTACTAATGTGTATGGTGATGAGTGTTTCTTGGCAGATTTTATAGATGGCTATGACCCGAAGGTGTTCGAAGAAGAAATTTTGGGTTCTTGTGTTTGTGATATGTCTTTGCAGGTTCATACATGCGAGTTAGAGGTTGAAGAGAAGGAGCAAGAAGCTCTCGCGGTGAAGGAAGGAAGTCCACCATGGACTTACCAAACGGATACATTACCGGTGGAAATCGATTCGGGCACCAAGCCTTCTTTGGAAAGTCCACCAAGTGTGGAGTTGAAGGAGCTACCAAAGCACCTAAAGTATGCATTTTTGGGGGAAAATGATACCTTACCGGTAATCATTGCTTCCAACTTGGAGGTAGCTCAAGAGGAAGAATTGATGCGGGTGTTGAAGGCTCATAAGGCGGCAATTGGGTGGACGATAGCCGATTTAAAAGGCATTAGTCCATCAATTGTGATGCACAAGATTATTACAAGCGAGGATGCGAAGCCGACCCGTGAAACACAAAGAAGGTTAAATCCGAATTTGAGAGAGGTGGTGAAGAAAGAAGTCATCAAGTGGTTGGATGCGGGGATCATTTACCCCATTTCGGATAGTGCATGGGTAAGTCCGACACAGGTAGTGCCTAAAAAATCCGGCATCCAAGTAGTGAAGGATGAACAAGGTGAGCAAATCGCCACCCGCCCGGTAACCGGGTGGCGAGTGTGTATTGATTATCGCAAATTAAACGCGGCTACCTCAAAAGACCATTTCCCGTTACCCTTCATTGACCAAATAATTGAAAAACTTTCCGGTCAAAAATATTATTGCTTTTTGGATGGGTATTCGGGATATAACCAAATTGCTATTCACCCGGACGACCAACACAAAACCACGTTTACATGTCCATATGGTACATTTGCTTTTCGGCGAATGCCATTTGGATTATGTAACGCCCCCGCCACGTTCCAAAGATGTATGATGAGTATATTTTCGGATATGGTCGGGGAGTCTCTTGAAGTGTTTATGGACGATTTTTCCATTTTTGGTCCAAGTTTTGACTCTTGTCTTAATGAATTAGAAAAAGTTTTAAAAAGGTGTGTTGAGACAAACTTGGTACTAAGTTGGGAAAAAAAGCCATTTTATGGTTCAAGAGGGTATTGTTTTGGGGCATGTCATTTCGGACCGGGGGATGGAGGTAGACAAAGCAAAGATTCGGGTAATTTCATCTTTACCCCCACCAAAGAATGTAAAGGGGGTGAGATCTTTTTTGGGACATGCGGGGTTCTACTGAAGGTTTATTAAAGGCTTTAGTGTAATCACAAAACCTTTATGTAACTTATTATTAAAAGATGTTCCTTTTGATTTTACTGACGAATGTTTGCAAGCGTTTCATGTTTTGAAGGAACAGTTGGTGAAGGCTCCCATTTTGCAACCACCGGATTGGTCAAAGCCGTTCGAGATTATGTGTGATGCTAGTGATACAACTATTGGAGCGGTCTTGGGGCAAAGGGTAGATAAAAAGCCGGTGGTGATATACTATGCAAGCAAAACATTGTCCGAGGCGCAACTTAACTACACCACAACCGAGAAAGAATTATTAGCGGTGGTGTATGCCTTGGACAAGTTTCGATCTTATATTTGGGGAAGCAAGGTGATAGTGTATTCGGATCATAGCGCGGTCCGATATTTGATGGAAAAGAAGGATGCAAAGCCCCGGTTGATTCGTTGGGTGCTTTTACTACAAGAATTCGATCTTGAGATTCGGGACAAAAAGGGATGTGAAAATGTTGTTGCGGATCATTTGTCCCGAATCCCGTTGGAAGGTGTTGATGACCCAAGTGAAATCAATGAACGGTTTCCCGATGAGCACTTGTTGGCCGTCTCTACTTATGTTGCACCTTGGTATGCCCATTACGTTAATTATTTGGCTAAGGGTGCAATGCCAAATCATTGGACTAGGAAGAGACGACAACAATTTCTTAGTCAAGTGAAGCAATACATATGGGACGAACCCGACTTGTTCAAAATCGGAGCCGATCAAGTGATACGAAGATGTGTTCCTGAAACGGAAGTTCTAGAGATTTTGATTCATGCTCATTCATCGGCGTGTGGTGGGCATTTTAGTGGGAACAAGACGGGTTATCGGGTGTTATCTAGTGGGTTTTATTGGCCCACGATTTTCAAGGATTCTTGTGAGTATGCCCGGAATTGCATCAATTGTCAAAGAATGGGAAGTATTTCGAAACGTGATGAAATGCCGTTAAACCCGATTTTGGTAGTAGAAGTATTTGATGTTTGGGGAATTGACTTCATGGGTCCTTTCCCAAACTCAAATGGGTTCTTATACATTTTGGTGGCGGTCGATTACGTGTCGAAATGGATTGAAGCTATTGCCACAAGGACCAATGATCACTCCGTTGTTTGTAAGTTTGTGCAATCTAACATTTTTGCTCGTTTTGGTGTGCCTAGGGTGATAATAAGTGATGGCGGGTCGCATTTCAAGAATTTCAATTTTGGGAAGTTGCTCAAGAGATACAATGTGAACCACCGCGTTGCTACACCATACCACCCGCAAACGAGTGGTCAAGTCGAAGTTTCTAACCGGCAAATTAAAGAGATTTTAATGAAGACGGTGAGAACGGATCGGAAGGATTGGTCAAGCAAGCTTGACGATGCGTTGTGGGCCTATCGAACGGCTTACAAAACTCCACTTGATACCACTCCTTATCGGATGGTTTATGGGAAAGGATGTCATTTGCCCATGGAGTTGGCACACCGGGCGTATTGGGCAATTAAAACGGTAAACGCAAACTACGATGAAGCGGGTCGGGCGAGAAAGCTTCAATTGAATGAAATAGAGGAAATAAGAGATCAAGCCTATGAATGTGCATCCGCGTACAAAGACAAACTTAAAAAAGTTCATGATGCGAAGATAAAGAAAAAGAACTTTGAAGTGGGTCAAAAGGTGTGGTTGTATAATTCAAGGCTGAAATTGTTTGCGGGGAAACTGAAAAGCAAGTGGATGGGTCCTTACGTTGTCCGAAGAGTGGGAAGGTTCGGAGATGTTGATATTCAAGACGAACGAACAAACAAGCAACAAACGGTTAACGGGCATCGCCTCAAACCGTACTTGGAAGGGAATGACATCAACAACCTTGAGCTAGATAAAGTGGGCTACATTTTACGCCCAGTGGATGATGAGGAAACGTGAAAGAGGCCCAGGTTTGGTATTTGTAAATATTTAGGATAGTTTATTTTATTTCAAATAAGTCTCGTTCAAACCGGTGTTCGAAACAAGTGTGGGGAAATTTTCACGAATTTCCCGAACATAGTGTTGAGGACAACACGGGTTTTTAACGGGGGGTAGGGTAAAATTTATGTTTTTCTTAAAAATTAAAAAAAAAAAAACAAAGTTTTAAGAAAAAGTTGGCCTCCCCAATGCCCAGTAACCGCCGTAAGCTACGGTGGGGAGGCCGTAGCTTACGGCACCCATTAAACAAACAAAGTCTTACGGTGCCTAGCTCCTGTCTTACGACAACCAGAATTTCCAGATATCACCGTAAGCTACGGCGTGGTGCCGTAGCTTACGGCGCCGAGCGGAGTTGCAAGCTGGTGCCGTGTCGTTGTTTATATATAAAAAAAAAAAAAAATTTTTCCGAAAACTTATTAATAATAATAATAATAAAATCATTATCTAAAACACCCCAACCACTCCTTTTTCTTCCATTAATCCCCAACCACTCATCTTTTTCCCTTTTCTTCTTCTTCTCCACTTCTCCTTCTTCACTTAGAAACCCTAACTTCACACTTTCATAACTTTCTCAAAACAAGTCCGATTTCGGTGATTCTTGGGTCTATTTTGGGTGGAATTTCACAAGGAATTCAGATTTAGTATTGAATATTGAAGATTCCTTAGTTTTCTGGATCGAATTTCAAACCCTAGGTGCCGAAAATTTGGGTCTTTTTGTGGGTTTTTGTGTGAACTTCAAGCTTTAGTGATTCTCATCTTCTACAACACCAAGGTATGCAATTTTTGTTCATTCTTTGAAGTACATTGAGGTTTGTAAGTTTCCATTATGTTTTTACTTACACACTTGCTTGTATGAGATAGATGATAGAATTTGTAAACCATTGATTGTTATTAGTATAAATGTGTTGATGTTTTATAAAACTTTGTTGGAAAATTCTGATTTTAGGAGACATCATGCCAAAATTTTGTTTGAAAAAATAAAAATTTTGGGTTTTTGCACATTTATATCTATAACATGAAGCAAGTGTGGGGAAGATGGGATAAAAATAACTAACTTGAATTGTTTGCTTGGTTGTGAATGTGTGTAGGTATGGCATCTAGGAAAGGAAAGGGAATTGCAAGTTCTTCCCAAGGGGATGCGGCACAACAGAAAAGGAGGAAATTGGCTCGGATTGGTGACCCGGATTCGGAGGAGGATGCACCGCCAAGGGGGCCAAAGCCGGATTGGACAACCGGTTCATTGTTAGACCAACCCGCGGAATGGAGAGAGGAACTTTTTCACGATCAAATGAACAAGTTAAAACAAAGGGGAGAAGCGTTTATTTGTGAAAAAGAAATCCGGGAGGCGGATTTTGCCCCGTTTGGGATCATCGCCAAGTTTAATGCGTTGGGTTGGGGAGCGGCCACAAAATGCTATGATGGTGAGACAAAGAAAATGTATGACAAGCAAATTCAAGAGTGGGTGGCATCACTCGAATGTCCCCCATTCAAGGCTCCGAACAAGATGCGATTAGTTGGGAAGTGTAATGGTGTAAAAGTGGAAATGTCATATGATTCTTTGCGCCGGGTGGCAAAGTTTGATGATGGGCCGGCCAATGAATATATCTACCCAAGTCTTAGGGATCTTTATCATGAGCCCGCGAAACATGAACAATGGCAAGCCATGCTTGATTACCTCTTTCTTCCGGGCACAACACATGGGAAATTATATAGAAGAAATTTAAGGATGGAAGCAAAGTTGTTATTGACGTTGTGCATGTACAATGTCATGCCTAGGCGGGGTGACAAGATGGAGGTGCGGTTTCAAGAAGTACCAGTTTTGTATATGTTGATGAATGGGTCACCAAAGGTTCCTTTCCGATTTTTGGTACTAAACAACATCTGGTTGAGCAAGATTAGCGGGGAAAGGAAGATTATACCCCATTGCCGGTTGATTACGGCATTACTCAAGAAGTATGGGGCAATCAAAGGAGATGAAAGAGGTTCTTACAAGAGGTTTAGACCATTCGACCTTAAGAATCTTGGGTCGGATTGGACGTACACCGAATCGGATAGGTTTCATAAGTTGAAAACGGATGGTAGAAGGTGGAGAGCGTTAAAAGTAGACGCGAGACCGTTACGACCGGGGGAGGAAGAGGAGCCCGAGTCAACGGATGATGAAGTGAGCGGGGATGATGATTACCGCGAAGACACATTCACGGTAGATGCTCAAGTAAGAGGTGTTGGTCAAGCGGGGGTTCAAGGAGCCGGCGTACAATCTGGCTATGTGGGAAGTGCATTTGACTATGCACAACAAGCTTACGACCCGAATTGGGCCCACTCGGGGGATATGGGTCAAATCATTCAACAAAGGCGGCCACCCACATTCGGCAATTGGAGTGAACCAAACCAAGTGTTATTTGATCATCAAACTTTTTTGGGTGCTAGTGCGGAAAGGGCTATCAAAAGAAGCTATGATAGGAATGAGCAATTGAACCGCGCTCATAGATATGCCCATGAAGAAGAGATGAATAACCGTTACTTGGATGATCGACAAAGGCGCATGCACGATCAATGGCATGCGGGGCAACCGGTTGTGGGAGATCCACCCGTTGTGGACTACACCACACTTCCACCATATGATGGTAGTGTGTCATACCCCACCCCACCATTGCACCACTCTCAATGGGTGGATCCGCATGCTATGAGTTACCAACAAGCAAATCCAAGTAGTGATCAAGGAAGCAGTAGTGGCGGGGGAGCATTTGGTTTTGGTGAATGGACGGATGTGATGACATCCATCTTTGGGCCTCCACAGCCGAAGTATTACTAGCCAGGTCGTATTTCGCTTCTTTGTACATTTTTGTATATATGTTTATGTGTTTATGTTTATGTTGCGGTTGGGAGGTTGGGTGGTGTTTGTGTTAATATGTTTGTGGGTTGTGAGCGTTGGTGGTGTCAATAAAAAAAAAAAAAAAAATTGGGTTTGAGAATATAAGCAATTGGGGATGTTTTTGTTGAAAGCGATCTTTCCCTCAAAACCATACATTGGGACAATGTATCCCAAGTGTGGGGATGGGGGAAATTTTTGAGAAATTCAAAAATTTTGCAAATCCAAGCGAAAGTGTAAAAATTTGAAAACTTGATATTGTTCCATTTGACACACCGACACCCATTTCAAATCTTTTCTTGGTGAGAATTGAGCCACGCATGATTGTTAGTGATATTTTCTTGTTTGAGTGGCGTTGTGTGTTGTGTGTTAATAGAACTTGTGTGTGAATACTTGTTAAATCCTAGAGTCAACATGCTTTTGAAGATGATAGGGGACTTCTAGGATGCCTCGTCTAGATGAGTGCGAGTGTGGGATTTGGGGGGTTGGACCTCATTAATTATATATATGAGCATGGTTGCGAGAGGGGCGGGGGTTTGGACATTTAGTTGCCCATTTTGTGCCTAAAAGCCGATCATTTGTTACCCCCTAGTTAGTTTTCCTAAAAATTTACCCGATTTGACCCGGTCTTATAATATTAGTGGTTGTTTAGTAGTTTGTGATTTAGTTGTGTTCTTATTTGCAAAAAAAAAAAAAAAAAAAAAAAAAAAAAGCAATGAAAATATGAAAAAAAAAAAAAAAAAAAAGAGATGTTTAGTTGTTTTGTATATAGTAGTTAAGTTTGATAGTTGTGTGTTTATTTCATTGTGTAATAAAAGACCGGGTAAAATCCTTCGCTACTACATATATATTCCTTTTCCTACCCTTGCACCTAGCCCCATTACAACCCGTAAGTTTCCTTGATTCAAAAGCATGCTAGACATTGGTTAGGAGGCAACTTGATTTTCATACAAGCTTATTGTCGCACACACACATATACGCATTGAGTGGTTTAGCATAAGTTGCTAATTTTTCTTGTCACCGAGAGTTTGAGAGGGGTGTGTCTTGTGGTTTGATAAAAAGCTAGTAAAAGGATGGCACTTTGGTTTGGTTTGCATGATTGGTTGCTTATAGTTAAAAACAGTTTTTGAAGTGGTTGCTTGGGACAAGCAACGGGTAAGTGTGGGGATGTGACGGGTGGTCCGTAGGACAACCCTTAAAAGGCTTAAACATAACGCACATTCTACATTTTATCCGGTTATTTGCGTGAATTAGGTAATCACAAGATGCTATTGATGCAGGTGTTAAAGTGTACAAAATGAAGGTTTAAGGAAGCTTGAAGGATGTTAGAGGCTGGCGTGATCAAGATGTGTGGAAACAAAGGGAAATGAAGGAATTGGAAGCAAAAGATCACTCAGAGCCGTAAGCTACGCCACCTGGCCGTAGCTTACGGTCCCTATAACATACAAGAAAAGAGTGCCGTAAGACAGGAGCGAAGCGGCGTAAAGGTTCACTGCTCACCGTAAGCTACGGCCTCCTGCCGTACCTTACGGTGCTGATGGAAGGATTGTTGTTCGCTGGGTGGCGTAAGCTACGGCAGGCGCCGTAGCTTACGGCGCCGATTGTTCCAAAGTTGTAACTCTTGCATTAATTGGCCGTTTTATGGAGCATTATGATGTCCCATCATGGGTTTTCGGTTACTACATGAGAAAAACGAGCTTGGGACTATTTGAAGGCACTTGGGGAGCTAGGAAACATATCTTTGGCATAATCTTTTCACTAGAATCATTGGGGAACAATCTTTGCATTATATTCTTGTCTTTGTTGGTGGAACTTGTGAACTTTGGTCTTATTTCTATTTTGTCATGATGTGTGTTAAAGCCATGAGTGGCTAGGTACTTTAATGACTATCTTGTGGTGAAGGTTTGTTTAGACTTTTGTGTTTTTATTTGCATTTCTAAAATATCAATCTCTTTTCATTTAAATTGATTGTTATGGTGTGTAATCAATTGTTAGTAACAGGTTGATGCTTATTTTAAACTAATTAGAAACCATACGTTCTTGGTGCCGTTGGCAATCGGGATATCATGGGTATAGTTAGGTTTGGGTAAGGGTTGATTGATCATCGGGTGACAACCTCACGTTCTCGGAATCTGAGTACTTCGTCCCCTTTCATCACTGCAATTGTTTATGCATGAACTATGTCTATGTAGTTCTTTCTAGTTAAATGATTAACACAAAAGTTGAAGCAAACCGGATACACAAGATAGTCGTTTATTTCTCAATTGTTTACAACTTCAAGTTTCATTTCGCAAATTAGTTAATTAATCTTAGTTTTTAAAACCAATCAAATCAAAACAACTCGTGAATTTTATTTTTCTTGCAATTTAGTTCAAGTTAGTTAACTTAGAGAAGCATCACAAATAGCACATTTTCCACAAACTCCCTGTGTTCGATACCCACTTGCCACTATTTACATAGTTGTTTTTGGGATTAAATTTGCGTGACCACGACATCACGTCATGGGACAAGGTGCTACTTTCCCTTTAGTTTCAACATTGAATGTTCCAAACACCCAACTTTGAGCATCGATATCTCATTCATCTTAGCTCGGTTTTGGACGCGGTTTAGTTCGTTGCGAAGCTCTTCCAACATAGAACACAAACCCACAAATAAATACATAAAACCCGCTCATTTTATTATATTTATTTCTAGTCCAAAATAGGAAAAAATCATTTTCCTATATTTGTGAAAAATGCTATTTTCACTTATTTTCCAACAATCCCCCACATGAAAAATGCTATTTTCATCAAATTTCCAACAATCCCCCACATGTATGGAAATGGATCTTTTCCTTACACTTTTCAACGATAAACTTCGACAGTTGAGTATTGCAAGATAGGTAGGTTGAAGCCTTTGAACCTTCTTTTGTGAAGCGCACTTAGCTTACTAGCGGTGTGTAGACGCGATGTCCTTGAACATACCCCCATTTGTGTAAACGACAATACACTTCACACAATACTCTCCCTGGTTTGGCCAACTCCTCATTGTCGTGTCCTATTATGGTCCTGGAACACTGGCCTGGTTCTGCGAGAGCTCTAGGATTTGCGCACCCCACAAATCCATTTGAAGCGACCCCACTTATCTCTAACATAGGTGATTCCCATGAATCATTAAAAGCATCATGGTTATTTGATTTCCCGAAATCATTAACCTTAATATGCTTAACCTCACTTCATGTCACTGATTGGAATGGACTAGGAAGTATATGTAACTCCCTTTTATTTAGTTTGGGGTACTCCCCCACAGTGACTCCGTTTTGGTAATATGATTAAGTTGTCCTATTGAACTTAGATCTTGGGATCTCCAGTCAACTAAGTTAGGTTTCCCTCATATTCCCATTAACCACGGGCTTTAGTCCCATTCCTCTTGACGACGTTTCTACTAACTCTCTGCTTAAGCCTTTTGTAAACGGGTCCGCAATGTTATCCGCTGATCTCACATAATCAATTGTGATAACACCCGTTGAGAGTAGTTGTCGTATCGTGTTATGTCTACGTCGCATATGCCTTGATCTGCCATTGTACATCAAGCTTTGAGCTCTACCAATCGCTGATTGGCTATCACAATGTACACATATGGCTGGCAAAGGCTTTGGCCATCTTGGAATATCTTCCACGAATTGACGTAGCCATTCCGCCTCCTCGCCTGACTTATCCAAGGCGATAAATTCAGATTCCATTGTGGATCTCGCTATGACCGTTTGCTTAGAAGACTTCCAAGCAATAGCAGCTCCTCCAAGTGTAAACACGTAACCACTTGTTGATTTGGAATCTTTATTATCCGATATCCAGTTTGCATCAGTGTATCCTTCGATCACTGCTGGTTGTCGGGTATAATGCAGTCCATAGTCTCTTGTGTATCGTATGTATCTAAGCACCCTCGTGATAGCCTTCCAATGATCCGCGCACGGATTGCTGGTGTATCTACTTAGCCTACTCACCGCGTAAGCCAAGTCGGGTCTAGTACATGTCATTAGATACATTAGACTGCCAATAATTCTTGAATACTCTAATTGAGCAACTCCATCTCCTTTATTCTTCTTGAGATGTTGGGAGGTATCAACTGGAGTTCGAGCTACACTCGTATCTCCTGAGTTGAATTTTTCAAGAATTTTATCCACATAGTGAGATTGACTTAACACAAGACCATCTTGGGTTCTTATGATCTTTACTCCAAGAATCACATCCGCTAAACCCATGTCTTTCATGTCAAATCTCGCTTTCAACATGCTTTTAGTAGCTTTGATAATTTTATCATTACTCCCAATGATAAGCATATCGTCTACATAAAGGCATAACTCGTCATTTAATTCTCAGTCAAAGCCTATTAACTCGTCAGTTACGAAGCTGGACTGAAACTGCCCTGTCATTCAATGCTGGAAGCTTCTACGCGCGCGCGCGCCCATGCGGCCTCTTGGCTCACTGCCGTGCGGCGTGCGACCACTTGGCTCACTGCCGTGCGGCGTGCGGCCTCTTGGCTCACTGCCATGCGGCGGTGCGGCTCAAGTCCGTCCATGCGGCGGTGCAGCTCAAGTCCGTCCATGCGGCGGTGCGGCGTGCGCCACGTCACCTGTGAGTCTATACGTGCGCGCCACACAGTCGCGCCGTATTGGCTCACTCTGGTGCGCCGCACACGGCACAGTAGGACCCATGCACCATGCTCCCAACCGCGCGCGCATGCGTATGACTGCCACGTCATGCGCCGCATCACCTACCACTTGGTCCTTGCAACCCTTGTGCTTCACCACGCGCGCGCGGTCAAAAATACAAAGGCGGCTCTCAAGCGGCTCGCGGCGATGCGAAGTGCAAAGTGCGCCATCAAAGCGCCACATCGCCCACGCCACGCGCGCGCGCGCGCGCGAGCGTGTGCGAGTGCGAGTTAGGGTGCTCCGCACCCTTCGCGAGGACACTAGTGTGTGCTTCCATGAAACAATAAGGATGGAGAGTTCCACCTTAAATACCCATTTAAGTTCCATCTCTCCTCCTATGTGGGACAAGGTGCTACTTTCCCTTTAGTTTCAACATTGAATGTTCCAAACACCCAACTTTGAGCATCGATATCTCATTCATCTTAGCTCGGTTTTGGACGCGGTTTAGTTCGTTGCGAAGCTCTTCCAACATAGAACATCAAGCTTTGATCTGCCATTGTACATCAAGCTTTGAGCTCTACCAATCGCATATGCCTTGATCTGCCATTGTACATCAAGCTTTGAGCTCTACCAATCGCTGATTGGCTATCACAATGTACACATATGGCTGGCAAAGGCTTTGGCCATCTTGGAATATCTTCCACGAATTGACGTAGCCATTCCGCCTCCTCGCCTGACTTATCCAAGGCGATAAATTCAGATTCCATTGTGGATCTCGCTATGACCGTTTGCTTAGAAGACTTCCAAGCAATAGCAGCTCCTCCAAGTGTAAACACGTAACCACTTGTTGATTTGGAATCTTTATTATCCGATATCCAGTTTGCATCAGTGTATCCTTCGATCACTGCTGGTTGTCGGGTATAATGCAGTCCATAGTCTCTTGTGTATCGTATGTATCTAAGCACCCTCGTGATAGCCTTCCAATGATCCGCGCACGGATTGCTGGTGTATCTACTTAGCCTACTCACCGCGTAAGCCAAGTCGGGTCTAGTACATGTCATTAGATACATTAGACTGCCAATAATTCTTGAATACTCTAATTGAGCAACTCCATCTCCTTTATTCTTCTTGAGATGTTGGGAGGTATCAACTGGAGTTCGAGCTACACTCGTATCTCCTGAGTTGAATTTTTCAAGAATTTTATCCACATAGTGAGATTGACTTAACACAAGACCATCTTGGGTTCTTATGATCTTTACTCCAAGAATCACATCCGCTAAACCCATGTCTTTCATGTCAAATCTCGCTTTCAACATGCTTTTAGTAGCTTTGATAATTTTATCATTACTCCCAATGATAAGCATATCGTCTACATAAAGGCATAACTCGTCATTTAATTCTCAGTCAAAGCCTATTAACTCGTCAGTTACGAAGCTGGACTGAAACTGCCCTGTCATTCAATGCTGGAAGCTTCTACGCGCGCGCGCGCCCATGCGGCCTCTTGGCTCACTGCCGTGCGGCGTGCGACCACTTGGCTCACTGCCGTGCGGCGTGCGGCCTCTTGGCTCACTGCCATGCGGCGGTGCGGCTCAAGTCCGTCCATGCGGCGGTGCAGCTCAAGTCCGTCCATGCGGCGGTGCGGCGTGCGCCACGTCACCTGTGAGTCTATACGTGCGCGCCACACAGTCGCGCCGTATTGGCTCACTCTGGTGCGCCGCACACGGCACAGTAGGACCCATGCACCATGCTCCCAACCGCGCGCGCATGCGTATGACTGCCACGTCATGCGCCGCATCACCTACCACTTGGTCCTTGCAACCCTTGTGCTTCACCACGCGCGCGCGGTCAAAAATACAAAGGCGGCTCTCAAGCGGCTCGCGGCGATGCGAAGTGCAAAGTGCGCCATCAAAGCGCCACATCGCCCACGCCACGCGCGCGCGCGCGCGCGAGCGTGTGCGAGTGCGAGTTAGGGTGCTCCGCACCCTTCGCGAGGACACTAGTGTGTGCTTCCATGAAACAATAAGGATGGAGAGTTCCACCTTAAATACCCATTTAAGTTCCATCTCTCCTCCTATGTGGGACAAGGTGCTACTTTCCCTTTAGTTTCAACATTGAATGTTCCAAACACCCAACTTTGAGCATCGATATCTCATTCATCTTAGCTCGGTTTTGGACGCGGTTTAGTTCGTTGCGAAGCTCTTCCAACATAGAACATCAAGCTTTGATCTGCCATTGTACATCAAGCTTTGAGCTCTACCAATCGCATATGCCTTGATCTGCCATTGTACATCAAGCTTTGAGCTCTACCAATCGCTGATTGGCTATCACAATGTACACATATGGCTGGCAAAGGCTTTGGCCATCTTGGAATATCTTCCACGAATTGACGTAGCCATTCCGCCTCCTCGCCTGACTTATCCAAGGCGATAAATTCAGATTCCATTGTGGATCTCGCTATGACCGTTTGCTTAGAAGACTTCCAAGCAATAGCAGCTCCTCCAAGTGTAAACACGTAACCACTTGTTGATTTGGAATCTTTATTATCCGATATCCAGTTTGCATCAGTGTATCCTTCGATCACTGCTGGTTGTCGGGTATAATGCAGTCCATAGTCTCTTGTGTATCGTATGTATCTAAGCACCCTCGTGATAGCCTTCCAATGATCCGCGCACGGATTGCTGGTGTATCTACTTAGCCTACTCACCGCGTAAGCCAAGTCGGGTCTAGTACATGTCATTAGATACATTAGACTGCCAATAATTCTTGAATACTCTAATTGAGCAACTCCATCTCCTTTATTCTTCTTGAGATGTTGGGAGGTATCAACTGGAGTTCGAGCTACACTCGTATCTCCTGAGTTGAATTTTTCAAGAATTTTATCCACATAGTGAGATTGACTTAACACAAGACCATCTTGGGTTCTTATGATCTTTACTCCAAGAATCACATCCGCTAAACCCATGTCTTTCATGTCAAATCTCGCTTTCAACATGCTTTTAGTAGCTTTGATAATTTTATCATTACTCCCAATGATAAGCATATCGTCTACATAAAGGCATAACTCGTCATTTAATTCTCAGTCAAAGCCTATTAACTCGTCAGTTACGAAGCTGGACTGAAACTGCCCTGTCATTCAATGCTGGAAGCTTCTACGCGCGCGCGCGCCCATGCGGCCTCTTGGCTCACTGCCGTGCGGCGTGCGACCACTTGGCTCACTGCCGTGCGGCGTGCGGCCTCTTGGCTCACTGCCATGCGGCGGTGCGGCTCAAGTCCGTCCATGCGGCGGTGCAGCTCAAGTCCGTCCATGCGGCGGTGCGGCGTGCGCCACGTCACCTGTGAGTCTATACGTGCGCGCCACACAGTCGCGCCGTATTGGCTCACTCTGGTGCGCCGCACACGGCACAGTAGGACCCATGCACCATGCTCCCAACCGCGCGCGCATGCGTATGACTGCCACGTCATGCGCCGCATCACCTACCACTTGGTCCTTGCAACCCTTGTGCTTCACCACGCGCGCGCGGTCAAAAATACAAAGGCGGCTCTCAAGCGGCTCGCGGCGATGCGAAGTGCAAAGTGCGCCATCAAAGCGCCACATCGCCCACGCCACGCGCGCGCGCGCGCGCGAGCGTGTGCGAGTGCGAGTTAGGGTGCTCCGCACCCTTCGCGAGGACACTAGTGTGTGCTTCCATGAAACAATAAGGATGGAGAGTTCCACCTTAAATACCCATTTAAGTTCCATCTCTCCTCCTATGTGGGACAAGGTGCTACTTTCCCTTTAGTTTCAACATTGAATGTTCCAAACACCCAACTTTGAGCATCGATATCTCATTCATCTTAGCTCGGTTTTGGACGCGGTTTAGTTCGTTGCGAAGCTCTTCCAACATAGAACATCAAGCTTTGATCTGCCATTGTACATCAAGCTTTGAGCTCTACCAATCGCATATGCCTTGATCTGCCATTGTACATCAAGCTTTGAGCTCTACCAATCGCTGATTGGCTATCACAATGTACACATATGGCTGGCAAAGGCTTTGGCCATCTTGGAATATCTTCCACGAATTGACGTAGCCATTCCGCCTCCTCGCCTGACTTATCCAAGGCGATAAATTCAGATTCCATTGTGGATCTCGCTATGACCGTTTGCTTAGAAGACTTCCAAGCAATAGCAGCTCCTCCAAGTGTAAACACGTAACCACTTGTTGATTTGGAATCTTTATTATCCGATATCCAGTTTGCATCAGTGTATCCTTCGATCACTGCTGGTTGTCGGGTATAATGCAGTCCATAGTCTCTTGTGTATCGTATGTATCTAAGCACCCTCGTGATAGCCTTCCAATGATCCGCGCACGGATTGCTGGTGTATCTACTTAGCCTACTCACCGCGTAAGCCAAGTCGGGTCTAGTACATGTCATTAGATACATTAGACTGCCAATAATTCTTGAATACTCTAATTGAGCAACTCCATCTCCTTTATTCTTCTTGAGATGTTGGGAGGTATCAACTGGAGTTCGAGCTACACTCGTATCTCCTGAGTTGAATTTTTCAAGAATTTTATCCACATAGTGAGATTGACTTAACACAAGACCATCTTGGGTTCTTATGATCTTTACTCCAAGAATCACATCCGCTAAACCCATGTCTTTCATGTCAAATCTCGCTTTCAACATGCTTTTAGTAGCTTTGATAATTTTATCATTACTCCCAATGATAAGCATATCGTCTACATAAAGGCATAACTCGTCATTTAATTCTCAGTCAAAGCCTATTAACTCGTCAGTTACGAAGCTGGACTGAAACTGCCCTGTCATTCAATGCTGGAAGCTTCTACGCGCGCGCGCGCCCATGCGGCCTCTTGGCTCACTGCCGTGCGGCGTGCGACCACTTGGCTCACTGCCGTGCGGCGTGCGGCCTCTTGGCTCACTGCCATGCGGCGTTGCGGCTCAAGTCCGTCCATGCGGCGGTGCAGCTCAAGTCCGTCCATGCGGCGGTGCGGCGTGCGTCACGTCACCTGTGAGTCTATACGTGCGCGCCGTATTGGCTCACTCTGGTGCGCCGCACACGGCACAGTAGGACCCATGCACCATGCTCCCAACCGCGCGCGCATGCGTATGACTGCCACGTCATGCGCCGCATCACCTACCACTTGGTCCTTGCAACCCTTGTGCTTCACCACGCGCGCGCGGTCAAAAATACAAAGGCGGCTCTCAAGCGGCTCGCGACGATGCGAAGTGCAAAGTGCAAAGTGCAAAGTGCAAAGTGCAAAGTGCAAAGTGCGCCATCAAAGCGCCACATCGCCCACGCCACGCGCGCGCGAGCGTGTGCGAGTTAGGGTGCTCCGCACCCTTCGCGAGGACACTAGTGTGTGCTTCCATGAAACAATAAGGATGGAGAGTTCCACCTTAAATACCCATTTAAGTTCCATCTCTCCTCCTATGTGGGACAAGGTGTTACTTTCCCTTTAGTTTCAACATTGAATGTTCCAAACACCCAACTTTGAGCATCGATATCTCATTCATCTTAGCTCGGTTTTGGACGCGGTTTAGTTCGTTGCGAAGCTCTTCCAACATAGAACACAAACCCACAAATAAATACATAAAACCCGCTCATTTTATTATATTTATTTCTAGTCCAAAATAGGAAAAAATCATTTTCCTATATTTGTGAAAAATGCTATTTTCACTTATTTTCCAACAATCCCCCACATGAAAAATGCTATTTTCATCAAATTTCCAACACTTTCTTCGAGCTTTTTTCGAGCGAGTTTCGAGCGACATGCGAGCCACGAGGTTTTTGAACACCCTATGCTTTGTAGTCCCTTCTTTGAGATTGAGAAGCCATTTTCACGGGTCCAAAACCCGATAGGGTTCTGTATGGTGTGTATTATGTTCACTACTTGGTACGCTGATGACTTTAATTGTCCGTTAACGATACGAAAATCACCACTCAGCCCTTTGAAGGTTAGGTTCTAGAAGTTATCGTTCGGGGAAAGAGACGGGCTAGTTGCAGGTGAGATGATTGGAACATTTGATTTGTTACCAATGGCGATTACAAAATCGGCTTGTGAGGATGTCGTGGGTCCTAGAAGCCAAAATTCTGAGACAAATATTTGCACAGTGTTTAAGGAGGAGGACTTGATTTGATAAGGAGTGTTTGGTTGGGTCAACTTTTACTAGTTCTTTGTTTGAACTTTCATCACATAACGACTTCCAACTCCAAGCAACGAATTACATTTATAAATGATTCACGTAACTAAAGTTTCTAATACGCTTGATTCGTTCAAATAATAAAAAAAAAAAAAGAACCTTATAATTTCTTAAGAGTTAATACCATACAGATTTTAATTCTGTTTTAGAATATAGAAGTCTATAATTTCTTTTTCTTCAAATGAACAACTATTGAATTGGTCAAATTTTATAAAAGGAAATTTAACATTTTGTAACACAAAACCATGTATGATTATTCTAAATAAATTAAAAAAAATAGGACCCTTTATAGTTCCAAAACATCTTGATTCAAACACCAAAAAGTTAACCAAACGATTAACAGGGATATTTTTGTGATGGGTTAGAATGGCCCCGGGTCAAAACATGCCGACTAAAAACAGTTCAGCTTGTGCCGGGTTAAAAACACATTATGACCAAAATATGTTTGGGTCAAAACGTGTCATTCTAAGTGATCAAAGTTATTAAAATAAAAGCATAAACCTCGAAATAAATTTTAATATGAGCATAGTTTAATTCTTTATGTGGCTTGATTTATTAATTCAAAATTATTAGAAAATACGAGTAAGATTTTGATAATGTGTCAATATAGAAGGTTAACAAATGATAAATTAATTTTTTTTAACGGCAAACATACTTTATATATAAATATAAAGAGTCAGCAAGAGGTTGGAAACAACAAACATCCCGAAAAACAACAAAGGAACGGTTACATAAGAATTAAGATCAATAATATCAAAAACCTTCCTATTCTCCCATTTTGGCGACTTGAGGTTTGTTCTGTCACAAAGCCAAAGGAAAGCATCTTCATTTTTTTATTTAACTAGATTTTATCCCGCGCGCGTTGCGCCGCGGATTCCACCACAATAACCCGATCATTTAACCCGACACACCCCTCAAGTTTTGTTTTTGCCCTCCCTCTGTAACACAACAATTCTATTTGTTTCTATTTATCAAATAAAAGAGAAACTGCTTCTTACTCCAATAGGTTACATGTAGAGAGAACAATTTAGTTACATATTATTAGACATCAAAACCTGCTTGAAAAAAAAAACATACATCATGGATGCCAAACGAACCCAACAAAATTGCATGTTCTTCAAGGGTCCACAAAAAGAAACTACGTGTAATAGATATGCATCCCAAGTAAAACTACCTTACAATTAATTGATTCTCAGGTATTAGAATCACTAATCTATGTTGGGTGCCTGCCACTTAATTTCCTTCATCAGTCTCTTTCTATCAGTCTCTGTTTGAGAACAAAATGTAGTTATTTAAATAGATACGCGCCTTGGTCGTTGTTCAAAAAAATGTACACACCTCAGTCATGTGTGAGTGATATTTGGTGCGAACTGGCTTTGATTAGGGAGTGATGAGGGAGTCTAGTGCAATCTTGGATGCTAGCAGTTGAAGAATGTTAACACCTAAAGAAGCGAAATTTGGATAGCTTTGTTTCCCTACTTGAACCATAAGTCTTGTATTTTTAACTTAATAAGGGCAAAGCAAATGTTGGATAGATCAATAATCATATTGATGTATGTATCTTGACAATCGTCAAATCTGTGTATACTATTATAGAATAGCTTCCCTTTTTTTTATTATTTTAACGGGTAAAAGCTAGTATGATGACCAACAAAAAGTGACACAAATCAGGTCCCCATTAAAAAAATACTTAAAACAAAAAAAAAAAAAAAATCGGTTTGGCCACCGGTGTGGTTTGCCGGTTCAAGCACTCTGGACGGTTTCCGGCTGGTTCAAATAGACTCAACCGGACCGAGTATGTGGCCAAGTCTGAAAACATCGTACAATATAAAAAAAAATTCTAACTACCTTGTTCGACTTCGAATGTGTAACCATTCAAGCCACGCCCATTGATGACAAGTCCATAAGAAGAAGAAATGCTTTCACCCATGCCCTATGTGTGTCTTGGTCTCTACAGATACCAAACAAATGTTTACATGCTTAGACTTTCCAAGTCAAACTCATTATTTTCAATTTTAAATTAGTCCTACAAATATCCAACACATTTGATCCATAACTTTCAGTTTTACACAAATGCACATAATAAATTCTACATGCTAAATTCATTTTAAGGACATTAAGTTATGTTTTGATTTGAAAAAGTAATATTAAAGGTTGACCACAAAGGTCAGCGCGTAAGTTTTTCACTTTTGAGCTTACCAGGTGGCCTTTTTTTACCAATCACCAGCAAGAACAATTTGATCTCTGGCAGGGAAAGGAAAGAGGACCGGATCCGATGGCGGCTGTAGATTTTCGTGCCGCCATAGCCTCTGGCGGCCTTTTGAAGGCCAAGTCACAGGAAGTAGAAGAAGCTACCAATCTGATCCTTCGCTTGAAGCATGTATGTAAAATTGTTGCCCAGTGGGATCGGGCAAGTTGTACCATAAGTACCATCCTACATTGAGTTTCTTCCGTCTTGTGGCCCATTCCTGAAAATAATAAGGTTAAGGATAAGTTATTTATTTTTAAAACGACTAACTCACACATCTTCTCGATCTACACCAATGTACTCTTTAATACTCCTAGGCTACAAGCCCTTTAGTGGGTCGTGTTATGTATTCGTGGATTCTACATTCTTGATAAGAAAATTAAGTCTTGGTTGTGAGTTGGTGTCTTGGTGACTTGTACATTCTTAGTACACTTGATAGGAAAGTTATGGTCCTTAGTCATGTATGGTGACCTGTACATTCGTAAATTATAACATGACACCTAGGAAAACACAATGTCACAGACATTCCTAAATATATATTTCATCATTTATCATTTACCTGAAAATATCACTTGAACTCCTTGGTTAGAACCCTAGATAACTGCTCAGCCATTGCTTTAATCCCTTTATCGAAACCATAGGTCACTGCTCCGCCTATCTCTCATGTCAACCACCATGAAGACCCAAAACAAATTGATATTTTTTTCCAAAGCAGCCACCGCAGTTCATTTTTATGATGGCCGGTGGTGGTGAGCTAAGTTCGATAAATCAGCGGAGACCACCCGTTTATAATCAAAAGAAACAACGGAATCCATAACGGTGCTTTAAACTCCTGCAATATCAATTAACACAATCGACGTACAGCAATAAATTAATCGATTTCTATTTCAGCAATAATCCTTCTCCGCTATGCCATGTATACCAAGATACCCGTCAATTCTTAAGTTAAAACTTTAACTAAACCTACATACGCATCCTAAATTTAACAGAAGCATAATGCAAAATTACAGATCTGTGAAGCCAAAGTGCATAATAATAATGTCCATAAATTAAAGAATAAAATTCGTACATTAGCTGCAAAATCAATCGTGATCCAAGAAATAGCATACAAACAAATGGAAACAACAAAGTAGCATAGAAAACAATTAATTAAAAGTTAAAACCTAAGAGTATATCAAGGATTTGCGAAGGAAAACAATATGAAAGCTTTAATCTTGGAAGATGAACATGGGTTATTATTCAAGATTATGTAATTGTGTATTACTACCCGAAGAAGATCCGTTTACTGGGTGTGATTGAATAGGAAGAGACGACGATGGTGATGGAGGTGGAGGTTTATAAGTCCAAAAGCCTAAAAAGGTTACACTCCAGAAATTAGAACATCACTTTCGAAATACTCATAATATTTTTGTTTACATTGCAAAACTCCAAAGCTAAACACCAAAGAAAACAGAATAATAGGGGTGAAGACAAACATACCCACAATCCCAAACCATTTACACCTCCTCAAGGTATCAATTTCATTCTCCATTTCGACTTCTCACCGACATCAAAGGCCACTCGACTTCCAAAATAGAGTAAACCAAGACTCACATCACACCCACAACACAAACCCCAGGTAGTTCCATAGAGATAACAACGCATCATCCTCGCCGAATACAAACAAAAATGAAAGCAATAATAGAATATATAAGCAAGAATACATGCCTGTTAAACAACAACACCAAAGAAGATGTCGAGAAAATCACCTGCATCGCCGTATCGTCGGTAACAGATGGTCGCCGGGTAGTTTATCTGGTGGCCGGCGATTATCTGCAGACCCCTCTCTCATTAACCCTAGATTCTCTCATTAACCCTAGATTTACCCTCTATTTCTGCGAATGTGAAAAGGAAAAGGGAAGAAATAACCCAGGACACGTAGCAAAGGGGAAACCACTCAAAAGGCAGGTGTAAACTTGAAGTAATGACACAGCTATTTAATATCACTGTTGTAACACCTCGAAATTTTGTGTCCAATAAGGTATTGACACGTGTCTTAAGTTTACACGTGGCGTGTTATAATTAATAAAGGACTAATGTTGACAAACCTTGAAAATATATAAATTCGAGGGTTATAAATGTCAAACAAAGGTAAGTATACTATATAGTAACCCTAAATGGTGCTCGTACCTTCAAACGAATAAATCATGGATCGTACGGAAGCGAAACGCAGAAGAAAGTGAGAGATTACAAGCTGCGGGGGTTAACTGTGTCAACATGTTTAATTATACCTCTGAGTGACCCTTTGACGTACCCGAGGCTTTGTAACAGTAAAATACGCTCACTAGAATATAATATATAAATTCCGCGAAGTTCCGTTTTAAAACGAGAAAGTAATGATCAAATTCGTACGAGAAGGGTTAAAAGCGTCAACAATGAAAGTCAAGGCTTTCCGAATAATTAACAAGATAACCGGGGACTTAACAATACGGGTAAATAACACGAGGTCCTTAGTTGTAAATAATCTAGGGCCAAATCGCAAAGTTACCCCTTCAAACCCGAAAGGTCAGGTTAATAATTACAAAAGATTTCGTTATTAATTATCAGGATTCTGTTATGATTACAAAAGATTTTAAAAACCTGAAAAATCAACCTCTCGCGGGCCGCATTAAGTTTTGGGTTAAGTTGAGGCGGGCCGCGAGCCTTATATTTGTACGCATCTGATTTAAACCTTCAGGCGGCCCGCGTACAAAGTGCATGGTTCTTCCATGCGGGCCGCGTGGGACGCCCAGATGCAGAAAGTTTGGACTTGCATGCCTTTTGAGCTTGTGAACGATCATTTAGCCAATAAGTGAGGCATGGGCGCCCCCTACTCGACCTTTAGCACCTTGGGACACCTGCCCATCATCCATACTCAGTTGTAGGGTGTGTTGTGATGATCTAAGAGCATTTCTTGCACTATAAATAGACCTTCAATGTTCACAACTTAAACACACCTCAAACACACTCTTCTGATCATACTTGGAGCTCTCAAAGCTTTCTCTTATCATTCTAAGTTGTGCACAAGTCTCTGTAGGTATGCCAAACCTTCTATGGTTTTGTTTTTGCTTAGATTAGCCTAAAAGTCAATTCGTCGTAACTAACGATTGACTTTGCGATAACTCACGAATAGTTCAGTGAATTGTCGAATCAAAAGTGGTTATGTGTTGGTATTTATGTGGGTAATAAACCTCTAAGAGGGTTCCCCCTGATTACCACTCTAACTATGTCAAATGTCGAGTCAAACGTGCACCCAAAAAGTCAACAGAAAGTCATTTTGCAATTTTGTGCATAATCTGTAATGTATATGCTATGAAACCTGTTTTGATGATCATAAAACATGATATTAAGTATATAAACTTGTCTAAACTCGTTTGATTCGGCCATTTGCTATATTGACCCGGTTCGGAACCGAATGTCGCAAAAGTTTGACTTTTGCTTTGACTTCAGTTCTGACCCGTTTTAGTGCAATGTAGATATGCCTTAGGACTCTCTTAGGACCAGGTTACATGATGGTATAACCCTCTGTGACCGGTTCGTTGATGTCCGAGTCTTTTACGTAGGGCTGTAAACGAACCGAACGAACACGAACAAGACCTTGTTCGTGTTCGTTCGTTAAGGAAATAAATGTGTTCACGAACGGTTCATGAACACTTATCGAACGAGATTTTATGTTCGTGTTCGTTCATTAAGGAAATGAGCGTGTTCGCGAACGGTTCACGAACACAAACGAACACAAATAAATTTGGCGAACGCGACGAAAGATAAAGATAGATGGCCCACGCGAACTTGAATCCCTTATTGTGCAACGGAGGTCGATCGTATTCGCCGATGTAAACAATGAGAATTGAAAGGGAAATGATGCATAAACAAGGTGAAAGCGAGTTTCCTAGTTTCATTGTTAGGGTAATAAAATAAATAAAAGTTTAATAATATAAAAAGTACAAATAAAATATAAGAAAGTATAAAGATCTTTAATTAAAATACAAATATACGAACATAAACGAACACAAATCAACAAATGTTCACGAACACGTTCACGAACACCTTACCGAACGTTCACGAACACAATCGAACGAACAAGACATCTGTTCATGTTCGTTCATTTAACTAATCGAACGAAATTTCTTGTCCATGTTCGTTCGTTTATTAAACGAACGAACATAAACGAACTTCTCGCCGAACGGTTCACGAACTGTTCGCTGAACGTTCGGTTCGTTTACAGCCCTACTTTTACGCGTTTCCGTTAATTGCTTAAAAAGTTGACCGTAACGCCCTTTTCAAAATAAAACAAGTATTTCGGATACGTGAAAGGACCATGACTATGCTTACTAAATTCTAAGCATGCCCTTAAAATTTCACGTCAATCCGAGGTCTAGAATAGGAGTTATGCTAAAAAGCGCAATTAAAGTAAACTTTTGTAATAAACGGCGCAATTAGCATAACGCCTACCTAAACCAAGATTTCGTCACCGAAACTTTTACCCACTGTGATAAAATAATATTTTAGGATTTTTAAAGATTTTTAATAAATTTTAACCTGCTCATAACCTGCGGTTATGGCTACGGTTCGGTAAATACCGAATATGCCCTTTTCGGCCAAAACTTGAGTTCTACAAGGTCTTTTGACCCGATTCCAGTTGCTACTGATTTTAAATAATAAATAAGATATTTTAGACTTGTTAAACTGATCGGGAAACTCAGGTTTCCTGTAGAACTCAGAAATCCCTTTAAAAGTCTTTAAAATAACCGGAAAACCCCTACGGAGCGTAAAATAAACTAAAACTCGTTACGGGCATTATGGAAGGTATCATACTGATACCACAACCCCTTTAAAGTATATTTACTTAGGAAAACAGTGTAGGACTCCTACGGTTACCCGTTGCGCCTATTGCGCGTACGGTTCGGCTTATGTAACTAGTTTACATAAATTAGCCGATACGGGTCAAACCATATCATTTTGACCCCAAAATCCAGAGTGTGAATATTAAACCCATATAAAACAAGTCTCCGAACTTGTTGGGTCAGAATCACATTCCATTCTCGGTTTTCGCCTTTCACGCGATTAAACCTTATCTATCCCTCGAAACTGACCGGTCTAGGCTACGGCTAATATAAAGACCCGTTAGGATTCTAATAGGATATTTTAACCTTCGTCCCAGAATAGGAGCCCCAGTAAAAGATATTTGTGATTTAATCGAATAAGGACAATACTTGCAAAGGTAAATACTTTTAACTTATTTTCCCTTATACGGGCTTGGGTTACGGTATATAAAATACCGCTTGATTGAGCATCAAATAATTCCATCGCTTAGGTGGTTAATTGAATAGTTTGATCGGCTCATTTAAACAGTCTTGTTACTTAAAAGCCTTTGGGGGGTTAATGACCATGTCCCGGATATCCTTGGCATCATTTTACGAAATGGCCACGACCTCGACACCCGGGTGTAGGCGTACACCCGGTATGATGTCTATACTATTGAAAGACAGCCAGCCTATTACGTGTAGTACCTGCACTTAACCTTTTGGGAAAAATACGTCAGTTTACACTGGTAAATACAATTTAACTGACTCATTTTGAAAACGGTTGAAAATTGATTTAAATGCACATGGCATAAAAATATTTTTATAACTTGGGATAATTATTTATAATAATCTTGTAAGGGATTTACATGTTACTTATGCGTTCAGTAGCCCGATCCGTAGACCGGGTTAAAGATTAATAGACACACCACAATATAGAGTTATACACTGACGGGTGTACGCCTACACCCCGTGCTCAGGTCGTGGCCATCTCGTAAGATGATGCCAAAGATATCCGGGACATGGTCATTAACCCCCCAAAGGCTTTAAGCAATAAAACACATTCAAAACAAGGCATCTCAATAAATTTAACCTCTATTCGATTCAAGAATTCGATGCCGGACCAAGCGGTATTTCATATACCGTATCCCAAGCCCGTATAGGGAAAATAAGTTAAAAGTATTTACCTTGGACACGTCGTAAGCGAACGTGGTATCCAGGTGGATCCCGCTAAGGTAGAGGCGGTCATGAATTGGCAAGAGCCAAAGACGCCCACCGAGATCCGTAGTTTCCTGGGATTGGCAGGATACTACCGAAGATTCATCGAGAATTTCTCAAGGATTGCTGCGCCCTTAACTTCTCTAACCAAGAAGAAGGAAAATTTTATTTGGGGCCCTAAGCAGCAAGAATCCTTTGATATTTTGAAACAAAGGCTGAGCAACGCTCCTGTGTTGACGCTACCAGAAGGTACCGAAGAGTTCGTAGTTTACTGCGACGCGTCACACACTGGCATGGGGTGTGTGCTCATGCAGAAAGGCAAGGTGATTGCCTATGCTTCAAGACAGTTGAAGGTGCACGAAAAGAATTACACCACCCATGACTTGGAGCTGGGTGCCGTTGTATTCGCACTAAAACTGTGGAGGCATTACCTATATGGAATCAAGTTTGTGATCTATTCAGATCACAAAAGCCTTCAACATCTATTCAACCAAAAAGAGCTAAACATGAGGCAACGCTGTTGGATGGAGACCTTGAATGATTATGATTGTAAGATCAGGTACCATCCCGGCAAGGCGAATGTAGTCGCTGATGCCCTGAGCCGGAAAGAAAGGATGAAACCCATCCGAATCAATGCAAGGAGGATGGAAGTAAGGAATAACTTGATTGAAAGGATATTAGCTGCACAACGAGAGGCTGTGTTAGAAGCTAATTATCCTAAGGAAAAGTTGGGAGTAACTGAGGAGCAGTTAACTCTTCACAAGGATGGACTTTTGAGATTGAATGGGCGGATATGGGTTCCTATTTATGGAGGACTACGAGATGTTATCCTCCAGGAAGCCCATAGTTCCAAATATTCTGTCCATCCCGGAGCAGACAAAATGTATCAGGATTTAAAGGCAAACTATTGGTGGATAGGCTTGAAAAAGTCTGTAGCCGCTTATGTAGCAAAATGCATGACTTGTGCGCAAGTCAAGGCTGAGCATCAAAAGCCATCTGGCTTGCTACAACAGCCTGAATGTCACACCCCTAATTTCCACGTGTCACCGGTGGGCCCGGTGGGGAGTATAGTGACGTAGTTGGCATCATCATAGACAAACAACACAATATATAAATGCACAGCGGAAGCAAAGATAGATTCATTTCAACTTTAAGAAAGTGTAATATCAAATATCACTAATAGTTGAAACGGATCCACAGGCGGATCAAAATAAAATAAGATAATGTTCAACAGATTTATTGTCATCCAAGCTTGCGAAACTTATTGTGGACGCTCTAGAAGACAGCCAGCCTATTACGTGTAGTACCTGCACTTAACCTTTTGGGAAAAATACGTCAGTTTACACAGGTAAATACAATTTAACTGACTCATTTTGAAAACGGTTGAAAATTGATTTAAATGCACATGGCATAAAAATATTTTTATAACTTGGGATAATTATTTATAATAATCTTGTAAGGGATTTACATGTTACTTATGCGTTCAGTAGCCCGATCCGTAGACCGGGTTAAAGAATAATAGACACACCACAATATAGAGTTATACACTGACGGGTGTACGCCTACACCCCGTGCTCAGGTCGTGGCCATCTCGTAAGATGATGCCAAGGATATCCGGGACATGGTCATTAACCCCCCAAAGGCTTTAAGCAATAAAACACATTCAAAACAAGGCATCTCAATAAATTTAACCTCTATTCGATTAAAGAATTCGATGCCGGACCAAGCGGTATTTCATATACCGTATCCCAAGCCCGTATAGGGAAAATAAGTTTAAAGTATTTACCTTGGACACGTCGTAAGCGAACGTGGTATCCAGGTGGATCCCGCTAAGGTAGAGGCGGTCATGAATTGGCAAGAGCCAAAGACGCCCACCGAGATCCGTAGTTTCCTGGGATTGGCAGGATACTACCGAAGATTCATCGAGAATTTCTCAAGGATTGCTGCGCCCTTAACTTCTCTAACCAAGAAGAAGGAAAAATTTATTTGGGGCCCTAAGCAGCAAGAATCCTTTGATATTTTGAAACAAAGGCTGAGCAACGCTCCTGTGTTGACGCTACCAGAAGGTACCGAAGAGTTCGTAGTTTACTGCGACGCGTCACACACTGGCATGGGGTGTGTGCTCATGCAGAAAGGCAAGGTGATTGCCTATGCTTCAAGACAGTTGAAGGTGCACGAAAAGAATTACACCACCCATGACTTGGAGCTGGGTGCCGTTGTATTCGCACTAAAACTGTGGAGGCATTACCTATATGGAATCAAGTTTGTGATCTATTCAGATCACAAAAGCCTTCAACATCTATTCAACCAAAAAGAGCTAAACATGAGGCAACGCTGTTGGATGGAGACCTTGAATGATTATGATTGTAAGATCAGGTACCATCCCGGCAAGGCGAATATAGTCGCTGATGCCCTGAGCCGGAAAGAAAGGATGAAACCCATCCGAATCAATGCAAGGAGGATGGAAGTAAGGAATAACTTGATTGAAAGGATATTAGCTGCACAACGAGAGGCTGTGTTAGAAGCTAATTATCCTAAGGAAAAGTTGGGAGTAACTGAGGAGCAGTTAACTCTTCACAAGGATGGACTTTTGAGATTGAATGGGCGGATATGGGTTCCTATTTATGGAGGACTACGAGATGTTATCCTCCAGGAAGCCCATAGTTCCAAATATTCTGTCCATCCCGGAGCAGACAAAATGTATCAGGATTTAAAGGCAAACTATTGGTGGATAGGCTTGAAAAAGTCTGTAGCCGCTTATGTAGCAAAATGCATGACTTGTGCGCAAGTCAAGGCTGAGCATCAAAAGCCATCTGGCTTGCTACAACAGCCTGAATGTCACACCCCTAATTTCCACGTGTCACCGGTGGGCCCGGTGGGGAGTATAGTGACGTAGTTGGCATCATCATAGACAAACAACACAATATATAAATGCACAGCGGAAGCAAAGATAGATTCATTTCAACTTTAAGAAAGTGTAATATCAAATATCACTAATAGTTGAAACGGATCCACAGGCGGATCAAAATAAAATAAGATAATGTTCAACAGATTTATTGTCATCCAAGCTTGCGAAACTTATTGTGGACGCTCTAGAAGACAGCCAGCCTATTACGTGTAGTACCTGCACTTAACCTTTTGGGAAAAATACGTCAGTTTACACTGGTAAATACAATTTAACTGACTCATTTTGAAAACGGTTGAAAATTGATTTAAATGCACATGGCATAAAAATATTTTTATAACTTGGGATAATTATTTATAATAATCTTGTAAGGGATTTACATGTTACTTATGCGTTCAGTAGCCCGATCCGTAGACCGGGTTAAAGATTAATAGACACACCACAATATAGAGTTATACACTGACGGGTGTACGCCTACACCCCGTGCTCAGGTCGTGGCCATCTCGTAAGATGATGCCAAGGATATCCGGGACATGGTCATTAACCCCCCAAAGGCTTTAAGCAATAAAACACATTCAAAACAAGGCATCTCAATAAATTTAACCTCTACGATTAAAGAATTCGATGCCGGACCAAGCGGTATTTCATATACCGTATCCCAAGCCCGTATAGGGAAAATAAGTTTAAAGTATTTACCTTGGTAAGTATAAATCACAACTAGCAAGTGAAGGTAGCTTTTACTGGTTCTTCTATTCTGGAACAAAGGTTTATAATAACCTATTAGATTCCTAACGGATCTTTATTTAAGCCTAAGCTTAGACCGGTTAGTTTTAAGGACGATACGGTTCAAACGCACGATTAAGCGAAGACCGGATAGAACGTGATTTAGACCCGACAAGTTTGAATACTTGTATAATATGGGTATGCTAAATACATTCTGGATTTTGAGACAAAAATGATAATGTTTGACCCGTTTCGGTCAATTTATGCAAACTAGTTACATAAACCGAACCGAACGCTAAAAGAGCGTTACGGGTAACCATAAGAGTCATATGCAAGTTCCCTGAGATAATATGCTCTAAATATGTCATAATATCAGTAAGTTATGTTCTATTATGCCCCGAATGAATTTAAACTCAACTTATGCCTTATAAGGGCATTTTGGTCATTTTAAAAGATTATAAAAGAGTTAAATTTGTAATCTGAGTTGTAGGTCTGATTTATACAGTAAAAATACTTAATTTAACACATTATAATAGTAGGGTATGTCCCATATATGAAACTTATCATTTAAAATCAAACTATGCACCTTAGGGGTATTTTGGTAATTTCACAAGGGCTAAAAGTGTCAAAACTGGAAACCTGAGTTCAAAAACTTATACTTACTGTTATTTTATAAAAATATACTAAGAATATCAGTAGGTATCAACCTTATATGTTTAATATGGTTATAGTGCATACTAGGCGTTAAAAACGCTTAAATAGGCGATTTAGAGCCGTTTTCCGGATTTTCAAAAGAAAGCTGATATTTTTATATTTCCAGAATGCTCAAAATAATTTATTTAACAAATGAAATCAGTGGGAAAAGGTTTGGGGTCAAAAAGATTTATAAAACTCATTTTATGGCTTAAAAGGGTAAATTCGGTATTTACCGAATTAAACTTAGAGACCTATGATACGATCAGCCAAAAATTAAATAAAAAACTCCAAAAATCCCAAAATATTATATAACATCAGTGGGTAAAAATTTTTATATCAAAAGGTGGGTTTAAATAGGCTATACGCTAATTATGCCGTTTACTTAACATAAAGCTTCCAAATTACGATATTGAACATAACTCTAAATCTGGACCTCAAACTGATATCAAATTTTTGGTGCAAGTTTATAAATCAGTAACAAACGTTTCTACTCTTTCACTTTTTCAAAAATCGCGTTTTATAGCAAAAAGGGCAAAATAGTCATATTTAAGCATAAACCGGTAACATGCATATGAATCGGACAAGTGTTGAACTAAGTTGTAAAATCTCAGAGAGTTGTACATATATAAAGATGGTCCAAAATAAGCTCTAAGGCAGATCTCAAACATGCATGCACGGATCCGAATCGAGAGTCAAAGAAAAAGTCATTTTATAAGACTTTCGGTTCCGATCCGGGTTTAAACTGAAAATTGTCGAGTTGATCATGATGAAACATGTTCTTACATTAATTACCAAGTTATTTTGATGATCAAACAGGTTGCATGTGACCTACATTACTATTTATGCTAAATTTTGCAAAAAACACATTCTGTTGACTTTTTAAGAAAAGCTTTGACTCGACAATCATCATGCTTAGAGTGAGAATCTGAAAATACCCTTTTGAGGGTTTGTTACCTACATAAATACCAACTTGTAGGTACCTTCAATTCGAGAAATGACTGAGCCATTTTTGTTTAATCGAAAAGTCAAACTAAATTTACGACGGATTGACTTTCGGTTGATTAACTAAGCTAGAACGAATTTGAAAGAGTTATGAATACTTACAAGAGTCCTAATAACAAGTAGAAAGCCCTATGAACCCTTGATGATGACCAGAGAGCTCCAGAATTGCTCTTGTGAATTTTTGAAGATGAAAGTGTTCTTGGTTTTACTACTTCAAGACCCTTATATGCAGAATTTGATCTCATTAAAGGGTGCCACAGAAGTCTAGAGGTGTTGTAAGAAGGTTACAAGTGCCCCTAGATGCATGTAAGTTGATTGGTGAGGCTTTAGAGTGGGTAACAGCTGGTTACAACTCGGAATCAGGCCCTTAACTGCAATAATCCGTTTTCTGTCGCTGGGCAGGCCTCGCGTCACGCCTAGGGCCCTAGGTGTGACACCTAGCCCCATCTGATCCTCAAATCTCTTTTAATGTTGAAGTTTTGGTCCTTGGTCCTTTATTACGTGGTTTTGGCTATCAATCTTGCTCATTAGACCCTCAAACTTGATTTTTATGGACCTTGGGACATTTACAAACATGGTAAAGTCCTCGGTTAACTTTGCGCTCACCCGAAAAGTCATGAAATTCGACGTTGACGCATTTAGCCCTTCGTGCACGGTTTTGATCATAACTTTCTCATACGATCACGAAACTTCATGAAATTTTTACCACATATTCTAGTGAGTATATTTTAGCATTACAAAGCTTCGGGTTTGCCAAAAGATCACTCAGAGGTATAATTTCAACATGTTGACACGTTTAGCCCCTGTAGTTTGTAATTCCTCACTTTCTTACATTTTCCGCTTTGTATGATCCATGATTTAACCGTTTGAGACTATAAACATTATGTAGGGTTATTTTAGAGCCTATCTTTCCATTGTTGACACTTTGGACCCTTATAATTCCATAGTTTCACTGTTTGTCAACTCTAGTCCCTCTAAAGTATGTTTTCACATATCCAAAGCCTATGCCACGTGTCAATGCATTATTTGACGTAAATTTCCGAGGTGTTACACTGAACTTCCTGAATGGAAATGGGAGTGTGTAACTATGGACTTTATCACCAAGTTACCAAAAAACGAGCAAAGGAAACGACACAATATGGGTGATAGTCGATCGACTGACTAAGTCAGCTCATTTCTTACCCATTAAGGAGACTTATAGCTCCGATACATTGGCCCAGTTATATGTTGATAAGATTGTCGCCTTACATGGTATACCTGTGTCTATTATCTCTGATCGGGATACTAGATACACGTCTCATTTCTGGAAGAGTTTCCAACAATCTTTGGGCACACGTTTGAACTTTAGTACGGCTTACCATCCTCAGACAGACGACCAAAGTGAGCGTACTATTCAAACTTTAGAAGACATGCTGCGAGCATGTGCTATCGATTTAGGTGGTAGCTGGGATAAGAACCTACCCCTAATCGAATTCTCCTACAACAATAGCTACCATACCAGCATAAAGGTTGCGCCTTTCGAGGCATTATACGGTAGGAAATGTAGATCGCCTGTTTGTTGGGCGGAAGTGGGAGAGGTCCAATTATCAGGACCAGAGATAGTTTTCGAAACCACGGACAAGATTGTCCAGATTCGGGAACGTCTCAAGGCTGCCCGTGATAGGCAGAAAAGTTACGCTGACCCAAAGCGTAAGGACTTTCACTTCGAGGTAGGTGAAAAGGTATTACTAAAAGTGTCACCCTGGAAGGGGGTGATGCGTTTCAGTAAGAAGGGTAAACTGAGCCCGAGATACTTAGGACCTTTCGAGGTTATCGAACGTGTCGGGTCAGTAGCCTATAAACTGAACTTACCAGAAGAGCTCAATGGAATTCATAATGTGTTCCACATCTGCAATCTAAAGAAGTGCTTCGCTGATGAATCATTAGTGATCCCACACACAGATGTGCATATAGATGAGAGCTTGAAGTTTATGGAGAAGCCTTTGTCGATTGAAGACCGACAGGTGAAAAAGCTCCGAAGAAAACATGTGACAATAGTTAAAGTTAAATGGGATGCCCGTAGAGGTCCCGAATTCACGTGGGAAGTTGAATCCGCGATGAAAGAGAAATATCCCTATTTGTTTGAGTAAATCTCGGGTCGAGATTTATTTTAAGGGGGTGAGGATGTAACACCTCGAAATTTTGTGTCCAATAATGTATTGACACGTGTCTTAAGTTTACACGTGGCGTGTTATAATTAATAAAGGACTAATGTTGACAAACCTTGAAAATATATAAATTCGAGGGTTATAAATGTCAAACAAAGGTAAGTATACTATATAGTAACCCTAAATGGTGCTCGTACCTTCAAACGAATAAATCATGGATCGTACGGAAGCGAAACGCAGAAGAAAGTGAGAGATTACAAGCTGCGGGGGTTAACTGTGTCAACATGTTTAATTATACCTCTGAGTGACCCTTTGACGTACCCGAGGCTTTGTAACAGTAAAATACGCTCACTAGAATATAATATATAAATTCCGCGAAGTTCCGTTTTAAAACGAGAAAGTAATGATCAAATTCGTACGAGAAGGGTTAAAAGCGTCAACAATGAAAGTCAAGGCTTTCCGAATAATTAACAAGATAACCGGGGACTTAACAATATGGGTAAATAACACGAGGTCCTTAGTTGTAAATAATCGAGGGCCAAATCACAAAGTTACCCCTTCAAACCCGAAAGGTCAGGTTAATAATTACAGAAGATTTCGTTATTAATTATCAGGATTCTGTTATGATTACAAAAGATTTTAAAAACCTGAAAAATCAACCTCTCGCGGGCCGCATTAAGTTTTGGGTTAAGTTGAGGCGGGCCGCGAGCCTTATATTTGTACGCATCTGATTTAAACCTTCAGGCGGCCCGCGTACAAAGTGCATGGTTCTTCCATGCGGGCCGCGTGGGACGCCCAGATGCAGAAAGTTTGGACTTGCATGCCTTTTGAGCTTGTGAACGATCATTTAGCCAATAAGTGAGGCATGGGCGCCCCCTACTCGACCTATAGCACCTTGGGACACCTGCCCATCATCCATACTCAGATGTAGGGTGTGTTGTGATGATCTAAGAGCATTTCTTGCACTATAAATAGACCTTCAATGTTCACAACTTAAACACACCTCAAACACACTCTTCTGATCATACTTGGAGCTCTCAAAGCTTTCTCTTATCATTCTAAGTTGTGCACAAGTCTCTGTAGGTATGCCAAACCTTCTATGGTTTTGTTTTTGCTTAGATTAGCCTAAAAGTCAATCCGTCGTAACTAACGATTGACTTTGCGATAACTCACGAATAGTTTAGTGAATTGTCGAATCAAAAGTGGTTATGTGTTGGTATTTATGTGGGTAATAAACCTCTAAGAGGGTTCCCCCTGATCACCACTCTAACTATGTCAAATGTCGAGTCAAACGTGCACCCAAAAAGTCAACAGAAAGTCATTTTGCAATTTTGTGCATAATCTGTAATGTATATGCTATGAAACCTGTTTTGATGATCATAAAACATGATATTAAGTATATAAACTTGTCTAAACTCGTTTGATTCGGCCATTTGCTATATTGACCCGGTTCAGAACCGAATGTCGCAAAAGTTTGACTTTTGCTTTGACTTCAGTTCTGACCCGTTTTAGTGCAATGTAGATATGCCTTAGGACTCTCTTAGGACCAGGTTACATGATGGTATAACCCTCTGTGACCGGTTCGTTGATGTCCGAGTCTTTTACGCGTTTCCGTTAATTGCTTAAAAAGTTGACCGTAACGCCCTTTTCAAAATAAAACGAGTATTTCGGATACAAGAAAGGACCATGACTATGCTTACTAAATTCTAAGCATGCCCTTAAAATTTCACGTCAATCCGAGGTCTAGAATAGGAGTTATGCTAAAAAGCGCAATTAAAGTAAACTTTTGTAATAAACGGCGCAATTAGCATAACGCCTACCTAAACCAAGATTTCGTCGCCGAAACTTTTACCCACTGTGATAAAATAATATTTTAGGATTTTTAAAGATTTTTAATAAATTTTAACCTGCTCATAACCTGCGGTTATGGCTACGGTTCGGTAAATACCGAATATGCCCTTTTCGGCCAAAACTTGAGTTCTACAAGGTCTTTTGACCCGATTCCAGTTGCTACTGATTTTAAATAATAAATAAGATACTTTAGACTTGTTAAACTGATTGGGAAACTCAGGTTTCCTGTAGAACTCAGAAATCCCTTTAAAAGTCTTTAAAATAACCGGAAAACCCCTACGGAGCGTAAAATGAACTAAAACTCGTTACGGGCATTATGGAAGGTATCATACTGATACCACAACCCCTTTAAAGTATATTGACTTAGGAAAACAGTGTAGGACTCCTACAGTTACCCGTTGCGCCTATTGCGCGCACGGTTCGGCTTATGTAACTAGTTTACATAAATTAGCCGATACGGGTCAAACCATATCATTTTGACCCCAAAATCCAGAGTGTGAATATAAACCCATATAAAACAAGTCTCCGAACTTGTTGGGTCAGAATCACATTCCATTCTCGGTTTTCGCCTTTCACGCGATTAAACCGTATCTATCCCTCGAAACTGACCGGTCTAGGCTACGGCTAATATAAAGACCCGTTAGGATTCTAATAGGATATTTTAACTTTCGTTCCAGAATAGGAGCCCCAGTAAAAGATATTTGTGATTTAATCGAATAAGGACAATACTTGCAAAGGTAAATACTTTTAACTTATTTTCCCTTATACGGGCTTGAGTTACGGTATATAAAATACCGCTTGATTGAGCATCAAATAATTCCATCGCTTAGGTGGTTAATTGAATAGTTTGATCGGCTCATTTAAACAGTCTTGTTACTTAAAAGCCTTTGGGGGGTTAATGACCATGTCCCGGATATCCTTGGCATCATTTTACGAAATGGCCACGACCTCGACACCCGGGTGTAGGCGTACACCCGGTATGATGTCTATACTATTGAAAGACGTAGCCGATGGTTTACCCACCTCGGTTTTACGCAATGTGGTGTGTCTATTGATCTTTAACCCGGCACGATCCGGGCTACTGAACGCAAAGAAGGAACATGTAATTCGTTCACAAGATTATAATATTAAATAATTCTCCCAAGTTAAACAAACTTATTTATGCCATGTGCATCCAAACCAATTTTCAATCATTTTACAAAATGAGTCAGTTGATTGTATTTACCAGTGTAAACTGACGTATTTTTCCAAAAAGATTAAGTGCAGGTACTACACGTAATTGGCTGGTAATAGCTCCCTAGCATCTAAAGAAGTCTCGCAAGCTTGATGTCTTATCTGTTGAACTACATTTTTATTTATTTTTGATCCCTCCTGTGGATACAATTCAACTACTTGTGATACATTTGATATTACAGTAAATGGTTGAATTATATTTATCTTTATGCTTCCGCTGTGCATTTATATATTGTGGTTTGACTATATTGTTGCCAACTACGTCACGATAATCCCCACCGGGCCCACCGGTGATACACGTGGAAATCGGGGTGTGACAGGTTGGTATCAGAGCCAACATTGAGTGAATTAAACACTATCCTAATGTGTTTAATCTCAGTGACACAATTGCACATACTTGAGTCTAGACAAGAACATAGGACAAATTCGAATTGTTATTCCAAATTGTCTTTTCTTTATTACTGTTATTTAAAGTTTTGAAAGCAGGAAACATGCCGCCAGTGATTTTTCGAGGAAGATGAAGGGGAAGAAGAGGCAGAGGAGAGATCGTTACTCATCACGATCACGAAGCCGGACCTTCAAATACGCGAGCTCCTTCGACCACAAGGAGTGAAGAACCGCAAAGGCGAAGAGACCTTTATGAACCTGCGAGGCATTCCACCTCGCATAGCTCGACGCCGTCGTACCGGCACTCATTCGGGCCAAATTCCGAGAATGACCCCAACAACCCGCAACCCTCCTTCATACCTCTACAGCGTTCGGTATCACACCGAAATTTTGACGACCCCACTCCATACTTCAGAGGTCAGTTAATCCAACTGACTACATCCAGGAACCTTCAGGTTTTGTTCCGCTAGGGCCACAAGATCACTTCTCCGAAGATCATATGGACGAGGATACTGATCCGACAGAACCTGCTCGTGGTACGCCCACGCATCCGATAGAAGTCTCTGATGGGTCATCCTTCCATGGCACACCCTATCAGGGACCAGATAGCTTCCAAGCGTTGTTCGACCGACATGAGTGGTACTACACACCACCACAGCAAACATCACAACAACCGCGACATCCGCAAGATCCCTCCGAGGATTCACGCTTCGTGGCAGTTACGCCACCACCTCCGCCGCCGGCACAACCAGTAATGCCTGATCCGCCAAGGCGTAAGAGGACAAATGCCCGTATGTCCACACGAGGAGGAGGGGATTTCCACTTCAGCACCCCTCGACACTCTAGTAGTAGCCACTACCCGCCACTACAAGAAGAAGGACCTTCAAGACCTGTACAGGAGGCGAACTCCGCACCAGCCGCACCAAATTCGCCACCATTTGGGTATGACCAACCCATACCTGCTTACACGGGTCCAACGGCTTACAACCCGTTCGAACCGTCATCACAAGCACATTACAACTACAATTATGAGCGCGACCCATATGTGGTGTCGGCTAGGTATAATGCATGCTATCCCGACGGAGCTCATGGGAACATGGGAGTACCGGACTACTCAGCACATGGGTATCCAGCACCTCCCAGACCTCCAGTTCCGCAACAGGCGCCACAACCACATTTCTCTCCTCCCAAACAAGAAGAAATACTCCACCGTTTGAGCCGTGTGGAAAGAGACTTCGAGGAAGAACGTAAGAGCCACCGAGGATTCCTCAAGGGCTTAGCAAACCTACTGAAGGGCAAGAAGAAGAAACGTGACCATTAGTCCTTATGTATGTTCTAATGTAATGTTTATTTTAAAAGAAGTCCCTGCGTGGACATTTATCGTGTTTCAGTCCCTACGTGGACTTATCTTTTAGTCCTTGCATGGACACTTATCTTGTATTAGTCCCTGCGTGGACTTGTCACTTATTTTAAACCTCTATGTAGGTAGGTACTATTTAAAAGTCCCGTTTAGGGCGGTATGTAATCGTATTAAAATTTTGGAATGTTATATTATGAATTTCATTTTGTTATCACTATATATGAAATAAATCAAAACCATTCCTTTTAATTTGATCTGCCTAAATAAAGAATCTTCAGAGTGAAACCTAGCCAGGTGTCTTTTAAGATCCGGCCAAGATGGTAAGACCTAATTAAAAGATTCAGATTCCCTGTTAACCTCTGTAAGCACGTTAACAATCATGACAGATGTGATTCGTTAAAGTCACACACGTCATTCTTATACAAGAATCCTTTAAAGGATTCCAAAGCCCAAATTAATGATATAATAAATCATGGGTTAAATCATCAATAAAGATGATCACTTGTTAAACATCCATAAGTGATGTAGTGCCTAAGGGCCAAATTATCAAACATCCGATAGTGATGTAGTGCCTAAGGGCCAAATTATCAAACATCCGTTAGTGATGTAGTGCCTACGGGCCATAATTGCTGTCATAATAAGACAAAAGACAGTGGTGGTTTATGACTCCCTGTCAGAAGGAGTGAAAAGGACTACGGTTCAAACCTTCATACCTTGATTCTTGTAATCTCGGCTAATATTAAAATAACGTCCTCGTGACTAGGCTTTTATGCCACTAGCAATATTAATTGTAATTAGGATAAGTATATTCAGATCCTAAATAAAAAGTGAGTAACAAATTAACCGGATATGGTCTTTGTTACCATGGTTAATGAATTGCCATAAAAGACAATTCAATGATAAACTCCTAAACAGAATTTTCGTTATCTTCTGCAGCAGATACAAGCTACTATGGCGAATCCTAATGAAGGAAGTAGTCATACAAATGAAGATGAGTATGATAATGCCCATATAAACCTAACGGGCCTCAACTCAAGGCTCTTGTCGACAATGCTGTGCAAGCAGCTCTGGATCGACAATATACAGAATCCCGAAGCAGAACAGTTTCCAAGCCACCATCAAAGCCCAAGACACAATCAAAATCCCACAGCAAACCACTATCCAAACCTAAGAAGGACGACGATAAACACTCGTCCAAGCCCAAGAAAGACGACGACAATCACTCGTCGAATGAAAATAGTGTTCGTCGCGAACGGGAGTATACTGATGCTTCCCGTGCTAGGGGCTGCACGTACAAGTACTTCGTATCTTGTAAACCCCGAGACTTTACGGGGGAGAAGGGTGCCGTTGAATGTATGACATGGTTGGACGAGATGGACACAGTGGTGGACATCAGTGGCTGCGCTGAAAGGGATGTAGTAAAGTTTGTATCACAGTCGTTTAAGGGCGAGGCCCTAGCTTGGTGGAGGGCGCTGGTTCAGGCCTCAGGAAAAGCTGTGCTTTACAGCATGACGTGGGAGGAATTCGTTTCTCTCATCAGGGAAAATTACTGCCCTCAGCATGAGGTGGAGAAAATAGAGTCCGATTTTGTGTCATTGGTGATGACAAATCTGGACTGCCAGGCCTACTTGACGAGCTTCAATACGATGTCTCGCTTGGTTCCTTATCTAGTCACCCCGGAACCAAGGAGGATTGCTCGTTTTATCGGGGGGTTAGAACCCGCGATAAAGGCTAGTGTGAAGGCCTCTCGGCCAACGACCTTCAGGTCTGTGACTGACCTCTCTTTGTCCCTCACGATGGACGCGGTCCGACTGAGATTGCAGAGGAACAAAGAGGACGAAAAGAGGAAGCGCGAGGATGATACCTCGCGAAGGTCGGGAAAGAAACACCGTGGGAACGGTGATGGCAAGAGAGGGACCGAGTCGAGAAAGGATGGGCAACAATCGGGAGAGAAGCCCAAATGCAAGAACTGTCAGAAATTCCACTTTGGGAAGTGCAGGTTTGGACCGAACTCACAGTCCCAGTCAAAGACGCACACTTGTGGACTGTGCAAGTCCAAAGACCACAAGACTGTGGACTGTAAGAAGATCAAAGACGCGACCTGCTACAACTGTAGCGAGAAGGGGCACATCAGGAGCAACTGCCCCAAGTTCGCCAAGAAGACTGAAGAAACGAAAAAGAATAATGCCAGAGTCTTCAAAATGGATGTGAAGGAAGCCCTGCAAGACGACAACGTAATAACAGGTACTTTTCTCGTGAATAATATTTTTGCAAGAGTACTGTTCGATTCAGGAGCTGATAAATCCTTTGTAGACCAAAAATTTTGCAAGTTGCTAAACATGCCTATCAAAACCCTAAATGTGAAATACGAAGTAGAGCTAGCAGACGGCACTGTAGAAACCGTCTCCAATATATTAGAGGGATGTATGATATCCATTAAGAACCATTCTTTTCCTCTATCTCTACTTCCCTTTAATCTAGCCGGTTTTGACATTGTTCTGGGCATGGACTGGTTGTCACACAACTAGGTCCAAATCGTCTGCAATAGAAAACAAATTGTGCTAAAGACCCCGACTGGTGAAACGCTCACCATTCGAGGGGATACGCAGTATGGACTGCCCGAGAACGTATCTATGCTTAAAGCTTCAAGGTGCTTAAAAAGAGGCTGTGTCATCTACATGGCACAAGTGATAATCGAAGAACCCAAACCAAGGATAGAGGACATTCCTGTCATTTCGGAGTATCCAGAAGTTTTCCCCGAAGATCTACCTGGGTTGCCACCAGATAGGCAGGTGGAATTCAGAATAGATATCATCCCTGGAGCAGCTCCCATTGCTAGAGCACCCTACAGACTAGCACCGACTGAAATGAAGGAACTGAGGACCCAACTAGATGAACTGTTAGCAAAAGGTTTCATCAAGCCTAGTTCGTCTCCCTGGGGAGCTCCTGTCCTGTTTGTGAAGAAAAAGGACGGATCGATGCGTCTGTGCATCGATTATCGTGAACTTAATAAAGTCACGATAAAGAATAGATACCCATTGCCTAGGATCGACGATTTGTTTGACCAATTGCAAGGGGCTAGCTATTTCTCGAAGATCGACTTGAGGTCGGGCTACCATCAGCTGAAGGTCAGAGATGAAGACGTACACAAAACAGCATTTAGGACTCGCTACGGTCACTACGAGTTCCTGGTGATGCCTTTTGGGCTCACAAATGCACCGGCTGCGTTCATGGATCTCATGAATCGCGTCTGTAAGCCGTATTTAGACAAATTCGTCATCGTATTCATCGACGACATTCTCATCTATTCAAAGAACGAAGCTGACCATGAGGAACACCTACGATGTATTCTCAAGTTGCTACATCGCGAGAAACTCTATGCCAAATTCTCCAAGTGTGAATTCTGGCTAAGAGAAGTCCAATTTCTTGGACACGTCGTAAGCGAACGTGGTATCCAGGTGGATCCCGCTAAGGTAGAGGCGGTCATGAATTGGCAAGAGCCAAAGACGCCCACAGAGATCCGTAGTTTCCTGGGATTGGCAGGATACTACCGAAGATTCATCGAGAATTTCTCAAGGATTGCTGCGCCCTTAACTTCTCTAACCAAGAAGAAGGAAAAATTTATTTGGGGCCCTAAGCAGCAAGAATCCTTTGATATTTTGAAACAAAGGCTGAGCAACGCTCCTGTGTTGACGCTACCAGAAGGTACCGAAGAGTTCGTAGTTTACTGCGACGCGTCACACACTGGCATGGGGTGTGTGCTCATGCAGAAAGGCAAGGTGATTGCCTATGCTTCAAGACAGTTGAAGGTGCACGAAAAGAATTACACCACCCATGACTTGGAGCTGGGTGCCGTTGTATTCGCACTAAAACTGTGGAGGCATTACCTATATGGAATCAAGTTTGTGATCTATTCAGATCACAAAAGCCTTCAACATCTATTCAACCAAAAAGAGCTAAACATGAGGCAACGCCGTTGGATGGAGACCTTGAATGATTATGATTGTAAGATCAGGTACCATCCCGGCAAGGCGAATGTAGTCGCTGATGCCCTGAGCCGGAAAGAAAGGATGAAACCCATCCGAATCAATGCAAGGAGGATGGAAGTAAGGAATAACTTGATTGGAAGGATATTAGCTGCACAACGAGAGGCTGTGTTAGAAGCTAATTATCCTAAGGAAAAGTTGGGAGTAACTGAGGAGCAGTTAACTCTTCACAAGGATGGACTTTTGAGATTGAATGGGTGGATATGGGTTCCTATTTATGGAGGACTACGAGATGTTATCCTCCAGGAAGCCCATAGTTCCAAATATTCTGTCCATCCCGGAGCAGACAAAATGTATCAGGATTTAAAGGCAAACTATTGGTGGATAGGCTTGAAAAAGTCTGTAGCCGCTTATGTAGCAAAATGCATGACTTGTGCGCAAGTCAAGGCTGAGCATCAAAAGCCATCTGGCTTGCTACAACAGCCTGAATGTCACACCCCTAATTTCCACGTGTCACCGGTGGGCCCAGTGGGGAGTATAGTGACGTAGTTGGCATCATCATAGACAAACAACACAATATATAAATGCACAGCGGAAGCAAAGATAGATTCATTTCAACTTTAAGAAAGTGTAATATCAAATATCACTAATAGTTGAAACGGATCCACAGGCGGATCAAAATAAAATAAGATAATGTTCAACAGATTTATTGTCATCCAAGCTTGCGAAACTTATTGTGGACGCTCTAGAAGACAGCCAGCCTATTACGTGTAGTACCTGCACTTTACCTTTTGGGAAAAATACGTCAGTTTACACTGGTAAATACAATTTAACTGACTCATTTTGAAAACGGTTGAAAATTGATTTAAATGCACATGGCATAAAAATATTTTTATAACTTGGGATAATTATTTATAATAATCTTGTAAGGGATTTACATGTTACTTATGCGTTCAGTAGCCCGATCCGTAGACCGGGTTAAAGATTAATAGACACACCACAATATAGAGTTATACACTGACGGGTGTACGCCTACACCCCGTGCTCAGGTCGTGGCCATCTCGTAAGATGATGCCAAGGATATCCGGGACATGGTCATTAACCCCCCAAAGGCTTTAAGCAATAAAACACATTCAAAACAAGGCATCTCAATAAATTTAACCTCTATTCGATTAAAGAATTCGATGCCGGACCAAACGGTATTTCATATACCGTATCCCAAGCCCGTATAGGGAAAATAAGTTAAAAGTATTTACCTTGGTAAGTATAAATCACAACTAGCAAGTGAAGGTAGCTTTTACTGGTTCTTCTATTCTGGAACAAAGGTTTATAATAACCTATTAGATTCCTAACGGATCTTTATTTAAGCCTAAGCTTAGACCGGTTAGTTTTAAGGACGATACGGTTCAAACGCACGATTAAGCGAAGACCGGATAGAACGTGATTTAGACCCGACAAGTTTGAATACTTGTATAATATGGGTATGCTAAATACATTCTGGATTTTGAGACAAAAATGATAATGTTTGACCCGTTTCGGTCAATTTATGCAAACTAGTTACATAAACCGAACCGAACGCTAAAAGAGCATTACGGGTAACCATAAGAGTCATATGCAAGTTCCCTGAGATAATATGCTCTAAATATGTCATAATATCAGTAAGTTATGTTCTATTATGCCCCGAATGAATTTAAACTCAACTTATGCCTTATAAGGGCATTTTGGTCATTTTAAAAGATTATAAAAGAGTTAAATTTGTAATCTGAGTTGTAGGTCTGATTTATACAGTAAAAATACTTAATTTAACACATTATAATAGTAGGGTATGTCCCATATATGAAACTTATCATTTAAAATCAAACTATGCACCTTAGGGGTATTTTGGTAATTTCACAAGGGCTAAAAGTGTCAAAACTGGAAACCTGAGTTCAAAAACTTATACTTACTGTTATTTTATAAAAATATACTAAGAATATCAGTAGGTATCAACCTTATATGTTTAATATGGTTATAGTGCATACTAGGCGTTAAAAACGCTTAAATAGGCGATTTAGAGCCGTTTTCCGGATTTTCAAAAGAAAGCTGATATTTTTATATTTCCAGAATGCTCAAAATAATTTATTTAACAAATGAAATCAGTGAAAAAAGGTTTGGGGTCAAAAAGATTTATAAAACTCATTTTATGGCTTAAAAGGGTAAATTCGGTATTTACCGAATTAAACTTAGAGACCTATGATACGATCAGCCAAAAATTAAATAAAAATCTCCAAAAATCCCAAAATATTATATAACATCAGTGGGTAAAAAGTTTTATATCAAAAAGTGGGTTTAAATAGGCTATACGCTAATTATGCTGTTTACTTAACATAAAGCTTCCAAATTACGATATTGAACATAACTCTAAATCTGGACCTCAAACTGATATCAAATTTTTGGTGCAAGTTTATAAATCAGTAACAAACGTTTCTACTCTTTCACTTTTTCAAAAATCGCGTTTTATAGCAAAAAGGGCAAAATAGTCATATTTAAGCATAAACCGGTAACATGCATATGAATCGGACAAGTGTTGAACTAAGTTGTAAAATCTCAGAGAGTTGTACATATATAAAGATGGTCCAAAATAAGCTCTAAGGCAGATCTCAAACATGCATGCACGGATCCGAATCGAGAGTCAAAGAAAAAGTCATTTTATAAGACTTTCGGTTTCGATCCGGGTTTAAACTGAAAATTGTCGAGTTGATCATGATGAAACATGTTCTTACATTAATTACCAAGTTATTTTGATGATCAAACAGGTTGCATGTGACCTACATTACTATTTATGCTAAATTTTGCAAAAAACACATTCTGTTGACTTTTTAAGAAAAGCTTTGACTCGACAATCATCATGCTTAAAGTGAGAATCTGAAAATACCCTTTTGAGGGTTTGTTACCTACATAAATACCAACTTGTAGGTACCTTCAATTCGAGAAATGACTGAGCCATTTTTGTTTAATCGAAAAGTCAAACTAAATTTACGACGGATTGACTTTCGGTTGATTAACTAAGCTAGAACGAATTTGAAAGAGTTATGAATACTTACAAGAGTCCTAATAACAAGTAGAAAGCCCTATAAACCCTTGATGATGACCAGAGAGCTCCAGAATTGCTCTTGTGAATTTTTGAAGATGAAAGTGTTCTTGGTTTTACTACTTCAAGACCCTTATATGCAGAATTTGATCTCATTAAAGGGTGCCACAGAAGTCTAGAGGTGTTGTAAGAAGGTTACAAGTGCCCCTAGATGCATGTAAGTTGATTGGTGAGGCTTTAGAGTGGGTAACAGCTGGTTACAACTCGGAATCAGGCCCTTAACTGCAATAATCCGTTTTCTGTCGCTGGGCAGGCCTCGCGTCACGCCTAGGGCCCTAGGTGTGACACCTAGCCCCATCTGATCCTCAAATCTCTTTTAATGTTGAAGTTTTGGTCCTTGGTCCTTTATTACGTGGTTTTGGCTATCAATCTTGCTCATTAGACCCTCAAACTTGATTTTTATGGACCTTGGGACATTTACAAACATGGTAAAGTCCTCGGTTAACCTTGCGCTCACCCGAAAAGTCATGAAATTCGACGTTGACGCATTTAGCCCTTCGTGCATGGTTTTGATCATAACTTTCTCATACGATCACGATTCACGAAACTTCATGAAATTTTTACCACATATTCTAGTGAGTATATTTTAGCATTACAAAGCTTCGGGTTTGCCAAAAGATCACTCAGAGGTATAATTTCAACATGTTGACACGTTTAGCCCCTGTAGTTTGTAATTCCTCACTTTCTTACATTTTCCGCTTTGTATGATCCATGATTTAATCGTTTGAGACTATAAACATTATGTAGGGTTATTTTAAAGCCTATCTTTCCATTGTTGACACTTTGGACCCTTATAATTCCATAGTTTCACTGTTTGTCAACTCTAGTCCCTCTAAAGTATGTTTTCACATATCCAAAGCCTATGCCACGTGTCAATGCATTATTTGACGTAAATTTCCGAGGTGTTACATCCTCACCCCCTTAAAAGAAATCTCGACCTCGAGATTTACTGGAACAAATGAGGGTATTTTTCTTTCATCGTGGATTCTACCTCCCATGTGTATTCGGGACCTCTACGAGCATCCCACTTGACCTTAACTATAGGTATATACTTCTTTCAAAGCTTCTTCACCTGTCGATCCTCATTCGATACAGGTTTATCATTATATCACAAGTCTGCCAACCGTTATGTGATAATGCTTCTTGACTTATTGGCGAAACATATTCTTTAATCCTTAGGGTGTAATACATTGCGAGCTCCACCAAGCTCCTTAGATAGGTTTTAGCTCATAAGTTATTTGATCCTTGATACATTCGATTCCTTCGAATGATTTTATATATTCAGAGCTTAACTAGTCTGGTAATTAACAAATTGGCACACCCTTCCAGAGTGATATCTTTGTTGAACCTTATTCCTTAACAAGGACTTAGGAGGGTTGCTATTTTCATTAATCTTTGGTTTTTCTGCCAAAACTGGCAATCTTACAGATGATCATGGATTTGTATGATCCTATTCGTTATTTCCAAGGCAATTTTCAGATCCTGATGATTGGACGTACCAATCTTCTATTTAACAATAGGTATTCAACATTCCATCTAAGCAAGGTCTCCAAAGGAGCAGCCTTGATACTTATACATCAATTATTATAGAAAAGCTTATCTTAATGTGAAATGGTTATTCCAACCATTACTTAAAACTAATCTTAAGGAATTAGTTAATACTTGTCGTTGGTAGAACAAATCGACGATCCTGGGCAGCTGGTGAGAATTCTTAATTGTTGCCTAATTTGGAATATAGGGTTAGGCTATATGAATTCTTTATTCTCAAAACTTATTTAATTGGGGTTTTTATCCTTCCAATAATGGCACTAGCCGTCTTGGAGATTTCATAAAAATACAACCCTAAATGGGATATAAATCTTAATTCTACCTGCCTCTCAGGAGGTAAACAGGGTAATCAAGATACAATGAGGTTACAGAGATTTTCCAAATCTCACCAGTTCATCTGTCATATTCTGTGTCAGATAAGTGACACATTTATGTCACAAGTCCATGAATTCCTTAATCGGGAACATTTACCTTGACAATTCCATTCCGGATATCTTCTCTGAATACCATTAGCTGACTTTAGCACCATATGACCATCGGAATATCTTTGTGGTCCCATGCATTAAACCTCCATACTGATCAGGCATGGAAGCAATCTATGGAACATATTAAGATACATCAATCCTCATATGGCGCTTTTATCATACCGTCTGGTTTTCGCAATCGATAGAGTTCAAGAAGATATCAACTATATATGCTGACACACTTCTTCTAGAGAGAGGATACTTCTAGAATTCCATAATTAGAGATTTCTAATGGGAACAGAAGAAATAGTTCTTATAATTTCGCTTATAAGTTTTACCTTACACTTAACATCTGGGGTTCTTACGGTAAATTTCTAAAAGTTTGCTAAGCTTAAAATCTTATGAGAGACTTAGCAGTACCTGAATCCAAACGTAACCCTTAACCAAAAGAATCACAATGAGGGTTTATCTGGCGTCATTATTAATGTGAACTTCCTCTAATTATTCATCAGGAAGGTTAAACGCCTCCATTCTTAATCCTTTTAAACTTAGCTATAAGATCTTTGACAATTTGTAGGGCAGTTTCGACCTTGACTGGTTATTCCTTAATCTATAAAACGTGAGTAGTTGAGGTGGATCCATAATGGATCTATAGTAAGCAGGCTTTGAAACCTTAATGTGTGTAACACCCCAAAAATATAAACCCTTATATTATAAAGTTCAAAGAATTAATAAACAAGAAATTACCAATTAAGAACTTAACCTAGTTAAGTTCTAGTCTTGAAATAACTCATACTATGGTTAAAACACTTGAAGTTAGAGAAAATGGTAGTCAAGGGACTAAACTTGTCAAAAATCGAAAGTTTACTACTAATTGTAACAAAACCAAACCAAACACACCAAAATTGGTGTGTCTGGTCGATCAAGGAGAAGAGGGGCGAACAGGAGCTCTCCAAACCCTAATTTCACAACTAAAATCTGCAAATTGAAGCCTCAATCTCGTTCCAAATCAAGTTCTAAACACGAATTAGCAAACCCCTTGTTGTAAGGATCAAAGAGGTATGTAAAATCTTGGCATTTTGATCCATCACAATTCTAGGTTAACTTTGAAAAACTGAAATTTAGCCTAGATATGTAATGCATGGATGAATCTTGAAGTAATTTGATGTCTAGGATTAAACCCTATGTGATTTCTTGTCAAAACTTTGCATCATGTTTGTAAGGTTTGGGGATTTACATGTGGGGAACAAATGGACTTGAGGGAAACTTGGTGAATACTAGAGATTTGACTCTTGTTCTAACAAAATCTGAATTGTGAAATGATTCAGAAATATAGATGACAAGATGTATGTAAAAACTTGTTAAATAAAGTGAAATTAGATGTTAAATTTCATGCCACGAACTTGGTAACGATTGTAGGAAAATCTGACCCGCTAGGTGTTTGTTGAAATGCCTAAGTGAGGACTTAAATGTTAAAATTTGGATAAAAACGCAGATTTGATAATGGTCCATAATGATGTGATTATGGTCATGAAAAGAGTTCTAAACATGTTGTGAAAACTGAATTTTCTAGGCAAAGAGTCCGGTTCATCTAGCGGACAAGCCGAGGGGAATTCACGAGGAAAAGGCGCGCTCTAAAGGTACGAAATTTATTGTTTCGTTACATTATACCTTATTGTTAGTTTTATGTAGTCAATTTTGAAACACGACAACCAAGATTTACCAATACGTCACGAATATGACTAGTGTCTTAAATAAGTAAATGGGTCAAAACAAGTGAAAATGCATGAAATCTTACTTATCCGTAATGGTGTGTAAGTTTAACACCCAAACGGGTCAAACAAGTTTTGGTAATAAGCACGAAGCATGACACTATTAAATAATGCGTGAATTACATGATGAGTATGCCGTGTAACGAACACCATACCCAAATTAAGAAACCTTGTTCTTGATATAGAAGCAAAGGTGCAGATCAGATGCATGAAAATAGTATAAACAATTAAATAATAAGTTTTGTAATCTAGTGTGTAAGTCGATTTCGTAAGCATGCCCGCTCAAGAATAGTTGAGTAATGTTATAAACAAAACACAAGTATGAAGTACTAGCCCAGCCGCTCAACAATTTATGCGAATTGGTGCTGTTTCGACTTATAACGAATCAGCAAGAAAACTGCATTTTAAACAAGGGAGTGATGTGCAGGGTCTACCGTAAATTACGGTAGTACCGTAATTTACGGTGGCCTGCAATTCTTTACGGTGAATTCCTACTGAGTTACGGTAGGCCCCAAATGTCCAGAAGCCACCGTAATTTACGGTGACACCGTAAATTACGGTGGAGCCCTGTTTGACAAAATTTGTTTGATCATTTTCTCGAACCAGTGTTCGGACCTGATTTCGAATACGTAAATTTCCAAGAGTGATAGTACTAATGCTTGTTTAAAATGTTAGTTCTCAGGTACCCAAGTAAAGGATGAAGATCAAGCAATCGATTCGAACCGAACACCTAACGTTACGCTTCCGCACTTGATCCATGTTTTGTTATATTGTAAACACTAGTAGTTTAATTTGGAACATTGTTAGTAGGTTAAACAAGTATATATTTTGTTAATGACCTTCGAATATTGAAAGTTTTTGTAAAGACTACTTTTAGCATATTATGTAAAGCTTATTTGCTGTTAAGAACGAGTATCAGTGGTAGAAGAGAGAATCAAGAAGCTAGAAGATAATTCAAATCTAGCAAAGGAAAAATCTGGGGAACGAAAACCTTGTTCATACAAGGAATTCATAGCTTGTAAACCACCTATATATAATGGGGAGGTTGATCCAATCGTGTGTCAGCGATGGATAGGCGATATCGAGGGAGTATTCGAGAGAACCCACTGTGATGAGAATGACTACGTGGCTTATGGCACGGGTCAGTTAAGAGGTCAAGCGAAAGACTGGTGGGATAATAAAAAGAAGGAGATTGGAAGCGAAGCGGCCAAGGCCATGACATGGGAGGAGTTTAAGACACCGTTTCTTAAACACCACAGCCCCAAAGCGGTCATAAACAAGATCAAGGAAGAGTTCATGCAACTCAGACACAAGGGTGAGTCCATAGACAAGATCACGGGGATGTTTATGGACAAAATGAAGTTCTGTGATGATTTGATAACGAACGAAGAGCAGAAGGTTTATTACTATCATAACATGCTAAGCGCAGAATATAGGGAGTTCATAACCCCTTCAAAGTATGAGACCCTTACCGAGATTGTCAATGCCGCTCGGGAAAGGGAGATTGAGCTGAAAAAGAGTATAGAGCGGGGTGAACGAAGGGCACAAGACATAAACCCAAGCCCTACCAAGAAAGCAAGAACGAATGAAACGACGAAGAAATCAGATACAAAGGGCGGTATATCAAATTGCAAAATCTGCGGCAAGAATCACAAGGGTGAATGTCGCTTCAAAGATAAGCCTTGTCCCATATGTCGAAAAACGGGACATATGGCTATATCATGCCCGGAAAAAGTGACCGTTTGTTACAACTGTTACCGAACGGGTCACAAAAGATCGGAGTGCCCAGAACTAGCAGGAAAGAAAGAAGGGCAAGACTCGAGAGGTGAAGCCCCAAAAGCCAAAGCAAGATCTTTCCAATTGACCGCTGCTGAAGCAAAGGTCGAACCTGACGTGGTCTCAGGTATATTCACTGTAAATTCAATTCCTGCACGTGTGTTATTTGATACTGGTGCGAATAAATCCTTTGTTTCATATGGGTTTATTCGGCACCCTTCATTTGTTCTAACAAAGTTACCTATGCCTTTAGAAGTAGAGATAGGTAATAACAAAAGCTTTATTGTTTGCGATGTATGTGAAAACTGTACGATAAACATTGACGACGAGGAATATGCAATAGACTTGATCCCGATGTCGATGGGAGAATTTCAAGTGGTAGTGGGAATGGATTGGCTATCCCGTTACCACGCAAAAGTGGTTTGTTTCCGAAAGGAAATAAAACTAACGTCTCCTAGCAGAAAGCAAGTTACGATATATGGAGAAAAGGGAGGTAACCCGGTGATATGCACAATGCTAGAAGCTCGCAAACTCATGAAACATGGATGCAAGGCCTTTATGGTATATGCGAGCGAAACGGAAAAGGAACTCCTCAAAATTGGGGATGTACCGGTCGTGCGAGATTATGAAGACGTGTTTCTGGAAGAACTACCGGGGATACCACCAGAACGGGAGGTAGAGTTCGGAATCGAGTTGATTCCGGGCGCGAAACCCGTGGCCAAGGCGCCATACCGACTTGCACCGTCGGAGTTACAAGAATTGATGTCTCAAATTCAGGAATCTCTTGACAAGGGATTTATCCGACCGAGTGTGTCTCCGTGGGGCGCACCAGTCTTATTCGTTTAAAAGAAAGATGGCAGTATGCGCATGTGTATTGATTACCGGGAGTTAAACAAACTCACGGTGAAGAATCGATACCCACTTCCAAGGATTGATGATTTATTTGACCAACTACAAGGAGCAAGTTGGTTCTCCAAAATCGATCTCCGATCTGGTTATCATCAATTGAAAGTCAAGGAGGAGGACGTACCAAAGACGGCTTTTCGTACGAGGTACGGGCATTATGAATTCCTTGTAATGCCCTTCGGATTGACCAATGCACCCGCGGCTTTCATGGACCTTATGAACCGGGTTTGCAAACCCATGCTAGATAAGTCGTTAATTGTATTTATCGACGACATTCTGGTATATTCAAAGAGTGAAGCCGAGCACGTGTGTCATTTGCGGGAAATATTAGACACACTCAGACGAGAGAAGCTGTATGCAAAATTCACGAAGTGTGCTTTCTGGTTACGGGAAGTACAGTTTCTTGGGCATCTCATTAGTGCTGATGGAGTACTAGTAGATCCGTCAAAGATAGAAGCTGTGTCGAAATGGAGCCCTCCAAGAAATCCCTCGGAAATCCGAAGCTTTTTAGGGCTTGCGGGATATTATCGGAGATTCATACAGGATTTCTCCAAAATTGCCTTACCCTTGACCAAATTAACTCGTAAGGAGGAAAAGTTCGTGTGGGGCATTAAGCAAGAGGAAGCTTTCCAAACACTCAAGGAAAAGTTGACCCACGCTCCGGTACTGACCTTACCGGAAGGGACTGAAGACATGGTGGTTTACTCGGACGCTTCTCAATTGGGGCTCGGGTGTGTATTAATGCAACGAGGCAAGGTCATCGCCTATGCCTCGAGGCAATTGAAGATTCATGAAAATAAATATCCGGTTCACGACTTAGAATTAGCGGCGGTGGTTTTTGCCTTAAAGATATGGAGACATTACTTGTATGGAGTAAAGTTTACCATCTTTACCGACCATAAAAGTTTGAAATATTTCTTCGACCAGAAGGAATTAAACATGCGGCAAAGACGGTGGTTGGAAACCGTCAAGGACTTCGATTGCGAAATACATTACCACCCCGGTAAGGCCAATGTAGTGGCCGATGCGCTTAGCCGCAAAACAGATTATACCCCGATACGGGTACGATCAATGCAACTGGTTGTGACTTCAAGTTTACTAGAACGAATTCGAGAAGCACAGAATGAAGCTGTAAAGGCGGAAAACTGGAAAAAGGAAAGAATTATCGGCCAAGTGAAGGACCTTGAGGTGGGCAGTCACGACCTAAAGACTCGTTTTAATAGAATCTGGGTTCCTAACACATGTGGGGTTAAGAAGCTTCTACTTGATGAAGCTCATAAATCCCGTTATTCCATTCACCCGGGAGCGACCAAAATGTATCATGACTTGAAGCAAAACTATTGGTGGCCCGGAATGAAGCGAGACACTGTGAAATACGTGGAAAAATGCTTGACATGCCTACAAGTCAAGGCGGAACATCAAAAGCCGTATGGTAAACTCCAACCGTTAGAAATTCCGGTTTGGAAATGGGAGCAAATTACGATGGACCTATTGACCAAACTGCCTAAAACAAGTCGTGGTTTTGATGCTATTTGGGTAGTCGTGGATAGGTTAACTAAAAGTGCTCACTTTATTCCCATTCGTGAGACTTATACTTCTGAGAAAATGTCGGAGGTTTACGCCAATGAAATCATAGCAAGGCATGGGGTACCGATATCCATCGTGTCAGACAGAGATACTCGGTTTACTTCGAAATTCTGGCGTGAATTCCAAGAACAGATGGGAACTAAATTGTTCCTTAGCACTGCTTACCATCCACAAACGGATGGGCAGAGCGAAAGGACAATACAAACGTTGGGAGATATGCTCTGGGCTTGCATTATTGACTTTGGAGGTAGTTGGGATGTCCATTTACCCTTGGTCGAATTTGCATATAACAATAGCTATCACGCGAGTATTAAAATGGCTCCGTATGAGCTATTATATGGCAGAAAATGTCGGACCCCAGTATGTTGGGGAGAAGTGGGTCCTCGGGGGATAGCACCTGCCGATATAATCCGAACTACAAACGCGAAAATCAACATAGTTCGGGCACACCTGAAAGCGGCTCAAGACCGGCAAAAGGCATATGCGGATAAAAGGAATAGGCCAATTGAATTTCAGGTTGGCGATATGGTCATGCTAAAAGTCTCCCCATGGAAGGGCATTATTAGATTCAGAAAAAGAGGAAAGTTAAGCCCAAGATTCATTGGGCCATTTAGAATCGTTGAACGGGTTGGTAAAGTGGCTTATCAACTTGAATTACCCGAAGAGTTGAGTGGAATTCATAGCACATTCCACGTATCACATCTTCGAAAGTGTTTGGCCGACGAAACTGCTCGTATCCACTACGACGATATCGAAGTGGATAACAGCCTCAACTATGCAGTAAAACCAATTGCGATTTTAGATCGTAAGGAGAAAAGTTTGAGGAACAAAATGATAACCGAAGTCAAGGTCAAATGGGAGCACAGAAAAGGGTCAGACACTACTTGGGAATCCGAAGAGGAGATGCGGCGTCTCTACCCTACATTATTTGGTACGTAATTCGGTTTCGGGGACGAAACCCTTTTAAGGGGGGTGGACTTGTAACACCCCAAAAATATAAACCCTTATATTATAAAGTTCAAAGAATTAATAAACAAGAAATTACCAATTAAGAACTTAACCTAGTTAAGTTCTAGTCTTGAAATAACTCATACTATGGTTAAAACACTTGAAGTTAGAGAAAATGGTAGTCAAGGGACTAAACTTGTCAAAAATCGAAAGTTTACTACTAATTGTAACAAAACCAAACCAAACACACCAAAATTGGTGTGTCTGGTCGATCAAGGAGAAGAGGGGCGAACAGGAGCTCTCCAAACCCTAATTTCACAACTAAAATCTGCAAATTGAAGCCTCAATCTCGTTCCAAATCAAGTTCTAAACACGAATTAGCAAACCCCTTGTTGTAAGGATCAAAGAGGTATGTAAAATCTTGGCATTTTGATCCATCACAATTCTAGGTTAACTTTGAAAAACTGAAATTTAGCCTAGATATGTAATGCATGGATGAATCTTGAAGTAATTTGATGTCTAGGATTAAACCCTATGTGATTTCTTGTCAAAACTTTGCATCATGTTTGTAAGGTTTGGGGATTTACATGTGGGGAACAAATGGACTTGAGGGAAACTTGGTGAATACTAGAGATTTGACTCTTGTTCTAACAAAATCTGAATTGTGAAATGATTCAGAAATATAGATGACAAGATGTATGTAAAAACTTGTTAAATAAAGTGAAATTAGATGTTAAATTTCATGCCACGAACTTGGTAACGATTGTAGGAAAATCTGACCCGCTAGGTGTTTGTTGAAATGCCTAAGTGAGGACTTAAATGTTAAAATTTGGATAAAAACGCAGATTTGATAATGGTCCATAATGATGTGATTATGGTCATGAAAAGAGTTCTAAACATGTTGTGAAAACTGAATTTTCTAGGCAAAGAGTCCGGTTCATCTAGCGGACAAGCCGAGGGGAATTCACGAGGAAAAGGCGCGCTCTAAAGGTACGAAATTTATTGTTTCGTTACATTATACCTTATTGTTAGTTTTATGTAGTCAATTTTGAAACACGACAACCAAGATTTACCAATACGTCACGAATATGACTAGTGTCTTAAACAAGTAAATGGGTCAAAACAAGTGAAAATGCATGAAATCTTACTTATCCGTAATGGTGTGTAAGTTTAACACCCAAACGGGTCAAACAAGTTTTGGTAATAAGCACGAAGCATGACACTATTAAATAATGCGTGAATTACATGATGAGTATGCCGTGTAACGAACACCATACCCAAATTAAGAAACCTTGTTCTTGATATAGAAGCAAAGGTGCAGATCAGATGCATGAAAATAGTATAAACAATTAAATAATAAGTTTTGTAATCTAGTGTGTAAGTCGATTTCGTAAGCATGCCCGCTCAAGAATAGTTGAGTAATGTTATAAACAAAACACAAGTATGAAGTACTAGCCCAGCCGCTCAACAATTTATGCGAATTGGTGCTGTTTCGACTTATAACGAATCAGCAAGAAAACTGCATTTTAAACAAGGGAGTGATGTGCAGGGTCTACCGTAAATTACGGTAGTACCGTAATTTACGGTGGCCTGCAATTCTTTACGGTGAATTCCTACTGAGTTACGGTAGGCCCCAAATGTCCAGAAGCCACCGTAATTTACGGTGACACCGTAAATTACGGTGGAGCCCTGTTTGACAAAATTTGTTTGATCATTTTCTCGAACCAGTGTTCGGACCTGATTTCGAATACGTAAATTTCCAAGAGTGATAGTACTAATGCTTGTTTAAAATGTTAGTTCTCAGGTACCCAAGTAAAGGATGAAGATCAAGCAATCGATTCGAACCGAACACCTAACGTTACGCTTCCGCACTTGATCCATGTTTTGTTATATTGTAAACACTAGTAGTTTAATGTGGAACATTGTTAGTAGGTTAAACAAGTATATATTTTGTTAATGACCTTCGAATATTGAAAGTTTTTGTAAAGACTACTTTTAGCATATTATGTAAAGCTTATTTGCTGTTAAGAACGAGTATTTTAAACTGGGTCTTACAATGTGCCCTCTTATTGCTGATGCTAAATCATAATATATATATATAGTGCATTATGCTTAAATTCTAGGTTAACCGAATAAGAGCACTATTTCAACCAATGAATCAATGTTTGCAACCTACTGCCGATAGTTTATAGCTCTTATGGGGGTCGGAAAAATTCTTATTCCATCTTTTCCACTTCGCAAAGCGGATACCAAGTTTTTCTAATAAGGTCCTTAAAATTTGGACCATCCCATACTGTATAAGGGGACTCCATTAGTGTCCTCACAAATCAGGGGTATTACCACCGAATGATTGTGACGCACACCTTACCGCGTGCTTTCCAGCATAACCACTGTTATACCTAATGGTTTCTACTTCTCTCAACAATTCCTTGCAATCAATGGCCGCTTTTTAACTATTGAAGTCTCTTGACTTCCAAGAGACGAAGTACTTTTTAAGTACATCCTAAAAAGAATGGGCTCCTTGCCACATATGATTTTATTTGGGTCATTCTTCGCATATGGAGTATGAATAAAACTCTTATTTTGAGTAGCGACATGTGTTTTAGAGTAAACAACATTTGGCTTCTTGAATCATCTCATGTGTTTTCTTATAACCTTTCTAACAACTGTGTTAACTTTGGTTTTGGAGATTAACTCCTTTAACATTGAGGTTCACTCTTGATGCACCATTAACATTTGTCGCATCTCTAGCATTGCAACTGTTGTTTGTCTTATGTGAGTTTTCCATACTCGAATCTTTTGGTATTAAATACCAAATGTAACAATTTATTGTGTGCATTTCAACAGCTAGTCATCGTTCTGATGACTTATTATACATTAACCATGGTATTATTAAACCATATAAATATTCCTAAGGAGTGTTATTTGATTGTACATCAATCATATTCAGCTTAAAACACAAAAGGATCATTAATGGCCTTTAGGGTTTTGACCGAGTCCGTTACCCTTTTAACAGGGGATCAAAATGTCTCAGCTGTCTATGGCACATAGATGATTTTAGATAGCTCGAAGGCTTGCCATAATGGCTTTCTAAAATATGAAACATTAGTCCGTCAGGAAGGACATAAATAATCATATGGCACGAAGGCCTTATTGCATAGGACGTTATAAGATATGGCAACAAATGCCTGTCATAGAGGACATTAATTTATAATCTGTAATCTTATTAGATTAGGGGTTTTAAGATTTGAATCTAGTTCTTCACCATTGGACAGGGAGTCATAGGCTACCATTGTTATCGTCTTGAAAGGCGATTTATTTTGGCACATAGGCAAATCCTAGGACATCATTAATGGATGTTTACATATATACATATACGTATATATATGATTATCATCATTGAGTATATTAGTCATGATCTTATCGATCTCATAGACTTTAAGGCTTGGGCATTGCCCATCACCTTCGACGATGTACCACAATGGTCATATCTGATAATGTCTCTAATGGACAATATAATATAACCCGTGGGTGATATAGATCCTATCGGTGATTCAGGATAACACCACGAAGGGAAGTACAATAAACACACTTATATATAGGAAGTACCAGCAGCGTATCCACCATGTGTTTATTGTATTACTCTAGTTTTGTTATCTAAATCACCGTCAAGATGCATATAATCATAACCATTGAGTCGGAAAGTACTTCTTGAAATCTCCTCATGAAGATAGGAAGGCCCAAGACTGTACTTCAAATATCCTATAAAATAATATGATCATCTTATCAGATGATATTAGTCATGATCGCACTGATCATAAAGATTGTTAGGGTTGGGTATAACCCACCACTTTGAACGGGGGATCATAAAGACCACCACTAGCTTTGTCCTATCTTAAATAGAACAAAGTATAGCCCGTAGGCTTTTCATCACTAGGGATGTTAAATAACATGATCATCATATTAGATGATATTAGTCATGATCGCATTGATCTTATAGACTATTATGTTTGGACCTAGTCCAATATTTTTAGACAGGGAGTCGTAGACCACAATCGTCGTGTTGTCTTATTGGACAACAAGTTTAGCCCGTAAGCACTTCATCACTAACGGATGTTTATAATATGATCATCTTATTGGATGACATAAGCCATGATTCCTAATTACTATGCTAGACAAGAGAATTGGAAGAATCCAATATAAGGATGACTGTTGTGATTTTTCGAATCACATTTGTCAAGAGTACTAACGCGTTCTTAGGTGTTAACAAGGATCTGAATCCCTTGAGTAGATTTCAACATCTTGGCCACGTAGGCTAGGTCTCACCTTTAAGATTCTTTTTAAAATGCAAACTGACAGGGAAAGAAAGATATTTATTTTATTCAGGAGTTTTGTCATAAACCCTAATTTACAAGTTGATAATAGCACAAATGGCCTAGTCGCGTAGACAAGTTAGATTTTTAAGCCATGATTTCAGAGAATCGTGGCATTAAGGTTTGAATCAAAGTTCATTACCCTTTTCCCGACAGGGAGCTGTAGGCTACCACTGCCTTTAGTCTTATAGGACATTAACTATAGCCCGCAGGCACTTCCCTTATAAGGGATGTTTATTACGGGGTTGCCCCTTAGGGAAATTCATTAATCATGGTAAGCAGAGACCATATTTGATTAATTTATCAATCATTTTTAAGATTTCTATAATAATTTATCCTAATTATAAAACAATAACAGTTTTATTTGTGGCACAAAAGGCCTAATCACATGGACAATTTAATTTATAAGTTATGATTTCAGAGAATCAAAACATGAAGGTTTGAACCTAGTTCATTACCTTTCTTTGACAGGGAGTCATCGCTACCACTGTCTTTTGGCTCATATGGAGATAAGCAGAGCCCGTAGGCACTATATTACCACGTATGGTAAAAATATGATCATCTTAATTGATGACCTAAACCCATGATTCAGAGATCATAAGATTGGGTTAGGAATCTTCAGAAAGATCCTTTTATATAAAAGTGACGTGTGCGATTTTAATGGATCATGTCTGCCAGGAGTGTTAACATGGTTTCAGATGTTAACAGGGATACGAATCTTTTAAACAGGTCTTACCATCTTGGCCCGGTCTTATAATTGACCCGAAGGCTAGGTTTCACTCTTAAGATTCTTAGTTTATAATTAACGCAGAACAAATTTTAAATTGAAATGTTAATAAGGATCTGAATCTAAATTGAGGAACTGCCATCTTGGCCGGGTCTTAATATGACACGAGGCTAGGTCTTGTCCTTTTAGATTTTGCCATTTTATTATAATGGTATATCTTGCAAAAGGAATGTTATTTTAATTTATTTCATATATTATATTCATATATATTGAATAAATGAAATTTTGATAAAGCATTCCAATGATTCTAAAAATACTGAGTTGCCCTAAAAGGGACTTAAAAGAAATGATGTTGTCCTCAAAGAGACTGAAAGATAAAAATGTCCTTACAAGGACTTACTAAGGAAACGAACTTCAGAAAACGAGTTTCTTCTTTATTTTATTTCTGAATGCATTCTTCTCGGTTGTATATTTATCCTAGTCGCAATACGAAGCTCGGCCTTTCCTAGGCTTCAAATGGGGAGAAATTTCACTACAGCTGCTTACTTGGCGACATGTTAAAATATATATAATTGAAAGTAACAGTCCTCTGAATAGAGTTGCGAGTATTCCTATGTTAAGTCTAGACTCGGAAGGTCAATGTCACGACCCCCGACCCACCCTGGACGGAATCGGGTGCCGTGAGCAGTCTAGTGGTACCGGTGATTATTTTTATTTTTAAAAACATTGCAGCGGAAATTTCATCAGGACCGTGAGTTAGGAAAAATATCAGAGTTTAGAAACACCGGATTTTATTTATTAAATAGATGGGATAAGCCCATGTTTTACAAAGGTAGCTTTTAATATAAAAACGATATTTCTTAATTTGATTTAATTAATGAAATAAGCCACTTCTTGAAGTCCTTCAGTGCTGGATCTAATTCTTACTCCAATCTACTGTAATTACCTGAAACGCGTTTTAAAAAGGTTTTGTCAGCGGGAAATACTGAGTGAGTTCATTCAGGTTTTATAAAAACAGATTTGTTATAATTCACAGTATTAAGAGCGATTACAATGTTTCTATCAACCAATTATCAAGAATGGGTATTTGTCACTCGACCGGATCTGTGACTGTGGTCATACCACTATTGGGTCCCGTCGCCCCAAATAGTGACGGCTAACTCACACAGAGTAATACTCACTCACATAGAGTGATACTCACTCACCTAGAGTGATAAAAATAGTAATGTGCACAATACCCCACATACCAGCTGTAATTTGGTGATTACAAAGACTTAATCCCTGTAATTATAACCTTGAAAATAATTTGAGGTATTGTAATACTTACTCACAAACGGTGAGAAAACAGTTTTAAAAGAAGAATGACTCACATTATAAACATGCAGATTCATACGGCCAAAGTTTAGTCTACAGATGAGCCTTGATATATTGCAGATTTATACTGGCAAAGCTTAGCCTATTGATTTAGCCTTGTAACCGAGTGCACACGAACTAGGTAGGTAACTTAATACAACAACTACGATAACTCACGAGATCAAATTCTCACAACAAACGACAAAGTGCGATACTTAAACATCCATCGATTTAACGACGAACGACAAAGTATAGCCCTAATGTGGGTGGCACTTAAACATCCATTGGATATATTGATCGGTCGGAAAATGAATCGTAATAGCGATCGAGTTAATACCCTGTATCGTAGCAGCACCCTGCTATACTAATTAGTGATTCGCGTGTGTGTGTGTGGGGAGTATTTTCGGTAGTTAAACATATAGCTTAACAGAACGGAATACGTATTTGTGTAAAAACCCAAATCAAACCTCAACGATAGTCACGAGATTCGAACCTTAACGAACTTCACAAAGTGTAGTCTTATTCAGACAGTACTTTGGCATCCGTTTAACGAACTCACAAAGTATAGTACTTTGGATTCTGTTTAACGAACTCACAAAGTATAATACTTTGGATTCCGTTAGTTGGTTCCTGAATCGACCGAACAGAATATCGTATCGGTGATTATTGGTTAGAACACCAACGTATAGAGAGAAGAAGAAAAGAAATGAGCAAAGAAAAATGAATCTTAAGCTTCTTATTTATAGTAAGCAAGCAAGCAAGCACCTCAACATAATTTCTGTCGATGTGGGATAGTGACGTGCCTGCCTACCTGCTTGACGTGCTAGCTAGCTTGCTTATATATATTAATTCAGCTGCTTCACTCGTTTTTCTCGTATAACTTTTAAAATATAACGTTTTATAAAACGACGAATATGTCTTTAGAACGAGCATATTTTTATCTACGTTTTAACCTAAGTTTCATTAAAAACGGAGTAAGGGAAAAAAATAATATATTTAATTATTAATATTAAACGTTCTTATACGACCCCATGTATATCTATTTTTAATAGACCTTACTTAGCTTACTTAATCTTGTTAGCTTAATTAATATTGATTAACTGATTAATTAATCATACTAAACTTAATTAGGGTTTCCTTATTGCATAATTATCATACTAAATATTAATTTTTTTGTGAGGGTTGTTACATCCTCCCCACCTTAATAAAAATCTCGTCCTCGAGATTTGAACTATGATATTTTCTTGGGGTTATGTTTCTTCTTTTAATTAAGAGAAACAATGTATTGCGGAATGGAATCAAAAGATATTTTGAGGGGTATGAATTTTAAAAATAGAAATGATTTATAGAAACAATTGGATTCAATATCCGAAATGAACTTACTTTGATCAATTAGGGGAGATTCTGATTTGATAAATATCTATTTGTGAATGGAAGTATGGAAAATGATTTGTCAATGATTATCCGAAAGTCAATATCGTTTACTTAAATGGTACTGGACAATAGAATTTAGTGTATCGTAATCTGAGTACATAATTGTACCAAGAATATGACAAATCAAACGAATGGCGTATGAATAGGGTTTAGCACAGGCTACAGCTCTATCCGGATGCAACAAAGTGTTTGTAATGATTGAAAGAATTCAATAATGATGACCGAATAAATTCACCGTTTTCGAAATTGTGAGTTTCAAGGAAGCGAATCTAGATATTTCAAAAGATGAAATGTTCAAACGAATGAGATGAAATGGTATAGTTTTTCAAGGTGATTGGGTTTAAGCCAAAAGATATATGATCTATAGATTCTTAAAATGAATGTGAAGAACTTTTTGGAATTAGTAAAATTCTTTGTTAGAAGGAACCTTACCTTGATTGGTACCTAAGGAAGACTTAAGATTAATGAAAATATGAAAATGATTCATCAAATATTGAATTATGATACGAGAAAATCAATGTGCTGAGATGGGTGATTTGTAAGAATACATGAAAAGACAATAAAGTTAGAGTATTTTTGTCTTAATACAAAATTGTATTCAGATGACTTTAATCAAAAGGTTTGATTAAAGATAGGTGATCTTTTGATTTATTAAATACCTTTTCCTTTTATGTTATCATAAAGTAGCATAATAAATAAATATAGATAGGTTTAAAATATCAAAACCCGTGGTAATTTTGATAAAATAATGATATAGGTTTACCCAATATTCTAGAACTTATGATTATTATTTTTAAAATCAAGTATGTTTAACTATAAGATTGGGGTATTTTAAATCATAAAAGTAGAATTATAAATGTTTATTTTAATATCAAGCATACTTAAATATTGGCTTGCGTAAATAATATTTGATATTTTAATATATTAAAATACATATATTATAAAATAATATTTCTATAAGTATTTAATCAAGATGAACAATTGTTTATAAAATGTCTTGTCCATGACTACTTGGATAGTTATTTAAATAATTTTTATTCGTTCATCTAATTCTTGTATTTGTTTTATGAAAATATGTCTTCTCCTTAACTGGTTATTATCATGGTTGGGTATTGGTTAGTGCTGCCTTGTTTAAGCATAGGTGGCCAGTCCATGCCTAATTAAGGCTAGGCTATTCAATACATGCCCCTGATAATAACTCTAGTATCTAAAAATAATACTAACACTATTACTATTAATATATTCTTACTAATAATAAAACTAATATTAATTGCCAATAATAAATGCATAAACTTAAATGAGAATATACTTCAAACAAAATTTTATACGTAAAAATATAAAAAAAAAATTTACCTTAATGGTTTTAACAAAAATTTTAAATGTAGGAATACTATATTGTAAGTTTCTATATATAATTAAGTTTATATAATGTTTTTCGATCAATGATGATAAGGTAAGAAATATCACGAAAGGCTCGATTTAGGTTGTAAGGACTAAGGAATTAGGACATGAAATGGTGGATCACACAATTGTGTTAAGATTGCTTTCATAAAATAAATCAATAAAGCGGATTCAATATAAAAAATAAATAAATAATTAAATCCTAGATTAGCGCAATCTTCAAATTGGTGAAAATGTCATCATAAAGGGATCGTGATCAAAGAAATGATTTGATGAATTCGAAGACTAAACAAGCATGTTATGGTTCAAGAGAATTGAAGTGCTTGTTGAGACTATTTTGAATATGATGGTTTCAACCCATCATATGGGACTTCGAATTGATACGTATTGAGAGCAAGTTAACCGGATTTGGATAAAACGAGTTTTAATAAGGAAGTTCGGACATGATCACAACAGAAACCATGTATAACCTTCCAAAAGAAAATCGAGTTTTTCAAAAAAAAAATTGTTGATCAAATATCAAAGAGTAATCATTTTGCAAAACGCGGTTTACAATGCAAAGATCAAGTATAGCGAAATGATATTTGAGGTTGGATAAAACAATAATTTGGAATGAAGCCTTCCTAGGGTCTTATAACTCAAATGAACCACATGCGCAACAAATAGTGCATGTGTATCGTATGGATTTACCAAGAAACGAAATGGATCAATATTTGCTATTATGAAAGAATTCTTTATGGTATAATGACCATTAAAAGAACACGAAAGTCAACTTATTATAGGCAGAAGTCAGAATTGCTACGAAAGGAATATAAGGACTTTTATCTGGAATTTTGTGTGATACCCGTTGTTAAGTGCCATTATCAAGGAATGTCGAATGAACTGAAATGGAATAGGGGATTTGCAAAGGTATGTGACTCTTTTTTTTTAGTGATAATAATTATGACTTAGTTTAGACTGTGCACCGATGATTGTGAAATCTTGTTCCAACGTACCTCAGCGAAATGTAGATCGTTTGTAGGATCACGTGGCAAAGTGCTTCTTTTTGATTAGTAGTTTTCTACTGACAGAATTAGTATTGGTGTCATCGTGCCCAATTTATACTTTTCAAAGTTCTTGCCTTGGAAAGTCGTGTGTGATATATTTCAACGTCTGTGGACGTATATTTTAAGTTTCATGTGTTTTCTTGTGCATTAGCACAACTTCATATGTTTCTTACTTGTGCATTGTAAATTTTTATACTTTCGATGATATCCCATCTTTAAAGGGTTCTCATTATATGAGTTACGAGGTAAATGATCAAACAAAATAATGTTTGATATTGGAAAAGAGATTCCTGATAAAGAATTCTAGACACGGATGCTTGTGCTTTATTTCAATTTGTCAATCCTTATGGTTTTTTTTTTTTGGAATTTCCGCATAGATATACCTATCTATATAATCACATATTTCACATGCTGAAATAAACATACCATTTATCAGGTCAATGTATTTAACAGATTCATATTTCCAAGAACCACTCAGGTATTTGGTCATGATACTATTTAGGGAAATCTTGTCACTGATTTGACATATCATTTACCCCGTCTTATCCGGTTCGCTTCCGGAGCGGTAATCTCAATATGTCCGGACAAGCTGGAGAGTCTGCTACTCTATACCCAGTTTTGCCGGAGAAAATTTTCTATTTCCCATAAATAGTATCTTTTCAAAAAGTGCATCTTTTATTAGGGCTTTTATCCAGAATCAAGGAAATTTGTATTCCCATAACATATCTTATTCTAGACCAAATAATATCAATAAGCAAGAATAAATAGCAATTAAGTGCTATTGCCTGCTAACCGTCATACCAGTATCCATTATATTATACTTATATAAGTAATTTACCTTAAAGTTTATTTTAAGGCAAAATTCTTAAGTTCAAGTCTAAATACCATCCGGAGTGCTATCAGATAATATTAAGTTTCTAATTCTCCGTTTCACTCAGGTATTATTATAACACCTAATTGTGTAAACCAGTGGCTTAGCTTATACTAAGGCATCTTTTCTTATGTTCAAGTCTAACTGCTATCAGCTGTGCTACCATTTAATAGAAATCTCCTAACTCTTTTTATTTAAGCTTAAGTATTATTATCACAACACTTATAGGCATACCACCTTCTGTCACGACCCCCGACCCACCCTGGACGGAATCGGGTGCCGTGAGCAGTCCAGTGGTACCGGTGATTATTTTTATTTTTAAAAACATTGCAGCGGAAATTTCATCAGGACCGTGAGTTAGGAAAAATATCAGAGTTTAGAAACCCCGGATTTTATTTATTAAATAGATGGGATAAGCCCATGTTTTACAAAGGTAGCTTTTAATATAAAAACGATATTTCTTAATTTGATTTAATTAATGAAATAAGCCACTTCTTGAAGTCCTTCAGTGCTGGATCTAATTCTTACTCCAATCTACTGTAATTACCTGAAACGCGTTTTAAAAAGGTTTGTCAGCGGGAAATACTGAGTGAGTTCATTCAGGTTTTATAAAAACAGATTTGTTATAATTCACAGTATTAAGAGCGATTACAATGTTTCTATCAACCAATTATCAAGAATGGGTATTTGTCACTCGACCGGATCTGTGACTGTGGTCATACCACTATTGGGTCCCGCCGCCCCAAATAGTGACGGCTAACTCACACAGAGTAATACTCACTCACATAGAGTGATACTCACTCACCTAGAGTGATAAAAATAGTAATGTGCACAATACCCCACATACCAGCTGTAATTTGGTGATTACAAAGACTTAATCCCTGTAATTATAACCTTGAAAATAATTTGAGGTATTGTAATACTTACTCACAAACGGTGAGAAAACAGTTTTAAAAGAAGAATGACTCACATTATAAACATGCAGATTCATACGGCCAAAGTTTAGTCTACAGATGAGCCTTGATATATTGCAGATTTATACTGGCAAAGCTTAGCCTATTGATTTAGCCTTGTAACCGAGTGCACACGAACTAGGTAGGTAACTTAATACAACAATTACGATAACTCACGAGATCAAATTCTCACAACAAATGACAAAGTGCGATACTTAAACATCCATCGATTTAACGACGAACGACAAAGTATAACCCTAATGTGGGTGGCACTTAAACATCCATTGGATATATTGATCGGTCGGAAAATGAATCGTAATAGTGATCGAGTTAATACCCTGTATCGTAGCAGCACCCTGCTATACTAATTAGTGATTCGCGTGTGTGTGTGTGGGGAGTATTTTCGGTAGTTAAACATATAGCTTAACAGAACGGAATACGTATTTGTGTAAATACCCAAATCAAACCTCAACGATAGTCACGAGATTCGAACCTTAACGAACTTCACAAAGTGTAGTCTTATTCAGACAGTACTTTGGCATCCGTTTAACGAACTCACAAAGTATAGTACTTTGGATTCCGTTTAACGAACTCACAAAGTATAATACTTTGGATTCCGTTAGTTGGTTCCTGAATCGACCGAACAGAATATCGTATCGGTGATTATTGGCTAGAACACCAACGTATAGAGAGAAGAAGAAAAGAAATGAGCAAAGAAAAATGAATCCTAAGCTTCTTATTTATAGTAAGCAAGCAAGCAAGCACCTCAACATAATTTCTGTCGATGTGGGATAGTGACGTGCCTGCCTACCTGCTTGACGTGCTAGCTAGCTTGCTTATATATATTAATTCAGCTGCTTCACTCGTTTTTCTCGTATAACTTTTAAAATATAACGATTTATAAAACGACGAATATGTCTTTAGAACGAGCATATTTTTATCTACGTTTTAACCTAAGTTTCATTAAAAACGGAGTAAGGGAAAAAAATAATATATTTAATTATTAATATTAAACGTTCTTATACGACCCCATGTATATCTATTTTTAATAGACCTTACTTAGCTTAATTAATCTTGTTAGCTTAATTAATATTGATTAACTGATTAATTCATCATACTAAACTTAATTAGGGTTTCCTTATTGCATAATTATCATACTAAATATTAATTTTTTTGTGAGGGTTGTTACAGTCAAAGAATGTGTTATCGTGTCATTGAGATTAAACACAAAAAGCTAGTGTTTAATTCACTCAATGTTGGCTCTGATACCAACCTGTCACACCCCTAATTTCTACGTGTCACCGGTGGGCCCGGTGGGGAGTATAGTGACGTAGTTGGCATCGTCATAGACAAACAACACAATATATAAATGCACAGCGGAAGCAAAGATAGATTCATTTCAACTTTAAGAAAGTGTAATATCAAATATCACTAATAGTTGAAACGGATTCACAGGCGGATCAAAATAAAATAAGATAATGTTCAACAGATTTATTGTCATCCAAGCTTGCGAAACTTATTGTGGACGCTCTAGAAGACAGCCAGCCTATTACGTGTAGTACCTGCACTTAACCTTTTGGGAAAAATACGTCAGTTTACACTGGTAAATACAATTTAACTGACTCATTTTGAAAACGGTTGAAAATTGATTTAAATGCACATGGCATAAAAATATTTTTATAACTTGGGATAATTATTTATAATAATCTTGTAAGGGATTTACATGTTACTTATGCGTTCAGTAGCCCGATCCGTAGACCGGGTTAAAGAATAATAGACACACCACAATATAGAGTTATACACTGACGGGTGTACGCCTACACCCCGTGCTCAGGTCGTGGCCATCTCGTAAGATGATGCCAAGGATATCCGGGACATGGTCATTAACCCCCCAAAGGCTTTAAGCAATAAAACACATTCAAAACAAGGCATCTCAATAAATTTAACCTCTATTCGATTAAAGAATTCGATGCCGGACCAAGCGGTATTTCATATACCGTATCCCAAGCCCGTATAGGGAAAATAAGTTAAAAGTATTTACCTTGGACACGTCGTAAGCGAACGTGGTATCCAGGTGGATCCCGCTAAGGTAGAGGCGGTCATGAATTGGCAAGAGCCAAAGACGCCCACCGAGATCCGTAGTTTCCTGGGATTGGCAGGATACTACCGAAGATTCATCGAGAATTTCTCAAGGATTGCTGCGCCCTTAACTTCTCTAACCAAGAAGAAGGAAAAATTTATTTGGGGCCCTAAGCAGCAAGAATCCTTTGATATTTTGAAACAAAGGCTGAGCAACGCTCCTGTGTTGACGCTACCAGAAGGTACCGAAGAGTTCGTAGTTTACTGCGACGCGTCACACACTGGCATGGGGTGTGTGCTCATGCAGAAAGGCAAGGTGATTGCCTATGCTTCAAGACAGTTGAAGGTGCACGAAAAGAATTACACCACCCATGACTTGGAGCTGGGTGCCGTTGTATTCGCACTAAAACTGTGGAGGCATTACCTATATGGAATCAAGTTTGTGATCTATTCAGATCACAAAAGCCTTCAACATCTATTCAACCAAAAAGAGCTAAACATGAGGCAACGCTGTTGGATGGAGACCTTGAATGATTATGATTGTAAGATCAGGTACCATCCCGGCAAGGCGAATGTAGTCGCTGATGCCCTGAGCCGGAAAGAAAGGATGAAACCCATCCGAATCAATGCAAGGAGGATGGAAGTAAGGAATAACTTGATTGAAAGGATATTAGCTGCACAACGAGAGGCTGTGTTAGAAGCTAATTATCCTAAGGAAAAGTTGGGAGTAACTGAGGAGCAGTTAACTCTTCACAAGGATGGACTTTTGAGATTGAATGGGCGGATATGGGTTCCTATTTATGGAGGACTACGAGATGTTATCCTCCAGGAAGCCCATAGTTCCAAATATTCTGTCCATCCCGGAGCAGACAAAATGTATCAGGATTTAAAGGCAAACTATTGGTGGATAGGCTTGAAAAAGTCTGTAGCCGCTTATGTAGCAAAATGCATGACTTGTGCGCAAGTCAAGGCTGAGCATCAAAAGCCATCTGGCTTGCTACAACAGCCTGAATGTCACACCCCTAATTTCCACGTGTCACCGGTGGGCCCGGTGGGGAGTATAGTGACGTAGTTGGCATCATCATAGACAAACAACACAATATATAAATGCACAGCGGAAGCAAAGATAGATTCATTTCAACTTTAAGAAAGTGTAATATCAAATATCACTAATAGTTGAAACGGATCCACAGGCGGATCAAAATAAAATAAGATAATGTTCAACAGATTTATTGTCATCCAAGCTTGCGAAACTTATTGTGGACGCTCTAGAAGACAGCCAGCCTATTACGTGTAGTACCTGCACTTAACCTTTTGGGAAAAATACGTCAGTTTACACTGGTAAATACAATTTAACTGACTCATTTTGAAAACGGTTGAAAATTGATTTAAATGCACATGGCATAAAAATATTTTTATAACTTGGGATAATTATTTATAATAATCTTGTAAGGGATTTACATGTTACTTATGCGTTCAGTAGCCCGATCCGTAGACCGGGTTAAAGATTAATAGACACACCACAATATAGAGTTATACACTGACGGGTGTACGCCTACACCCCGTGCTCAGGTCGTGGCCATCTCGTAAGATGATGCCAAAGATATCCGGGACATGGTCATTAACCCCCCAAAGGCTTTAAGCAATAAAACACATTCAAAACAAGGCATCTCAATAAATTTAACCTCTATTCGATTCAAGAATTCGATGCCGGACCAAGCGGTATTTCATATACCGTATCCCAAGCCCGTATAGGGAAAATAAGTTAAAAGTATTTACCTTGGACACGTCGTAAGCGAACGTGGTATCCAGGTGGATCCCGCTAAGGTAGAGGCGGTCATGAATTGGCAAGAGCCAAAGACGCCCACCGAGATCCGTAGTTTCCTGGGATTGGCAGGATACTACCGAAGATTCATCGAGAATTTCTCAAGGATTGCTGCGCCCTTAACTTCTCTAACCAAGAAGAAGGAAAATTTTATTTGGGGCCCTAAGCAGCAAGAATCCTTTGATATTTTGAAACAAAGGCTGAGCAACGCTCCTGTGTTGACGCTACCAGAAGGTACCGAAGAGTTCGTAGTTTACTGCGACGCGTCACACACTGGCATGGGGTGTGTGCTCATGCAGAAAGGCAAGGTGATTGCCTATGCTTCAAGACAGTTGAAGGTGCACGAAAAGAATTACACCACTCATGACTTGGAGCTGGGTGCCGTTGTATTCGCACTAAAACTGTGGAGGCATTACCTATATGGAATCAAGTTTGTGATCTATTCAGATCACAAAAGCCTTCAACATCTATTCAACCAAAAAGAGCTAAACATGAGGCAACGCTGTTGGATGGAGACCTTGAATGATTATGATTGTAAGATCAGGTACCATCCCGGCAAGGCGAATGTAGTCGCTGATGCCCTGAGCCGGAAAGAAAGGATGAAACCCATCCGAATCAATGCAAGGAGGATGGAAGTAAGGAATAACTTGATTGAAAGGATATTAGCTGCACAACGAGAGGCTGTGTTAGAAGCTAATTATCCTAAGGAAAAGTTGGGAGTAACTGAGGAGCAGTTAACTCTTCACAAGGATGGACTTTTGAGATTGAATGGGCGGATATGGGTTCCTATTTATGGAGGACTACGAGATGTTATCCTCCAGGAAGCCCATAGTTCCAAATATTCTGTCCATCCCGGAGCAGACAAAATGTATCAGGATTTAAAGGCAAACTATTGGTGGATAGGCTTGAAAAAGTCTGTAGCCGCTTATGTAGCAAAATGCATGACTTGTGCGCAAGTCAAGGCTGAGCATCAAAAGCCATCTGGCTTGCTACAACAGCCTGAATGTCACACCCCTAATTTCCACGTGTCACCGGTGGGCCCGGTGGGGAGTATAGTGACGTAGTTGGCATCATCATAGACAAACAACACAATATATAAATGCACAGCGGAAGCAAAGATAGATTCATTTCAACTTTAAGAAAGTGTAATATCAAATATCACTAATAGTTGAAACGGATCCATAGGCGGATCAAAATAAAATAAGATAATGTTCAACAGATTTATTGTCATCCAAGCTTGCGAAACTTATTGTGGACGCTCTAGAAGACAGCCAGCCTATTACGTGTAGTACCTGCACTTAACCTTTTGGGAAAAATACGTCAGTTTACACTGGTAAATACAATTTAACTGACTCATTTTGAAAACGGTTGAAAATTGATTTAAATGCACATGGCATAAAAATATTTTTATAACTTGGGATAATTATTTATAATAATCTTGTAAGGGATTTACATGTTACTTATGCGTTCAGTAGCCCGATCCGTAGACCGGGTTAAAGATTAATAGACACACCACAATATAGAGTTATACACTGACGGGTGTACGCCTACACCCCGTGCTCAGGTCGTGGCCATCTCGTAAGATGATGCCAAAGATATCCGGGACATGGTCATTAACCCCCCAAAGGCTTTAAGCAATAAAACACATTCAAAACAAGGCATCTCAATAAATTTAACCTCTATTCGATTCAAGAATTCGATGCTGGACCAAGCGGTATTTCATATACCGTATCCCAAGCCCGTATAGGGAAAATAAGTTAAAAGTATTTACCTTGGACACGTCGTAAGCGAACGTGGTATCCAGGTGGATCCCGCTAAGGTAGAGGCGGTCATGAATTGGCAAGAGCCAAAGACGCCCACCGAGATCCGTAGTTTCCTGGGATTGGCAGGATACTACCGAAGATTCATCGAGAATTTCTCAAGGATTGCTGCGCCCTTAACTTCTCTAACCAAGAAGAAGGAAAATTTTATTTGGGGCCCTAAGCAGCAAGAATCCTTTGATATTTTGAAACAAAGGCTGAGCAACGCTCCTGTGTTGACGCTACCAGAAGGTACCGAAGAGTTCGTAGTTTACTGCGACGCGTCACACACTGGCATGGGGTGTGTGCTCATGCAGAAAGGCAAGGTGATTGCCTATGCTTCAAGACAGTTGAAGGTGCACGAAAAGAATTACACCACCCATGACTTGGAGCTGGGTGCCGTTGTATTCGCACTAAAACTGTGGAGGCATTACCTATATGGAATCAAGTTTGTGATCTATTCAGATCACAAAAGCCTTCAACATCTATTCAACCAAAAAGAGCTAAACATGAGGCAACGCTGTTGGATGGAGAGCTTGAATGATTATGATTGTAAGATCAGGTACCATCCCGGCAAGGCGAATGTAGTCGCTGATGCCCTGAGCCGGAAAGAAAGGATGAAACCCATCCGAATCAATGCAAGGAGGATGGAAGTAAGGAATAACTTGATTGAAAGGATATTAGCTGCACAACGAGAGGCTGTGTTAGAAGCTAATTATCCTAAGGAAAAGTTGGGAGTAACTGAGGAGCAGTTAACTCTTCACAAGGATGGACTTTTGAGATTGAATGGGCGGATATGGGTTCCTATTTATGGAGGACTACGAGATGTTATCCTCCAGGAAGCCCATAGTTCCAAATATTCTGTCCATCCCGGAGCAGACAAAATGTATCAGGATTTAAAGGCAAACTATTGGTGGATAGGCTTGAAAAAGTCTGTAGCCGCTTATGTAGCAAAATGCATGACTTGTGCGCAAGTCAAGGCTGAGCATCAAAAGCCATCTGGCTTGCTACAACAGCCTGAATGTCACACCCCTAATTTCCACGTGTCACCGGTGGGCCCGGTGGGGAGTATAGTGACGTAGTTGGCATCATCATAGACAAACAACACAATATATAAATGCACAGCGGAAGCAAAGATAGATTCATTTCAACTTTAAGAAAGTGTAATATCAAATATCACTAATAGTTGAAACGGATCCACAGGCGGATCAAAATAAAATAAGATAATGTTCAACAGATTTATTGTCATCCAAGCTTGCGAAACTTATTGTGGACGCTCTAGAAGACAGCCAGCCTATTACGTGTAGTACCTGCACTTAACCTTTTGGGAAAAATACGTCAGTTTACACTGGTAAATACAATTTAACTGACTCATTTTGAAAACGGTTGAAAATTGATTTAAATGCACATGGCATAAAAATATTTTTATAACTTGGGATAATTATTTATAATAATCTTGTAAGGGATTTACATGTTACTTATGCGTTCAGTAGCCCGATCCGTAGACCGGGTTAAAGAATAATAGACACACCACAATATAGAGTTATACACTGACGGGTGTACGCCTACACCCCGTGCTCAGGTCGTGGCCATCTCGTAAGATGATGCCAAGGATATCCGGGACATGGTCATTAACCCCTCAAAGGCTTTAAGCAATAAAACACATTCAAAACAAGGCATCTCAATAAATTTAACCTCTATTCGATTAAAGAATTCGATGCCGGACCAAGCGGTATTTCATATACCGTATCCCAAGCCCGTATAGGGAAAATAAGTTAAAAGTATTTACCTTGGACACGTCGTAAGCGAACGTGGTATCCAGGTGGATCCCGCTAAGGTAGAGGCGGTCATGAATTGGCAAGAGCCAAAGACGCCCACCGAGATCCGTAGTTTCCTGGGATTGGCAGGATACTACCGAAGATTCATCGAGAATTTCTCAAGGATTGCTGCGCCCTTAACTTCTCTAACCAAGAAGAAGGAAAAATTTATTTGGGGCCCTAAGCAGCAAGAATCCTTTGATATTTTGAAACAAAGGCTGAGCAACGCTCCTGTGTTGACGCTACCAGAAGGTACCGAAGAGTTCGTAGTTTACTGCGACGCGTCACACACTGGCATGGGGTGTGTGCTCATGCAGAAAGGCAAGGTGATTGCCTATGCTTCAAGACAGTTGAAGGTGCACGAAAAGAATTACACCACCCATGACTTGGAGCTGGGTGCCGTTGTATTCGCACTAAAACTGTGGAGGCATTACCTATATGGAATCAAGTTTGTGATCTATTCAGATCACAAAAGCCTTCAACATCTATTCAACCAAAAAGAGCTAAACATGAGGCAACGTTGTTGGATGGAGACCTTGAATGATTATGATTGTAAGATCAGGTACCATCCCGGCAAGGCGAATGTAGTCGCTGATGCCCTGAGCCGGAAAGAAAGGATGAAACCCATCCGAATCAATGCAAGGAGGATGGAAGTAAGGAATAACTTGATTGAAAGGATATTAGCTGCACAACGAGAGGCTGTGTTAGAAGCTAATTATCCTAAGGAAAAGTTGGGAGTAACTGAGGAGCAGTTAACTCTTCACAAGGATGGACTTTTGAGATTGAATGGGCGGATATGGGTTCCTATTTATGGAGGACTACGAGATGTTATCCTCCAGGAAGCCCATAGTTCCAAATATTCTGTCCATCCCGGAGCAGACAAAATGTATCAGGATTTAAAGGCAAACTATTGGTGGATAGGCTTGAAAAAGTCTGTAGCCGCTTATGTAGCAAAATGCATGACTTGTGCGCAAGTCAAGGCTGAGCATCAAAAGCCATCTGGCTTGCTACAACAGCCTGAATGTCACACCCCTAATTTCCACGTGTCACCGGTGGGCCCGGTGGGGAGTATAGTGACGTAGTTGGCATCATCATAGACAAACAACACAATATATAAATGCACAGCGGAAGCAAAGATAGATTCATTTCAACTTTAAGAAAGTGTAATATCAAATATCACTAATAGTTGAAACGGATCCACAGGCGGATCAAAATAAAATAAGATAATGTTCAACAGATTTATTGTCATCCAAGCTTGCGAAACTTATTGTGGACGCTCTAGAAGACAGCCAGCCTATTACGTGTAGTACCTGCACTTAACCTTTTGGGAAAAATACGTCAGTTTACACTGGTAAATACAATTTAACTGACTCATTTTGAAAACGGTTGAAAATTGATTTAAATGCACATGGCATAAAAATATTTTTATAACTTGGGATAATTATTTATAATAATCTTGTAAGGGATTTACATGTTACTTATGCGTTCAGTAGCCCGATCCGTAGACCGGGTTAAAGATTAATAGACACACCACAATATAGAGTTATACACTGACGGGTGTACGCCTACACCCCGTGCTCAGGTCGTGGCCATCTCGTAAGATGATGCCAAGGATATCCGGGACATGGTCATTAACCCCCCAAAGGCTTTAAGCAATAAAACACATTCAAAACAAGGCATCTCAATAAATTTAACCTCTACGATTAAAGAATTCGATGCCGGACCAAGCGGTATTTCATATACCGTATCCCAAGCCCGTATAGGGAAAATAAGTTAAAAGTATTTACCTTGGTAAGTATAAATCACAACTAGCAAGTGAAGGTAGCTTTTACTGGTTCTTCTATTCTGGAACAAAGGTTTATAATAACCTATTAGATTCCTAACGGATCTTTATTTAAGCCTAAGCTTAGACCGGTTAGTTTTAAGGACGATACGGTTCAAACGCACGATTAAGCGAAGACCGGATAGAACGTGATTTAGACCCGACAAGTTTGAATACTTGTATAATATGGGTATGCTAAATACATTCTGGATTTTGAGACAAAAATGATAATGTTTGACCCGTTTCGGTCAATTTATGCAAACTAGTTACATAAACCGAACCGAACGCTAAAAGAGCGTTACGGGTAACCATAAGAGTCATATGCAAGTTCCCTGAGATAATATGCTCTAAATATGTCATAATATCAGTAAGTTATGTTCTATTATGCCCCGAATGAATTTAAACTCAACTTATGCCTTATAAGGGCATTTTGGTCATTTTAAAAGATTATAAAAGAGTTAAATTTGTAATCTGAGTTGTAGGTCTGATTTATACAGTAAAAATACTTAATTTAACACATTATAATAGTAGGGTATGTCCCATATATGAAACTTATCATTTAAAATCAAACTATGCACCTTAGGGGTATTTTGGTAATTTCACAAGGGCTAAAAGTGTCAAAACTGGAAACCTGAGTTCAAAAACTTATACTTACTGTTATTTTATAAAAATATACTAAGAATATCAGTAGGTATCAACCTTATATGTTTAATATGGTTATAGTGCATACTAGGCGTTAAAAACGCTTAAATAGGCGATTTAGAGCCGTTTTCCGGATTTTCAAAAGAAAGCTGATATTTTTATATTTCCAGAATGCTCAAAATAATTTATTTAACAAATGAAATCAGTGGGAAAAGGTTTGGGGTCAAAAAGATTTATAAAACTCATTTTATGGCTTAAAAGGGTAAATTCGGTATTTACCGAATTAAACTTAGAGACCTATGATACGATCAGCCAAAAATTAAATAAAAAACTCCAAAAATCCCAAAATATTATATAACATCAGTGGGTAAAAAGTTTTATATCAAAAGGTGGGTTTAAATAGGCTATACGCTAATTATGCCGTTTACTTAACATAAAGCTTCCAAATTACGATATTGAACATAACTCTAAATCTGGACCTCAAACTGATATCAAATTTTTGGTGCAAGTTTATAAATCAGTAACAAACGTTTCTACTCTTTCACTTTTTCAAAAATCGCGTTTTATAGCAAAAAGGGCAAAATAGTCATATTTAAGCATAAACCGGTAACATGCATATGAATCGGACAAGTGTTGAACTAAGTTGTAAAATCTCAGAGAGTTGTACATATATAAAGATGGTCCAAAATAAGCTCTAAGGCAGATCTCAAACATGCATGCACGGATCCGAATCGAGAGTCAAAGAAAAAGTCATTTTATAAGACTTTCGGTTCCGATCCGGGTTTAAACTGAAAATTGTCGAGTTGATCATGATGAAACATGTTCTTACATTAATTACCAAGTTATTTTGATGATCAAACAGGTTGCATGTGACCTACATTACTATTTATGCTAAATTTTGCAAAAAACACATTCTGTTGACTTTTTAAGAAAAGCTTTGACTCGACAATCATCATGCTTAGAGTGAGAATCTGAAAATACCCTTTTGAGGGTTTGTTACCTACATAAATACCAACTTGTAGGTACCTTCAATTCGAGAAATGACTGAGCCATTTTTGTTTAATCGAAAAGTCAAACTAAATTTACGACGGATTGACTTTCGGTTGATTAACTAAGCTAGAACGAATTTGAAAGAGTTATGAATACTTACAAGAGTCCTAATAACAAGTAGAAAGCCCTATGAACCCTTGATGATGACCAGAGAGCTCCAGAATTGCTCTTGTGAATTTTTGAAGATGAAAGTGTTCTTGGTTTTACTACTTCAAGACCCTTATATGCAGAATTTGATCTCATTAAAGGGTGCCACAGAAGTCTAGAGGTGTTGTAAGAAGGTTACAAGTGCCCCTAGATGCATGTAAGTTGATTGGTGAGGCTTTAGAGTGGGTAACAGCTGGTTACAACTCGGAATCAGGCCCTTAACTGCAATAATCCGTTTTCTGTCGCTGGGCAGGCCTCGCGTCACGCCTAGGGCCCTAGGTGTGACACCTAGCCCCATCTGATCCTCAAATCTCTTTTAATGTTGAAGTTTTGGTCCTTGGTCCTTTATTACGTGGTTTTGGCTATCAATCTTGCTCATTAGACCCTCAAACTTGATTTTTATGGACCTTGGGACATTTACAAACATGGTAAAGTCCTCGGTTAACTTTGCGCTCACCCGAAAAGTCATGAAATTCGACGTTGACGCATTTAGCCCTTCGTGCACGATTTTGATCATAACTTTCTCATACGATCACGATTCACGAAACTTCATGAAATTTTTACCACATATTCTAGTGAGTATATTTTAGCATTACAAAGCTTCGGGTTTGCCAAAAGATCACTCAGAGGTATAATTTCAACATGTTGACACGTTTAGCCCCTGTAGTTTGTAATTCCTCACTTTCTTACATTTTCCGCTTTGTATGATCCATGATTTAACCGTTTGAGACTATAAACATTATGTAGGGTTATTTTAGAGCCTATCTTTCCATTGTTGACACTTTGGACCCTTATAATTCCATAGTTTCACTGTTTGTCAACTCTAGTCCCTCTAAAGTATGTTTTCACATATCCAAAGCCTATGCCACGTGTCAATGCATTATTTGACGTAAATTTCCGAGGTGTTACACTGAACTTCCTGAATGGAAATGGGAGTGTGTAACTATGGACTTTATCACCAAGTTACCAAAAAACGAGCAAAGGAAACGACACAATATGGGTGATAGTCGATCGACTGACTAAGTCAGCTCATTTCTTACCCATTAAGGAGACTTATAGCTCCGATACATTGGACCAGTTATATGTTGATAAGATTGTCGCCTTACATGGCATACCTGTGTCTATTATCTCTGATCGGGATACTAGATACACGTCTCATTTCTGGAAGAGTTTCCAACAATCTTTGGGCACACGTTTGAACTTTAGTACGGCTTACCATCCTCAGACAGGCGACCAAAGTGAGCGTACTATTCAAACTTTAGAAGACATGCTGCGAGCATGTGCTATCGATTTAGGTGGTAGCTGGGATAAGAACCTACCCCTAATCGAATTCTCCTACAACAATAGCTACCATACCAGCATAAAGTTGCGCCTTTCGAGGCATTATACGGTAGGAAATGTAGATCGCCTGTTTGTTGGGCGGAAGTGGGAGAGGTCCAATTATCAGGACCAGAGATAGTTTTCGAAACCACGGACAAGATTGTCCAGATTCGGGAACGTCTCAAGGCTGCCCGTGATAGGCAGAAAAGTTACGCTGACCCAAAGCGTAAGGACTTTCACTTCGAGGTAGGTGAAAAGGTATTACTAAAAGTGTCACCCTGGAAGGGGGTGATGCGTTTCGGTAAGAAGGGTAAACTGAGCCCGAGATACTTAGGACCTTTCGAGGTTATCGAACGTGTCGGGTCAGTAGCCTATAAACTGAACTTACCAGAAGAGCTCAATGGAATTCATAATGTGTTCCACATCTGCAATCTAAAGAAGTGCTTCGCTGATGAATCATTAGTGATCCCACACACAGATGTGCATATAGATGAGAGCTTGAAGTTTGTGGAGAAGCCTTTGTCGATTGAAGACCGACAGGTGAAAAAGCTCCGAAGAAAACATGTGCCAATAGTTAAAGTTAAATGGGATGCCCGTAGAGGTCCCGAATTCACGTGGGAAGTTGAATCCGCGATGAAAGAGAAATATCCCTATTTGTTTGAGTAAATCTCGGGTCGAGATTTATTTTAAGGGGGTGAGGATGTAACACCTCGAAATTTTGTGTCCAATAATGTATTGACACGTGTCTTAAGTTTACACGTGGCGTGTTATAATTAATAAAGGACTAATGTTGACAAACCTTGAAAATATATAAATTCGAGGGTTATAAATGTCAAACAAAGGTAAGTATACTATATAGTAACCCTAAATGGTGCTCGTACCTTCAAACGAATAAATCATGGATCGTACGGAAGCGAAACGCAGAAGAAAGTGAGAGATTACAAGCTGCGGGGGTTAACTGTGTCAACATGTTTAATTATACCTCTGAGTGACCCTTTGACGTACCCGAGGCTTTGTAACAGTAAAATACGCTCACTAGAATATAATATATAAATTCCGCGAAGTTCCGTTTTAAAACGAGAAAGTAATGATCAAATTCGTACGAGAAGGGTTAAAAGCGTCAACAATGAAAGTCAAGGCTTTCCGAATAATTAACAAGATAACCGGGGACTTAACAATATGGGTAAATAACACGAGGTCCTTAGTTGTAAATAATCGAGGGCCAAATCACAAAGTTACCCCTTCAAACCCGAAAGGTCAGGTTAATAATTACAGAAGATTTCGTTATTAATTATCAGGATTCTGTTATGATTACAAAAGATTTTAAAAACCTGAAAAATCAACCTCTCGCGGGCCGCATTAAGTTTTGGGTTAAGTTGAGGCGGGCCGCGAGCCTTATATTTGTACGCATCTGATTTAAACCTTCAGGCGGCCCGCGTACAAAGTGCATGGTTCTTCCATGCGGGCCGCGTGGGACGCCCAGATGCAGAAAGTTTGGACTTGCATGCCTTTTGAGCTTGTGAACGATCATTTAGCCAATAAGTGAGGCATGGGCGCCCCCTACTCGACCTATAGCACCTTGGGACACCTGCCCATCATCCATACTCAGTTGTAGGGTGTGTTGTGATGATCTAAGAGCATTTCTTGCACTATAAATAGACCTTCAATGTTCACAACTTAAACACACCTCAAACACACTCTTCTGATCATACTTGGAGCTCTCAAAGCTTTCTCTTATCATTCTAAGTTGTGCACAAGTCTCTGTAGGTATGCCAAACCTTCTATGGTTTTGTTTTTGCTTAGATTAGCCTAAAAGTCAATCCGTCGTAACTAACGATTGACTTTGCGATAACTCACGAATAGTTTAGTGAATTGTCGAATCAAAAGTGGTTATGTGTTGGTATTTATGTGGGTAATAAACCTCTAAGAGGGTTCCCCCTGATCACCACTCTAACTATGTCAAATGTCGAGTCAAACGTGCACCCAAAAAGTCAACAGAAAGTCATTTTGCAATTTTGTGCATAATCTGTAATGTATATGCTATGAAACCTGTTTTGATGATCATAAAACATGATATTAAGTATATAAACTTGTCTAAACTCGTTTGATTCGGCCATTTGCTATATTGACCCGGTTCAGAACCGAATGTCGCAAAAGTTTGACTTTTGCTTTGACTTCAGTTCTGACCCGTTTTAGTGCAATGTAGATATGCCTTAGGACTCTCTTAGGACCAGGTTACATGATGGTATAACCCTCTGTGACCGGTTCGTTGATGTCCGAGTCTTTTACGCGTTTCCGTTAATTGCTTAAAAAGTTGACCGTAACGCCCTTTTCAAAATAAAACGAGTATTTCGGATACAAGAAAGGACCATGACTATGCTTACTAAATTCTAAGCATGCCCTTAAAATTTCACGTCAATCCGAGGTCTAGAATAGGAGTTATGCTAAAAAGCGCAATTAAAGTAAACTTTTGTAATAAACGGCGCAATTAGCATAACGCCTACCTAAACCAAGATTTCGTCGCCGAAACTTTTACCCACTGTGATAAAATAATATTTTAGGATTTTTAAAGATTTTTAATAAATTTTAACCTGCTCATAACCTGCGGTTATGGCTACGGTTCGGTAAATACCGAATATGCCCTTTTCGGTCAAAACTTGAGTTCTACAAGGTCTTTTGACCCGATTCCAGTTGCTACTGATTTTAAATAATAAATAAGATACATTAGACTTGTTAAACTGATCGGGAAACTCAGGTTTCCTGTAGAACTCAGAAATCCCTTTAAAAGTCTTTAAAATAACCGGAAAACCCCTACGGAGCGTAAAATGAACTAAAACTCGTTACGGGCATTATGGAAGGTATCATACTGATACCACAACCCCTTTAAAGTATATTGACTTAGGAAAACAGTGTAGGACTCCTACAGTTACCCGTTGCGCCTATTGCGCGCACGGTTCGGCTTATGTAACTAGTTTACATAAATTAGCCGATACGGGTCAAACCATATCATTTTGACCCCAAAATCCAGAGTGTGAATATTAAACCCATATAAAACAAGTCTCCGAACTTGTTGGGTCAGAATCACATTCCATTCTCGGTTTTCGCCTTTCACGCGATTAAACCGTATCTATCCCTCGAAACTGACCGGTCTAGGCTACGGCTAATATAAAGACCCGTTAGGATTCTAATAGGATATTTTAACCTTCGTTCCAGAATAGGAGCCCCAGTAAAAGATATTTGTGATTTAATCGAATAAGGACAATACTTGCAAAGGTAAATACTTTTAACTTATTTTCCCTTATACGGGCTTGGGTTACGGTATATAAAATACCGCTTGATTGAGCATCAAATAATTCCATCGCTTAGGTGGTTAATTGAATAGTTTGATCGGCTCATTTAAACAGTCTTGTTACTTAAAAGCCTTTGGGGGGTTAATGACCATGTCCCGGATATCCTTGGCATCATTTTACGAAATGGCCACGACCTCGACACCCGGGTGTAGGCGTACACCCGGTATGATGTCTATACTATTGAAAGACGTAGCCGATGGTTTACCCACCTCGGTTTTACGCAATGTGGTGTGTCTATTGATCTTTAACCCGGCACGATCCGGGCTACTGAACGCAAAGAAGGAACATGTAATTCCTTCACAAGATTATAATATTAAATAATTCTCCCAAGTTAAACAAACTTATTTATGCCATGTGCATCCAAACCAATTTTCAATCATTTTACAAAACGAGTCAGTTGATTGTATTTACCAGTGTAAACTGACGTATTTTCCCAAAAAGATTAAGTGCAGGTACTACACGTAATTGGCTGGTAATAGCTCCCTAGCATCTAAAGAAGTCTCGCAAGCTTGATGTCTTATCTGTTGAACTACATTTTTATTTATTTTTGATCCCTCCTGTGGATACAATTCAACTACTTGTGATACATTTGATATTACAGTAAATGGTTGAATTATATTTATCTTTATGCTTCCGCTGTGCATTTATATATTGTGGTTTGACTATATTGTTGCCAACTACGTCACGATAATCCCCACCGGGCCCACCGGTGATACACGTGGAAATCGGGGTGTGACAACTGTACCAACAATGGAAGCAAACGTACAACCTAGATGAGCAGAAAACTCCTTTTTTGCAAATGGTACAACCACCATAAGCCTAAGTGTGTTGCAAAATTATAATATATAATTTCATTCTTAGCTAACATTCGATTTCAAACATTAAATACACTTTGAATAACAAATAGTCATGATCCTTGTCAACCTTTTTGAAAAGAATCAAAACGTAAGGTTGACAAATGATAAATTTACCACATATACAAGTTGAGGGAATAGTGCCTTTTTTATTTAATATCATTCTTAGCTAACATTCGATTTCAAACATTAAATACACTTTGAATAACAAATAGTCATGATCCTTGTCGACCTTTTTGAAAAGAATCAAAACGTAAGGTTGACAAATGATAAATTTATCATATATACATTTATAAGTTGAGGGAATAGTGCCAGGCAGCTTGCGTGGCATTTCCCTATTGAACCAACCCATTTTTAGTTTAATTTTATTTCAAGCATAAAATTACGGTTTCGTCCTTTGTTTAAAATTATGTTTTTACCTCTCATTCAAAATAAATTATACTTTTGCCCTTGCTCAAAATTTACGCTTTTGCCCTCAGTCCAAAAAACCATTTTTAATTCTACTCCTAGTTTAAATTTACGGTTTCGCCCTCCGTCTAAAATTACGCTTTTGCCCCCCCCCCTCAACATAAAAATATGTTTTTGCCCCTAGCTCAAAATTACGATTTTGCCCCCAACTTAAAATTACGTTTTTGCCCACAGTTCAAAATAAAATTATGTTTTTCCCCATAGCTCAAAAATATGATTTTGCCCTCAATTTAAAATTATGACTTCGCCCCCAGTTAAAAATACTTTTACAATTTTACCCTCTGTTCAAAATTATGATTTTGCTCCCATTTCAAAAATTACGATTTCTCCCCCAGTTAAAAATTATGATCTTGCCATCGTTTTTTTTTTTGCAAAACTATAGTACTGTTTTATTTTGCTTGGTTGACTCAATGTAACTTCTATTGTGTCAAGCAGTTGTCTAACACTCGCACATTGGTTCTGACAAATTAGTATTTTACCCCCAGCTCAAAATTACAGACCTGTTATTGTTTTAATTTTTTTAGCAAAACTACGGTAGTCTTTTCGTTTAATTGGTTGTCTCGATGTATTTTTTTAGATCGTGTTATAAGTAGTATGTACAAGTAACCTAAATACATGCATACATGTTATGAAACTAAGAAATATTTGATTTAACGCACTGCAACGCGGGCGGGCATAGGTGTAATTTTTATTCGTCCAGGCATGCCTACTACATGCTCATTTGTCCTGAAAATTTACAATTTTGCTCCCAATTTAAAATTATAGTCTTTCCATCGTTTTAGTTTTTTTTTAGTAAAAGTATGGTAGTATTTTTGTTTTAATTGGTTGACTCGATGTAATTTTTTTTTTGAGATCATGTTATGAGCAGTATGTACAAATAACCGAAACAAAGACATACATGTTATGAGAGAGAAATATTCGGCTTATTGCCCCGCAACGCGGGCGGGGCAAAAACTAGTTAAATACACTTTGAATAACAACTAGCACTGTTCCCATGCCTTGTCCTCCATGCCCTGAAACAACTTTTTAATAAGACCAAGTTTCATCAATCATATCTTAAAAATATCTACAATATCCTTACCATAAAATTAATAAAAACACCTTGTGTAAGGTGTCAACTGATGTCAAAATCATTAATCTTATAAACTGCAATTTTACGATTTAGGGTTTAGGCCAATTGGCACTCTGATCCCCTCTAACGAAATAATTGCAATCCCCCCCCCCTCCCTCCAACGTTGTTGTTATGTCGCAAAATTACCCCGTGCCGTTAACTTCTGTTAAAAGTCAACATAATTAAGTAACGGTCAAAGGGTATATAGGTCATTTCCACTATACTTTTGTATCTTACACATTACAACACCCTATACATTTGAGATCCATTGATACCATTGTTGACATTTGACAAAAGATTGCATGATTCTAGAGGAGATGACGCCAGTTTCACATGGCAAGCATGAAGAGGATGGTCTAATAAATAATGGGTCATCTTGAAATCCTTGAGTTCTGCATAAAAGTAACCATTTTTATCGGTCTCAAACGCGTTATAATAGCTCACTCGTTTCTTGTGGTTTTTGCATATAACACTAACTTTGGCAGCCGGGATTGGCTCAGCCTCGGTGAGAGACCATGCTCCAAAGTATTTACAACTCTAAACTTCACACCTAGCAACTGGCGGGATATCCGCGGGGACGACGGTAGAGAAAATGGCGGCTAATGTTGGTTTGAATCAAGAGAGCACAGTGAATCAAAATAAAATTGCTTGGATTGAATTGAGAGTCGTATGAGAACTATCAGAACGAACTATTTGATCGGTATACTCAAAAGTTCGAACAGATTAAACTCAATTCGTAACAAGAACAGGATTGTTTCTTTGAGATGTCAAAATACCGTACAAGAAGATGAATAATTCTTAATGGTGTGTAAAATATTTGTTTTCGAAAAGAACTGTTATGATCCCAATATTTTCGGATCAGTTATCTCCATCCAAAAAATAACCAACATCTAATTTATTTATTATCTATTAAAATAAGATGCATCATGTGGTTATAAATAATAGGAATTACTTTTGTAATTCACATGGAGAATACACACTGTTCGTTCCGAAATGGTTAGCTAATAGCCAAAACCCAAATTCATCCATTATAATGTTGATTTAATTCAACTAGGCCCAATAATAAATCCATTAGTTAAATCAAGATTAACAACCCATTTAAGTAATTAGGCCCAAATCACTTACACACACCAACTCGTTAAAACTATCGAGTCCGCTATTCCTTCATCACCTAACTCGATTAAATAATAACGAGAATAACTATTCAACGAGTTAATCCAATATCACTACGGAAATCGATAATCACTAAAATTACCAACAGCTAAGTAGTTTTTATGTGGCTTTGGTCTAGAATTTTGTCTAGTTGATGGTTTTTTTGTGTTGCTTTTGTGGTTGTCTGGTTTACTTTCATGGGGCATGTCTCATGATTGAACTAGTGTGGGTGTTTCCGCACTACTTGTGTTATTTGTTTGTTTGTTGATATATAGAATCATCGGGGTAACCCTTTACCCAAAAAAGTATTTACAACTCTGGCAATACACTTTTCCTTCCACTACAACGGTGGCGGTCTTGTCTTGTTTGGCGGTGACGGTTGCCGCTAGGAAGGCTAGTGGGAGGAGGATGGAGATGATGAGGATGAATTGCTTGTTTGCCATTTTTTACGAGTGTTTTTAACTTGAAGGCAATAAAAATGGAAGCTGTTTTTTGAGATGAAAATTGATTGAGGAATGCTACGTTATATATAGTTTCCTAAGATGATGAAAAGAGAGGAATAATAAGAAAAGCTAGATATGAAACCTTCTAAGCTTGGAAGTCTTCTAAGCAAACGGTCATAGCGAGATCCACAATGGAATCTGAATTTATCGCCTTGGATAAGTCAGGCGAGGAGGCGGAATGGCTACGTCAATTCGTGGAAGATATTCCAAGATGGCCAAAGCCTTTGCCAGCCATATGTGTACATTGTGATAGCCAATCAGCGATTGGTAGAGCTCAAAGCTTGATGTACAATGGCAGATCAAGGCATATGCGACGTAGACATAACACGATACGACAACTACTCTCAACGGGTGTTATCACAATTGATTATGTGAGATCAGCGGATAACATTGCGGACCCGTTTACAAAAGGCTTAAGCAGAGAGTTAGTAGAAACGTCGTCAAGAGGAATGGGACTAAAGCCCGTGGTTAATGGGAATATGGTTCTTCCATGCGGGCCGCGTGGGACGCCCAGATGCAGAAAGTTTGGACTTGCATGCCTTTTGAGCTTGTGAACGATCATTTAGCCAATAAGTGAGGCATGGGCGCCCCCTACTCGACCTATAGCACCTTGGGACACCTGCCCATCATCCATACTCAGTTGTAGGGTGTGTTGTGATGATCTAAGAGCATTTCTTGCACTATAAATAGACCTTCAATGTTCACAACTTAAACACACCTCAAACACACTCTTCTGATCATACTTGGAGCTCTCAAAGCTTTCTCTTATCATTCTAAGTTGTGCACAAGTCTCTGTAGGTATGCCAAACCTTCTATGGTTTTGTTTTTGCTTAGATTAGCCTAAAAGTCAATCCGTCGTAACTAACGATTGACTTTGCGATAACTCACGAATAGTTTAGTGAATTGTCGAATCAAAAGTGGTTATGTGTTGGTATTTATGTGGGTAATAAACCTCTAAGAGGGTTCCCCCTGATCACCACTCTAACTATGTCAAATGTCGAGTCAAACGTGCACCCAAAAAGTCAACAGAAAGTCATTTTGCAATTTTGTGCATAATCTGTAATGTATATGCTATGAAACCTGTTTTGATGATCATAAAACATGATATTAAGTATATAAACTTGTCTAAACTCGTTTGATTCGGCCATTTGCTATATTGACCCGGTTCAGAACCGAATGTCGCAAAAGTTTGACTTTTGCTTTGACTTCAGTTCTGACCCGTTTTAGTGCAATGTAGATATGCCTTAGGACTCTCTTAGGACCAGGTTACATGATGGTATAACCCTCTGTGACCGGTTCGTTGATGTCCGAGTCTTTTACGCGTTTCCGTTAATTGCTTAAAAAGTTGACCGTAACGCCCTTTTCAAAATAAAACGAGTATTTCGGATACAAGAAAGGACCATGACTATGCTTACTAAATTCTAAGCATGCCCTTAAAATTTCACGTCAATCCGAGGTCTAGAATAGGAGTTATGCTAAAAAGTGCAATTAAAGTAAACTTTTGTAATAAACGGCGCAATTAGCATAACGCCTACCTAAACCAAGATTTCGTCGCCGAAACTTTTACCCACTGTGATAAAATAATATTTTAGGATTTTTAAAGATTTTTAATAAATTTTAACCTGCTCATAACCTGCGGTTATGGCTACGGTTCGGTAAATACCGAATATGCCCTTTTCGGCCAAAACTTGAGTTCTACAAGGTCTTTTGACCCGATTCCAGTTGCTACTGATTTTAAATAATAAATAAGATACATTAGACTTGTTAAACTGATTGGGAAACTCAGGTTTCCTGTAGAACTCAGAAATCCCTTTAAAAGTCTTTAAAATAACCGGAAAACCCCTACGGAGCGTAAAATGAACTAAAACTCGTTACGGGCATTATGGAAGGTATCATACTGATACCACAACCCCTTTAAAGTATATTGACTTAGGAAAACAGTGTAGGACTCCTACAGTTACCCGTTGCGCCTATTGCGCGCACGGTTCGGCTTATGTAACTAGTTTACATAAATTAGCCGATACGGGTCAAACCATATCATTTTGACCCCAAAATCCAGAGTGTGAATATTAAACCCATATAAAACAAGTCTCCGAACTTGTTGGGTCAGAATCACATTCCATTCTCGGTTTTCGCCTTTCACGCGATTAAACCGTATCTATCCCTCGAAACTGACCGGTCTAGGCTACGGCTAATATAAAGACCCGTTAGGATTCTAATAGGATATTTTAACTTTCGTTCCAGAATAGGAGCCCCAGTAAAAGATATTTGTGATTTAATCGAATAAGGACAATACTTGCAAAGGTAAATACTTTTAACTTATTTTCCCTTATACGGGCTTGGGTTACGGTATATAAAATACCGCTTGATTGAGCATCAAATAATTCCATCGCTTAGGTGGTTAATTGAATAGTTTGATCGGCTCATTTAAACAGTCTTGTTACTTAAAAGCCTTTGGGGGGTTAATGACCATGTCCCGGATATCCTTGGCATCATTTTACGAAATGGCCACGACCTCGACACCCGGGTGTAGGCGTACACCCGGTATGATGTCTATACTATTGAAAGACGTAGCCGATGGTTTACCCACCTCGGTTTTACGCAATGTGGTGTGTCTATTGATCTTTAACCCGGCACGATCCGGGCTACTGAACGCAAAGAAGGAACATGTAATTCGTTCACAAGATTATAATATTAAATAATTCTCCCAAGTTAAACAAACTTATTTATGCCATGTGCATCCAAACCAATTTTCAATCATTTTACAAAATGAGTCAGTTGATTGTATTTACCAGTGTAAACTGACGTATTTTTCCAAAAAGATTAAGTGCAGGTACTACACGTAATTGGCTGGTAATAGCTCCCTAGCATCTAAAGAAGTCTCGCAAGCTTGATGTCTTATCTGTTGAACTACATTTTTATTTATTTTTGATCCCTCCTGTGGATACAATTCAACTACTTGTGATACATTTGATATTACAGTAAATGGTTGAATTATATTTATCTTTATGCTTCCGCTGTGCATTTATATATTGTGGTTTGACTATATTGTTGCCAACTACGTCACGATAATCCCCACCGGGCCCACCGGTGATACACGTGGAAATCGGGGTGTGACAGGTTGGTATCAGAGCCAACATTGAGTGAATTAAACACTATCCTAATGTGTTTAATCTCAGTGACACAATTGCACATACTTGAGTCTAGACAAGAACATAGGACAAATTCGAATTGTTATTCCAAATTGTCTTTTCTTTATTACTGTTATTTAAAGTTTTGAAAGCAGGAAACATGCCGCCAGTGATTTTTCGAGGAAGAGGAAGGGGAAGAAGAGGCAGAGGAGAGATCGTTACTCATCACGATCACGAAGCCGGACCTTCAAATACGCGAGCTCCTTCGACCACAAGGAGTGAAGAACCGCAAAGGCGAAGAGACCTTTATGAACCTGCGAGGCATTCCACCTCGCATAGCTCGACGCCGTCGTACCGGCACTCATTCGGGCCAAATTCCGAGAATGACCCCAACAACCCGCAACCCTCCTTCATACCTCTACAGCGTTCGGTATCACACCGAAATTTTGACGACCCCACTCCATACTTCAGAGGTCAGTTAATCCAACTGACTACATCCAGGAACCTTCAGGTTTTGTTCCGCTAGGGCCACAAGATCACTTCTCCGAAGATCATATGGACGAGGATACTGATCCGACAGAACCTGCTCGTGGTACGCCCACGCATCCGATAGAAGTCTCTGATGGGTCATCCTTCCATGGCACACCCTATCAGGGACCAGATAGCTTCCAAGCGTTGTTCGACCGACATGAGTGGTACTACACACCACCACAGCAAACATCACAACAACCGCGACATCCGCAAGATCCCTCCGAGGATTCACGCTTCGTGGCAGTTACGCCACCACCTCCGCCGCCGGCACAACCAGTAATGCCTGATCCGCCAAGGCGTAAGAGGACAAATGCCCGTATGTCCACACGAGGAGGAGGGGATTTCCACTTCAGCACCCCTCGACACTCTAGTAGTAGCCACTACCCGCCACTACAAGAAGAAGGACCTTCAAGACCTGTACAGGAGGCGAACTCCGCACCAGCCGCACCAAATTCGCCACCATTTGGGTATGACCAACCCATACCTGCTTACACGGGTCCAACGGCTTACAACCCGTTCGAACCGTCATCACAAGCACATTACAACTACAATTATGAGCGCGACCCATATGTGGTGTCGGCTAGGTATAATGCATGCTATCCCGACGGAGCTCATGGGAACATGGGAGTACCGGACTACTCAGCACATGGGTATCCAGCACCTCCCAGACCTCCAGTTCCGCAACAGGCGCCACAACCACATTTCTCTCCTCCCAAACAAGAAGAAATACTCCACCGTTTGAGCCGTGTGGAAAGAGACTTCGAGGAAGAACGTAAGAGCCACCGAGGATTCCTCAAGGGCTTAGCAAACCTACTGAAGGGCAAGAAGAAGAAACGTGACCATTAGTCCTTATGTATGTTCTAATGTAATGTTTATTTTAAAAGAAGTCCCTGCGTGGACATTTATCGTGTTTCAGTCCCTACGTGGACTTATCTTTTAGTCCTTGCATGGACACTTATCTTGTATTAGTCCCTGCGTGGACTTGTCACTTATTTTAAACCTCTATGTAGGTAGGTACTATTTAAAAGTCCCGTTTAGGGCGGTATGTAATCGTATTAAAATTTTGGAATGTTATATTATGAATTTCATTTTGTTATCACTATATATGAAATAAATCAAAACCATTCCTTTTAATTTGATCTGCCTAAATAAAGAATCTTCAGAGTGAAACCTAGCTAGGTGTCTTTTAAGATCCGGCCAAGATGGTAAGACCTAATTAAAAGATTCAGATTCCCTGTTAACCTCTGTAAGCACGTTAACAATCATGACAGATGTGATTCGTTAAAGTCACACACGTCATTCTTATACAAGAATCCTTTAAAGGATTCCAAAGCCCAAATTAATGATATAATAAATCATGGGTTAAATCATCAATAAAGATGATCACTTGTTAAACATCCATAAGTGATGTAGTGCCTAAGGGCCAAATTATCAAACATCCGATAGTGATGTAGTGCCTAAGGGCCAAATTATCAAACATCCGTTAGTGATGTAGTGCCTACGGGCCATAATTGCTGTCATAATAAGACAAAAGACAGTGGTGGTTTATGACTCCCTGTCAGAAGGAGTGAAAAGGACTACGGTTCAAACCTTCATACCTTGATTCTTGTAATCTCGGCTAATATTAAAATAACGTCCTCGTGACTAGGCTTTTATGCCACTAGCAATATTAATTGTAATTAGGATAAGTATATTCAGATCCTAAATAAAAAGTGAGTAACAAATTAACCGGATATGGTCTTTGTTACCATGGTTAATGAATTGCCATAAAAGACAATTCAATGATAAACTCCTAAACAGAATTTTCGTTATCTTCTGCAGCAGATACAAGCTACTATGGCGAATCCTAATGAAGGAAGTAGTCATACAAATGAAGATGAGTCTGATAATGCCCAAATAAACCTAACGGGCGCTCAACTCAAGGCTCTTGTCGACAATGCTGTGCAAGCAGCTCTGGATCGACAATATACAGAATCCCGAAGCAGAACAGTTTCCAAGCCACCATCAAAGCCCAAGACACAATCAAAATCCCACAGCAAACCACTATCCAAACCTAAGAAGGACGACGATAAACACTCGTCCAAGCCCAAGAAAGACGACGACAATCACTCGTCGAATGAAAATAGTGTTCGTCGCGAACGGGAGTATACTGATGCTTCCCGTGCTAGGGGCTGCACGTACAAGTACTTCGTATCTTGTAAACCCCGAGACTTTACGGGGGAGAAGGGTGCCGTTGAATGTATGACATGGTTGGACGAGATGGACACAGTGGTGGACATCAGTGGCTGCGCTGAAAGGGATGTAGTAAAGTTTGTGTCACAGTCGTTTAAGGGCGAGGCCCTAGCTTGGTGGAGGGCGCTGGTTCAGGCCTCAGGAAAAGCTGTGCTTTACAGCATGACGTGGGAGGAATTCGTTTCTCTCATCAGGGAAAATTACTGCCCTCAGCATGAGGTGGAGAAAATAGAGTCCGATTTTGTGTCATTGGTGATGACAAATCTGGACTGCCAGGCCTACTTGACGAGCTTCAATACGATGTCTCGCTTGGTTCCTTATCTAGTCACCCCGGAACCAAGGAGGATTGCTCGTTTTATCGGGGGGTTAGAACCCGCGATAAAGGCTAGTGTGAAGGCCTCTCGGCCAACGACCTTCAGGTCTGTGACTGACCTCTCTTTGTCCCTCACGATGGACGCGGTCCGACTGAGATCGCAGAGGAACAAAGAGGCCGAAAAGAGGAAGCGCGAGGATGATACCTCGCGAAGGTCGGGAAAGAAACACCGTGGGAACGGTGATGGCAAGAGAGGGACCGAGTCGAGAAAGGATGGGCAACAATCGGGAGAGAAGCCCAAATGCAAGAACTGTCAGAAATTCCACTTTGGGAAGTGCAGGTTTGGACCGAACTAACAGTCCCAGTCAAAGACGCACACTTGTGGACTGTGCAAGTCCAAAGACCACAAGACTGTGGATTGTAAGAAGATCAAAGACGCGACCTGCTACAACTGTAGCGAGAAGGGGCACATCAGGAGCAACTGCCCCAAGTTCGCCAAGAAGACTGAAGAAACGAAAAAGAATAATGCCAGAGTCTTCAAAATGGATGTGAAGGAAGCCCTGCAAGACGACAACGTAATAACAGGTACTTTTCTCGTGAATAATATTTTTGCAAGAGTACTGTTCGATTCAAGAGCTGATAAATCCTTTGTAGACCAAAAATTTTGCAAGTTGCTAAACATGCCTATCAAAACCCTAAATGTGAAATACGAAGTAGAGCTAGCAGACGGCACTGTAGAAACCGTCTCCAATATATTAGAGGGATGTATGATATCCATTAAGAACCATTCTTTTCCTCTATCTCTACTTCCCTTTAATCTAGCCGGTTTTGACATTGTTCTGGCCATGGACTGGTTGTCACACAACCAGGCCCAAATCGTCTGCAATAGAAAACAAATTGTGCTAAAGACCCCGACTGGTGAAACGCTCACCATTCGAGGGGATACGCAGTATGGACTGCCCGAGAACGTATCTATGCTTAAAGCTTCAAGGTGCTTAAAAAGAGGCTGTGTCATCTACATGGCACAAGTGATAATCGAAGAACCCAAACCAAGGATAAAGGACATTCCTGTCATTTCGGAGTATCCAATAGTTTTCCCCGAAGATCTACCTGGGTTGCCACCAGATAGGCAGGTGGAATTCAGAATAGATATCATCCCTGGAGCAGCTCCCATTGCTAGAGCACCCTACAGACTAGCACCGACTGAAATGAAGGAACTGAGGACCCAACTAGATGAACTGTTAGCAAAAGGTTTCATCAAGCCTAGTTCGTCTCCATGGGGAGCTCCTGTCCTGTTTGTGAAGAAAAAGGACGGATCGATGCGTCTGTGCATCGATTATCGTGAACTTAATAAAGTCACGATAAAGAATAGATACCCATTGCCTAGGATCGACGATTTGTTTGACCAATTGCAAGGGGCTAGCTATTTCTCGAAGATCGACTTGAGGTTGGGCTACCATCAGCTGAAGGTCAGAGATGAAGACGTACACAAAACAGCATTTAGGACTCGCTACGGTCACTACGAGTTCCTGGTGATGCCTTTTGGGCTCACAAATGCACCGGCTGCGTTCATGGATCTCATGAATCGCGTCTGTAAGCCGTATTTAGACAAATTCGTCATCGTATTCATCGACGACATTCTCATCTATTCAAAGAACGAAGCTGACCATGAGGAACACCTACGATGTATTCTCAAGTTGCTACATCGCGAGAAACTCTATGCCAAATTCTCCAAGTGTGAATTCTGGCTAAGAGAAGTCCAATTTCTTGGACACGTCGTAAGCGAACGTGGTATCCAGGTGGATCCCGCTAAGGTAGAGGCGGTCATGAATTGGCAAGAGCCAAAGACGCCCACAGAGATCCGTAGTTTCCTGGGATTGGCAGGATACTACCGAAGATTCATCGAGAATTTCTCAAGGATTGCTGCGCCCTTAACTTCTCTAACCAAGAAGAAGGAAAAATTTATTTGGGGCCCTAAGCAGCAAGAATCCTTTGATATTTTGAAACAAAGGCTGAGCAACGCTCCTGTGTTGACGCTACCAGAAGGTACCGAAGAGTTCGTAGTTTACTGCGACGCGTCACACACTGGCATGGGGTGTGTGCTCATGCAGAAAGGCAAGGTGATTGCCTATGCTTCAAGACAGTTGAAGGTGCACGAAAAGAATTACACCACCCATGACTTGGAGCTGGGTGCCGTTGTATTCGCACTAAAACTGTGGAGGCATTACCTATATGGAATCAAGTTTGTGATCTATTCAGATCACAAAAGCCTTCAACATCTATTCAACCAAAAAGAGCTAAACATGAGGCAACGCCGTTGGATGGAGACCTTGAATGATTATGATTGTAAGATCAGGTACCATCCCGGCAAGGCGAATGTAGTCGCTGATGCCCTGAGCCGGAAAGAAAGGATGAAACCCATCCGAATCAATGCAAGGAGGATGGAAGTAAGGAATAACTTGATTGAAAGGATATTAGCTGCACAACGAGAGGTTGTGTTAGAAGCTAATTATCCTAAGGAAAAGTTGGGAGTAACTGAGGAGCAGTTAACTCTTCACAAGGATGGACTTTTGAGATTGAATGGGCGGATATGGGTTCCTATTTATGGAGGACTACGAGATGTTATCCTCCAGGAAGCCCATAGTTCCAAATATTCTGTCCATCCCGGAGCAGACAAAATGTATCAGGATTTAAAGGCAAACTATTGGTGGATAGGCTTGAAAAAGTCTATAGCCGCTTATGTAGCAAAATGCATGACTTGTGCGCAAGTCAAGGCTGAGCATCAAAAGCCATCTGGCTTGCTACAACAGCCTAAACTTCCTGAATGGAAATGGGAGTGTGTAACTATGGACTTTATCACCAAGTTACCAAAAAACGAGCAAAGGAAACGACACAATATGGGTGATAGTCGATCGACTGACTAAGTCAGCTCATTTCTTACCCATTAAGGAGACTTATAGCTCCGATACATTGGCCCAGTTATATGTTGATAAGATTGTCGCCTTACATGGCATACCTGTGTCTATTATCTCGGATCGGGATAGTAGATACACGTCTCATTTCTGGAAGAGTTTCCAACAATCTTTGGGCACACGTTTGAACTTTAGTACGGCTTACCATCCTCAGACAGGCGGCCAAAGTGAGCGTACTATTCAAACGTTAGAAGACATGCTGCGAGCATGTGCTATCGATTTAGGTGGTAGCTGGGATAAGAACCTACCCCTAATCGAATTCTCCTACAACAATAGCTACCATACCAGCATAAAGGCTGCGCCTTTCGAGGCATTATACGGTAGGAAATGTAGATCGCCTGTTTGTTGGGCGGAAGTGGGAGAGGTCCAATTATCAGGACCAGAGATAGTTTTCGAAACCACGGACAAGATTTTCCAGATTCGGGAACGTCTCAAGGCTGCCCGTGATAGGCAGAAAAGTTACGCTGACCCAAAGCGTAAGGACTTTCACTTCGAGGTAGGTGAAAAGGTATTACTAAAAGTGTCACCCTGGAAGGGGGTGATGCGTTTCGGTAAGAAGGGTAAACTGAGCCCGAGATACATAGGACCTTTCGAGGTTATCGAACGTGTCGGGTCAGTAGCCTATAAACTGAACTTACCAGAAGAGCTCAATGGAATTCATAATGTGTTCCACATCTGCAATCTAAAGAAGTGCTTCGCTGATGAATCATTAGTGATCCCACACACAGATGTGCATATAGATGAGAGCTTGAAGTTTGTGGAGAAGCCTTTGTCGATTGAAGACCGACAGGTGAAAAAGCTCCGAAGAAAACATGTGCCAATAGTTAAAGTTAAATGGGATGCCCGTAGAGGTCCCGAATTCACGTGGGAAGTTGAATCCGCGATGAAAGAGAAATATCCCTATTTGTTTGAGTAAATCTCGGGTCGAGATTTATTTTAAGGGGGTGAGGATGTAACACCTTGAAATTTTGTGTCCAATAATGTATTGACACGTGTCTTAAGTTTACACGTGGCGTGTTATAATTAATAAAGGACTAATGTTGACAAACCTTGAAAATATATAAATTCGAGGGTTATAAATGTCAAACAAAGGTAAGTATACTATATAGTAACCCTAAATGGTGCTCGTACCTTCAAACGAATAAATCATGGATCGTACGGAAGCGAAACGCAGAAGAAAGTGAGAGATTACAAGCTGCGGGGGTTAACTGTGTCAACATGTTTAATTATACCTCTGAGTGACCCTTTGACGTACCCGAGGCTTTGTAACAGTAAAATACGCTCACTAGAATATAATATATAAATTCCGCGAAGTTCCGTTTTAAAACGAGAAAGTAATGATCAAATTCGTACGAGAAGGGTTAAAAGCGTCAACAATGAAAGTCAAGGCTTTCCGAATAATTAACAAGATAACCGGGGACTTAACAATACGGGTAAATAACACGAGGTCCTTAGTTGTAAATAATCGAGGGCCAAATCGCAAAGTTACCCCTTCAAACCCGAAAGGTCAGGTTAATAATTACAGAAGATTTCGTTATTAATTATCAGGATTCTGTTATGATTACAAAAGATTTTAAAAACCTGAAAAATCAACCTCTCGCGGGCCGCATTAAGTTTTGGGTTAAGTTGAGGCGGGCCGCGAGCCTTATATTTGTACGCATCTGATTTAAACCTTCAGGCGACCCGCGTACAAAGTGCATGGTTCTTCCATGCGGGCCGCGTGGGACGCCCAGATGCAGAAAGTTTGGACTTGCATGCCTTTTGAGCTTGTGAACGATCATTTAGCCAATAAGTGAGGCATGGGCGCCCCCTACTCGACCTATAGCACCTTGGGACACCTGCCCATCATCCATACTCAGTTGTAGGGTGTGTTGTGATGATCTAAGAGCATTTCTTGCACTATAAATAGACCTTCAATGTTCACAACTTAAACACACCTCAAACACACTCTTCTGATCATACTTGGAGCTCTCAAAGCTTTCTCTTATCATTCTAAGTTGTGCACAAGTCTCTGTAGGTATGCCAAACCTTCTATGGTTTTGTTTTTGCTTAGATTAGCCTAAAAGTCAATCCGTCGTAACTAACGATTGACTTTGCGATAACTCACGAATAGTTCAGTGAATTTTCGAATCAAAAGTGGTTATGTGTTGGTATTTATGTGGGTAATAAACCTCTAAGAGGGTTCCCCCTGATCACCACTCTAACTATGTCAAATGTCGAGTCAAACGTGCACCCAAAAAGTCAACAGAAAGTCATTTTGCAATTTTGTGCATAATCTGTAATGTATATGCTATGAAACCTGTTTTGATGATCATAAAACATGATATTAAGTATATAAACTTGTCTAAACTCGTTTGATTCGGCCATTTGCTATATTGACCCGGTTCAGAACCGAATGTCGCAAAAGTTTGACTTTTGCTTTGACTTCAGTTCTGACCCGTTTTAGTGCAATGTAGATATGACTTAGGACTCTCTTAGGACCAGGTTACATGATGGTATAACCCTCTGTGACCGGTTCGTTGATGTCCGAGTCTTTTACGCGTTTCCGTTAATTGCTTAAAAAGTTGACCGTAACGCCCTTTTCAAAATAAAACGAGTATTTCGGATACGTGAAAGGACCATGACTATGCTTACTAAATTCTAAGCATGCCCTTAAAATTTCACGTCAATCCGAGGTCTAGAATAGGAGTTATGCTAAAAAGCGCAATTAAAGTAAACTTTTGTAATAAACGGCGCAATTAGCATAACGCCTACCTAAACCAAGATTTCGTCGCCGAAACTTTTACCCACTGTGATAAAATAATATTTTAGGATTTTTAAAGATTTTTAATAAATTTTAACCTGCTCATAACCTGCGGTTATGGCTACGGTTCGGTAAATACCGAATATGCCCTTTTCGGCCAAAACTTGAGTTCTACAAGGTCTTTTGACCCGATTCCAGTTGCTACTGATTTTAAATAATAAATAAGATATTTTAGACTTGTTAAACTGATCGGGAAACTCAGGTTTCCTGTAGAACTCAGAAATCCCTTTAAAAGTCTTTAAAATAACCGGAAAACCCCTACGGAGCGTAAAATGAACTAAAACTCGTTACGGGCATTATGGAAGGTATCATACTGATACCACAACCCCTTTAAAGTATATTGACTTAGGAAAACAGTGTAGGACTCCTACAGTTACCCGTTGCGCCTATTGCGCGCACGGTTCGGCTTATGTAACTAGTTTACATAAATTAGCCGATACGGGTCAAACCATATCATTTTGACCCCAAAATCCAGAGTGTGAATATTAAACCCATATAAAACAAGTCTCCGAACTTGTTGGGTCAGAATCACATTCCATTCTCGGTTTTCGCCTTTCACGCGATTAAACCGTATCTATCCCTCGAAACTGACCGGTCTAGGCTACGGCTAATATAAAGACCCGTTAGGATTCTAATAGGATATTTTAACCTTCGTTCCAGAATAGGAGCCCCAGTAAAAGATATTTGTGATTTAATCGAATAAGGACAATACTTGCAAAGGTAAATACTTTTAACTTATTTTCCCTTATACGGGCTTGGGTTACGGTATATAAAATACCGCTTGATTGAGCATCAAATAATTCCATCGCTTAGGTGGTTAATTGAATAGTTTGATCGGCTCATTTAAACAGTCTTGTTACTTAAAAGCCTTTGGGGGGTTAATGACCATGTCCCGGATATCCTTGGCATCATTTTACGAAATGGCCACGACCTCGACACCCGGGTGTAGGCGTACACCCGGTATGATGTCTATACTATTGAAAGACGTAGCCGATGGTTTACCCACCTCGGTTTTACGCAATGTGGTGTGTCTATTGATCTTTAACCCGGCACGATCCGGGCTACTGAACGCAAAGAAGGAACATGTAATTCCTTCACAAGATTATAATATTAAATAATTCTCCCAAGTTAAACAAACTTATTTATGCCATGTGCATCCAAACCAATTTTCAATCATTTTACAAAACGAGTCAGTTGATTGTATTTACCAGTGTAAACTGACGTATTTTCCCAAAAAGATTAAGTGCAGGTACTACACGTAATTGGCTGGTAATAGCTCCCTAGCATCTAAAGAAGTCTCGCAAGCTTGATGTCTTATCTGTTGAACTACATTTTTATTTATTTTTGATCCCTCCTGTGGATACAATTCAACTACTTGTGATACATTTGATATTACAGTAAATGGTTGAATTATATTTATCTTTATGCTTCCGCTGTGCATTTATATATTGTGGTTTGACTATATTGTTGCCAACTACGTCACGATAATCCCCACCGGGCCCACCGGTGATACACGTGGAAATCGGGGTGTGACAACTGTACCAACAATGGAAGCAAACGTACAACCTAGATGAGCAGAAAACTCCTTTTTTGCAAATGGTACAACCACCATAAGCCTAAGTGTGTTGCAAAATTATAATATATAATTTCATTCTTAGCTAACATTCGATTTCAAACATTAAATACACGTTGAATAACAAATAGTCATGATCCTTGTCAACCTTTTTGAAAAGAATCAAAACGTAAGGTTGACAAATGATAAATTTACCACATATACAAGTTGAGGGAATAGTGCCTTTTTTATTTAATATCATTCTTAGCTAACATTCGATTTCAAACATTAAATACACTTTGAATAACAAATAGTCATGATCCTTGTCGACCTTTTTGAAAAGAATCAAAACGTAAGGTTGACAAATGATAAATTTATCATATATACATTTATAAGTTGAGGGAATAGTGCCAGGCAGCTTGCGTGGCATTTCCCTATTGAACCAACCCATTTTTAGTTTAATTTTATTTCAAGCATAAAATTACGGTTTCGTCCTTTGTTTAAAATTATGTTTTTACCTCTCATTCAAAATAAATTATACTTTTGCCCTTGCTCAAAATTTACGCTTTTGCCCTCAGCCCAAAAAACCATTTTTAATTCTACTCCTAGTTTAAATTTACGGTTTCGCCCTCCGTCTAAAATTACGCTTTTGCCCCCCCCCCCCCCCTCAACATAAAAATATGTTTTTGCCCCTAGCTCAAAATTACGATTTTGCCCCCAACTTAAAATTACGTTTTTGCCCACAGTTCAAAATAAAATTATGTTTTTCCCCATAGCTCAAAAATATGATTTTGCCCTCAATTTAAAATTATGACTTCGCCCCCAGTTAAAAATACTTTTACAATTTTACCCTCTGTTCAAAATTATGATTTTGCTCCCATTTCAAAAATTACGATTTCTCCCCCAGTTAAAAATTATGATCTTGCCATCGTTTTTTTTTTTTGCAAAACTATAGTACTGTTTTATTTTGCTTGGTTGACTCAATGTAACTTCTATTGTGTCAAGCAGTTGTCTAACACTCGCACATTGGTTCTGACAAATTAGTATTTTACCCCCAGCTCAAAATTACAGACCTGTTATTGTTTTAATTTTTTTAGCAAAACTACGGTAGTCTTTTCGTTTAATTGGTTGTCTCGATGTATTTTTTTAGATCGTGTTATAAGTAGTATGTACAAGTAACCTAAATACATGCATACATGTTATGAAACTAAGAAATATTTGATTTAACGCACTGCAACGCGGGCGGGCATAGGTGTAATTTTTATTCGTCCTGGCATGCCTACTACATGCTCATTTGTCCTGAAAATTTACAATTTTGCTCCCAATTTAAAATTATAGTCTTTCCATCGTTTTAGTTTTTTTTTTAGTAAAAGTATGGTAGTATTTTTGTTTTAATTGGTTGACTCGATGTAATTTTTTTTTTGAGATCATGTTATGAGCAGTATGTACAAATAACCGAAACAAAGACATACATGTTATGAGAGAGAAATATTCGTCTTATTGCCCCGCAACGCGGGCGGGGCAAAAACTAGTTAAATACACTTTGAATAACAACTAGCACTGTTCCCATGCCTTGTCCTCCATGCCCTGAAACAACTTTTTAATAAGACCAAGTTTCATCAATCATATCTTAAAAATATCTACAATATCCTTACCATAAAATTAATAAAAACACCTTGTGTAAGGTGTCAACTGATGTCAAAATCATTAATCTTATAAACTGCAATTTTACGATTTAGGGTTTAGGCCAATTGGCACTCTGATCCCCTCTAACGAAATAATTGCAATCCCCCCCCCCTCCAACGTTGTTGTTATGTCGCAAAATTACCCCGTGCCGTTAACTTCTGTTAAAAGTCAACATAATTAAGTAACGGTCAAAGGGTATATAGGTCATTTCCACTATACTTTTGTATCTTACACATTACAACACCCTATACATTTGAGATCCATTGATACCATTGTTGACATTTGACAAAAGATTGCATGATTCTAGAGGAGATGACGCCAGTTTCACATGGCAAGCATGAAGAGGATGGTCTAATAAATAATGGGTCATCTTGAAATCCTTGAGTTCTGCATAAAAGTAACCATTTTTATCGGTCTCAAACGCGTTATAATAGCTCACTCGTTTCTTGTGGTTTTTGCATATAACACTAACTTTGGCAGCCGGGATTGGCTCAGCCTCGGTGAGAGACCATGCTCCAAAGTATTTACAACTCTAAACTTCACACCTAACAACTGGCGGGATATCCGCGGGGACGACGGTAGAGAAAATGGCGGCTAATGTTGGTTTGAATCAAGAGAGCACAGTGAATCAAAATAAAATTGCTTGGATTGAATTGAGAGTCGTATGAGAACTATCAGAACGAACTATTTGATCGGTATACTCAAAAGTTCGAACAGATTAAACTCAATTCGTAACAAGAACAGGATTGTTTCTTTGAGATGTCAAAATACCGTACAAGAAGATGAATAATTCTTAATGGTGTGTAAAATATTTGTTTTCGAAAAGAACTGTTATGATCCCAATATTTTCGGATCAGTTATCTCCATCCAAAAAATAACCAACATCTAATTTATTTATTATCTATTAAAATAAGATGCATCATGTGGTTATAAATAATAGGAATTACTTTTGTAATTCACATGGAGAATACACACTGTTCGTTCCGAAATGGTTAGCTAATAGCCAAAACCCAAATTCATCCATTATAATGTTGATTTAATTCAACTAGGCCCAATAATAAATCCATTAGTTAAATCAAGATTAACAACCCATTTAAGTAATTAGGCCCAAATCACTTACACACACCAACTCGTTAAAACTATCGAGTCCGCTATTCCTTCATCACCTAACTCGATTAAATAATAACGAGAATAACTATTCAACGAGTTAATCCAATATCACTACGGAAATCGATAATCACTAAAATTACCAACAGCTAAGTAGTTTTTATGTGGCTTTGGTCTAGAATTTTGTCTAGTTGATGGTTTTTTTGTGTTGCTTTTGTGGTTGTCTGGTTTACTTTCATGGGGCATGTCTCATGATTGAACTAGTGTGGGTGTTTCCGCACTACTTGTGTTATTTGTTTGTTTGTTGATATATAGAATCATCGGGGTAACCCTTTACCCAAAAAAGTATTTACAACTCTGGCAATACACTTTTCCTTCCACTACAACGGTGGCGGTCTTGTCTTGTTTGGCGGTGACGGTTGCCGCTAGGAAGGCTAGTGGGAGGAGGATGGAGATGATGAGGATGAATTGCTTGTTTGCCATTTTTTACGAGTGTTTTTAACTTGAAGGCAATAAAAATGGAAGCTGTTTTTTGAGATGAAAATTGATTGAGGAATGCTACGTTATATATAGTTTCCTAAGATGATGAAAAGAGAGGAATAATAAGAAAAGCTAGATATGAAACCTTCTAAGCTTGGAAGTCTTCTAAGCAAACGGTCATAGCGAGATCCACAATGGAATCTGAATTTATCGCCTTGGATAAGTCAGGCGAGGAGGCGGAATGGCTACGTCAATTCGTGGAAGATATTCCAAGATGGCCAAAGCCTTTGCCAGCCATATGTGTACATTGTGATAGCCAATCAGCGATTGGTAGAGCTCAAAGCTTGATGTACAATGGCAGATCAAGGCATATGCGACGTAGACATAACACGATACGACAACTACTCTCAACGGGTGTTATCACAATTGATTATGTGAGATCAGCGGATAACATTGCGGACCCGTTTACAAAAGGCTTAAGCAGAGAGTTAGTAGAAACGTCGTCAAGAGGAATGGGACTAAAGCCCGTGGTTAATGGGAATATGAGGGAAACCTAACTTAGTTGACTGGAGATCCCAAGATCTAAGTTCAATAGGACAACTTAATCATATTACCAAAACGGAGTCACTGTGGGGGAGTACCCCAAACTAAATAAAAGGGAGTTACATATACTTCCTAGTCCATTCCAATCAGTGACATGAAGTGAGGTTAAGCATATTAAGGTTAATGATTTCGGGAAATCAAATAACCATGATGCTTTTAATGATTCATGGGAATCACCTATGTTAGAGAGAAGTGGGGTCGCTTCAAATGGATTTGTGGGGTGCGCAAATCCTAGAGCTCTCGCAGAACCAGGCCAGTGTTCCAGGACCATAATAGGACACGACAATGAGGAGTTGGCCAAACCAGGGAGAGTATTGTGTGAAGTGTATTGTCGTTTACACAAATGGGGGTATGTTCAAGGACATCGCGTCTACACACCGCTAGTAAGCTAAGTGCGCTTCACAAAAGAAGGTTCAAAGGCTTCAACCTACCTATCTTGCAATACTCAACTGTCGAAGTTTATCGTTGAAAAGTGTAAGGAAAAGATCCATTTCCATACATGTGGGGGATTGTTGGAAATTTGATGAAAATAGCATTTTTCATGTGGGGGATTGTTGGAAAATAAGTGAAAATAGCATTTTTCACAAATATAGGAAAATGATTTTTTCCTATTTTGGACTAGAAATAAATATAATAAAATGAGCGGGTTTTATGTATTTATTTGTGGGTTTGTGTTCTATGTTGGAAGAGCTTCGCAACGAACTAAACCGCGTCCAAAACCGAGCTAAGATGAATGAGATATCGATGCTCAAAGTTGGGTGTTTGGAACATTCAATGTTGAAACTAAAGGGAAAGTAGCACCTTGTCCCACATAGGAGGAGAGATGGAACTTAAATGGGTATTTAAGGTGGAACTCTCCATCCTTATTGTTTCATGGAAGCACACACTAGTGTCCTCGCGAAGGGTGCGGAGCACCCTAACTCGCACTCGCACTCGCACTCGCACACGCTCGCGCGCGCGCGCGCGCGTGGCGTGGGCGATGAGGCGCAATGTGGCGCTTTGATGGCGCACTTTGCACTTCGCACGCTCGCATCGCCGCTTGAGAGCCGCCTTTGTATTTTTGACCGCGCGCGCGTGGTGAAGCACAAGGGTTGCAAGGACCAAGTGGTAGGTGATGCGGCGCATGACGTGGCAGTCATACGCATGCGCGCGCGGGTACACGAGGCGCGCGGTTGGGAGCATGGTGCATGGGTCCTACTGTGCCGTGTGCGGCGCACCAGAGTGAGCCAATACGGCGCGACTGTGTGGCGCGCACGTATAGACTCACAGGTGACGTGGCGCACGCCGCACCGCCGCATGGACGGACTTGAGCCGCACCGCCGCATGGCAGTGAGCCAAGAGGCCGCACGCCGCACGGCAGTGAGCCAAGTGGTCGCACGCCGCACGGCAGTGAGCCAAGAGGCCGCATGGCGCACCGCGCATGGGCGCGCGCGCGTAGAAGCTTCCAGCATTGAATGACAGGGCAGTTTCAGTCCAGCTTCGTAACTGACGAGTTAATAGGCTTTGACTGAGAATTAAATGACGTATTAAATTGCATTGAAGACGTTTAATGCAATTTAAACCTCTCATTTAATTCATTTTGACTATTTCAACCTAGGAGCTGTATAAATACAGCTCCATACCCACTTTAGAATTACACCAGCAACAACAGCTATATGCAAACAATCATCTACACTCTTCTGTTCATCTTCTTCTTACAAGCTTCAAGGTAACCTTCGGGTTGTAGGCTTTCTCCGGCAGTACGCTGCTCCGGCTGTTGTACCCTGGGAAACAAAACGAGTACTCCTGGGAGACTCGGAATTTGTTTTAAGGGAAGCGTGTGTTCACGTGCCTCAGCCACTCTGCTTCTACTCCATTTCTTGTATTTTGGTTTATTTCAGTTGTATTTGTACTAGTATTTATTTTTTTAAGCTTTCCTTGTATTGTAATCTGTAATAAAATTTGTTTATTTTATTTATTTATGCGAACGGTTCCTACAATCTTAAAACAAATTTTTAAAACCGTTCGTGTAATCAAAACCATTCTGTTTGTGATTCAAACCAGTTTTGATTTCACTCAGTTTGTGTTTTAAAAACAGATTTTTTTTTAGTTTTCATCTTCAAAGGAGCGACTTTGGTTGAAAACTATTTTTGGTTACATTCGAACTTGTCCTAAATTTGCTAAAACTTTCTGATTTGGTCTTCAAAGTTGGACTTAGAAGCCAATCAGTAAGTTATAACTAGTAAAATTTTCTGTTTTTTGGTCTTCAAAGTTGGACTTAGAAGCCTAAACAGTAAATTTGTGGTAAAAATTAAAATTTAATTGTTTACTTCTGGTTTTGGCGTAAATCAGAATTTTTTGACTAAACTTTTAATATTTTAATTTTTTTCAGCATGTCGAACGAAACTGTCAACGTCAACAACACCACAAATGTTGTGACGGGAAACCCCCTTAACGCCACCACTGTGGGAGCGTCCACAGTGGCCAATCACGCTGAACGACCCGAGAAGTTTTCGGGTCAACACTTTAAGAGGTGGCAGCAGAAGATGTTCTTCTACCTGACCACCATGAACCTTGCGAGGTTCTTAACTGAATCCGCTCCCCAACCTGCGGAAGGGGAGACCAGCGCTCAGGCTCTGAGCGCGGTAGAGGCTTGGAAGCACTCGGATTTTATTTGTCGAGGCTATGTGTTAAACGGGTTGTCGGATGCATTGTATAACGTGTACTACAATGTCAAGACTTCCAAAGAGCTTTGGGATGCCTTGGACAAGAAGTACAAAACGGAGGATGCTGGCACAAAGAAATTTGTGGTAGCCCGTTTTTTGGATTTCAAAATGGTTGATTCTAAAACAGTTATGAATCAAGTCCAAGAATTCCAAATTATACTTCATGACATCTCAGCGGAAGGCATGACACTTAGCGAGACATTCCAAGTGGCAGCGATGATTGAAAAGTTACCTCCTAGTTGGGTTGATTTTAAGAATTATCTTAAACACAAACGAAAGGAGATGACTATAGAGGATCTTATTGTTCGTCTTCGGATTGAAGAGGACAATAGAATTGCCCTAAGAGGCAGCGTTGCGCAGACTAGTGCTAGCGCAAATCTGATTGAGCATGGGCAATCCTCTAAGGGCGCTAAGGGCAAGGGGAAAAAGGACAAAGGGAAAGGGAAAGCAAAGGCTAGCAACCTTGGACCGAAGAAAGGGGTTGTGAAAAAGAAACCTCAAACGTTCCAAGGGACTTGTTACAACTGTGACGAGCCGGGGCATCGGGCTAACCAATGCAAGAAACCAAAGCGTGAGCGTGCGCACATGGTGGATGAAGACGGAATGCCTTTGGTGGCAATGATTTCCGACAAAAGCGCAATGATGGATGAGGTCAATACTGTGACCAACACTCCAAAAGGATGGTGGGTTGATACGGGCGCGACCCGTCACGTTTGTGCAGACAAAAGCCTCTTTACCACCTTCAAGGCGCTTTCTAGAGAAGAGAAACTGTATATGGGAAATGCAGCCACCGCTGACATCATGGGTGAAGGAACGGTGATCTTGAAGTGGACTTCGGGGAAGGAGCTCACTCTAAGCAACGTGTTGTATGCCCCAGACTTGCGCAAGAATCTAGTCTCGGGATGGTTGCTTAACAAGTTTGGTTTTCGTTTAGTTTTTGAGAGCGATCAATTTGTACTAACTAAACGAGGAACGTATGTAGGCAAGGGCTATGCCCAAAATGGAATGTTCAAATTGAATGTAATGGCTGTCAAGAACATGAATAAAATTGCTACTACTTCTACTTATATGCTTGAGTTTTCTGAATCGAATAAATGGCATGGTAGATTAGGTCACGTTAATTTTAATTCAATACGCCGTTTAATCAATTTAAATTGTATACCAACATTCCATATTGATTCACACTATAAATGTGAAACATGCGTTGAATCCAAACTTACAAGAACATCATCGAAATCGGTTGAACGAATAACCGAACCCCTTGATTTAATTCACACTGATATTTGTGATTTAAAAGCGGTACCCACGAGAGGTGGAAATAAGTACTTCATCACGTTTATTGACGATAGTACTAAATATTGCTATGTATATTTACTAAAGAGTAAAGATGAAGCAATAAGTAAATTTATCTTGTATAAAAATGAAGTTGAGAATCAACTTCAAAAGAAGATAAAAGCTTTGCGAAGCGATCGAGGAGGCGAATATGTTGCACCTTTTGCCGAGTTATGCGCAAAAAGTGGCATTGTACATGAGTGTACACCTCCTTACTCTCCACAATCAAATGGCGTGGCGGAACGAAAGAACCGCACGTTGAAAGAAATGATGAACGCCATGTTGATAAGTTCTGGGGTGAGCCACGAACTGTGGGGGGAAGCCATTCTCTCGGCTAATTATCTTTTGAACAGGATACCACTAAAAAAGAGAGACGAAACTCCATATGAGTTATGGAAAAGGAAGAAACCTTCATACAAATACTTGAAAGTGTGGGGGTGCCTAGCAAAGGTGACTGTACCACCTCCTAAGGCTCTTAAGATAGGACCCAAAACTGTTGATTGCATATTTATTGGGTATGCACATCAAAGTAGTGCACATCGCTTTCTTGTACATGAGTCCAAGAATCCTGATGTACACGTAAACACTATTATGGAGGTGAATTCTAACGTTGTGTCTTACTTTGAAAATGTGTTTCCTTTGAGAAGACAAACACATGCAACGTCATCAACACCTAATTTTGAAGTAGGTGAAAGTTCATCAACACCAATTGATGAGGTGGTTCATGATAAGACACATGAACAACCTGAGGTTGAAGAAACCGATCGTAGGCGAAGTAAAAGGCCAAGGGTTGAAAAATCCTTCGGTCCAGACTTCGTTAGCTATATGGTTGAGGGCGAGCCCAATACATATCGCGAAGCGGTTTCCTCTTCAGAAGGACCTCAATGGAAAGAAGCAATAAGAAATGAAATAGATTCTATATTGCAAAATCATACTTGGGAGTTAGTAGATCTTCCACCTGGTTGCAAACCACTTGGATATCGTTGGATATTCAAAAGGAAGATGAAAACTGATGGAAGTATTGATAAATACAAGGCTAGGTTGGTGATTAAAGGATTTAGACAAAAGGAAGGTCTAGATTACTTTGATACCTACTCGCCTGTGACGCGCATAACCTCGATTAGATTGGTTCTTGCTATAGCGGCTTTAAGAAATTTGGAAGTTCACCAAATGGACGTTAAAACCGCATTTCTAAATGGCGATTTAGAAGAAGAAATTTACATGGAGCAACCTGAAGGTTTCTCCGCCCCAGGTCAAGAGGGTAAAGTATGTAAACTCGTCAAGTCTTTGTATGGCTTGAAGCAAGCACCAAAACAATGGCACCAAAAGTTTGATCATGTCATGATTGACAATGGTTTCAAAATAAATGAGTGCGACAAATGTGTTTATTTCAAAGACACAAAGGAAGGTTATGTCATCTTATGCCTTTATGTAGACGATATGCTTATCATTGGGAGTAATGATAAAATTATCAAAGCTACTAAAAGCATGTTGAAAGCGAGATTTGACATGAAAGACATGGGTTTAGCGGATGTGATTCTTGGAGTAAAGATCATAAGAACCCAAGATGGTCTTGTGTTAAGTCAATCTCACTATGTGGATAAAATTCTTGAAAAATTCAACTCAGGAGATACGAGTGTAGCTCGAACTCCAGTTGATACCTCCCAACATCTCAAGAAGAATAAAGGAGATGGAGTTGCTCAATTAGAGTATTCAAGAATTATTGGCAGTCTAATGTATCTAATGACATGTACTAGACCCGACTTGGCTTACGCGGTGAGTAGGCTAAGTAGATACACCAGCAATCCGTGCGCGGATCATTGGAAGGCTATCACGAGGGTGCTTAGATACATACGATACACAAGAGACTAAGAGACTATGGACTGCATTATACCCGACAACCAGCAGTGATCGAAGGATACACTGATGCAAACTGGATATCGGATAATAAAGATTCCAAATCAACAAGTGGTTACGTGTTTACACTTGGAGGAGCTGCTATTGCTTGGAAGTCTTCTAAGCAAACGGTCATAGCGAGATCCACAATGGAATCTGAATTTATCGCCTTGGATAAGTCAGGCGAGGAGGCGGAATGGCTACGTCAATTCGTGGAAGATATTCCAAGATGGCCAAAGCCTTTGCCAGCCATATGTGTACATTGTGATAGCCAATCAGCGATTGGTAGAGCTCAAAGCTTGATGTACAATGGCAGATCAAGGCATATGCGACGTAGACATAACACGATACGACAACTACTCTCAACGGGTGTTATCACAATTGATTATGTGAGATCAGCGGATAACATTGCGGACCCGTTTACAAAAGGCTTAAGCAGAGAGTTAGTAGAAACGTCGTCAAGAGGAATGGGACTAAAGCCCGTGGTTAATGGGAATATGAGGGAAACCTAACTTAGTTGACTGGAGATCCCAAGATCTAAGTTCAATAGGACAACTTAATCATATTACCAAAACGGAGTCACTGTGGGGGAGTACCCCAAACTAAATAAAAGGGAGTTACATATACTTCCTAGTCCATTCCAATCAGTGACATGAAGTGAGGTTAAGCATATTAAGGTTAATGATTTCGGGAAATCAAATAACCATGATGCTTTTAATGATTCATGGGAATCACCTATGTTAGAGAGAAGTGGGGTCGCTTCAAATGGATTTGTGGGGTGCGCAAATCCTAGAGCTCTCGCAGAACCAGGCCAGTGTTCCAGGACCATAATAGGACACGACAATGAGGAGTTGGCCAAACCAGGGAGAGTATTGTGTGAAGTGTATTGTCGTTTACACAAATGGGGGTATGTTCAAGGACATCGCGTCTACACACCGCTAGTAAGCTAAGTGCGCTTCACAAAAGAAGGTTCAAAGGCTTCAACCTACCTATCTTGCAATACTCAACTGTCGAAGTTTATCGTTGAAAAGTGTAAGGAAAAGATCCATTTCCATACATGTGGGGGATTGTTGGAAATTTGATGAAAATAGCATTTTTCATGTGGGGGATTGTTGGAAAATAAGTGAAAATAGCATTTTTCACAAATATAGGAAAATGATTTTTTCCTATTTTGGACTAGAAATAAATATAATAAAATGAGCGGGTTTTATGTATTTATTTGTGGGTTTGTGTTCTATGTTGGAAGAGCTTCGCAACGAACTAAACCGCGTCCAAAACCGAGCTAAGATGAATGAGATATCGATGCTCAAAGTTGGGTGTTTGGAACATTCAATGTTGAAACTAAAGGGAAAGTAGCACCTTGTCCCACATAGGAGGAGAGATGGAACTTAAATGGGTATTTAAGGTGGAACTCTCCATCCTTATTGTTTCATGGAAGCACACACTAGTGTCCTCGCGAAGGGTGCGGAGCACCCTAACTCGCACTCGCACACGCTCGCTCGCGCGCGCGCGCGCGCGCGTGGCGTGGGCGATGAGGCGCAATGTGGCGCTTTGATGGCGCACTTTGCACTTCGCACTTTGCACTTCGCACGCTCGCATCGCCGCTTGAGAGCCGCCTTTGTATTTTTGACCGCGCGCGCGTGGTGAAGCACAAGGGTTGCAAGGACCAAGTGGTAGGTGATGCGGCGCATGACGTGGCAGTCATACGCATGCGCGCGCGGGTACACGAGGCGCGCGGTTGGGAGCATGGTGCATGGGTCCTACTGTGCCGTGTGCGGCGCACCAGAGTGAGCCAATACGGCGCGACTGTGTGGCGCGCACGTATAGACTCACAGGTGACGTGGCGCACGCCGCACCGCCGCATGGACGGACTTGAGCTGCACCGCCGCATGGACGGACTTGAGCCGCACCGCCGCATGGCAGTGAGCCAAGAGGCCGCACGCCGCACGGCAGTGAGCCAAGTGGTCGCACGCCGCACGGCAGTGAGCCAAGAGGCCGCATGGCGCACCGCGCATGGGCGCGCGCGCGCGTAGAAGCTTCCAGCATTGAATGACAGGGCAGTTTCAGTCCAGCTTCGTAACTGACGAGTTAATAGGCTTTGACTGAGAATTAAATGACGTATTAAATTGCATTGAAGACGTTTAATGCAATTTAAACCTCTCATTTAATTCATTTTGACTGTTTCAACCTAGGAGCTGTATAAATACAGCTCCATACCCACTTCAGAATTACACCAGCAACAACAGCTATATGCAAACAATCATCTACACTCTTCTGTTCATCTTCTTCTTACAAGCTTCAAGGTAACCTTCGGGTTGTAGGCTTTCTCCGGCAGTACGCTGCTCCGGCTGTTGTATCCTGGGAAACAAAACGAGTACTCCTGGGAGACTCGGAATTTGTTTTAAGGGAAGCGTGTGTTCACGTGCCTCAGCCACTCTGCTTCTACTCCATTTCTTGTATTTTGGTTTATTTCAGTTGTATTTGTACTAGTATTTATTTTTTTAAGCTTTCCTTGTATTGTAATCTGTAATAAAATTTGTTTATTTTATTTATTTATGCGAACGGTTCCTACAAATATTACAGAGTAGAATAAACCATAGGGGGTAATATGGAAGGGTAACATAGTCATTTCACATTCCAGTTAACAGATCTGTTAACTTATTTGACGCCAGGAGGTAATCTTGCGACATAACAACAACGTTGCGGGGGGGGGGGGATTGCAATTATTTCGTTAGAGGGGGTCAGAGTGCCAATTGGCCTAAACCCAGGGGGTAAAATTGCAGTTTACTCTATTACTTATTAGTAAAGATATTGGAGGCAAATTTGTAATCAATCCCCAAAAAGAAATGTTCCATGTGGCTGGTAAATTCCTAATATACCAACCATGCTATCACTTGTTACACCACACAACAGAGCGAAAGAGAACACAACGCTATAAAGCTAGACATAATAGCACAATCAAAGCAAATTAGAAACATGCAAATGCAAAACTGAAGCATTTAAAAGCGTGAAGAAACGAACCTTGATCACAACTGATGAAGAATCCATTTGAATATAATGAAGCGTCAAAAGCCGTAGAAAAAAATGCACAAAGAAATCCTGCAAAACCGAAATGAAAATTCGTTCGAAGGATTATCAAATAAAAGAATGAAAAGTTGATCAGATTGTATATTGTAGCCGGTGACACCGTTAACAACCAACATCTGCTCATACCATACACCACCTCCTGCCGCCGCAATCTGCCGCCCTCCATCACCGTCTGCTATCGTCATTGATATATGAATTTAAGCATTGTGCGAAAGCTTTTAACCAATTTTGTGATTTCAATAACCTTAAAATGCATAAGACTGCTCAAATTGAGGTGCCCGTCATCGAGCCCATTGGTGTATGGGCGTATGGCCACGCCTATCACTAAGCCCAACGGCGATGTAGCCATTCCCACCACAAGATAAGTGATGGAGGGAACCGCTCGTCCATCTTTTATCTGATTGCAAGGGCATAGAGCCCGTGGTTTATGTGAGACCTATAAAAATGAAATATAATACATATGTTGTGCCTCTATCAACTATGTCATGATAATTTCAAACATAGCCATAGGTAGAAAAACATTAGTGTAGAAAAAAAAAATCTATATGCGAATAGTATCTACTTTTTATAGTCTTTTATCCATAAATGTCTTTCTCATTTGTCTATAAAACTTTTTGTATCCATCTTTTATACATGAATCATATTTCATTATAAAAACTTTTTATACTCACATTCCATAAAGAAATTCCATTGTCTGCCCACAATAAACTATACGCAAATCAAATTCAACTATCTTATTTCATACTGCAAAAAGTTGTATTCTTTGGCCAAGCTTTTTTAAACAACTTATTAACTTATTAGTTATGGAAATTCCATTGTCTGCCCACAATAAACTATACGCAAATCAAATTCAACTATCTTATTTCATACTGCAAAAAGTTGTATTCTTTGGCTAAGCTTTTTTAAACAACTTATTAACTTATTAGTTTCTTTTATATTATGTAATATAAATCTCTCCACAAAAGATTAGAGACATAATTTTAAGGATCAAAAGAATATCTCTTTCATTAATAATACATTTTCTCGTTCCCTACACATCATTCATTCATTACACATCAAACTTAAATATTTATCTTTCGTGTTGTCATACTAAAAAGTTATACGCGAGTAAAAAATCATGGTTGTAGAAATCGCTAGTCGCAAGTCGGCTGGTGAAGGTGGAGACTAGCAATTAATCGAGGATTAATCATAACTAATTGACAATTAATCAAGATTAATTGACACCTAGTCAGGATTTTTACAATCGTGGTAAAAATAGCTCATCACGTTATAAAATCATTATTATGTTTGTAATTTACTGTTTACTTACAACCGTGGTAAAAATAGCTTATCACGTTATAAAATCATTATGTTTGTAATTTCCTATTTACTATAAGATGAGTAGGGCTGTAAACAAATCGAACGTTTAGTGAACAGTTCGTGAACCGTTCTGTGAGAAGCTCGTTTAATAAATGAACGGACATGAACAAGAAAAATCGTTCGTTAAGATAAACAAACGAACATGAACATATGGTGCGTTCGTCTATGTTCGTGAACGTTCGGTAATTTTTTCATTTGTGTTCACTCGTTTATATGCATATGTGTTTGAAGGTTTATATATGTGGTAATTTTATTTTATTGTTTTTAGATTTTAAAATTTTCAAACCCTCGTTATACAATATGCTTCTCACCAACATTCTTATTTGACTATTTTAATTTCAGTTTTTGTTAAATTTTGATAAACTTATTAATTTTGCGTTAATCATGTTAATTGTGTTCAAATATTTATGTTGAGATGAAAATGCACATATTATTTCATAACTTTTTAACCTTCATAAATATTGTTTGTGTTCATTTATATTCATGAAAAATTCTTTAAGTTTATTTGCGTTTGGTAAGTGTTTGTGAACAATTTATGATCACGTTCATTTTCTTAAAGATTAAATAGTTTATGAACAAGTTCATTCCTTATCGAACCACATGAACAAAGCTCGTTCGATTCGTTTACGACCCAATAGACGAAGAAATTATTAAAAAAAAACAAAGGGATTTTATTGAGTTGAGTATAAAGAAGCGAGGACTTCCACTTTACGAGCTCTAGGGTTTTCTCTGCGACTACTGCGTTATCAATCAATCGATCAAAGTAGAAACAGCTGCAACATCAACAGCAGCCATGGCTACCAAAGTCCAGAGGATCATGACCCAACCAATTGTATGTATTCCCCCACTAATTTGCTCTAATTCTTTTATTCAATCGATTACTGATACAATTTCAATCTTTATGGCTCCAGAATCTCATCTTTAGGTTCCTCCAGAGTGTAAGTATCTTCACGACCTTCATTTATTTATTTATTTTGTTCAATTGTTTGCTTACTTAAACGGTTTTTCTACGATACAGAAAGCTCGCATACAGATATGGCTGTTTGAGCAGAAGGATTTGAGAATCGAAGGTCGCATTATTGTAAGTTTAATTAGACTTGTTTTTCTTGTTATTGATTTCAACTGTCTAGTCTTCTTTAGGGCTTTCTATATGTGCATTAGGGTTTTAGGATCTTAAACCCTAAACTCAAAAACAAGCACACTTTGATTAAGATTATGAATTTAGAGTGTCAAAAGGGTTTCTTTCTTTGAGATTTATTATGTAAACTTGAAATATTTCACTGTGTTTTGCTTTATACCAGATATTAGGATTAGACGCGCTCAAGGCGCATAAGCCTCGCCTGGGGCCTAGGGGCAAAGCGCAAAAAAGCGAGGGCCTGAGAATAAAAAGCGCACAATGAAAAAAAAACTAAAATATATTATTTATTAGAAAAAATACTAATATTCTTCAAATAAAATAAACAAAACCTATTATATAACATTTAATATCATCTATTTACTACCAAAAGTTATAAAATATCAATGTATTGGTGTAGAAAAGTGGTTTTTTAGATAAAAATAGAATTCCGGCTGGAATCTTGCCGGAATTTAGAGAATTTGGCCGGAGACACTCTAGAATCTAGGAAGCGCTGGAATCTACGCCTGAACTATCACCTGGAGAATTAAAGCGCAATTGCTTCGCCTTGCCTGGAAAATGGGTCTAGGCGCAAGAGGCGATGGCTTTTAACAACTGTGCTACTAGATGACTGTGTTGACCTATGTTGTCAAAGGCAAACGGCACACTCAAGGCGTATAGGCCTCAGCCGAAAGCCTAGGCACAAGGCGCTTATAAAGCGAGGGCATCATTAAGCAAGCTACAGTGTATAAAAATATTGTTTTTAGGGGCTTTAGAGTTTAGACATGTTTTGGCTAGGATTTGTTTTGGCTTTTTGAGGTTGATTTTAGGCTTGTTTAGGGCTAGTGTAAGTGTACTAGACCTGTTCGGACAACTTTTGAATGGAACTTGGTCGGAAAATGCGTCTTGAGTGCTTCAGAATGCGACTATTTAGGCAAGGTGCTTATGCTGTGCTGTGCCTAAGCTCCTTGGCGAGCACCTTGTGCGCTTTTGACAACATAGGTATTGATATCAACAATTAAAGTATGCCTTTAATTTTTTAAATTTTGTTTCTTTTGGGAGTAAATGGTTATAGCGCAGTCCACTATTTTCAAAACCGGACTGGCCCGTTGTGCATTGGACCGAGAACCGGCTATATAGCCGGTTTGGTTGAGCCTATTCTAACCGCCTTTCTTTGAACTAGCCTTGTTGAACGGACTTCAAGTTTTATTTTATTTTTTTACTTTTTTCTTTTTAAATCATGTAGTGGTTCGTTTACCATGTTCTGTATTTTGTTTATTTTGTGCTGTATAGTTAGTTAACATTGCAAATTCATACCAAAAAATAAATACTTACATATTTTACTTTAAAGTAGTTATATGTATTTTTTTCTAATTTATAAAATATCTATGTCATTATTCGGTTTTGAAAGTGGGACTGATTAGACGCCTCATTTGATGACTGGTCTGGCTTATGAAAACATTTGGCGTAGTCTGTTGAATGTATGTGCTTGCTCCAGTTGTCATGCATACTTATACTATACTAGTTTCTCATATATTTCTTAAATTATTGTTGGAAAATATGTTTTTATAGCAAGACAAGAGATATGAAGGCGTGTGCGTTTGTGTAGTGATACAATGTGTTGTTTTAACAGAAAAAACGGACACATGACTATTATTGTGACAAACCATATTTTCCCTTTTTATATTAAATGATATGAAGGAAGTTATGTGTGTCATTGATCCGATGTAGGGGTTTGATGAGTACATGAATTTGGTTCTTGATGAGGCTGAGGAAGTCAGCATAAAGAAGAAGACCAGAAAGGCTCTAGGTTTGTCATATTTTGCTTTTTAGTGTACCTATCGTTCTGTGTATGTATTTTTTTTCTTTTTTTTTCTAAATTTGCACCTTTTGAATGTTTTTAGGCAGGATTCTGCTAAAAGGGGACAATATTACCCTCATGATGAACGCGTACGTGACTTGTTTTCCTGCTTTCTTGCACATTCACACTGTCGATTTTAGCTTTATATGGCTGACATCCTTTTGTTTCTTATTGTGTTTAGGGGAAAGTAACAAGGAGCACTTGCATGAGGATGATAGGTGCTGAAAAGAAGATTTGCAACTTATGTTGAGATATTGTTTTAATGAATGTTAATTAGGGACTTTTGTGAGAAAATGTTCTAGATTACATTGATGCTTTTTAGGTTTGTAAGCACCCAACTTTTGGATTGAGCAAATTTTATTGGAAAGCTGCATATTGTTTGATTTTTTCGTCTTATAACCTTGAGATTCTGACACTCTGGACCTCTGTTGTCAAGGTTCACCCAGGGGCCCACTTTTCAGGCCCAGCGCAACCTTCTCGCTTCGCCTCAAAAGCCCTGATTTCAACTTCAAGCTCTCAGGCACATTTTTACAGACCCAAGTTTTACAAAATTTTGACCAAAAATCGTTTAAACAAGTTTTAGCATGTCTCGGACATTTTATAGCAACACTAAACAAGCATGGAATCAACTTAAACTAGCCCTAAAGAAGCCTAAAACATGTCTAAAACCCTTAAAAATTGTATTTTTAAACTATACGACTCACCAAAAAATAACCCTCGCTTTTTAAGCGCTTTGCATTGAGACCTAGGCCTACCCTTTGCGCCTTGAGCCTTTGACGACAATGCCCTGGACTACCAATATCCTCCTAACCACCAATGAGAGCAGTAAAAAAAACCATATGATCTTTAAAATAGTTAAAGTAACATAGTTTAGTGTCGCCTTTTAAAATATTTGTATGAACACTTTGGCTACCTCAGCTGGACATTAACACATTGTAAGAAATTAAGAATATCATGGAAAAGATTAAGAACCAACCCAAAAGATAATCAGTATTAAACTTTGGATTATTATAGCAAAATTTATGCAACAGATAGAGAAATATTAACAACAGGAAGAGATCAAGCCCTTGTCTTTTGCAGTCTCCCTCTAAGAATCTTCAAACCCATATGCCTGCAACATTCAAAAACCAACAGTAGTGGGTCAGTACATCACCAAACAACACTTGAATCAAACACAAGCTTACCTGCCAAGCATTAGAAGAGTAGCCTGTGGGTTGGTCCCTGGTGAAATCGAGAACACCGAACCATCGATAACTCGAAGCGAACCAACACCAATCACCCTCAATTCCGAATCCACCACTTTCTCCACTACACATCCACCATGATAGTGCCATATCGTGTTCACTGTGCGCCTGCAGAACTCACCCATCTCTTCATCACTCGATTGGTTCACTGGTAATCGCGCTCCTACAAACCTAAACTCCCCACGAGGCCAGTTCCAGAATCTAAAACCAGACATGGCCCGGGTCCTAAGCAAATCCGCGATTTTACGCGTTCCATTCACACACCTCTCCAAATCCACCGGATTACTAAAGTAGTTGAAACTTACAGCCGGATTCGTTGTGATTTCTGTAGATGCCAACCGGAGTGATCCAGCCGATAACGGCCCGACTATCTTCTCCATGATGTGAGCCACGCTAAAGTACCACTGAGCCGAGTGAGGCCGCCTGAAACCCGAGTGAACAGGCGGATGATAAGGGCGAACAGTAGACGACGCTTCAAGATAAGCACCGGACTCAGTAATGCCCACCACCTGTATGAGAGAATGCTCCAGTAAACTCGGTGACAAAAACGATATCCCATTTCGCGGATTATCATACAAAAACTCCCCTACAAACTCCAAATCATTCACCACCGGAATCCCCCAAGACGAAAGGTAAGACCGCGGTCCAATCCCACTCAACAAAAGCAAATGCGGGCTGCCAATCGCACCCGCGGAAACAATCACTTCCCCCTCCTTCCTTAACAACACACGGTGATAATGACCCGCAGTATCCCTAACCACAACACCCGTCGCATTCTCCGTTCCACCAAAAGAACCCGAACTAGTAAACAAAACCCTCTCAACCGTAGCGTAAACCGCCACTTTGATATTACTTTCTCTAGCTAGATTCAACAGATCAGCAGCACTATGTCTATAACCACTACTGTTAAACGTAGAACCCCCAATCTTGGTTCCATAAACATGTTTTACACTAAATCCATTCCATGGCCGCACACCGGCTTCCACCAATCCATCAAGAAGCGCGCGTTGCAGCGGCTGCAACTCCGGTTCAAACACGATTGCTCTCTCAATCCACTGATATGACCTCTCAATCAAATTCACATCAAAATTTATCCCGGAGCTGTTATAAAACTCGTCGTCCGCTCGGCTGTAAAATCCGGCGTTAATCGCGCTGCTACCGCCTAAAATCCGGCCTCTGGCGTTCGGAACGCCTTCATCGGAACTGAAAGCTTGCGCCGGAGAGTAATAATTGTCGATTTGACGGAGTGTTTGAATAAAACCTTCTTGTTTCATGACGTTAGGGTTTGTGTACGGTACACCGCCTCGTTCTAGAAGTAATACACGATGGTTGAATGATAGTGTGGCTGCTAACGGACAACCGGCGGTGCCGCCGCCGACGATGATGTAATCGAAGTAGTCTTCCGGTGGAAGTTCGGTGGCATTGATGACGAACGTTGCGTACGGTGGACCTGAAGTGAAATAAAGTGAGATTTTTGTTAGTTTGATGAAAAATTTGAATGTATGTATGGAGAAAAGTGTGATTGCTTACTCTGTGATGAGGTGGATGAAATTAGAGACATGAGGAGGAGGAGGAGGAGGATAAGTGTGGAGGTGAAGGTGGTGATCGACGCCATTAATGGCGGAAATACGGAGAAATCAAGATCTTAAATTCTGTTTTTGGTGGGAAATTCAGTTAGGGTATGCATTTTTGTAAGCGTAACGAAATAATAATAATATGTGTTATTATTATCTTTATTTTTTTCCTTTTATCTAAGAACGATCTTGTCCATTTGTTTGCCATTAAAAACTTTTCCGTTAAATTTAATTTACTAGTGTTTCTCAATACATGAAACGTTTGAAAGAGTAGGAGAGAGACATTTTAGATATCTATACGTGGTATCCGGCGTGATTTTTTTTTTTTTTTTTTTTTTTCTGATTTGGCATTTGACGTGTTTTTTTGCTGACATGACTCATGTGACACTTGCTTAGTGACGTGTCATTTGATATCAGCTAACTGGGCTAGTGTTTAGTTAGTTTGAGAGTGTCAAAGGAATATAAGTTGAAAGTTAGGAGTGTTATGGTACAAATTAAAAGTTAGAAGTGCTATCGACCAATTTGTACAAATTAAAAGTTAGAAGTGCTATCGATCAATTTGTAAAAGTTGAGATTATTTAAATCGAATATCCCTAAATCTTTTAAGCTTAACTCATTCGTAATTGTTTATAATTGTTCGATCCTTTTTACTAAATAACATTGATGTCACACCCCGACCGCGTAAAACAACAAACCGCGGCGGAATCGTCGGGGAGTGTCGTAACAGAATCATTGTTTCATAACACATGGAAATTGAAGTTTTATTTTATTGAATTAAAAGAAGTTACAATGTCTTAAAAACAAAGAAACATAACATAATTAACTAGTCTTTCATCTTTTATTGTCTCTAAGGCCCAAGTCCGCCTAGGTGTATCTTGATTAATCCTATGCATCAGCTCCTGAAAACACATGTGAAAATAGGTACGTCAGCATAAAAATGCCTGTGAGATACATAGGTTTTATTAAAATAGGATTCATGACTTGTAAGTTTAAAGAAAATGTTTAACAAAAGTAGTCATGAACCTTAAAATATTTTCTTTTAGAAATCAAACGAAAAATCGATAAGAAATCAGATGACATAAAAGAATAATGCATAATGAAAAGAATAACCAAGTAAAAATGAGTCTGTATAAAATATGTTGTTTGTAAAACAATGTTTTGTAAAGATATCTTATTTGTGTAAAATGTAATATGTCAAAATTGAAATGGTTTAAATAACGCTACGATATATAATATCATAAAAACACTTATATATAGGAAGTACCAGCGGAGTATCCACCATGCTTTTATCATATTACACACGCCTCGTTATTTAAATCACTTACCCAAACAAACCACCAATGTAAAAATGTTCATGTACAACCAAATGTAATGTATAGTGAATAAAAGCATTTACTAAATAAAAGCATTTACTTAACCCTATATGAAAGAAATGTACAAAACAATGTATTTGATAAATCATAATTTAAATCAAAAGTTATGTTTTGTAAAATGCATGCTTTATTGATACAAACATCTACGCGGTAACGCATACATCCAAGCCTTGAGACTGTAGGATAAACCCTAGAACAAGTCAGAGGTCTACCAAAAATGTTTTCGGATTCGGTCATTCCTTCCACCCAAACAAACCTAGGATTTCAGAAATGGGAGTTGTCAAGTCCTATGGTACCACTGCCTACTACTGAGCGGCATGATCGGTGTTAATGAATATTTATGACCCGTTAAACAAACCAAATGTCATACCAAATGTAAGCATGTTATATGAAAATAATGTACTTTAATATGCTAAATGAACATACAAAGTAGAAATGTAAAACAATGTGTCCATATGCTGAGAGAACATATGCAACAAAATGTAATATATGAAATCAATGTGCTAGCATGTTAATAAAACATACATAGCAAAAACATGGAAGAAATCATGTACTATATGTGTACTAATGAACATAGCAAGTATATGATATAAAAGCATGAAAAGCACAAAAGTAACAAGTAGGCACATGTGTTTCACCCCAAAACATTTGAAAACAGTAAAAGAGGGGACTATGTACTCACTTGAGGATGCTTAGAAGTCTTGAATAACAACCAAGCAAAGCTAGAGGGATCACGAAAATCAAACGGCACCTGATATAAGTAACTATGTTAATAAACCGGACCTAAATCGGAAGATCGGATAGAATGAGGTTTTGTAAACCAAATGAGTATAGGAACTCATGTAATATGGTTTAACAAAGCCTATATTCTAAATCGAAACCTATCCTAAGTGCTTACGACCCATTACGACCCGTTTAGGTAGCTTAAGCTACGTTAACGCGTCGTTCGCGCAAAACGCGTTTGGACCGCCTAACTAGTCCTATGACAAGTATTATATGCCTTAACATGTCTAATAATGTTACCTAATCAGTTTAGATGTAAAAATTTAGATGACATATGCTTAAAATGAATTTATTCGTAAAAAGGGCATTTTGGTCATTTTCCTAAGGCATATAAATTACCTATCATACAACTAACTAAATGAAGTGACCATAAGGTATACCCTCGAAAGGTTATTCCCTATACAACTATGGTCACAAAATATGTTTGGTCGGATCCTAATGATCGACCAAACGGGTCGGGTTCGAAAGTCTAAGCGGTTGTTTAGACCGCTTATCTTACGACCCTATATAAGCACTAAACTAAAAGTGATGAGTTAAACATCTTAAAACATGTTTAACGAAGTTAGAAAACAAGTTTGATATCAAACAAAGGGTTTTGATACCCAAGAATAGTTTGGTTGCAAAATACGCATAAACGCGTATTTTGACCGAAACTATGACTCGTCACTATGCCTAAATAACGTGGTAATCAGTAGGTATAGTCACAAGAGATTATAACCATCGTGATTACGCTCACGTTGCGAAGTTCAAACGAGCTTCGTGTTGACCATTGACTGGTCAAAGCAGAAATTCAAACATTGTTTGACTTTCACGCTTAAAAACGCATAAAAGTATGAAAGAAACTTACAAAAGGTCCAAGCAATGGAGATTTGATTCAAGTTGCTCAGGTATGGAGTGTGGAACCCCAACTTAGAGCAGAAATGAATCAAGTGTGAGAAATGAGAGCACATCAAGTGGGTTTATATAGGATTTACAAAACTGTTAGGATCGTTTCTCGTAACCCGTGCTTTGATCAAGACCCTACATGTGTTACCCACTGAATTTCAATACTATGGGTGCCTAAAACAAGCCCATAGAATGAAGAAATCATGTGCAAAAGCCTGAAAACCAGCTGCTGAAACAGAAAAACAATTTAATGAATTGGGCAGCTGTCACGCCCCGTGTAAGAATGAACCTCAGCTTACGCGGCCCGCGAGGGCATGTTTGGCAGATTGTCAACTTTGGTCCCTGAATGCTATAAACTCAGTTTTCGGCACGTTTAAGCCCCGTTAACCCCATTTCAAGGCTCTAAAATGAAGTTAAAGTATAGGGAACAGGAAGCATGCTCAAAAACATCTCGGATGTCGGTTCGTTTGGTCGTACGATCACGATGTTCGGTTAATTACGACGAAACACGAATGGACGCGAAAAACAATCCAAATTACGCGACGAATGGAATTTTAACATGCCAATCACTAAAATAAAATATTTTAATGATTACATAAATTTTTGGATGTCCGGATATATTCAGAACGTAAGATATGCGCGAAAATGCAAACTTATGCACTTTTTACGCTTTTAGTCCCTGTTGATCAAATAAGTTTATTTTTGCGCACCAAACACCTCTAAGCCTATTTCTAAGCTATGTAAAGGATATTTAGGGCATGTTTAACTTATGATCAAGTTCTGGAATGTTCGATACCATACGAATCGGCAGACTTTCGCAGTTTGACGCGAATAGTCCCTGCGATCGAATAAACTTGATTTCGACACACCAAAACCTCCAAAACTTATTTCTAAGTTGTGTAAAGGTTATTTAAGGTATGTTAAGCCCATGTCACTGTTCCGGAGTGTTTATCGCGTTGAACTGATTACGTTTATGCATCAGTTCGCGTATAACTTTCTAGAAAGCGATTTAGAGCTCGAAATCGAACAAGAATTGATATGTGCAAATGATACACATATTTATACAAATCCCAAGTATGAAACACAATATTTCATTGATTTGCTATTTGTATGATGGCCGTGGAGGCACAGATGTCACAATTGAAAAATCTAGTAATTTTATTTGAAATGACTATTTTGTCTTTTTAATTCAAAGAAAACATAAATGCTCAAATATTCCCTACGCTTCTTCTTCTTCAACGTTTTATTGTCTAACTACTTACTTAAATAGTCAAATTTCAGTTATAATACGAAAATACAAACAGACCCAAGAATTTATAATCTCAAGACATCCTTTTGATTTTCTTTTTAACTGTCAACAAAATCAACCCTGAGCACTTTTGGGACATCCACTGGACAAATAGAGTACTCCGAGAGTAACCCGAGTCCACCACCAATTCCGGGGAAAACCTGGTAACCCGTCCGCCCGTAGGCACGAAGGTGAAATTACCAGTAAAACTCGTTTGACTCAAGGATCCAACATAGGTTTCCCTGAGTCTCCTATCATTGCACCAAGTGGAAGTTGAACCTTCATCTCTCAAGCCCTCCACCACTTGATCAGTTGATCTAGAGATGATTGGCATCCTTTTGATTTTCTAGTGATATGTAATATGATCTTGAAGCTTGTTCATTTGCTAATGGATACCAAACATTATATTAGGTCAATCAAAATTGATTTTGGTATAGCCTATAGTTTTGATGGAGTATGTACGAAAGGTCGTGGGGAGTGTGCCTTTGTTCTTACAACCACCTCCATTATGCGTACCCCTTGTTTTTAAAGCCGTCTCTGAACAACCCTACCGTTGGTCCATCAGTGACGACTAGGTCATATGTTTTGAAGTCAAAATGAGGAGTAAACATCCTTAATTCATCATTTCTTCAAGATAATAACTAAATAATAACATACCTTCATAAATTTATCACTTAAATAAAAATATAACATTCTTCCACCTAAATGAAGAAAAAATAGTTTGTTCTTTTTTTTTTTTTTTTCCTAATTACAATATAAACAATTTTCCACAAGTATAGACAAGTGGGTCTTTTCCCCTCTTCTACCTTTTTTCCACCATGCTCGAGTGTATACTTCACAGTGATCATCAAGTGAAAGGACATGATTAAGTAAAACACTAAATAACAAATAATAAAGATTCAAATAAAATAAAATGTAATATTTTTCACGTTTTTTATTTACAAAAGTTTCCGAAAATAACAGCTAGAGATTGATTTAATAATTATTAAAATTTAAAAGTATAAAGGAAATGAAAGTGATATCATGGTACACATCTAAATGGTTTGTTAAAACGAGGAAGGGACCATCAAACTTATGAAATATGTTTAACCATATGATATAGGTTTTGGTGAGTCTATACTTTTGTAAGTCAAATCCCACCTGATTTTTCTAATATTTATAGTATTGAGATTATGAAACAAAACAACTTTTCACTATACATTTACACGGATATGATCGAAATAGGTGTAACACTTTTAATTATTTGTCTTGAAGTATATTTCCAAGACTTAGAACTCACATATTGAAAAAAAATATATATACACAAACACACACACACACTCGCAATATGTTCCCGAGTGATTATACACATACAATTCTAATATGAAGATCAATTAGTGAGAGAAGATCAAAGCAAGAGAGAACCTCACTACTTATTCTTAACACTTGTTTTACTTATATGTTGGGAATCCTTCCGGTTTATAACAAGGATAAGAATAGTTAGTTATATGTGACCTCATGGATAAGTTATTGTTGATCACTATTAAGTTTAGCGAAAAGTTGTAAGCGATTATCTCTATTGGTTCTAAAGATGAGTTGATAATGAAGAAAACTCTTGATTAAGAATCAAGGAGTAGATGTAATGAGTTTGTTAGTATCCAACTGAATTACTATACATTGTTGTATATTTGTGACGATATCTTTCTATCCTTTAACTTTTATATCTTTCTTGCACATATTTCTTAACTTATTATAAAATTTTCAAAAGTTTTATAATACTATAAAGAAGCTAGTTAACACAACTATTTCTTGTATTAACTCTACTAAGTTGTCCGAGTAGATTATAAGTTTTAGTTATGCATATTAAAATAGTTTTTGTTTCCTTTTGCATATTGCATATTGCATCAGAGGGTTAGTTACAAAATACTCATATTAGAAAAAAAAAAGTAATTTTAAAATTAAAATTTAGAAGGTTCTAATTTTAGTGGGATACATGTGGCATAGTTTGATTGGTTTCACCTTCTCCTCAACCAATCAAATGAAATAAATATATAGTCCTTGGTTAGACTACACGGTGTGAAAGAGGGCGTGGAACACCACGCATTTGTCACGTTAGCATATGGTAAAGGAGGCTTGAATTCTCTCTATATATTAACACAAACAACAGTCAATGTCTCTTTCTCTCTCTGCAACAACCAGTCACCACCATCAACATCACCTTCATCTCCGCCCTCATGCCTGATGACGGGGGTAGCACAAGACCAAATAAAATGACCAAGTATGTAAACGCCCAAAAAGTTAAAAGGTTCAATGGTTGAAAAAGCTGAGGAGATGGAGTAAAGTAACACGGGAACAGTGAACAAGTCACATCCCCAAACAGTCTCACCAACCACAGCCGTAAAAGCAATGCAGGTCCACAGAGTACATGCTATTACCCAGGGGTCAAAAGGATTCAACCCCCGAAAGGGTAAGCCCCTCACTGCAAGCTAGTTCACTAGTCAAATGAGTACTTCTTTAAGAAATGTCTTCTCCTATATAATGACACTTCATTCATCAAACGAGGACATTCCCTATCAGATTTGCTTCCTCAAACTCTAGTCCTTCACATCGTACACTTACTTCACGCAAGTGTCTCTCACTTATACTCACATTACACTTATTCTTTTTGTTCCTCAGTCCATTTCTGAACAACACTTCAGAATTGGATCTTCAAACAAGAAATATAAACTAGTGAACCTCCTTCCACGTCTTGCAAACGTGGGGGGACCCCACGACCTGCGTTAGGCAAGGTTAAACCCTTTAACCATTCTGCCTAACCACCCTTGCTACTATCTTTGGTCTATTATTTGTTGTCTCAACAAGTTGGCGCCCACCGTGGGGCTACGCCGCTATTTCTCCTCAAAAAGACCTAGTAGTGTAGCTCTTATCTCTTAAAATCGCCATGTCTGAAAGTGGATCCCCAGGTGAAGTGAACCAGGTACCAAACACTTCAACTCCGGGTAGTAGTCAAGCTCATGTGGCTATTCCAACTTCTTTTTCAACTCCGGGGAGCACACCCGAGTTTCTCACCTTTAACACTCCAACTCCTTCTAGATCTGGAGTTCCTTCCCCTAACGTCGGTGTCACGGACACCCCCACACGTATTGAACTCACCCCCGAGGGAGTTGCTAATAATTTTCTTGAGTTGAGGACCCTCCTCAACCAGTATGTGAACAAAGAAAAGGACAAGGGAGTGAGGATTCGTCTAGACTATGATGAACCTGAACCAACACTGTCTCCCGGACCTCCCATTCCACCTTTTACAACCAGGAATGAGGCTGGCCCCAGTAATCCTCCAAACCCCGTTCCGTATTTGTCTACCATGACAAATCCTACAACATATCCCCTCTTTTCGTCCCAACCAGTTACAAGTGGTGCTTCTCTGGGCCATGAGCTGACTTTGGATCAGCTCCTACATTCCCCAATATCAAGCTTTCCAGCCTCTACCGCCACTTCGTGGGAACAAGCCCTGTCTGTGCTTCCATTGGCACGAAGCGCAGTAATAAGCACCCCCCTTGGAGTTAGCTGCCCGATCACATCCGGAAGCCTCCAAGGCTTCAACCCTATGTCCCAGATGATGACCCAGATGATGGCCAGTTTCCCGTGGCAACACTTCATCAATCAAGTGCTAGCCACTCAAGGGAACAACAATGGTAATAACAATATGGGTACAAGGGTCGAAGAAGACTTGGCTAAACCCTACAAGCCGAGTAACCTTTCATGCTTCTGACAGCAAATAGCTGATTATGATTTTCAAATAAAGATCAAGATGCCGTCCCATATCAGAACGTATGATGGGTCTGAAGACCCAGAGGACCATCTTCAGATCTTTACCGGTGCAGCAAGAATAGAGAAATGGCCAAACGCTGAATGTTGTCTAATGTTCATGCAAACCCTTATCGGATCTGCCAGGATCTGGTTCAACGATTTACCTGCTCGAAGCATTCGAAGCTTTGACGACCTCAGCAAGGGTTTTTTGGCCAACTTCTCCTAGCAGAGACGATATGTCAAAGATGCAACAGTCATTTTTCAAATAAAACAACGAGACAATGAAAGTCTTCGTGAGTTTATTGAACGATACAAAAAGGAAGGTCTAACCTATGTAGGGGCAGATGAAAAATGAGGGTAGCCGGTTTCATGAACGCCATCACCTCGAAATACCTCACAAGAGATTTCAACAAGTCCCTGCCCAAGACCTTGGAAGAAGCCCTTGAAAGGGCAGAAGCCCACATCCGGGGAGAGGAAGCAGTCGACATCAAAGAGCAAAGGAAAAGAGGGTCTAGCTGGCGAAGTAATAGCCCAGTCAGAAAAAGAGGGAATTACAACTCCTATGACAGACGGCAAAAGGGTTCAGACCATCGAAGGTCTGAAGGCCGGAACCCTCCAACCAGGGAAAAAGGCATGAGTTTCACACCCCTCACAAAGACTCCTCAAGAAATCCTTGCAACAGAAGAAGTCAAACAGAACTTTAGGCCTCCAAGACCTCTCCCCAAAAGCAGAAAAAACGAGAACTCCACACAGTTCTGCGAGTTCCATGAAGAAAAGGGTCACCACACCAACGATTGCTTCCAGCTCAAGAAAAGAATTGAAGAAGCCGTTAAGTCAGGAGAACTTGCCCATTTGGTAAAAGGGGTTTGAGACAAAATGGCTGAAGGAAAGGGAAAGGAAGTCAACATGGTGAACTCTGATGAAAAGGTTCCTCATAAAAGGCAGCGATTGGAAGCTTGGGAGCTTCAATGTGTTTGCTTTCCCCCAACAGAAAAAGGCCCTCTTTCAAGCCCTCTCGTCGTGGAAGCTACCATTGGAACGTTGGAAACACATAGGGCATACATAGACACTGGGGCAGCCACTGAAATCATTGTTCGAGAAATTTTTCAACCGCTTGAGCAATGAAGAACGTTCAAGGCTCCAACCCTCTGGAACCTCCATAAAAGGCATTGCTGATATACCCCTCAAGCCTTTAGGGCAACTGACACTAGATGTTTGCTTCAGTGAAGGTCAAAAGAAAAGGATCCAGCCACTTACCTTCGTGGTTCTCAACATACCTTCAAACTATGATGTGATCATAGGGAGGCCGGGGCAATGTGCCTTCTTTATGGCAGTATCCGTTGGGCATGGCACAGTAAAATTCCCAACCGAAAGGGGGGTAGCAACCCTTCAACCCTCCCAAGAGGCCTATGTGGTTGAAGGCGAAAGTCCCAGAAGTGAAGAAGACAAGCAAAGGCTTATCATAAATCCTAAGTACCCTGAACAAAGAATAAGGGTCAACCCAAGCCTTTCACAAGAAACTCTCTCTTATTTGGAAAAGTTGTTGACACATTACAGCGACGTCTTCGCTTGGTGTCCGGAAGATATGACAGGAATCCCCCGAAGCATTGCTGAGCATGAGTTGAGGATACCACCCGATGTCAAACCTGTGGTCCAAAAGAAAAGAAGCTTAGCACCAGAAAGAAGCCTGGCTGCTTTTCAGGAGGTTGAGAAGCTCGTATCTGCTGATATTCTCCGAGAAGTCAAGTACCAATCATGGGTTGCAAACCCGGTTATGGTCAAGAAACCAGATAACTCCTGGAGAATGTGCATAGACTTCAAAGATCTCAACAAAGCTTGTCCTAAGGACTGCTATCCACTACCAGAAATTGACCTTAAGGTTGACTCGCTCACCGGTTACCCTTTCAAATGCTTTCTTGATGCTTACAAGGGGTATCATCAAATACTCATGAAAGAGGAAGACGAAGAAAAGACGGCGTTCCACACTGATAAGAGAATCTTCTGTTACAAGAAGATGCCCTTTGGACTAAAGAACGCCGGAGCAACCTATCAACATCTGGTGGACAAAGCTTTTGCAAGCCAAATTGGTAAAAACATGGAAGCCTATGTTGATGACTTGGTAATAAAAAGCAAGACGGAGTATCAAATGCTTGACGACATCCAAGAAACTTTCAAAAATCTCAGAAAGGTTAACATGAAACTTAACCCTGAAAAATGCTCATTTGGGTTCGAAGAAGGAAAATTCTTGGGTCACATTGTCGGAAAGCAAAGCATCAAGGCCAACCCAAACAAAGTAAAAGCTGTCCTCGAAGCCAAGCCACCAAAAACCAAAAAAGAGGTTGAAAGCTTAAACGGGAAACTTGCTGCCCTGAAGCGTTTCACTTCCAAGCTGGCTGAAAGGTCCCTACCCTTCTACAAAACACTTAAAAATTGTTCTGATAAGATGGATTTCAAATGGACCGATGAGGCTGAAGAAGCCTTCAACCAGATGAAGCAACACCTGGCTTCCTTGCCAGACATTATAGCCCCAGAAACGGGAGAGCTGATTTCAGTCTATCTATCAGTTGCTGAAGAGGCTATAAGTGCAGTCCTCACAATCGAACGAAACACGGATCAGGTACCTGTTTACTTCTTCAGCAAAACTTTAAAATTGGCTGAAACCAAATATCCTCCCCTTGAAAAACTCGCCCTAGCCCTAGTTCAAACAGCTAGAAGGCTTAGGAGGTATTTCCAAGCACATCCCATACGAGTGGTCACTGACCAACCTGTCAAAAATGTGCTTGAAAAACCCGAAAATTCGGGAAGATTGGCAAAATGGGCAGTGGAACTAGGTGAGCACAACATCACCTATGTCCCACGAAAAGCTATTAAAGCCCAAGTCTTGGCCGACTTCCTTGTGGAGGTCCCAAACCAAACAATTGACGAAGTGAACACTACCATCACTGAACCCTTCAACCCTGAAGCCTGGAAGCTATTCACCGACGGGGCTTCAAGCGTTGAAGGGTCAGGGGCTGGGTTAGTTTTAATCAACCCAGAAGGATTGGAATTCACATATGCTCTTCGTTTTTGATTTTCAGACCACCAATAATGAGGCTGAATACGAGGCACTGATCGTCGGCTTAAGGCTGGCCAAAGAAATGAAAGTCCAAAAGCTTGAAGTGTTCACAGACTCATTGCTAGTCTCGAGCCAAGTCAATGATAGCTATGTTGCCAAAGAACCCAATATGAGAAGATACAAAGAAAAATCCAAGGAATTGATGAATACCTTCCAAGCATGCAGTATCAAACAAATTCCAAGATCCCAAAACAAAAAGGCTGATGCCTTAAGTAAACTAGCATCCCTCACCTTTGCCCACCCCACCAAGAAGGTGCTGGTTGAAGTGTTGAAGGCTCCATCGATTGATGAATTGGAGGTCCAAGATGTAGTCACTGAAGAAGATCCAAACTGGATGACTCCCGTCAAAAAATTCCTTCAAAATGGTGAACTACCCAATGATCAAGTAGAAGCTGAAAGGGTTAAAATCAAAGCAAGACAATATGTGTTGCAAGGAGAAACCCTATACAAAAAGGGTTACCTTGCCCCCTTGCTAAGATGTGTTGGTCCCGAGCAAAGTAAGTATTTGATCAAGGAAATTCACGAAGGCATATGTGGAGCCCATTTTGGAGCAAGGTCGGTGGTTGCAAAACTCATGAACCTCGGATATTTTTGGCCCTCGATGCATTGTGACACCACCGAGCAATTGAAGAAATGCGATGCTTGTCAAATTCATGCTCCAATCCCAAAAAGTCCCAAGCATGATCTTGTCCCAATAACCTCGGCATGGCCATTCCATAAGTGGGGAATGGACATTGTTGGACCATTCCCTCCAAGCAAAGGAGGAGTGAAATTCTTGCTAGTGGCAATAGACTATTTCACCAAATGGCCCGAGGTTAAACCCCTTGCAAAGATCACAGGCAAGCAGGTCATTGACTTCGTTTGGGAAAGCATCATCTGCCGCTATGGATTGCCAGGAGAGATTGTCACCGACAATGGAAAGCAATTCGCTGAAAAGCCCTTCAGCCTTTGGTGCAAAGAGTACAGGATCAACCAGATCTTCAGCTCAGTGGCCTACCCGCAATCAAATGGCCAGGTTGAAAGGGCAAATCGAAGCATAGTGGAAGGCATCAAGACAAGATTAGGAAGATATGAAAGCAATTGGCTCGAAGAATTGCCTAGTGTCCTATGGGCAATTAGAACAACCGAAAAAACAAGCCACAAGAAAACACCTTATAGCTTGGTATTTGGATCCGAGGCCGTAATCCCTGCTGAAATAGGAGTTGTAACCCAACGAATCGTCAACATGGATCCCGAAACAAACCAAAAAGAGACCATGTTGAATTTAGAACTCCTAGAGGAAGCCCGAGATCAAGCCGCAATCCAAGAAGCCAAATATAAGCAGAAAATGGAAGCCTACTACAAAAGAAGGTTAAGAATGAACGATTCAGGCCAGGGGACCTAGTCCTCAGAAACAACGAAGCTAGCAAAAAGGAAAATCAAGGAAAGCTGGGCCCAAAATGGGAAGGTCCATACACCATCCTCGAAGTACACAAGGGTGGATCCTACAAGCTAGCAGATTCAGAAGGCAAAAGGCTTCCAAGGCATTGGAACGGCAAAACCCTGAGAAGATTCCATGTTTAGACAGAAAAGTTTGGTTTGTATCAAAATGTACCTCGAACAACACTATGAAAACCTTTTGTAAAAAGCAAAGTATTGCTTGAATAAATGAAGTTGTTTTATCAAACTTGTCTTTCTATCCTAAGATCAGGTTGAGAACCTAGCAAAAAACTCCATGGCAAGGGCCATGTAAGGGGATGAGCTCCCAGGCCACATCGCTCAATAGGTTCAAGGGTTGAACGAACCTATATAAGGGGTGAGTTCCTAAATCAATACAACTCCATGAGACTTATTAAGCCAAAACAACAATGTCTCATAGACAGGTCTGAACAACCTACACCAATCGTTCCTTAAGCCTTAGAAATATAACCAACAAACAGGCTTACGAAGTCGAGTAAATCACAAAGAAATAATAAAGAGGATAGATACTAAGTCTTCTTGTTAAAAAACACCAAGGCTAAGTGTCTGCAGCACTGAACCCTTTAAGGTGTAAAAAACATAAAGACAAAGTAAACTCAACAAAGACAAAGTTAAAAAAGAATGACAATTGCCCAAGGAAAAATAAGCAAAAGAGAATCCCTCAACAAAACATACAAACCAAACCAGAAGCTATCAAGGCTTCAAGCTGCCCACACAACAGCTTAAAACATTGAAGGCTTCAACCCACCTACGGTTAGCCAAAAGGCTTGAAGGGTTAAAGCCAATCAAACAAACTCAGCAAAACAGGCATAAACACAAAAACACAACACAAGTAATATAATTAACCATCATACCATAGCAAAGAAAGTCATGAAAGACTTTCAAATAAAAGTTTAAGCAAGTTCTAGTAACTTGCAAGTTAAACTACTGTTCAAATGGCCATACAGGCCCAACACACCACCAACAGGAACCTTAAGGGTTCCTGGAAACCTAATATTGTTCAAAATAACATTACAAACCATAAATTGTTTTGCTAAGAAAGCTACGAATAATCATCAGATGGCAGAAGGCTTGGAGACACCAGAACCTTCAGCTTTGGCCTTCTTGGCTTTCTTGGACTTCTTAGCCTTTGCACCACCATCACCACCAACCGCTGAGGTCTCTAAACCAACATCCTTCGAAGCATCCGGCACACTCAAGAGGGTATCATCACTATCTCCGGAATAAGATCTTTTCTTCGAAAGTGAGCCCAAGACCTCAGTGCAAACCTTTTCATTTAGACCCTCCGGTTTCAAATCCTGTAAAACAGACAAAGGCTTACCAAAGCAAGAGGAAACCTGATGAACATAAGGATAGGTTAGCCTCTCCATCTGTTCAACTGAACTTTTGAAAACATCAGAAGCGTCGGGACGAAATAAGGGGAACTTTTCCAGAGAATGCCCAGCTTCATGCAACTTGTAACCAGCAATGAGACCTTGGTGTTTTCCCAAATTAAGCAACTTTGTATAAACATCACCAAGAGCGGAGTTAAACTCGGCAGAATGAAGCAGGTAGGTGACAACCTGTTGAAAGCCCTGCTCAATCAACCACTGGTTATCACTAGTTGCACGAGAAACCGAAGCCTTCAGGCTCTCCTTCTCTTCATCAAAGGCTTTCTGAGCAACAGATAAAGCCTCCCTGTCCGCCTTTAGCTTCAACCGGTTAGCCTCAAAACTCTTCTTAAAATCGCTCATCTCAATCTCATGCTGCTTTGACAAGCCTTCAACCCTCTTCGACCAAGCTTCCTCCTTCTCAGCAAAGCTGCTTATCTCCTTCTTCATCGCTGCCATCGAAGACTTCATCTTGTCTTTCTTCTTGGAAAACTCTTCATACTCTTGCATCCTCTGACGAAAACGGGCAACGCCCTGAGGAAGCATGGCAGCAAGATTGCAAGTACTAAGAATCATACGAGACAGCATCACATCATCATCCATTTCGGAGATGGTCTTGTGAACTGAAGGAGGAGCAATATGACTCAATGCCACTTCACAAACAGCAGCATCTTTAAAACTGTCATCAACTTTCACCGACCAACATGGCACATAAACCAAATCCGGATCCAACCCTTCAACATCCATGCTCGAAGAACCCTGCACAGGGGCAGCAGCAACCTTCTTGGCCGAAGCCTTTTTGCCATGAACCACTAACTTCTTCTCTTTTTCAGAACCCGCTTCAACACCTTGATCCCCAGACTCGTCGACATCATCACTCAACTCCACCGGTTCAGTAGAGGTGGATTGAGGAGCACCTTTCAAACGACGAGTAGATCGCCGGGTCGAAGCCTTGGAGACAAGAGGTTTAGAAAAACCCTTCACATTCGAAACACCAACATACCCAGTACCTTCAAACCTTTGTTCAGCACCCTTAACCACAACATTCTCATCAGGGATAACAGGAACATCCCCAAAAACCACATCCGAAGTGTCATCACTTTTAATGAAATCCAAGGCAGACATAACTGCAAGCAACAAACAGACAGAACATGAGACACAAATTAAGAAAAATACAAGAAAGGTGGAAAAGAAAATGCATACCCGTGCCATCTCTCATCAGAACCGGATCCCGATTAGCTTTTTCCCACAACTTACTAACCCCTAATAAAACTAGCAAATGCTCAGGAAAGGGACGAACCCTTGAAGGGCATTCACGAATGGCTTTCAGAAAAGCATCATTCAAGTCAGATGCAAGGGGTTCCGGTTCATTGAGAACAGCATCCGGGTGTCGCCACACCATTTTAAATGGAACAATAGTATCGGAAACCCAGAAAAAACGATTCTTCCAAGTCCCAAGTGTGGTAACCATAGATGAAATAAGGCCGGAATCAACCTTGGATGCTTCAAAAGTAAACCAATCGCCATTTTTGGCCAAACGGAAAAAACGGCGAAAAAGCAATAATGAAGGATCATATCCGAGGGCACGGCACAAAACCTCAAAATGTAAAACCCTAGCCATGCCCTTCGGATGAATCTGACCGAAAGAAACCCGGTAATATTCCAACAAGTTCAAAACAAACAAGGAAAATGGATAACGAAGGTTTGAAAATTCGAAATAACGACAATAAAGAGCGACGAAACCAGCCGGACATTTGTCAATCGAAGCATCACACGCAGGGGCAGTAGGTTTAAACTTAGTTCCAATACCATATTCCATACAAAACAACTCTACTTCCTCTTGGGTTAATCGGGAAAAGGATTTTGCTAAATCCTTAAGGGCACCCATTTTTTGCAAAAAAAAAATATATGAAAAACGTAATGAAACTAAAGGAACCGGTACTAACCTAGAAGAAAAGGGGAAGGAGTTGCAGAGAAAACTTGTTGGAATAATGAAAAAGCAAATGGGAAAATGAAAAGATAATAAGTTAATACAGGGGCAATAATGTAAAACAGTGCACCCTGCAAAACCGCCACTCTACGAACTGCTACACATCAATCAAATCACTTGTCAGATATTCAAAATTCAAACATTAACTGTCGACAACCTTCCAAGCCTTCAAGTATTGAACCCTTAAAACCTTCAGGGAATAAAACAAATGCTTAAAAAAAGTCAGAAGTCTTTGAGCTACTCCCAAAAACCTCTGACTTGGGAGGCTGATGACGGGGGTATACCAAGACCAAATAAAATGACCAAGTATGTAAACGCCCAAAAGGTTAAAAGGTTCAATGGTTGAAAAAGCTGAGGAGATGGAGTAAAGTAACATGGGAACAGTGAACAAGTCACATCCCCAAACAGTCTCACCAACCACAGCCGTAAAAGCAATGCAGGTCCACAGAGTACATGCTATTACCCAGGGGTCAAAAGGCTTCAACCCCCGAAAGGGTAAGCCCCTCACTGCAAGCTAGTTCACTAGTCAAATGAGTACTTCTTTAAGAAATGTCTTCTCCTATATAATGACACTTCATTCATCAAACGAGGACATTCCCGATCAGATTTGCTTCCTCAAACTCTGGTCCTTCACATCGTACACTTACTTCACGCAAGTGTCTCTCACTTATACTCACATTACACTTATTCTTTTTGTTCCTCAGTCCATTTCTGAACAACACTTCAGAATTGGATCTTCAAACAAGAAATATAAAATAGTGAACCTCCTTCCACGTCTTGCAAACATGGGGGGACCCCACGACCTGCGTTAGGCAAGGTTAAACCCTTTAACCCTTCTGCCTAACCACCCTTGCTACTATCTTTGGTCTATTATTTGTTGTCTCAACAACGCCCAACCTCTTCTTCAAGCCCTATGTCCACGCCATTTCCGAGCCACAATAGGGGACGGTGTTCAGGGTTTGGAAGGGCTTTCCACGCCCCCCTTCAAGTCCCATACCGTACGGTCTTATTCATAATGTGAATAAATAGATGTGTGTTTTGTTTGTTAAACCATGTTTTTAGATTTAGAAACCTAAAAATAATTTTAAAAAATTGCGCATACATGTACACACCCCTTCAACAAAAAGAGATTTGGGACATTCTTCAAACTAACTAATACGCAACTTAAGTGTTTAATCATATATAACTAGGTGAATTTGCCCACGCGATGCAGCGGGAATTCGGTCAGTTTGGTTCGATTCGTTACGATATCGTTATGGTACCAACACTCGGTTTAAATGCATGATATAAAAGAATGCATTTTACAATGAAAATTAATAAAAAAACGAATACCGGTGTCGGTTCCAATAATAACTATAGCCGTACCGATGTCAATGTCGTTTTGGTGGCGAGATTTTTTTAAACAAAGTTGAGTATTCTACTTTATAAAAAAAGATATTGGACGCGAGATATCGGATGAAAATCAAACTAAATAAAAACAAATTGGCTAAAAGCGTACATTATTGTAAGTATATACCGATACTGGTTCCAATAATACTGATACTAGTATCGACGTGGTTCAGTCGGTGTCGGCTTCGTTCGTCATGGAACCCGCTATGACACCGGCACTTGATATGGCCCACGATACCAAAAAGACTATATTTCAAACACATCCGCGTTTTTAATAAAAATTATATAGAGACGTTGAGAAAAAAATCAAGCATAACTTCGTTTAGTTTATTTTAAGAGAAAAGAACGCAAGTAATCCGAGAAAAATAAAATTATTAAAAAGTTAAACGGGTTAAAAGCGTACAATATACATAGTACATGATAAAAAAGATAATTATTATTTTTCGTGAGAAGTGTGAGAAGACATAGGAATCGACATGTATGCATCATGTTTTGGACTTAGTGTCACACCCCAACCGATGGCGGAATCATCGGGGCATGGCACTGAGCGAAACAGATTGTCCAGAAGTTTCCACAACAACTATTATTACCATTCAGTTTAAATAATACGTCCCATACCGTATCCCAAATAGTAAACAAATTATTACATATAACAACTAGTCAAATGTTCTGTTTCGACAACTCAGATTCAAATATAAATATTATTCAAATGCTTCTAGAGGCTCGATCTGCAAGATCTACAGACAACTATGCTCTAGACGCTTATTCTAAGCTCGCCTTCCTAGCAGATAAGCATCCTAATTGTCTGTCACATACGTTAAAATAAAGTCAATACATAAAATGTAAAGGTGAGCATACAAGTTTGATAATAGCATATAGAGTTCGAAATAGTTTACGCATAACCAGCACGTACTCAGAGGAAAACGAAGCATGTTAATTATCGACATGGAACTATCGATACCAATGACTGTGGGTTGACTGCCCGAGGCAGTTCGCAATACATGATTGCCACCGTAATCAATGCAAGTAATTGTCCTTAATAACCCCCGTGTAAACGGGTGCTGAGTCCAAACTATAGTACTATCGTCGTTAAGGCAGGTAGACAGCATTCCACGTGTAAACATAACAACAAGCATTCATTTAGTCACGTAATACATGCAGAACGGTTAGCGTTTAAAGTAATTGAGTAGTGTGTTCCGTTGTGATTTTAGATAAGCAACGTATGTAACACCCAAAAGTGCTAAAAGCAAAAAAGGGATCGAGTATACTCACAACGATTGATGGATTGAAGGGAGCGCTTGAGAGTAGGGTTAGCCTGAATAGTTCGATAGCATAACAATGAGTAACGCGTAAAACGATTACAAGTGCTGTTGGGTCGAACAGCCTGGTCGATCGAACGGTAGGTTCGATCGGACGGGTTGTTAGTTCGGTTTGACAGTCTGTTCGGACAGCCTGTTCGGTCGGCCGGTAGGCTCGATCGGTTGGGCTGTTCGAGTGGATTGTTTCTTCCTCTGAGTAGGATGTGTTTGTGTGTGATGGCTTGACCTTTTGAAGTTTTCGTTGTAGTATTTGAGAACATGGAAGTGTCCTTACCTTTCAGGTCGATCGATCGAACGGGTCGTTCGATCGGCCGGCTTAACCGATCGGTTAGGTATGTTAGTGCACCTACGTCTGCTGACTACGTCTTTCATCAGGTCATGAAGATTAAGAAGATCGGAAATGACACGGAATCCTAGAATAGTGTTATTGTATATGGATCGCTCATATGTACATAACCTAGGGTCGCTTTTGTGTCAACTTTAGGTTAGGGTCGCTTATTTGGTCATGTACTGGATCGCTTATATGTCATCATGTAGGGTCGCTCATACGGCATGTCGTATGAGCGGTCCAGAAACTCTATATATAGGTGTGTTGAGCGATCCAAAATAGATAGGGGAAGAGGTGTATTGTTTCGGTACTCTGCCGAAGTGCTGTCTGATCGTGTAAACTTGGAAGAAATCAATACAACAGCAATATTAAAGTGTATACAGCGTCAATTGCACCGAATTATTAGTTTCCGCCTCTTAATTCGGATACGAACTTCTCTGAACGACTCGTGAGGTCAGAAAACGATCCTACAAGTGGTATCAGAGCTCAGGAGGAGGAGTTCTTGCCATTGTAGCTGCTATTCTTCTGTTTTTCTACTCTTTCTTCATTTGTTTCAAAATTTTTCACGGTAAAACAAGCTCAAAATCACACAATGCACTCGGAAACATGAATTAACAAATCCTGGAAGTTTTCAGAACTAAAATCGAAGTAGAAACAGAGATTTTAGGTGATTTGTTATTTCAGGATCGCTCATTAGGTGACGTAAGCCTTTGAACCGCTCAAAATTGCATGTTTGAACCGCTCATAAGATCAATTTTAAGTGGGATCGCTCGAAAGTTTAGTCTTTGAATCGCTCATTCAGACACTGTACTTGGACCGCTTCAAAATTAAAAGGTTGAACCGCTCGAACAGACAAATTGTGAACCGCTCGAACAAATCTTGTGAACCGCTCGAACGGATTGTGTCTGAACCGCTCGAACGGATATTGTCTGGACCGCTCATCTGGATTAGTTTGGACCGCTTATTTGGTAACTTGATCGGATCGCTCATAGGGATTAGCTATTTGGTCCGTTTATCTGGTAAACTGTTGGATCGCGTATTTGGTCAGATTCACTGAGTTCGCTCTTTTGGACAGTTGTATAAGATTTGGAATTGTTGAGAATTTGTGAACAATTTGAACGATGGATACGGAATTTTATAATGCTTTTGCTACTCCGGCCTCGATTACCCAAAGTGCTTTGATTGAAAATGTAACCGGAACGTCTCAGAAACCACCGAAACTCATGGATATTGATGATTACAACGTGTGGTCAGAACGATTCGGAAATTGGGTTGAAGCTTATCATCTTGATGCGTGGGAACATACTGAAGTACCATATACTAAACCCACAAAAGACAATGTTGAGAATGCTGCTCCACTAACACTTAGAGAGATGGATACTGCACAAAAAAAAAAATATCGAGATGAGAAATTGATGGTCAGTCTACTTCAGCAGGCGATAAAAGAAGATATTCTGATCTTGCTTCAACATAACGGAACTGCATATTCTATTTGGACAGAGTTGGAAGCAAAGTTTACGGGAAGTGATGACATGTTAAGGAACAAAATGTCTCTCATGAAAAAGGAATTTGATTTGTTTCGGGGATTGAAAAATGAAACCACCAAACAAATTATTGATCGATACTGTAATTTGGTGAGAAATATGACAAAGTTAGGTGTTAAGAAAAATACTGATGAATTAATTGAAAAACTTGCAGATGCTCTTCCACACGAAACATGGGGAACTTTTCTGATGATGCTAAAGTCTAACAGAAAAGATTTCAGAGCTATGACCTTGGGAGATTTTATCAAACATTTAGAAGCCCAAGAGATGGAGCAGAGAAAGATCGCTAGGATGAAGAATTACGATGGAGAGCAGGATATCAATTTATATTACAAGCATGGTGTTACTGACTCAACAAAGTTCTCTCCTAAGATCGAAACTGCTTACAGTGTTAAAGATTCTGTTGAAAAGAAGACATCTCAAGGATCAAGCAACAGCACAAGATTTTCAACTTTCGATCCTAACATTTCTGTAACAAAGAATGGTAGAAAACTTCAGTGTAACATTGTGTTAAGCCTTGAAAATGATCAAGACTACACTGAAGATATTGCTAAAAATCAAATGTCTTTGTTAGGAATGATTTTAGAATCTTATAGTTGTTTTGTTGCAGGAAAGATCGGAAATCCAATGCTTACGAAAGAGGATTACGATCAGATTGATGCTGAAGAAATGGAATTGATGGGTATTAAATGGTGTATGGCGAGTGTGATGAGACGCGCTGAAAAGTTCAAACAAATTACTGGCCGTGATGATTTTCGTGATGCAAACGTTTCAGCTTTAGGTTTTGACAAATCTAAAGTTACATGTTTTCGTTGCAGGGAGAAGGGGCATTTCAAGAGGGAATGCAAAAACCGTGAAGCTACCGGTGCCCAGAATCCTTTCGGAAACAATGATTATCACAAGAAGGCCATCTATCATCAAATCACACAACCAGCACAGCAGCATCAGGCACAAACAGCTCATGGAAGAGATGTGGTTGATAAAAAGGCTTGTGTTGTTAGTCAGGGAAAATATGATAATTTTACTTGGGAAAAATATCTTCCGAAAGAAAGCAAAGTGTGTGTAGCTGAACAAAATGACGAGAAGTTGGCTGAAGGATTTACTTGGGATGATTTTTGTCCAGATCAAGACTTTGTGGCCAAAAATACTTCTCATGCTTTCTTTGCTAATGCTTATGATTTGAAATGTGCAGAAAGGTGCAGGAAAGTCATGGAAGCTGCAGAAGAGAGACGAAGAAAGCTCGAGGAGGAGGCTGAAGAGGAAGAGAGATTGAAGGAAGAAGCAAAAGCTGAGAAATTGAGAAGAGCTCGATTTTTAAATTCAAGCAAGACGGTCAAAGAGGTTCCTAAATTTGAGGTTAAAGTGGATGCTGAACCGATCATGGTCCAAGAAAAGTGTATGAACTGTGATTCGCTGATCAAGCAGAACAATGAATTGCTGCACAACATTCACAAGTTGAAAGAATCGTATGATACTATGAACAGAGAAATCAACAAATATACAGATTCTGATGGTGAACAAGCTGAAGCTATGAATACATTGAAGATAGCTTACCTAAGACAGCTTGATACGGCGAACTATAACATTAAGAAATGTGCAGATCTCGAGCTTGAGTTGGCAACACAAAAGATAGAAACTGAGAAAGTTAAGAAATTATTAGACAGTTACTCATGTTCTACTTTTGTTGTTGACAGGATTTATCCAGTGGTGAAAGATTTGAAGACATTTGAAGAAGTGAAGATATTTGAAGAAGAAAAATCCGTGACAAAAGATGAAGAAAAATTGAAGACTTCTGGTAAGAAACCGAGTGTATCCTACAATAGATGTCCGCCCCAGTCGAAAATGGATATTCACCTCGAAATCCATATTCGGAAAGAGTCAATCAAGCTATCAATTTGAAATGGGAGTCTGGGTGATCGAATAACTTACCAGAAAGTATTGATGTCACATATACGTCATCAGACACCGATCATGAGTCAAAGTTAATAAAAAGTATGGTCGATCAGGTGTTAGACACAGATGACAATGAGGAATCAAAACCAAAGTCTAAACCCGAGTCAAAGTCTGGGTCCAGTGCGTCAAAGCAAACAGTCAAAAAGGACAAACGGGTTTATGATAAAGAATTTTTACTTTCGAAATCTAATTTGAATGATGAATTAGTCAAAGTGGCATATACTTTGAAAGGTTCTGACAAATTATATTCAGATGAAAGTTTTCCAATAAGAAGTGTCAGAATTGAAATGATTCAAAAGGTTTTCAAAATCACAGAAATTAATATTTCTGAAATAAAAGATTTTAATCTTAATGGAAAACCTAAACAATACACTTCAAGAGATCAACAAAGAATTAACAAGAAAATGGGTTACAATTGTGGTTATAGTTTCCAAAAGAAATCATACCATAATCGTAATTTCAAAAAGAAAGGTCTTGATTTTATTCCACCGAAAAATTATAAAAATGAGAAAATATATAAACCAAAAAATATGTTTGTTTCAGGGAAAACTTCGGAAACTGAAAAAGAAAAATCTTTCAGAAATTAGACAAATCAAGAATTCCTTGCTAAGAAGCAAGAGGACATGAAGAAGAAGGAAGACCCGAAGAAGGTTGAAAAGAGATCTTGTTTTCAGTGTAAAGCTGTGGGTCATGTTGCGAAAGATTGTCCAAAGACATTTCGACCAAAACAAAAAGTCTCAAGAAAAATGAAAGAAAAAGTTGTTGAGAAAACTGAACTGTCAACCCGGAAGTTCACAGGCTTTGAGAATTCAACTTATGAAAAGGGAGAATGTTCAAAGAGTGCTTCCAAAGGAATAGACAATGCTACAAATCAGAAATGGGTTGTAAAAGGTTCAGGTAAAAAGTCTGGTGATGATTCTGATTCCATAAAATCAGAGGAGCCACGTGTTGAGAAAAAGATTGAAAAGAAAGTTTCAAAAGTGGACGATGTGAATTTTCCGCCACTAAGTGCTAAAAATTACAAATCTAAAATTGGAAAAGTTGAAATATCAAATCAGTTTTATTCGGACAAGAAGAAAATTGATGTTGAAAAAACTTTCAATGGAAATGTAAAACGCATCTTTGGAAAAATGGTCAGTGGTAAGGCCCAAAGCATTCAAGATTTTTATGCTTCCAAAGGATGAGTTTACAGGTCGGTTGAAAGAAACAATGAAAACGGTGAGGTTACACCCAAGGAAGGTCAGGCTTGGGTGGATATATTTTTCCAAGAATGAAAACCTGACTTGCCGGAGATCCCAAGATGGTATTGTGGATCATGAATCGACATCTTTCTAAGTTTGTTTGTAAAGTTGCAGGACTTGCCGGAACTCCCAGGTTTGTAAGCGAGGAGTAGGAATCGGCACCTTGAGAATTCAACCAAAAGATGGTAATTGGTTGAAAAACAGGTTTGAAGAGCTTGAATTGCTAAACTTACAAGTGGTTGTATGTTTGTGTTTGTTATAAATGGTTCAGAATGAGAACCAGTTGATCTTTCAAGTGGTTAAATCAAGGTCATTAAGTTGGACTTGATTTAATTATCATTCATGAAATTGGTAAATAATGTGATGATTTTGCCCCATTTTACAAGTCGTAAAAACAACTAAACTTATTTTCCGGAAAAACCATTCTGATTAAAACAAACTTAAGTGTTTTGAAATCATTATGGGAAAATAGTTTGTTGTGAGGGGGAGTTCTGATTGTTTAAGCCAAACGGATGGAGAATTGAGGTGTTTTGATATCAGTTGTCATGTTTTGTATAGTTTGTTTTCAATTTTTCATTAGATGTATTTGAATTTTAGGGGGAGTAAGTATTTTAGAAAATCCAAAAATATCAGAAAATTTGAAAAAGCCAAAAACATGACAAACTCACAAATGAGTTTTTGTTGCATAAAAGAGGAAATGATAGTACATCAGTGAACTATCACAGCACGCTAAAGAATTGTAAAGTCAAAATGTGATAAACAATCTTACTGCAGATGTGTCAGTAGATTTTCGCACATTTAGTAGATTGAAACGAGATATAAACCTAAATCAAACTTGCTTGATTCGTGGGTAACTATTCTTGGATATATGGGTAACCCCCGAAATCTTGTTTGAAAGGTCCCGTATTCTGAGATACTAGGTCTTTATGCTCAGTGATATCTGGGGTATTATTCCGGGACTTCTGCTGTATGGAAATACTGACCTAGTCCCCGAATAATACTTTCTGCAAAAAGCTTTGAAATATAAGCGCCGCCCTCAGCAATCTGATTAAACAATAAAATTGGTAATCTTTGCTGTTGTAACAAAAGATCCTCTAAAGGGGACCCACCAAAAGTCGAAGCCGTCATCTCTCTGCGTATACGGAAGTATCGACCTGAGCTCTCACGGCCCTCGCACATAACCCCTTTACAGATATCATCTGTGGTATACTCACCTGTAAGACTGAATATTTGGGATCTGGATACGGGAGTATATTCAAGTGGAGTGATACACAATTAAGTTTAAGTCTTTAAAACATTAATATCGTATCTCGAATCAATTGAAATCTGTGTGAAAATTTAAGTGGACAAACATACTGACAATCTAGGTAAATTGTTTAAAACTTAATATGTAATCAAGCTTAACGGTGTTTGTGATATGCTTCAAAATTGATATGATCCTCTTGCACAAACTCACAAAAATATTGTTTGTAAATATTTCATTTCTGCATTTAAAAATCCAAAAAAGATTTTCAGTGTGTTTTTGCATAAATTTTGAAAAATCAAAAAGATTTTCGACAACTGGTGTTGAGATGCTGATTTTCAAAGTTTAAAGTGCTAAACTTGATGAACTGGTTTGGGGAATGTTTATGTGTAGATGGTAAAGTTGTTTTGATAAGAACCGGTAATATTCTTGAATGCAAAATTATTATTGTATTTGTTCAACATAGTTTCTAAATTGTTGAAAAGTTTAATCTTTGTAGAAACTTATGGTTGGGTAGAGATTGTGCAGGACTTGAGCCAGGTATTGATCCTGAGAAAGAATGGAGCCGGGTATTGATCTTGAACCTGATTGGAGCCTGTTAACAATCTCAGAAACAGTGAAAGTTTGAATTCCAGACTACGATCCCAGCTATGTGAGAGGGGGAGTCTGAAGACACCTAGTCAACATTCAAAAGAGAAGAGTTTGATGATGATGAAGATAGAGAACAAGGATTCTTGAAATGACAGATATTTCAAAAAGCAGTTTGTCGACTGATGAAGACAGTAGATAGACATGTGCAAATGCAGACTGGAATGATCTATGAAAACATTGATGAAGACTCCGTCAACATCCGAGGGGGAGTTTGTTAGTGTACCTACGTCTGCTGACTACGTCTTTCATCAGGTCATGAAGATTAAGAAGATCGGAAATGACACGGAATCCTAGAATATTGTTATTGTATATGGATCGCTCATATGTACATAACCTAGGGTCGCTTTTGTGTCAACTTTAGGTTAGGGTCGCTTATTTGGTCATGTACTGGATCGCTTATATGTCATCATGTAGGGTCGCTCATACGGCATGTCGTATGAGCGGTCCAGAAACTCTATATATAGGTGTGTTGAGCGATCCAAAATAGATAGGGGAAGAGGTGTATTGTTCCGGTACTCTGCCGAAGTGCTGTCTGATCGTGTAAACTTGGAAGAAATTAATACAACAGCAATATTAAAGTGTATACAGCGTCAATTGCACCGAATTATTAGTTTCCGCCTCTTAATTCGGATACGAACTTCTCTGAACGACTCATGAGGTCAGAAAACGATCCTACAAGGTACTTCAGTAATAAGTCCTCAGCAGGATGTCACCTGATCGGACAGCATGTTCGATTGGGTGGCACTCCAATACGTCGAACGAGTTGGAAATCGATTAAGTGTTGAAGCATAGTATCTCATGATCCGAAGAGTAATTCAACCCAAACCGTAGTTTGATCGAACAACACTTCATTCAATACTAGACTTTGAAATTGTCAAAGTGTGGGGCCATGTGCTAGCCGATCGGCTGGCCCGGTCGATCGGCTGACATGTCCGATCGGCTGGGCTGTTCATTCGAACAACCTGTCCGATCGGTTAGCATCCTGACCTGGTCGGCCTGTTCGTCTAACACTTGGCTGTTCTGATGGTTTGACGTTATATCGAAGTATTTTGACAACGAGTTGGACCATGGAACCTTCGTTCTTACTTGTTTCCCCTGCTCGGACAGGAATCACCCAAGTCCGGCCGGTGAACGGTTCGGAACGGAGTTTATAGTTTAACCCGAAATCGGTGAACCTCGTAGATAGAATCCGAATCTTGAACCACACAACACTTAGAATGATTTGTGAGTTGGCTCAAGCTCCGTTTCTACCGGTTTGAAGGCATTGAGTGTAAAAGAGTTGAAAGAAAGTTGGAAAATTCATCTTTTCAATCCTTTACATCGTGTAAATGTTTAGATCTAGGATGGATCTTTGTTTGTTTATATGGAAATCGGTTAGATCTAAGCTATTCTTGGTGGATTGAGGCCAAAACATGAAGTTCTTTAAGAACACCATGATGACATCATCCTTGAATGCTTGGATCTTGATGATTTCACGGTCAAAAGTTAATATTTGAAAGATAGAAATGTGTAGGAGTGTGTATTGATCAAGAAAGTACAAGATTTAGGATGAAATCTTACCGGAATCGAGAGAAATCTGAGAAAAGAAGGGGTGCACGAGCTGGTCGGTCAGAGAGTTTCCACAAGTGGAAAGAATGACAATGACAGGGCTATTTATAGGCTTCCCAAAGAGGAAAGGGCTGGTTGATCGGCCAGGCATCCCGATCGGATAGCCTGCTCGATCGGACAATCCGTCCGATCGGCTAGGCTGTTCGATCGGCTAGGAGCCTGATCGATTAACAGCCTGTTTCGAGCGTTTGGCGCGACGATTTCTGATATTTCGATTTCGATTGACGGCGATATGAATACGATAGAATTTCCTGTTCAAATTACTTTTAATCCCAACCACTATATCTACATACAAGCATCTACATCTTGCACTGTCTCTTCTCCACCAATTATCATGATTCGATTTCGATTGAGTTCGAGTTTCGATTCGATTGAGCACCACACATAACATAAAGTAAACACGCACAAGTAACACATAAGGCACACACACACGTATAATGATACCAAAGTTTGGACAATTCGAGTTTCGAGTTTGATGATGATTCGATTAGCTTGATTATTGATTGATTGACTTTATCGCATTGTTACTTGCTACTATTCACAGTCGTTTAGCGTTTCGCGTTGATAAACATTCGGTTACTTCGATTTCCTTTGACTAATAACACTTACTCCACATAATACAACTAACGAAAATGCACACCTAAAGTAGAATAACTATAGTCAGAGAAGTTGGACTTGACTTGGACTTTGACTTTGACTTTGACATTCGAAAATACGGGGTGTTACACTTAGGCATGATGTTTTGGGTTGTTTTGGCAAGAAAAACACCAAACATAACAATTTAAAACACAATGCAATGTATTATAGGCATGAAATTTAAAACACACTACTTAACACTTAAAAACACTACTTAACGTTCTTGGTATGGTGTTTTAAGTTTTAAGCCTATAGGTCATTGTATTGTGTCTTAAATTGTTATGTTTGGTGTTTTTCTTGCCAAAACAACCCAAAACACCATGCCTAAGTTCAAAACATGATGTCTACATATCAATTCCTATGCCTTCTCACACTTCTCACGAAAAATGTCCTTTTAACCGGAACCTAAACCTAATAATAACAAACTAATAGTAATAAGAGGGTGTTTGGGATTACGTTTTGAAGTGATTATTTGATTATTCCGTTTGTAAAACATAAATAATCTAAAAAAGTATTTAGATGAAAAAGTGATTATCTGCCTCCAAAACGCAGTTTTGGAGAAGCATGTACCTACATGCTTTTTCAAAACGCAGTTTTGAAAACGCAAAATCTATTTTGAAAACGCATAATCTATTTTGAAAACACAACACTAAACACCCTCTAAAATAGATTAAAAATGCCTATTGTTCATGAGGACTTCTAATTAATATAGATAATTAGTTTTATAAATAAAATATGAAGCTACTAATTCTATGGTGTGCATCTATAATGTTAACAAAATAAAATGTGAAATAAAAAATAACATGGAGTGTGGACTAGTGAATGAGATCTCAAAGAAAAAAAGAAGAAAAATAATAATAAACTTCAAAAATCTACTCCAATCCTTGATTCCTTTCGTCGATTCAACCGGTCAGCCTCATAATCGGATGACTTAAAGAAGCGCTTTTAAAGTACTTAATCAGGCCAGTTATATAAATGATTCCAATTCAATACATATATAAGAGGCCATGTGCTTAATATCATAAGACTCTTAAACATGGTTGTTGACAAAGCATTTTATTATATCTATGTGAAGCAGTCAAACACTTGGAAAAATGTAACATTTTTCACACTTGCCACTTATTCTATGTTATGAAGATTATAAAATGAAGTTAGGAATTGGAGAAGATTGGTTCAGGGGTAACTCTCACTCGGCTGCTAAATTATTTAGTTCTCACACACCAATTACCAACACAATCCAACATTAACTAATCTAATCTAATCCAACTAATTAGATTAGTTAATTTTTATTAATTTTTAATTAACATAATTAACCATTTTTCAAAGAAAATTCTTCACTAATCCACACTTCTATTTATTTATTGTGTCAATACTCCAACTAAATATTCTACTTCTATATTTAGGTAAACAAAAATGGATTTATTTAAAGTTTAAACAAAGACATACATGTCATAACTTCTTTGTTACGATCATATGGGAACCACCATCACACACCTTTAACAAATTTGGTTGAATACTAGGATATTTTTTAACCCAAAAATATAAAATATTAACAAATTTGGTTGAATACTAGGAGATTTTTTAACCCAAAAATATAAAATATAGACGATTGATCATTGAAAAAGAAAGCACAAAAAAATCTGAAAAGGATTAAAGATGGACCACCCTATGCCTATGGTGGCCACTGTGGGCTTACAATGTCAAGATCGTTTTAAAAATGTCGTCGGTGCACTATACAACAAGTAAAACATAGGGTAACAATCTGAATTCCATACGTAATTCTTAAGAATATTTTGTTTTTAGGAATAATGGATTTTAATAATTCTAACTATTAGTCGTTGGAAGGTAACGGTCTTAATTTTAAAAATAAACAGTGGTGATCCCACATTTTCAGATACTGTAAACCAATGGATCTTTACTAACAGAACCTTAATTTCTTTTTGTCCCCTTTTCCTTTTATGTTAGTAAAGGTCCATTTGTTTACAACATGTGAAAAGATAAGACCAACCATCATCGGTTATTTTTTAAGTTGGGACCGTTGTCGGCCATGACTAAGAGACGGGATTATTAAAATCCATTATTCCTTGTTTTTAACTAATAAAACATACTTTTTATTTATTTATTGTGTTGGTGTAAATTCATTAAGAGATGGTTAAGGGTAAGACTAGAAGGTATAAATATAATTAATCAACTTTAGGGTTAGTATTACTATTATCGGACTCTTGCGGCTAAAGCCTAAATAAATTTTGTTATAGTAAGAGAAAATCACGAAAACTAGTTATTTTTTGGAATGTGATATATCGCGACAGTCATGTCGTAAAAAATACTCTTAAGTATGTGACATATGTAACATAGGTGTCGTGTATATACTTTCCTTGCATATCATTTTCTATATCCCGTTAACACACTCTTAAATGCATTTTCTACGTGACATGGTGTTGTGTTTCGGCAATATATCTTTAAAATCTCGTCATTTATGTGGTAGTAATCAGAAAAGATTTAATGTGTATGAAAGCAGGTGTTACGTGTTACCCATTATGATAACTCTAGAATTTAATAGCCCAAACAACCTTGCGATGTAACTATGTAGAACGCCATTCAACTTTTGAGAAACCATTATCCCATCCGTCAACAATATTGTTTCAACACCTTTCTTTTGCTTATAAATTTATTGATGTGGCTGATATCACTGACTTCACACTCACCACTTCCGCTGTTGTTGTCCACGTGTGTCTTAGTATTCTAACCATTTGTCGATTTGTCTAAGTGTGTATTACTTTATATCGTGGCCCATGTAGTCATATATTGATCATTACAACTGTTTATCGATTTTTCACTTTGTGAAGGTCAGTATAGCGGTATAGCCTAATGTAATGTTGATCACAATCGAAGTTAAAGGCGGATTGAAATCGACTAAGCGATTGTGACTATCTAACTTTGAAAAAAGAAAAAAAGCCATTGATCAGTGTCTAAAACAAAAGTTTATAAATCCGTCACGATAAGTATATGCCCGAAGTAACCACAACTTATGATCTATATCTAAAAGAAAATTTATAAATCCGTCATGTAAGTTTATGTCCAAAATGACATCGATCAAGCCGATGACCTATGACATAATAAATTTTCAATGTCTTCGAGTTTTCTTATACGAATATTAGAAAAACATTATGTCATTAAAAATAATATGTAACGACTTTTAAAATTTTTATATATATAATTCCATAGGACTATTTACAAATAGGGATGTGTAAATGGTACTGGTACTGAATTTATCGAACCCAAACATATTCGGTACTAATTTTCCCCGTTTTTGTTACCAGTATTTACCGATTTTACCCCCAACCCATTTTTAGGGATTGGTACCGAGCTCAACAACCGTACATACAAGTAGCAATACAAATACGGACCGCTTGTTCATCTTCTTCCTCCTATTTTCTCAGCACCTTCTCTCTCTGACTGATACGTCGTCGATGAAGTCAATTTCCAATCCCCTTTCAACCTCCTAACAATAATAATAAAAATCCCCAATTTCCTCTATACATCCACACCTCAACACACACACACACACACACAAACACTCAATTAGGGTTTCCCCGATCATGAAACCGTTCCATCCACCATCAACCACCACCGCCACTAACCGTACCACCACCAACAACCGCCAACGCCGTCGTCCTGAACTAACCCTACCACTACCTCACCGCGAACCTCATCTCGCCGTTCCTCTACCTCTCCCACCGTCCTCCGCCCCCCTTTCCACCTCAACTAACGCCAAACTCATCTCAAACCCTAAACAACAACAATTCAACCTATCGGAACTCGATCGGATTAACCGAATCGGCAGAGGCAGCGGCGGTACCGTCTACAAAGTCCTCCACATCCCTACCGGCCGGTTATTCGCCTTAAAAGTCATCTACGGCAACCACGAAGACGCCGTACGCCGTCAGATCTGCCGCGAAATCGAGATCCTCCGTGACGTTGATAACCTCAACGTCGTTAAATGTCACGATATGTTCGATCACGCCGGTGAGATCCAGGTGCTGCTGGAATACATGGATGAAGGTTCTCTAGAAGGTACACACATCACGGACGAAACTTCGTTGTCAGATCTAACTCGACAGATACTCTCCGGTATCTATTACCTTCATCGCCGGAAAATCGTTCACCGTGATATTAAACCGTCAAATCTGTTAATTAATTCAAAAAAACAAGTGAAAATCGCCGATTTCGGTGTTTCGAGAATATTAGCGCAAACGATGGATCCGTGTAACAGTTCTGTAGGTACGATTGCGTACATGAGTCCTGAAAGGATAAATACAGATCTGAATCACGGAATATACGACGGTTTCGCCGGAGATATTTGGAGTTTTGGTGTGAGCATTTTGGAGTTTTATTTAGGGCGGTTTCCGTTTGCTGTTGGTAGGCAAGGTGATTGGGCGAGTCTTATGTGTGCGATTTGTATGGCGAAACCGCCGGAAGCTCCGGCGACGGCGTCGCCGGAGTTTCGAGATTTTGTTTCGCGTTGTTTGCAACGAGATCCGGCACGGCGGTGGACGGCGGCGAAACTGTTACAGCATCCGTTTGTGAGTAATAATAATAATAATCAGGTGCATCCTACTCATCAGTTACTTCCTCCTCCTCCACGTTTTAATTCATCTTCATGATCCTTTTTTTTCTACTTGTTATTGTACTTTTGAATCTTAGAAAGAAGAAATAGAGAAACAAATATCTTTGTTGCTAATGAATTCGAATCATAACCTGTTTAGGGTTTTGTTTAAATGGAAATCTGTGTTTTGGTGCAATTTGAGTTGAATATTGGAAGATTAACATTATAATTGGTGATGCAAACAAATCGAACGAATACATCGTGTTCGCTTGTTAAGAAATAAATGTTTTCACGAAATGTTCATGAACACTTATAGAACAACATTTTGTGTTTGTGTTCGTTTGTTAAGTAAATGAACTTATTTGTGTTTGTTTGTGCTTGTTTGTTAATTTTAGGCAATGAACAAAAACGAACCTTGAACAAAAATGTGTACAAATTAGCTTTCATGAAACAAACAAACGTTCACGAACAGATAAATAATACACTGACACCTATCAAATATTTTATTTGTCAGAATTTTGAAGTATTTAAATAAAATATAAAACTAAAAACACTAATGAAGTATCGAACACAAACAAACACCTTATCAAACATTCACAAACATAAATGAACGAACGTGGATTATGTTCATGTTTGTTCATTTAACTAAACGAATTTTTTTAATAAAAGAACGAATACAAACGAACTTTCCGTATTCACGAACTGTTCGCCGAACGTTTGATTCATTTCTAGCCCTAATTATTGTTAGACTCGAGTTTTGGTTGCTTTATGATTGATATGGTAGGAAGGAATAAGGATTTAGATATACATAGTGTATGTGACTATGTGTGTGTTGGTGGTGTAATCGATGGGTGAGAAAGATGTTACTTTGCATCTTTCACATCCAATCTTTTTGAAGCACCCAATAATGATATAATAAAAAGCAACTCGATGCTTTATTTTGTCATTTTTGACTCATCATAATCATAGCTTATATATCAAAACATGCTTCATTTTATATAAATAGACTTCTTACATATATAAATAGTTTAGGAAAAAGCATGTATTTGGGAATCTTGATTGGGTAAATTGGTAAATTTGGAGCACTGTACTAAACCATTCAGATTGGGTATTCGGGAAAAGATTTTGGTTTGAGAACCTATAGAAGAATGTTGGAAATACGGAGTTCACGAGCCGAATCGAGCTGAGTTAGGACAAAACTCGGGCCCGGGTCGATTATAAATCGAGCTGGTTTGGATTTGAAACCGAGCTAGAAATCTAAGCTCGGGCTCGGCTTGGTTTTAAACCGACCTGGTTCGACTCAGCTTGGTTTGACTCGATTTTGAAAAGAAAATTTAATTCATGGCTCTCAAAATTCAATAGTCTAAAATATTATTCAATAATTAAAAACAATATATCCAAAATAAGCTTAACCTAATACAAGTTTAACAACACAAAATTTGTTCTTAATTTCAACGAAATACAATATAAGTTCATTAGCATGATAATCAACCTTTAAATGTGGTATAGATATCAAATTACACTCCTAATCACATGTAAATAATAATAAGTTTTTGTGATATATTATAATGTATATAAAATTAATATATATTAAAAGTAAAATAATCCGAGCAAAGCCGAGCCAGGCTGGTATGTGAGCCAAACCGAGCCAATCAGGCTTGTTACGAGCCGAGCCGAGCCAAGCTAGACTCACTTTCTAACCGAGCCGGCCCGGCTCACTTTCAAACTGAGCCACATCGAGCGAACTTTTTCGGAGCTAAATTCGAGCAAGCTCTGAGGCACGAGCTTTTTGGACAACCGTAGTTGGAAAGGGTTTGGAATTTGGTTACGTGTTTATCGGGTAAATTGGGAACACCATCGCAATTGAATAGGGTCATTCGGGTACTTATAGGTTGCAATGAAATGTCACTCGATGATTGGTTGGTTGAATTGGGTTCATCGGGTAGTTTTGGGCAGGGTCGTCTCCGAAAATCATAAGAAAAATTTTGGCCCTGTGCGAGATAAAAAAATTGGGTCCTATTCGAAAATCTCGATTTCATATAACTCATCAATCACTAAAATTTATGTGGATATAATTTAAATACTTATTTTTAGCTAAGTTTAGGAAATAATTTATTAATTAAAGGGAAAGATTCAGTTGACAAAATTAAGCATTAAATGTTATTAACAAAAAAATAAGCTAAGATAAAAAATTTGGAAACACTAGGATTAGAACCCGTAACCACTAGTACAAGGGCTCATTTATGTTATCTCTCGATTCAGTGCATATATATTCTATTTTATACAGCGTAAATTATATACAAAATTAAAAAGATTTGAACCCTTGGAGGGTTTGGGCCTTGTGTCGTCACCTTCCTGCACCATTGTGGGTGTCCCCTTTACCTTAAAGAGAACTCACAACAGTGGCATTCTTAGCTATTTGTGGCTGGTGTGGGAGTTCATTGTCGATGGTAGGAGGAGAAATTCATCGGTGTCCATGGAGATAGGGAGGAATTTGTGCGGTCCTAACAAGCAACATCGACATAAGAACATGATCACTATTGTGTCACTTTGGCAAATCAAATAGGGAAATCTTGATCTACTTATCAAGAAGAGTTGATTGATTTTGGCAAAACGTGTATGTTGTTTGTTTGGATATATTTTAAGCTAACAAATTTTATTGTAATATTGATTGATATAAATGAATTTCATAAACAATTTTTTTTATCCACCCCTTTTGATATAAAAAAACTATTGACATGAAATGGACCTCCGAGTCAACCGGGTATATATGCTTAAACTTCTAGAATGTCATCTTTTTAAATCATGTTTAAAAAGCATTTAATACCATGCACTCAAAAGTTATGTGTTAATAAAATATGATATTCTTCAAATATGTATTTGTTTATGAGGGCTTAGGTGGGTTGTGTAAAAAAATGTAAGGATTAAAGTTCAAACTTAGACATGAGTGATATGACACTTAAAGAGTAATTTTCATCCTGTAAGACCATGCGTAGTGGGCAAGATCTTCGGCGTTTTCCTCCAATCACGTCTGAAAACGCCCTCTCCCCACCCCCTCCGGTGTGATCCGGCGTTTTTCGCAACAAAACCCTTACCGGCGTGCTTTGAATCACGCCAAAAGGGCAAATTTTTTGGCCAACCAGATGAAGATAGCTGGAATTTGTGTCGGAATGGGACGAATTCGAGTCGGAATGGTTTTGTGGTTAGCCGGAATTGTTGCCGGAAAACCTGTATAAAAACGAAGAGGAAGATGGAATGCAGAAAAGGTTTTAAAAGTTTAGTTTTGACAACTTTGGTCCCTGTAGTTTAGATATGGTTTTAAATTTAACTTTTGAACTTTTGAATTTTGGTCCTTGTGGTTTAGATATGTAACGTTTTTTATTTAACTTTTGAAATTTTTTTAGAATGTAATGTTTTTTATTTAAATGAAATTTAATTAGTTTTAATTAAAAAATTTAATAATTGTGTAATGATTGACGGGACATTATTGGGCATTATCCCACTACGCCCTTTTTGTAAAAATGCCTAATAATGCCCCTTGCTGACTGGACTGCCACATGACGGAAAACGCCCAAAGGTAGGGGTATTATTCACTAAATCACTACGCATGGTCTAACAATTAAATTTGGTTTTATCAACTTTATATGGAATATACAGATAGATAATCATTGCATATCGATAAAATGTATATTATCATAGTAACAATCAACCATTTGAGTTTTGTGACATGGCTTTATTAGGTATGATGTATTTTATTTAAGTACAAGTTAGATGACTTGTCTGATATGTATTATTGAGAGTTTGATACAATCATATTTTAGGTATATCTCTGAAAAATGACATGTTTGGTGGTTCTAGTTTCAATTTTGTAACATTTTTGAAAAAATAACGCAAACTTTTATTAAAAAAAATTATGATGAGTTTATGTAAAATGACTATTTATCTTTTCCAAGTAACCATTTATGTAATTTACTCAAACTAAAAAAACATAAAATCTTAAACACAGCCCCTCACCCTGCCCTTCCTCATGTTTTTTTTGTAGGCCACGTCTCATTGTAGTAATTGAACAACTCAAGATTCAAGCTATTATGATTTTTTATATTGTTTTAAGATTTTAGAGTTGCTTGATCACTCATTTGATAACTTTTTATTTAGTTAAACATCTTTTTGATAATAACTCAATCGCTGAAAAGGACCAATCGTTTTGAAATTAGTTTCATGATACTAATCATGTGTTCCTTAATAAAGAAAACATAAATGTGGAACGACCTTAGTCATTGTTTGTCAAACTGTAACACGTTTTATTCTTTTCACTAATATTATAAAATATATTATGTTAATAAAATATGATTATTTTGGTTTTGTTCCAAACAAATACGCCATAAGAGTTTGTTCTCCCTCCTTGTCTCGGATGAATTTTGCTCATTGTTGCAAAGATATACGTGGAGTAAAAGTTGGGTTGCTCATCGAACAATGGACTAGGGATGGTATGGGTTGGAGACAGGTTGAGAAGGGATTTAATCAAGTTACGGTTCGGTTTGGTTTTATGGTAAAATCAAAATCGTAACCAAAATGTACGGTTTTCAGTTTTTTCGGTTTTATCAATGATTTGGTTCGGTTTTTGGAACGAATTACGTAAGATTCAAAAAATAAAAAAAATATAATCCAAAATTTAAGAATCTTTAATAGATGTTTACATTTATGTTAAAATATTTAACATTTTTAATTAATATTGTTCACATAAACCTTACTTTCTAATCTATTTTTATGTTTATTCAAAGTTTTTATTAAAGGATTTTCTTTTATTCTTTTATAATACGTTGCAAATCATTTAATGTTTATGTTAAATTTTGTTATTTCTTGTAAGCAATGGATAAATTATATCGAAAATAAATAAACATGTTAATGTTTTTATTATATATACTTAAATTTCAAGAATAAACTAATAATTCTTAAATCAATATATAACAAACATTAAAAAAATGATTTTTGGGTTATTCGGTTCGATTCGGTTTTCATAAATTGCAAAAGCGTAACTGAACCGTAAATTTTGGTTCGGTTTTGGTGCGGTTCTTTTTTTCGGTTTGGTTCAAATTAGTTTTTTCGGTTTCGATTCGATTTTCTGTTCATGCCCACCCATCACTCATTATTCACTACTACCTCAGCACCACATTACCACCATCTTTATCATTCACCTCCACCAGTCAACCTATGTTATACTCTTCATTCATCACTCACGTTTTTGTATCTTTTTCTTTTTTATATATTTTCCCCCTCTCCTGTATGTGCCACCTCAGCCCCCACAACCATCTCCCGCATGTGCATGTATAACATATGGCCTAAGACTATGAAGATCTTTAATGTCCCGACTTGTGAAATTGTTAGTTTCAATATAAGAAAGATTGGCAATTATGTTTGAGACGAATTGTGTGCTCATGTGGATTCTTAAGGGAATATGATGCATGAAAGCTCTACTATTTGGTTGTGCTCATTGGCAATTAAAATTTTAAGGTTGTGGAGTTATGGAATCTATTGTTTTATGTGCGGTCATTCACTATAGCACGAAAAAGAAAAGATGTGTTAGTTTCATGATTTTAGGAAGAAATTGAGGCCTTGTAGTTGAATTTACTTGTTGCTGATTTTAGTTTCATCAATGCTATTTTTAGTTTATTTGAATTTACTTAAGACCAAGTAGAAATAAGAATTAACATTAATGCAACCATACAAGTTATAAGGTGTGGAGTAGAGACATCAAACCCAATGGTCCAAGGGAATGAAACCCCCTTTCTATGAGAAGGTTCCAAGGGGTAGGCCCGTGATAAAAAGTTGCCTCAGATGTGAATCATTGACGAAAATTTGCATGGAAATTGATTATAAGTAGTAAGTTGTTGATCACTAGTAACTGAGATCAACATCAACTTGGTCCATAAATCGCAAGTGAGAGCAATGCCAGATGCGGGCGGTAATAAGAGCATCTCCAATGCTCTCAAACAAACCAGGTCGGGAATAGAATACAACAATCGGATACAAGGCTGCATTGGAGGAGATGAGATGGACAAGTCCGGCCCGTTCCAGCGGATACAACCAAATACAATGATCCCCCCCCCCCCCCCCAACACACACACCATTTTTTTTAAAATATATTTTAGTATAAAAGTGGGATGTGAGGTAGAGGTTTGGATTGGTTTAGCGTTGGATGAAAAATGCATTTTTTTAAAGTAAATATTTGGAATGATGGGGCGTGCTAAAGTGACGGTTCTGGATTTTGGATTTGCTCTAGCATTGGAGATGCTCTAACCAGTCGTCAATGGTAATTGGCCATGAGTAGCAACTTAGACGATCTACAGTGGTTGAGTTACCACTAACGGTTTTACTGCTTAATGCTTATGTAACCAAATAAATGTCAGCAAATATAACTACATATAACTACAGCAAATATAACTACATATAACTACCAACTGATACACTCTTTTAAGTTGTGATGGTTTCCTAATTAGACCATGTGTAGTGGTAAGTTGGTATAATGCTCCTACCATGGGGCATTATCCGACACGTGGCATCCTAGTCAGCGTTGGGGCATTATAGCAAAAGTGGCGTAGTGGGGCATTATGCCAATAACCCTCATTCAATCATTTGAAAAAAAAAATAAATAAATAAAGCAAACAGGCTAGTCAAACATTAGAGAAATCCCATTGGCCACATGCAAAAATAAAAAATAAAAAAATAAAGAAAGAAACTTTACACTTGTCAAAAAATGTCAGACTAAAGCAAGGTAAATGCCCCTTCAAGTCAAACATGTCAGACTAAAGCAATTGTTCTTGAGCGTTTTATATAAAACGCCATTCACAATTTTTTTCAAAAAATTTTAAAAATAACGCCCCATGTAATGGTGCGTTGGGCGTTTTCGGGCGTTTTTTTTTGAATTTTTTTTTAAAAAAACGCCCCACTACACATGATCTTATAAAGGGAAAGTCTTTGATCTATTTCTGGTACAAGTTTTTTAGAACATAAAACCAAATATCCGTTCTTGTTTATATTTAAATTATTTCCATATAAAAAGTAATCTTAACACGATTCAAGAAATATCCAACCTTTACGAATTACAAAACTTACACGCTCGAGCAATGGACTGTAACAATTGTTGAGGTGAACTAATATGTTGTTACGATTACAAAGCCAGGGCTTTTAGACGTTTGCGGTAGCCCACTACTAGAAAATTGCAAATTGCGAAAGGAAAGATATAAGCACAAGGTGGCTTATTTTAAAAACCCGAAGATTAAAATCGTGATAAGCACAAGGTGGCTTATTTTAAAAAAACCGAAGATTAAAACCGTGATATAACTTTACCATAATTACCATTCATTTAATAAACTCTAGGGTGGAGATACAATAGAAAGTTTATTTGTCTAGGAAGGTTAGGAAGTGATCTTGACCATCCATTTAGTTAATCAAGGGCTAAGATTAAATCAGGGAAATTGAAGGGAAAAAAAAGAGGCGCGTGAGTTTGTTTAGGGGCATTCTAGTCAATCCAAGCCAATAGTTTCTCTCTCCTCCAATTCCCCCTATTTTTTAAACGTTAATAACTCTTTCATACGGCATTATTTTTTTTATAAAAATTGCACCAAAAAAACGAGCATTTTTTATCTTTAAAACGAGTATACTATTGCTATATTTAAAAAAAAATTAAAACCCAGTTGCGTAAAACGCAATAGAAAAACCCACAGTTACGTAAAACTCAATGAAAAAAAAAACCTAAAAAATGACATTTTTCTAAAACGCAATGCACAAAAAACACAAAAAAATGACTTATTTGTAAAACGCAATGGCCAGAAAACACAAAGAAATGTCTTATTTGTAAAACGCAATAGCCTAAAAACACAAAAGAAATTGTGCTTTCTAAAACGTAATGGACTGAAAACACATAAAAATGTGTTTTACCTAAAATGCAATGCACAAAAAACACAAAAAAATGTCTTATTTCTAAAACGCAATGGCCAGAAAACACTTAAAATGACTGTTTTCTAAAACGCAAACGACTGAAAAAGCATAAAAATGTGTTTTACCTAAAACGCAATAACTAAAAACACTTCAAAAATGTGTTTTATCTAAAACGCAATAACTAAAAACACTTCAAAAATGTGTTTATCTAAAACGCAATAGCCAAAAAACACTAAAAAATGTCTTATTTCTAAAACGTAATGGCCTAAAAACACAAAAGAAATTGTATTTTCTAAAACGCAATGGACTGAAAACAAATAAAAATGTGTTTACCTAAAACGCAATGAACTAAAAACACTTCAAAAATGTGTTTTTTCTAAAACGCAATGGCTAGAAAACACATAAAACTCTCTTATTTCTAAAACGCAATGGACACTAGCTGACCTGTCTGTGAATCTGTCTCAACCAGGGAGTAGCAAATCAAAAAACTGTCTACGAATTACTGTCTTCGAAATGAGGCAATTTCTGGAAAATTAAATTTCTGATGCATTTTTAATAAAGCAATTTAATAAAAAAAAATTTCCGACAGATTCAAGAACGTCGTTCCGCAGAATATATGACTCATGCTCCTTTAGGTTCGTTAAATTCCGTGGGTGGAGTAGCTACCGAGATCAATGCAGTCAATTATGTGTCTCCTAGAAGTTGGTTAGCTACTTCTCATTTTGTTCTAGGATTCTTCTTCTTCGTAGGACATTTGTGGCACGCAGGAAGAGCTCGTGCAGCTGCAGTAGGATTTGAGAAGGAATTGATCGTGATTTTGAACCTGTTCTTTCCATGACCCCTCTGCCCCTTGGACCCCGCCAGGGGCTGCCGCCCCCGGACCCCCGCCAAGATCGTAAAACGCAATGAGTAAATCAAAAAGCCAAATAATAAAAATGAAATTAAAGAATTTCTTACATGGATCGAAGTCGGTTTCTTCAACGATTGACGAAATTTGAATGATTGAAACACTTATCAGAGATCGAATCAAACAAATCGAGTGATTATCTTCAAAATCACCAGAAAAAACGAGATTTTGTATGAAATTAAACTGGGTTTTTGTAACACCTCGAATTTTTGTGTCCAATGATGTGTTAACACGTGTCGTTTGATTACACGTGGCATCTATAATAAATAAAGGACTAAATTTGACGAACCTTGAAAGTATGTAAATTCGAGGGTTATAAATGTCAACAAAGGGTGAAATACTGTATAGTCACCCTAAATGATGCTCATACCTTCAAACGAATAAATCATAGATCGTACGGAAGCGAAACGCGGAAGAAAGTGAGGGATTACAAACCACAGGGGTTAACTGTGTCAACATGTTTAATTATACCTCTGAGTGACCCTTTAACATTCCCAAGATTTGTAACAGTATTATACGCTCACTAGAACATATTGTATAAATTCTGCGAAGTTCCGTTTTAAAACGAGAAAATTATGATCGAATTCATGTGAGAAGGGTTAAAAGCGTCAACAGTGAAAGTTAAGGCTTTTCGAATAATTAATAAATTAACCGGGGACTTAATAATGCGGGTAAATAACACGAGGTCCTTAGTTGTAATTAACCGAGGGCCAAACCGCAAAGTTACCCCTTCAAACCCGAAAGGTCAGGTAAATCATTACGAAAGATTTCGTTATTAATTACCAGATTCTGATAATCATTACAAAAGATTTAAAAATCCTGGAATTTTAACCTCTCGCGACCCGCGTAAAGGATTGGGTTAAGTTGAGGCGGGCCGCGAGCCACCTCTTAACCGCGTCTGATCTTTACATATCAGGCGGCCCACGTAAAAGCAGCATGGATTCTCCATGCGGGTCGCGTGGGACTCCCAGATGCAGAAACCTTGTATTCTTATGCCTTTTGAGCTTGTGAACGATCAAAACACCAATTAATGAAGCATGGGCACCCCCTACTCGACCCATAGCTCTATGGGACACCTGCCCATCATCCATACTCCTCTGTAGTGTGAGTTGTAATGATCTCATGGCAATTTGAACACTATAAATAAGCACATTTGGTTCATAACATTCACACAACTCAAAAACACTCAACTGATCATTCTAAGAAGCTCTCAAGCTTTCTTCTCTGCTCTCTAAGCAAGTTACAACTTCTGTAAGTCGTTCAAATCCATTTTGGTCTTATATTTCCATAGATTTAGCTTATAAACTCAACCGTCGTAACTAACGGTTGTCATAACGATAATTCACAAATGGTCCAGTGAATTGTCGGATCAAAAGTAGTTTTGAGTTGGTATTTATGTGGGTAATAAACCCCTAAAAGGGTTCCCTCTGATCACCACTCTAACTATGTCAAATGTTGAGTCAAACGTGCACTTAAAAAGTCAACAGGAGGTCATTTTGCCGTTTTATACATAATCTGTAATGTACATGTTATGAAACCTGATTTGATGTTCATAAAACATGATATTAAGCATATAAACTTGTTTGCGCTCGTTTGAATCGACCGTTTGCTATATGGACCCGGTTCGGGGCCGAATGTCGCAAAGTTTGACTTTTGCTTTGACTTCAGTTCTGACCCGTTTTAGTGAGGTATAGATATGCCTTAGGACTCTCTTAGGACCAGGTTACATGATGGTATAAACCTCTGTGATCGGTTCATGAGTTATCCGAGTCTTTTGCACATTTCCGTTAATCGCCTAAAAGTTGACCGTAACGCCATTTTGAAAATAAAACGAGTATTTCGGACACTTGAACGGACCAGAACCTTGATTATTAAATTATAAGCATGTCCTTAAAGTTTCACGTCAATCCGAGGTCTAGAATGAGAGTTATGCTAAATAGCGCAATTAAAGTAAACTTTTGTAATAAACGGCGCAATTAGCATAACGCCTATCTAAACCAAGATTTCGTCACCAAAACTTTTACCCACTGTATTAAAATAATATTTTGGGAATTGTAAAGATTTTTAATAATTTTTACCTCGCTCATAACCTGCGGTTATGGCTACGGTTCGGTAAATACCGAATATGCCCTTTTCGGCCAAAACTTGAGTTCTACAAGGTCTTTTGACCCGATTCTAGTTGCTACCGATTTTAAATAATAAATAAAGTATTTTAGACTTTATAAACTGTTCGGGAAACTCAGATTTCCTGTAGAACTCGAAAAGCTCTTTAAAAGTCTTTAAAATGACCGGAAACCCCCTACGGGGCATAATATTAACTTAAACTCGTTACGGGCATCACAGAAGGTATCCTACTGATACCACAACCTCTTTAAGGCATATTGACTTAGGAAATAGGTGTAAGACTCTCATGGTTAACCGTTTCGCCTATTGCGCGCACGGTTCGGCTTATGAAACTAGTTTTCATAATTTAGCCGATACGGGTCAAATTATATTATTTGAACCCCAAAATCCAGAGCGTGAACCATAAACCCATATAAAACAAGTCTCTGAACTTGTTGGGTCAGAATCACACTCCATTCTCGGTTTTCGCCTTTTCGCGCGAGTAAACCGTATTCACGTATCGGAACCAACCGGTCTAGGCTACGGCCATTATAAAGACTCGTTAGGATTCTAAGAGGTTAATTAAAACCTTCGTTCCAGATTAGGAGCCCAGTAAAAGCTATCGGTGATTTAATCAAATTAAGAAAATATACTTGCAAAGGTAAATACTTTAACTTATTTCCCCTATACGGGCTTGGGTTACGGTATGATAATACCGCTTGATTGAGCATTATATTTTTCCATCGCTTAGGTGGTTAATTAAATAATATGATCGGCTCATTTAAACAGTTTTGTTTCTTAAAAGCCTTTGGGGGGTTTAATGACCGTTGTCCCGGATATCCTTGGCATCATTCTACGAAATGGCCACGACCATCGACATCCCGGTGTAGGCGTACACCCGGTATATATTGTCGACATTAAATTAAAAGACGTAGCCGTTGGTTTTTATACTACGGTTTTACGCAATGTGGTGTGTCTATAAATCTTTAACCCGGCACGACCCGGGCTACTGAACGCATAAAAGAACATGTAAAACGTTCACAAGATTATTATGATTTTCCCAAGTTATAAAAGAGTTTGTGCCTTGTGCATTCAAATCAATTCTTAACTAACATTTTCAAATGTGTCAGTTGAACGTATTTACCAGTGTAAACTGACGTATTTTCCCCAAAAGATTAAGTGCAGGTACTATACGAAATGGGCTGGTAATAGCTTCCTAGGCATCACGACCAGTCTCGCAAACTCGATGCCGTATCTGAATGAACAATATTTTATTATTATTTTGATCCGCTGTGGATACATTCGACTTCTGTAATACATTTGATATTATCACCAGAGGTTGAAGTATATATTTATCTTTAAAGCTTCCGCTGTGCATTCATATAATTGTGTGGTTTGACTATATTGTTGCCAACATCGTCACGGTAATCCCCCACCGGGCCCACCGGTGATACACGTGGAAATCGGGGTGTGACAGGTTGGTATCAGAGCCAACATTGAGTGAATTAAACACTATCCTAATGTGCTTAATCTCAATGACACAATTGCACATACTTGAGTCTAGACAAGAACTTAGGACAAATTCGAATTGTTATTCCAATTTTGTCTTTTTCTTTTATTATTGGTATTTAAAGTTTTATAAAGCAGAAAAAATGCCACCTGTTATATTCCGAGGAAGAGGAAGGGGAAGAAGAGGCAGAGGAGATATCGTGACACATCACGATCATGAAGCTGGACCGTCAGGTACAAGACCTCCTTCAATGACAAGGAGCGAAGAACCACAAAGACGAAGAGATCTTTACGAACCTGCGAGGCATTCCACCTCGCACAGCTCGACGCCATCATACCGGCACTCATTCGGGCCAAACTCAGAGAATGATCCCAACAACCCACAACTTTCCTTCATACCTCTACAACGTTCGGTATCGCACCGAAATTACGACGACCCTACTCCATACTTCATAGGTCAGTTTAATCCGGCTGACTACATACAGGAACCTTCAGGCTTTGTTCCATTAGGGCCACAAGATCACTTCTCCGAAGACCATATGGATGAAGATACTGATCCAACTGAACCTGCTCGTGGTACGCCCACGCATCCGATAGAAGTCTCTGATGGGTCATCCTTTCATGGCACACCCTATCAGGGACCAGATAGTTTCCAAGCGTTGTTCGACCGACATGAGTGGTACTACACGCCACCTCAACAGACATCTCAACAACCGCGACATCCACAGGATCCCTCTGAGGATTCACGCTTTGTGGCAGTTACGCCACCACCTCCGCCACCGGCGCAACCAGTAATGCCTGATCCGCCAAGGCGTAGGAGGACAAATGCTCGTATGTCCACACGAGGAGGAGGAGGTATCCACTTCAGCACCCCTCGACACTCTAGTAGTAGCCACTATCCGCCACTACAAGAAGAAGGACCTTCAAGTCCTATACAGGAGGCGAACTCCGCACCAGCTGCACCAAATTCGCCACCATTTGGGTATGACCAACCCATACCTGCTTATACGGGTCCAACGGCTTACAACCCGTTCGAACCGTCACAAGCACAATACAACTACAATTATGAGCGCGACCCGTATGTGGTGTCGGCTAGATATAATGCGCGCTACCCCGACGGAGCTCATGGGAACATGGGACCACCGGACTACTCAGCTCATGGGTATCCAATACCTCCCAGACCCCCAGTTCCGCAACAAGCGCCACAACCACATTTCTCTCCTCCTGAACAGGAAGAGATACTCCATCGACTAGATCGTGTGGAAAGAGAGTTCGAGGAAGAGAAAAAGAGCCACCGAGGATTTCTCAAAGGCTTGGCGAACCTACTAAAGGGCAAAAAGAAGAAACGTGACCACTAGCCCTTAATAGTTGTACTAATGTAATTTCTACTTTGAAATAAGTCCCTGCGTGGACACTTATCATATTTCAGTCCCTACGTGGACTTATCTTTTAGTCCTTGCATGGACACTTATCTTATGTTAGTCCCTGCGTGGACTTGTCACTTATTTTAAACCTCTATGGAGGTATGTACTATTTGAAAGACCCATTTAGGGCAATATGTAATTGTATTTGAGATTATGGAATGTATTTTATGAGTTTTGTTTTAATATGTATGAAATAAATCAAAACCATTCCTTTTATATTGATCTGCCTAAATAAGAAATCTTACAAGTGAAACCTAGCCTGGTGCCTTTTAAAAGATCCGGCCAAGATGGTAGGACTTAATTAAAAGATTCAGATTCCCTGTTAACCGCTGCAAGCATGTTAACGATCATGGCAGATGTGATTCGTTAAAATCATGCGCGTCATTCTTATACAATAATCCTTTAAGGATTTCAAAGCCCAACTAAATGGTTTATAAATCATGGGTTAAATCACCTATGCAGGTGATCAATCGTATTAAAACATCCATTAGTGATGTAGTGCCTACGGGCCAATCTTATTAAAACATCCATTAGTGATGTAGTGCCTACGGGCATAGGTGGTGGTCTATGACTCTCTATCAGAAAGAGATAAAAGAACTACAGTTCAAATCTCTATGCCTTTGATTCTCTGAAATCTCGACTAATGTTATAAAACATCCTCGTGATTAGGCTTTACGCCGCCAATATTATTGTTATAGTTAAAATAGGATGTATTCAAATCCTAAGATTTAATGAGTAATAAGTTAACCAAATATGGTCACTATTACCATGGTTGACAAATTGTCATAAAAGAAAATTGTATAATAATCTCCTGAATAAAATTTTGTTATCTTCTGTAGCAGATTCAAGTTACAATGGCGGATCCCAATGGAGAGAATAGCCATACAAATGAAGATGACTACGACAATGCGCCAGTGCATCTGACAGGCGCGCAGCTAAAGGCTCTGATTGACAATGCTGTTCAGGCAGCTCTTGATCGTCAATATACTGAGTCCCAAGGCAGAACCGTATCAAAACCACCCTCTAAACCAAAGACACACTCCAAACCACCCTCTCAACCCAAGAAAGATGACGACAACCACTCGTCCACCGAGAACAGCGTTCATCGCGATAGGGAATATACTGATGCATCCAATGCTAAGGGTTGCACCTACAAATACTTTGTATCTTGTAAGCCCCGGGAATTTACAGGGGAGAAAGGTGCTGTTGATTGTATCACCTGGCTAGATGAAATGGACACTATTGTGGACATCCGCGGGTGTGCAGAGAGGGATGTGGTGAAGTATGTGTCCCAGTCATTTAAGGGCGAGGCCCTGGCATGGTGGAGAGCGTTGGTGCAGGCATCAGGTAAGTCTGTTTTATACAAGATAACATGGGAGGAATTTATTGCTCTCATTAAGGTAAACTACTGCCCTCAGCATGAGGTTGAGAAGATCGAGGCTGACTTTGTGTCACTGGTGATGACGAACCTGGACTGCCAGGCTTATTTGACGAGCTTCAATACGATGTCTCGCCTGGTTCCGTACCTTGTGACACCAGAGTCTAGAAGAATCGCTCGTTTCATTGGGGGCTTGGAGCCTGCGATAAAGGCGAGTGTAAAGGCCTCCCGGCCGACGACCTTCAGGTCAGTTACTGACCTCTCCTTGTCTCTCACTTTAGACGCGGTCCGTCTGAGGACCCTAAGGAGCAAGGAGGCTGAGAAGAGGAAACGTGAGGATGATACCTCACGAAGGACAGGGAAGAAGCACCGTGGAAACGGTGAAGGCAAAAGAGGGTCGGAGGCGAAGAAAGATGGGCAAGCTGGTGAAAGGCCCAACTGCAAAATCTGCAAGAAACCCCACTCTGGGAAGTGCAGGTTTGCATCGAATTCACAGTCACAACCAAAGACTCTTTCCTGTGGATTGTGCAAGTCCAAGGATCATAAGACTGTGGAATGCAAGAAGATCAAGGATGCAACCTGCTATGGTTGCAACGAAAAGGGGCATATCAAGAGTAACTGCCCTAAGAACGCCAGGAAGGCGGAGGAGACAAAGAAGACTAATGCTAGAGTCTTCCGCATGGATGCAAAGGAGGCAGTACAGAACGACAATGTGCTTACAGGTACTTTTCTCGTAAATAATATATTTGCAAGAGTACTTTTCGATTCTGGCGCTGATAAGTCCTTTGTAGACCAAACGTTTTGTAAACTATTGAACATGCCGATCAAAACCCTAGATATGAAATACGAGGTAGAGTTAGCAGACGGCACGATAGAAACCGTCTCCACTGTTCTAGAAGGATGTGAAATGTCCATTAAGAACCATTCTTTTCCTCTATCTCTACTTCCCTTCAAACTAGCGGGTTTCGACATAGTCCTAGGCATGGACTGGTTATCCCGTAATCAGGCCCAAATCATTTGCGGCAAGAGGCATATAGTGCTAAAGACTCCGAGTGGTGAATCGCTTACCATTCGAGGAGACACGCAGTACGGGTTACCCGAGGACGTATCTATGCTCAAGGCTTCAAGGTGTTTGAACAGAGGCTGCGTAATTTACATGGCTCAGGTGATAGTAGAAGAACCTAAGCCGAAGATCGAGGATCTTCCTGTCATTTCTGAATACCCCGAGGTTTTTCCTGAAGAACTACCTGGTTTGCCACCAGATAGACAAGTGGAGTTCAGAATAGACATCATTCCTGGAGCAGCTCCGATAGCAAGAGCACCTTACCGGCTAGCTCCAACGGAAATGAAAGAACTGAGGACCCAGTTGGATGAACTGCTGGCGAAGGGTTTTATCAGACCTAGTTCATCTCCCTGGGGAGCACCAGTCCTATTTGTAAAGAAGAAGGACGGATCGATGCGGTTGTGCATCGACTATCGAGAGCTAAATAAAGTTACCATAAAGAATAGGTATCCTTTGCCGAGGATCGATGATCTATTCGATCAGCTGCAAGGAGCAAGCTATTTCTCGAAGATCGACTTGAGGTCGGGCTATCATCAGCTAAGGGTCAGAGATGAGGATGTACATAAGACAGCATTTAGGACTCGCTATGGTCATTACGAGTTCCTAGTGATGCCTTTTGGGCTCACAAATGCACCGGCTGCGTTCATGGATCTCATGAATCGCGTCTGCAAGCCGTATTTGGATAAATTTGTCATAGTCTTCATCGACGATATCCTTATATATTCCAAGAACCAAGCTGAACACGAGAAGCACCTCCGTTGCATTCTCGAATTACTACAGCGTGAGAAACTCTACGCCAAATTCTCGAAATGTGAATTCTGGCTACGAGAGGTTCAGTTTTTAGGTCACGTTGTGAGTGAGCGTGGTATCCAAGTGGATCCCGCTAAGGTAGAGGCGGTCATGAACTGGCGAGAGCCAAAGACGCCTACCGAAATCCGTAGTTTCCTGGGGTTAGCAGGGTACTACAGGAGGTTTATTGAGAATTTTTCGAGGATTGCTGCGCCCTTGACCTCATTGACCAAGAAGAAGGAAAAGTTTATTTGGGGCCCAAAGCAGCAAGAGTCCTTCGAAATATTGAAGCAAAAGCTAAGCAACGCACCTGTGCTGACATTACCGGAAGGTACAGATGAATTCGTAGTTTACTGCGATGCATCACACACGGGCATGGGGTGTGTGCTTATGCAGAAGGGCAAGGTGATTGCCTATGCTTCAAGGCAATTAAAGGTGCACGAAAAGAATTACACCACCCATGATTTGGAGTTGGGTGCCGTTGTATTTGCACTAAAATTGTGGAGGCATTACCTTTATGGTATTAAATTTGTGATTTATTCTGATCACAAAAGCCTCCAGCACCTGTTCAACCAGAAGGAGTTGAACATGAGGCAGCGCCGTTGGATGGAAACCTTGAATGACTATGATTGCGAGATCAGGTACCATCCCGGCAAAGCGAATGTGGTCGCTGATGCCTTAAGCAGGAAAGAAAGGGTAAAACCTATACGAATCAATGCCAAGAGCATTGAGGTCAAGAACAATTTAATTGAAAGGATTTTAGCTGCACAGCGAGAGGCTGTGTTGGAAGCTAATTATCCTAATGAAAAGTTAGGAGTAACTGAGGAGCAGTTGACTCTTAGCAAGGATGGAATCCTTAGACTGAACGGACGTATATGGGTTCCGATTTATGGAGGACTACGAGATGTTATCCTCCAGGAAGCCCATAGTTCCAAATATTCTGTCCATCCTGGTGCAGATAAAATGTACCAAGACTTAAAGGCAAACTATTGGTGGATAGGCTTGAAAAAGTCTGTGGCCGCCCACGTAGCAAAGTGCTTGACTTGTGCTCAAGTCAAAGCCGAGCACCAAAAGCTGTCTGGCTTGCTACAACAGCCTGAACTTCCCGAGTGGAAGTGGGAATGCGTAACTATGGACTTCATAACCAAGTTACCCAAAACCAGGAAAGGAAACGATACAATATGGGTCATAGTCGATAGGCTGACTAAATCAGCTCATTTTCTACCCATCAAGGAGACGTATAGCTCCGATATGTTAGCCCAACTTTATGTTGATAAGATTGTAGCCTTACACGGCATACCTGTGTCTATTATCTCCGACCGGGATACTAGATACACGTCTCACTTCTGGAAGAGTTTCCAGCAATCTCTGGGCACGCGTTTGAACTTCAGTACGGCTTACCATCCACAGACAGACGGTCAAAGTGAGCGTACTATACAGACGTTAGAAGACATGCTTCGTGCATGTGCGATCGATTTAGGTGGTAACTGGGATAAGAATCTACCCCTAATCGAATTCTCCTACAATAATAGCTACCATACCAGCATAAAGGCTGCGCCTTTCGAGGCATTATACGGTAGGAAATGTAGATCGCCTGTTTGTTGGGCGGAAGTAGGAGAGGTCCAATTATCGGGACCAGAGATAGTTTTCCAGACGACGGACAAGATTGTCCAGATTCGGGAACGTCTCAAGGCTGCCCGTGACAGGCAGAAAAGCTACGCCGATCCAAAACGTAAGGATCTTCACTTCGAAGTAGGTGAGAAGGTGTTGCTTAAAGTATCGCCCTGGAAGGGGGTGATGCGTTTCGGCAAGAAGGGCAAGCTGAGTCCGAGGTACATAGGACCTTTTGAGGTCATTGAACGGGTCGGGTCAGTTGCCTATAAGTTGAACTTGCCTGAAGAACTCAATGGAATTCACAACGTATTCCACATCTGCAATCTCAAAAAGTGCTTCGCCGATGAATCATTGGTGATTCCACACACAGATGTGCATATAGATGAGAGCTTAAAGTTTGTAGAAAAACCTTTGTCGATTGAAGATCGACAGGTGAAGAAGCTTCGAAGAAAGCACGTACCGATTGTAAAAGTCAAATGGGATGCTCGTAGAGGTCCCGAATATACGTGGGAAGTCGAAGACACAATGAAAGAAAAATACCCCTATTTATTTGAGTAAATCTCGGGTCGAGATTTATTTTAAGGGGGTGAGGATGTAACACCTCGAATTTTTGTGTCCAATGATGTGTTAACACATGTCGTTTGATTACACGTGGCATCTATAATAAATAAAGGACTAAATTTGACGAACCTTGAAAGTATGTAAATTCGAGGGTTATAAATGTTAACAAAGGGTGAAATACTGTATAGTCACCCTAAATGATGCTCATACCTTCAAACGAATAAATCATAGATCGTACGGAAGCGAAACGCGGAAGAAAGTGAGGGATTACAAACCACAGGGGTTAACTGTGTCAACATGTTTAATTATACCTCTGAGTGACCCTTTAACATTCCCAAGATTTGTAACAGTATTATACGCTCACTAGAACATATTGTATAAATTCCGCGAAGTTCCGTTTTAAAACGAGAAAATTATGATCGAATTCATGTGAGAAGGGTTAAAAGCGTCAACAGTGAAAGTTAAGGCTTTTCGAATAATTAATAAATTAACCGGGGATTTAATAATGCGGGTAAATAACACGAGGTCCTTAGTTGTAATTAACCGAGGGCCAAACCGCAAAGTTACCCCTTCAAACCCGAAAGGTCAGGTAAATCATTACGAAAGATTTCGTTATTAATTACCAGATTCTGATAATCATTACAAAAGATTTAAAAATCCTGGAATTTTAACCTCTCGCGACCCGCGTAAAGGATTGGGTTAAGTTGAGGCGGGCCGCGAGCCACCTCTTAACCGCGTCTGATCTTTACATATCAGGCGGCCCGCGTAAAAGCAGCATGGATTCTCCATGCGGGTCGCGTGGGACTCCCAGATGCAGAAACCTTGTATTCTTATGCCTTTTGAGCTTGTGAACGATCAAAACACCAATTAATGAAGCATGGGCACCCCCTACTCGACCCATAGCTCTATGGGACACCTGCCCATCATCCATACTCCTCTGTAATGTGAGTTGTAATGATCTCATGGCAATTTGAACACTATAAATAAGCACATTTGGTTCATAACATTCACACAACTCAAAAACACTCAACTGATCATTCTAAGAAGCTCTCAAGCTTTCTTCTCTGCTCTCTAAGCAAGTTACAACTTCTGTAAGTCGTTCAAATCCATTTTGGACTTATATTTCCATAGATTTAGCTTATAAACTCAACCGTCGTAACTAACGGTTGTCATAACGATAATTCACAAATGGTCCAGTGAATTGTCGGATCAAAAGTAGTTTTGAGTTGGTATTTATGTGGGTAATAAACCCCTAAAAGGGTTCCCTCTGATCACCACTCTAACTATGTCAAATGTTGAGTCAAACGTGCACTTAAAAAGTCAACAGGAGGTCATTTTGCCGTTTTATACATAATCTGTAATGTACATGTTATGAAACCTGATTTGATGTTCATAAAACATGATATTAAGCATATAAACTTGTTTGCGCTCGTTTGAATCGACCGTTTGCTATATGGACCTGGTTCGGGGCCGAATGTCGCAAAGTTTGACTTTTGCTTTGACTTCAGTTCTGACCCGTTTTCGTGAGGTATAGATATGCCTTAGGACTCTCTTAGGACCAGGTTACATGATGGTATAAACCTCTGTGATCGGTTCATGAGTTATCCGAGTCTTTTGCACATTTCCGTTAATCGCCTAAAAGTTGACCGTAACGCCATTTTGAAAATGAAACGAGTATTTCGGACACGTGAACGGACCAGAACCTTGCTTATTAAATTATAAGCATGTCCTTAAAGTTTCACGTCAATCCGAGGTCTAGAATGAGAGTTATGCTAAATAGCGCAATTAAAGTAAACTTTTGTAATAAACGGCGCAATTAGCATAACGCCTATCTAAACCAAGATTTCGTCACCAAAACTTTTACCCACTGTATTAAAATAATATTTTGGGAATTGTAAAGATTTTTAATAATTTTTACCTCGCTCATAACCTGCGGTTATGGCTACGGTTCGGTAAATACCGAATATGCCCTTTTCGGCCAAAACTTGAGTTCTACAAGGTCTTTTGACCCGATTCCAGTTGCTACCGATTTTAAATAATAAATAAAGTATTTTAGACTTTATAAACTGTTCGGGAAACTCAGATTTCCTGTAGAACTCGAAAAGCTCTTTAAAAGTCTTTAAAATGACCGGAAACCCCCTACGGGGCATAATATTAACTTAAACTCGTTACGGGCATCACGGAAGGTATCCTACTGATACCACAACCTCTTTAAGGCATATTGACTTAGGAAATAGGCGTAAGACTCTCATGGTTAACCGTTTCGCCTATTGCGCGCACGGTTCGGCTTATGAAACTAGTTTTCATAATTTAGCCGATACGGGTCAAATTATATTATTTGAACCCCAAAATCCAGAGCGTGAACCATAAACCCATATAAAACAAGTCTCTGAACTTGTTGGGTCAGAATCACACTCCATTCTCGGTTTTCGCCTTTTCGCGTGAGTAAACCGTATTCACGTATCGGAACCAACCGGTCTAGGCTACGGCCATTATAAAGACTCGTTAGGATTCTAAGAAGTTAATTAAAACCTTCGTTCCAGATTAGGAGCCCAGTAAAAGCTATCGGTGATTTAATCAAATTAAGGAAATATACTTGCAAAGGTAAATACTTTAACTTATTTCCCCTATACGGGCGTGGGTTACGGTATGATAATACTGCTTGATTGAGCATTATATTTTTCCATCGCTTAGGTGGTTAATTAAATAATATGATCGGCTCATTTAAACAGTTTTGTTTCTTAAAAGCCTTTGGGGGTTTAATGACCGTTGTCCCGGATATCCTTGGCATCATTCTACGAAATGGCCACGACCATCGACATCCCGGTGTAGGCGTACACCCGGTATATATTGTCGACATTAAATTAAAAGACGTAGCCATTGGTTTTTATACTACGGTTTTACGCAATGTGGTGTGTCTATAAATCTTTAACCCGGCACGACCCGGGCTACTGAACACATAAAAGAACATGTAAAACGTTCACAAGATTATTATGATTTTCCCAAGTTATAAAAGAGTTTGTGCCTTGTGCATTCAAATCAATTCTTAACTAACATTTTCAAATGTGTCAGTTGAACGTATTTACCAGTGTAAACTGACGTATTTTCCCCAAAAGATTAAGTGCAGGTACTATACGAAATGGGCTGGTAATAGCTTCCTAGGCATCACGAATAGTCTCGCAAACTCGATGCCGTATCTGAATGAACAATATTTTATTATTATTTTGATCCGCTGTGGATACATTCGACTTCTGTAATACATTTGATATTATCACCAGAGGTTGAAGTATATATTTATCTTTAAAGCTTCCGCTGTGCATTCATATAATTGTGTGGTTTGACTATATTGTTGCCAACATCGTCACGGTAATCCCCCACCGGGCCCACCGGTGATACACGTGGAAATCGGGGTGTGACAGTTTTCTTCAAAAAAGCTGAAGAACACGTTGATCGGGTGTTTGAATCATTGATTGGTGACGAAAATCGCACTATAATGTAGTGATTATTGAGATAGAAAGTGAAGAAATGGTTGAAGATGGTGGGTTTTGAAAATGGTGGGTTTTGATGTTACCGGAAAGAAGAAGGAAGAAGAAAATGATATGATTGACTAAAATAACCTTCTTCTTTATTTTAAATTTTGTCACATGTCATAATCTTATTGCTTCCTACACTTCCAAGCCAAAATAAACTTACTATTTGATCTTTTCTCATAAACTCTATGTATAAACAAATCATAATTAATGTTACTAGGTGCATTTTAATCTCATAATATTTCACCCATGTAACTAAACCTTCTTTACCTAAACTTTAATCTTATACATGTCGATTAATTTTTTCCTTAAGACTATACGGTGTGGTGGTGTGGAGGCCTCAACCACGCCGGAACACCATCCCGAGCTCAACGTTGTTGATGGCATGGGAGAGGGGGCGAGAGTTTTTCCATTGGCGTGGTGGAGCTGATAACAATTACGTGGGTAATGGTGATTGGTTGTATATGTTTTATTTTTAGTTTAACGTATTTGTTTTATTTTTATATATATAAAAGAGTATGCTATGTGTCACACCACACCACTCTTCCACGCCCTATCCCATCCCGCGCCTTTTGGCTCCCCGCCACTTTTCTTACATGTGCTGACGTGGCTGTCACGTAGCCTTTTATGCCCTCCACACCAGTGGCGGACCCAAGATTTTTTTCCACTGGGGTCCATTTTTTCGGTGTTAAGATTTTTCACAACTAAAAGTTAGAATTTTCAGGTCGTTCATTTGGGTTGGGTCAAGGAACATAGCAAAATATAGCATCAAAATAACAATATATGACCATTTCTTATTAGAGAATAGGATAGCCCATATTCACATACCACATATTGTTGTAATGTGGTCACTACATGTAAGACAATTTTATAAATTTTTTTGCAAACGTATAAACTTGTTCTTTTTATTTTTAAGTTTTTTACATCCATATGATTTATAATTAAACACGAAAATGAAGAACCATTTAATAGACATGCAATCAGCCAAACACTACATTATCAAATAGTAGTGATTAACAAGTTGCTTGGATGTGTTAAGTAAAATGGCACATCATCGACTTAATTAGTTGCACTCTAAAACAAAGAACTACCTAAACATCACCATTACTTAAAATTACTTCAAATTTTTGTAATTTTTTTTTGTGAAGGCCACTGTACATTAAAAGCAACTCTGAAAGCATTCAAAGGATTTTAATTTATCCATTTAAAGAAGGAAAGTAGATGTAAAAAAATAAACCAAAAACAAAATTTAACCAGAAACCTGTTTGCTAGGAAACAAGGGGATTTACCACCAGAGGACTCGTACTTTTATTGTTATGGCGTCCAACTAATTTTTCTTATGAGGTCCTTGAGAAATTAAACATACCGAATCTACTAAATTTTTAAAAAGTGTTAACTGTCATTTTCCTCGCTGTGGTTTGTATACTTTTGTCATTTTAGGCTAATTATCAAAATTGCATCATTTTTCTCCCTGACATACTGGAAACACGCCATTTCAATCCAAAAAACTAACACTAGTTAGAATAACTCAGTTAACTCAGGGTTTACATAGTTTTTTATTTTCATTTTACCTATGAAGTTTATTTTAACACCTAAAGTCTAAAAAAATGAAAATAAAAACTATGTAAAATAACCATTCTACCCCTGAGCTAACTGAGTTATTCTAACTGAGGTTAATTTTTTGGACTTAAATGACACGTTTCTGGTATATCAGAGAGAAAAATGATACAATTTTAAAAATTGACTAGAAATTGCAAAAGTAAACAAACCACATAGATGAAAATGGAAGTTAACTCTTTTAAAAAGAACATCGATTCACACTTTAAGTAATTTGGTACACATTCAACCTGATTTTTATTTTGTATGAACTATTTCAACTAAATATTAAAGCCACCCAACTACCAAAGTAGACTTTTGTTTTTAACTAAGGACATGTTTGGCTAAGCTTTTTGAAAAAAGCTTATTGACTTATTGGCTTTTTGAAAAGTCAGTATGAAGTGACTTTTTGGAAAAGTCACTTTTTCCTCTCACATACACCCTCAATGTCAAACACCATTTTAGAGCTTATAACTTTTCAAAAAGCCAATAAGTCAATAAGTTGTTTCAAAAAGCTTAGCCAAACATGCCCTAAATCAGTAGAAAAAAAGGGAATCCAGCAGTAAATCAGAAGATTAGAAAACAAGAAAAGGGAAACCATGAAACCTGCAACTCTGCAACCAAGAAAAAGAAAAAGGGTGTGAACTTTGAAGAAGAAGAAGAAGAAGAGAAGATGATTTCAAATCTGAGTGTGTTATTCTGTGTCATCTGGGCTATTACACTTCTTTATGGCGAGAAGTTTGCTTTTTACTGGACCTGCTCATGGCCGGTAATTTCATCTTCTTTACTGTTTGCTTTTTGCAGCTTAAATTTGTTCTTGATTTAAAGGATGCATCTTTATATGGTATGATCTTGATTCTTGTATGGTAGATTTGGGTACCTAAATCAACTGACTTTTTTAACTTCAAATCTATTCAAGATTTTACTTCTAAATCTGACTCTTGTTCTAAACATAATTCTACACCATGCTAGTTTAGACAGACTTTAGATGCAAGTAACATGACTAGTTTCAACTTCAAATGGGAAACCCATTCAAGATTTGACTTGTAAATTAGAGGATTGTTATAAGTTTACCCTAAATTGTTTCTAAATATGTGGCACTTATTGCATGTAGAGAGAGATCCAAGTGGTTCATTAAAAAGTCACCAACTTATATGCAACTATAAATAGACTAGTCCAGATGTGGGTTTATTTTTCCCAGAGCCTGTTACCTCACGGGACCCAATCGATACCCTGCTAACCAATGAGATCAAGTTGGTCTAGTGGCACTAGGTGTTTATCACCACCAAAGTGGTGCGGGTGAAGTCCCACAAAGTTGAGAATAGGTGTAGATTATAAGGAGTAGATTTTAGGGGATGTGTTTTTCGCCGTCCAAATCAAATCATTCTAAAAAGCTTTTACCCGAAAAATATATATAGATATATTCTAAAAAAGTTTTAGATTTTATATGTGAATCTTGGTCTTTATCCTGTTTTTAAGGAAAGTTAAAAGGATTATCTTAGTCTTAGCTATCTTTTTGTTGACAGGAAATTAACTAAGTGTCCCATTTTAGGCATTAATTTCGAAAAGTCAAAGTTAGTATGGAAATAACAAATCTTCCTACAAAGAAGGAAGTTAGATACTTAGATATGAGAAAGTGTGAACCTTGGCTGTTCCAAACCAACCTTAAATGGTTTGAGCCAATCCAGCAATACTAATTACACACTAGTAGTTGATGATCATATGTTAAAACATAGGTTTATATAAACTTTATATAATATCCATCAACGAATCACTTAGGAGATTGAGAGTTAACAAAGCAAGGTGTGATGTCTAAGGGGGAGCTTGTAACACCCATCATATAATTCTTAGGACCAAGTTTTTTTTACATTTGACTTTTGAGTCAATTACTATGGAAGACTTTTAGATGCATATTTAAGATTCTTCTTTACATCTAAACATTTGGTATTACCAAGTACAAGTTTGTTTTACCAAAAAGAGGTGTACAAAGCTAAATCAATAGCCAGCCAATGATCCAAGTTGCTTGTTAAAGAACGTACAAAAGATATAACAAGCAAAACCAAGATCTTCTAATCCTCAAGGGCCTCTTACCAAGGGCGTAGCTTTGTGGGGGCGGGAGGGGGCGGCCGACCTCCCGAACTTTTCGCTCAGTAGTGGAGGGTATGTAGTTTTCGTATAGAAATTTTTGGGTATATACGTTTTTGACCCCCCGGTTTTATAGAAATTTTTGGTATATACGTTTTCGACCCCCCGGTCGAAAATCTCAAGCTTCGCCACTGCCTCTTACTAGGTGAAACTTTTATTGGATATTGTATACATGGTTTTTAATGGTTCCAATTTATCTTTAAAAAATGGCACAATCAGTCCCTCCTCTTACTAAAATTTCACCAGGCGCAATTTATCAAAATGCATGAACGTCACACGACTATGTAAACCAATTCACATAGCCTTCTGCTACAAAATTTTCCATTTCTAAATTTTACAGCATACTGCACGACTATGTAGAAGAAAGTCGCATAGCCACATGCTACCTTTCCCTTAGAAAATTTCCATTAGTGGCACGACCATGTACTCGAAAACCACATAACCGTGTTCTACCAACTTTCAGCCTCAACTTTTATTCAAAATCACACGACTATGTTTAGAACATCACGTAGCCGTGTGTCCACCTTCAAGATAATCTATGTGAATTCATTAAGTTACATGCAAACGATGTCGACATCTTTACTATTTTAGTGGACTCATTTTCTCGTTTGTATGTTTAGATGGAAACAACAGATAATCCTGCTGATTATGTGAAAATTGCAGTGGTGACAGATCCACAGGTATTCGTCATTTGAAAAAAAAAAAAAAAAAAAAAAAAAAAACTGTAATTCAGATGTTTCTCCATTTTGTTTTACATAATTTCCCCGTTCTTAACAGCTCATGGATAGAACATCCCTCAGTCTAGCTCCCAAATCATTAGCCCTGGAGATTGTACAATTCTATACCGACATCTTCATGCGCAGAGCGATGCTGGCTTCCGTCATGCCCCTTAAACCGGATATGGTTTTGTTTTTGGGTGATTATTTTGACGGTGGTCCCGTTCTTTCTGATGAAGAGTAAGGCAAAAAAGTATATTTTTTTTTGTTGTAAATATATTTACTTTAGAGTAAAATGCCATTTTCGTCCCTGAGGTTTGGATACTTTTGCGACTTTCGTCTAAAGGTTTGTTTTTCCGTATCTGGATCCAAAAGGTTTGAAATCTTGCCATTTTCATCCGGCTCTTTAACTCCATCCATTTTCTCCGTTAAGTCAGGGGTATTTCCGTTTTTTTGTTAACTTAAAGGGCAATTCGGTCTTTTTCAGCGGTATTCAGTCTTTTACATAAAGTGAAAAAGATTGAATTGCCCTTTCAGTTAACAAAAAAGACGAAAATACCCCTGACTTAACGTAGAAAATTGGATGGAGTTAACGAGCTGGATGAAATGGCAAGATTTCAAACCTTTTGGATTTAGATGCGAAAAACAAACCTTTGGACGAAAGTCTCAAAAGTAGCCAAACCTCAGGGACAAAAATGGCATTTTACTCAAATATTACTTTATGATGTTAAAGATTAATTTTTGTTTGGTGTTACAGGTGGCAGGATTCTTTGAATCGTTTTAGGCATATTTTTGACATTAAGACACTCGAAAGAGTTACAAATAATCGAGTATACTTCCTCTCGGGAAACCATGACATCGGTTATGCAGCATATCACTCTCACAAGCCCGAGGTATATTTATGTTTTGATATGATAACGGACGATTATTGTATTATTTTTATGACGTGTTGCCATTTATAACTTGTTTTCGTTGTCTTTTGAATTAAATACAGGTAATTAGCCGCTACGAAAAGGTATTTGGTTCAAGAAACTATCATTTTGGAGCAGGAGAAGTGGAATTTGTTGCTGTCGATGCCCAAACACTGGATGGTAAATAAGTTTTCAGTTATTAAACTTCATTTTTCTATAGTTATAAAGCGTAAAAAAATAAATAAAAGAACAAATAGTGATGATGTGTTATCCACAGGTCATCGACTACAAAGCCAGACCTCTGCTTCGTGGACTTTTGTTAATAACGTGTCTAGGGGTATGTAACACACGTTTTCATGTTTATCTAATTCGCAGTTTTCAGTAGGCTTGTAAACGAACGGAACATTCATGAACTGTTTGTGAACTTGTTCTGCGAACGAACATGAACACAATTTTTTTTTTCATTTAATTAAACGAACGAACGTGAAAACATGATTTGTTCGTTCATTTATGTTCGTGAACGTCCATTTATATTCGTTTATTTACATTTGTTTGTTTATGTTCGTTGGTTTAGTTACATTTGTTCATGTTCGTTTCATTTTAAATACATAAGTAGTTATGTTTATATAAATATTAAACATAAAAGGAACCTTCTAACTACTTATATAAATACAACTAATTGGTAGTTGGTTTTCTAGTAATAAAAATGAGTTTTCCAATGGAATTTGCGTAATTATTAATTAATCGCTAATTTATATAAAAAAAAAAACTTAGTTTATGTTCGTTTATGTTTAGTCAGTTATGTTCATTTGTTTTCATTTACGTTTTTTCAATACTGTTCGTTTGTGTTGTTTATTGTTTGTAAAATTATGTTCATTTAAGTCTGTTTGTTTATGTTCATTTACGTTCGTGAACTGTTCGTTTAGGTTTTAAACGAACGAACGAACACGAACATGCCCATTCTCTTAATAAACAAACATGAAAAAAAGGTGTTCGATTATATGTTCGTGTTTGGATGTTCGTGTTCGTTCGGTTTGTTTACAGGCCTAGTTTTTAGTTGTATATGTAATAATATGATTAAAATTTATATAGATTCCCTTTCACCTCCAAGGGTGTTATTAACACATATACCACTCTATCGACCTGACTGGACTTCATGTGGTTCCAAACGTTCTTCACCGATTATAAATCAGGTTTTGCTTTTTGCATTTCATCCAATTCTCACTTCCTATGCATTTTTTTTTTTGCTCAAATTAACCTCATTTTTTCATGTTCAGAGAATTTCTCGTGCTACCGGTGATCATGAAATAATGTATCAAAATTATCTTACAGAAGAAACATCAAACAAATTATTGGATTCCGTCAAACCCGTATGTTCTCTCTTCATTCCCGTAAAAACTGAATCTTGATTGATGGAAATTATGTCAAATAAAACAGCTGAGGGTATAAACGTAAATTAACAGGTACTCGTTTTGTCGGGTCATGATCATGATCAGTGTACTGTAACTCATAGAGCCAAACATGGGGCTGTAGTAGAGGTAATGTATATGATATATCTCAATCTTAGTATATACATGTTCTCTTCAGATTTTAGGCTGGAGGGTGTGGCTAGGGGCTTTATCACCGCCACCTCAGCGCCACATCACCGCCACGTCACACAAGGGCTTTAAAGCCCCCTCCTTTAACTTGAAGGGTGTGGCTAGGGGCTTTATAGCGCCCCCCTTCAAAGCCAATCAAATTCGATGGACCCCCCTTTCTTCCGTTACCATCTTGGCGAGCTACCTTTAGCCCCCCCCCCCCCCCCCCCCCCCCCCCCCCCCTTAAAGATGATGGTATGGGTGATGGAGCCCCACCGGCGCCATTGAAGGTGAGGTGGCAGGGATGGCGCCTCCACACCCTCCAGCCTTATAATGTCTTGTTTTTTATTTTATTTTTTAATTTTGTGTAGCATACGCTAGGGACGATTAGCTGGCAACAGGGAAACTTGTATCCGTCTTTCATGTTACTAACGGCAAGTAAACTTTCGGTTTCAAACGCAAGTAATGCCGTATCAACTCGCCTGTGTTTACTTCCTGCACAGATCTTCATTTATATATGGTAACATATGTTTTTTTTTAGTAAAGTACACGGATGGTCCCTATGGTTTAACGAAATTTTGGATTTGGTCCCTAGCTTTCTAAAAGTACATGGATGGTCCCGGTGGTGTACACTTTGTAACGCATTTAGTCCCCAACTTTGCCAAAACTCACATGGATGGTCCTTGTGGTTTGCATTTTGTAACGCATTTAGTCCCCAACTTTGCCAAAACTCACATGGATGGTCCTTGTGGTTTGCACTTTGTAACGCATTTAGTCCCTAACTTTGACCTGCTGAAACCTTTAAATTTGTTGGCTGGGGACTAAATGCGTTACAAAGTACAAACCACAAGGACCATCCATGTACTTTTGGAAAGCTAGGGACCAAATTTAAAATTTTGGTAAACCACACGGACCATCCGTGTACTTTACCCCTTTTGTTCTCTAGTAAAAATCAGCGTTGGCGAAGCTTTATTGGGGCCCGGGATCCCCCCCCCCCTGATTTTTCACTCGTAGTGTTAATTTTACCGAAAATTTCCGAATTCTTTTTCGTGTAAAATATTGAATTTTTAAGAGTCCGGCCCCCACCGATTCGGATTTTGAGAGTCTGGCCCCCACTGAGTTTTCGTTAAAGCTCCGCCACTTGAGAATTAGTCATTAGTGTATACTAATTTGGTGAAAATTTCAGGTATATCTTGTTATTTGTGGTTACTCTTGTTGTGATTCTTGTATGGCCAACGAACGGGTTGAACATTCACCTACATATCGGTGAAAATATGCGTAACATTCTTGGCTTTTTCAAAAGTAACGCTAAAGAAAAAGACGAAGATGAAAACTGTGAATATGAGATGGTTTGGGATGCAGAAGGGTCAATGCATTTAATCAAAAAACCGAAAAAGATCGTTCCTTCACATTCAACTGAGAGGGTAGAAAGGTAATATTCTTAAAAAAATGCGATCCGATGTCAGTTTGTAGTAAAAGTTGTGTTTGATTTTGTTTTTTGTGTTTCAGGGGGAATGCTACGCTGCGGTCAGCAGCTAAAAAGCAGACAGTGCAGGAGGTTAATCTTGTAATGCCGCAAGATGCAAGTGGCCAACCGGGACCCGATGCGGGTGCAAGATTGGGACAGGTCAAAGCCAACAAGTCAACTGTTAGATTTGTTATCAGGAGGTTGGTTCGGGTTTTCCAAGTGTTATCGGTTGTTGCTGCAGTTAATGTGCCTATATATATAATGTTGCTGTTCGCGGATTGGATCGATAAATGATGTTAGAAAAGAATACTTACATGTTGTAGAACTGTTGTTGTTGTTGTTCAAGTTTTGATTGAAAATGTACTTACTAATGTAGATTCTTGCATTACACATGTTATAAAATCATATTAACTAGAATTTTGACCCTTGCCGCATGCTGTGGTGGCAACACCGCCTTTGAGACTTCGTTACTTGCGTAACGATGATGACATTAACATGTGATGCCTGCACATGACGTTGCACGTTTTTGACTTTGTTACATGTTACGTTCGTGACATTAACGTCAATAGACATAGATAAAAAAAGGGTATAATGTCTCAGTATGTTGGGGTGTAAAGTCGTAAAAGTAATTTAGACAACGTTCTAAAGTCGTAAAAGTAATTTAGACATTAACATGGTTATGCATATATAAAAAGACGTATAAAAATGTGTTACACGTTACGGTGTGAAGTCGTAAAGTAATTTAAATAAAATGAGGTGTCAAGTTATTAAGTAGAAAACGTTGGCGGGTGAAAGTTGCCAATTACCAAAAGTTATAAGTGAATATGTAACTTACTTAAAGATGAGGGTTAATAGTGTTTCATGTCAGAAGTTTAAGGTTATGAAGTGAAAAAACCAAGGCCAATGGATTAAAAATGACATTTGTGAAAGTTGAAGGGCTACTTTGTCGGTGGGAAACCCCACCGGGCACCGACCATTGTTTTTAAGATGTATATAAATAAGGTATATTGGATTTAAATAACCCAAACTTTCATCAATTGGCCGATAACACTCCCAACTTTTGATTTGTACACCAGCACTCCTAGCTTTCAACTTCTTGGCCGATAACACTCCTAACTAACCGAACCCTAACCCAGTTAGTTTTTGCTGACGTAGCCATTTTTGCTGACATGGCATATGACGTGGCAGTTGATGTGGCATTTTTGATGACGTGACAGCTGACGTGGCATTTTTGATGGCGTGGCAGCTGATGTGGTAGCTGACATGGCACTTTTTTATGACGTCGCAGCTGACATCAACTAACTGTGTTAGGGTTCTGTTAGTTAGGGAGTGTTATCGGCCAATAAGTTGAAAGTTGAGAGTGCTCGTATATGAATCGAAAGTTGGAAGTCTTATCGGCCAATTGATAAAAGTTATGGTTATTTAAATCCAATATCACTGTAAATAAATGTCCATTTTTTATGTCATCTGTCATAGACTTTTGCCTTTCATTCACAAATTTGAAGAATAACAAACAAATATAACATCCAAGTCACTAAAGATATATTTTACTAGAATTTTTCATCATACAATTTAGATAACATTTAAGATCTACATATCTTAAACAAACAAAACATGTAAATAGTTTAACTTCTCACTCAAGCAACCAACTTGATGTCAGACTCTTCATTCTGGCATTGTTTCTTGATGTCCAAGATTCCGGTCCACAAAAAACTTTCCAACTCTCTCTCAAAAACCCAAAGGGAACTTTCTTTGATAAAGAAAAGTAGAAAAATGAAAAGAAAGATGTAAAAATTGTGTATCCGAGACCACGATAAATTGGACAAAGCAAGTAGTAAAAAACTATAACGAGGCTTTCGTACGCAATAATAATAATAATGTAACGGGTCAGAAAAGGTATGTTAAGCATATATGTAATGTAAATGTGTTTAGTAAAACGAAAAACGAGAACGTGTGCTAATGCTAATCGTCGCCGTGGATGTACCAGCATAGAAGCATGGTGGCACAACGACGAAGGATATATATACGCCCACGCTGTTGTTTAACCAATGAAGCACACTTTCTCTTTGAATGACCAACTTTAAATGCCATTGTAAAAAAAAGTTGGATGATGAGTTTGAAAAGGAGAAGATGTATTTATAGACCAAAAAAAAAAAAGATTTAGATGTTATGAATGATGATAGAAATCTGGTTACTTGTACTGTACAAGTTGTGTTGATGGTGAAGTAAAATATGAGGATGTTGTAATAGGGACAAAACAAGTAGGAACATGGTTGTCGGCTTATTTGCATTGACTAGCAGGCAGTTATGTTTAAGTTACATATATTTAATTATTATTTAGTTTTGGGATGTTGTGTCATTGGAACATAATCCTTAAATTATGTAAAATAGAATCTGAAGCATCAAGCCAGCCACTTTGGAGTCTGGAGTCAATCTTGATCTGATCATGTGTTCTTGGGTTATTGGGCAACATTGGGTTACTTTGATTTGGAAGATGATTTTTAACGGTAAGGATAAGATTTGATTCCATTTAGTTATAGGCTGCTATATATTCTTACCCTTTTACAAGATCTTATTGAAAATTTGGGGTTTGATTGCATTGCATGTGGCTAGTGGGAGGTGATCACATAAATGTATCTAAGGGGACTAGGGGTGGTTCACTAGTGATGGAATTTCATCACTCTCACTATCCAATCAAGTAATGCCATGTCATCAATCCAATTTCCATCACTAGTGATAGAAATATAGGAGGGGTGGAATCACTAGTGATGGAATTCTATACTCCCAAATTTTTTAATTTTTATTTTATAAAATTCTGCCATAAGAGGACACGTGTTGTACCCAACAACACCCAATATTCTTCCATATTACACGTGTGCGGCAGATGGTGTGCAACATGCAGATGGTGTGCGGCAGCTTTATGCATTCAACATATACAACAACGCGTTATACAATTAACGCGTTTAAAATTCCACGCGTTATCATGGGGGCGGCGGCGGTGTGCTCGGGGGTGATCACGCGTGCTCGGGAGTCCATAACGGACCGCCCCGAGTCCTCTAACTTGACACCAATTGTAAGTCAGCAATTGTGTTTAGCAAAATAGAAAACATGATGTTGCATTGTTGCGTGTAATAGTGTTTGGTGCGCTTTTTACACATGGCCTTTTTTAAGGCCTCTGTGTAACACTAGGGACCAAATGTATTCAAATTCACTTCCTAACAAACGTCTACAATATCTCATACAAGTTTAACAAGAATCACTACGACATCTCACACATTGGTTGGGACTGAACACACCGTAGGATGGTGGTGGCGTCGCTGTAGAGGTTGGTTTGGCAACAAAACACAAGCGATGGAGTTAGATATAGGGTTGAAGCATGGCAAAAGACGACATACGACCAATAACTAGCGACGTGGGTTCGATCCAGCTGCGAGTGGTGGTCGGGTTCGTAAAGGAGAAGAAGGTAGGGAAATAGATGGAATTTGAGCACTTACGGACACTTTAAAAGTTATTAAAGGATTACTAAGGGGTAGTTAAAAATAGGATAGGTGGTATAATTTTAATACTCTAAATTTCCCGATGCTTTAGATTATTTTTGGTTGTATCCAGTGTTCTCTAGCTTCTGCCCACCTTTATTATTAATAATAATAAACTTTCACCGACAAAAAGGTAAAAAAAATTGAAGGTCGTCGGTAATCAATAGATCCATCATAAGAGTATCTCCAACGATGCGGTTCGTTGGAGAGTCTGCTCAACGGACCAAGCCACAAGCGGATGAGTTCATTGGAGGCGGGTGACTAGGCAGGTCCGGCGGAGGGTGGTCTGCTCAAGCGGACGAGCATTGGACCGTTGCACATTAAAAAAAAGGTTAACGACTAGTTTTTTTTAAATAAATAAATAATTAACATTTAACCCAACCCATTCACTATATACACACATTTATATTATACATCTCACACAAATATGCACTCTCAACCCCCACTTCCAATTTATCAATTCCACATTCCATTTTAATCACAATGAGCTCAAGTGACAAAGAGATCGCGCTTCGCGCAACACCCACCTCCAGGCTCGTTGGCACATTATACAAGGTTCAACAAGGATTTGGAAGGCAAAAGTTATATCTGGTGTAATGTACGTGTACATAATACTACACAACACGGTCGTTGAAGACGAAGGATATATCGTATCAGACTAATATAATAATGAGGACAGTGATCTGCCGCCACCATCGACACATGGTCCGATTGACAACTTTGTTGAACGCTTCCAACGGCTTAAACATTTACGTGACAGGGATGTTCATCACATTCTTCGACACAATTTGACCAAGCACCTTTGGACATATAGACAGGTAGGACATGAGGAAGACGAAGATTAGTAGTTTTTTTATTACGTAGTTTGCTTTAGTGTTTTATTTTTTTTTCTTTTTATTATTAGGTTTGAAATGTGTCTTTTTTTTAATTGTTGTAAGTGTACCTTTTGAAATAAATTATCTTGTTAGGAATTTTATTTTTTCATGTTTATAAATAATTTAGTAATAAAAATAGTTATAAATATTAATGAAATAAAATAAAAATTGATTATACAAAATATATATAGTTTAGATAAAATGAAAAAAGTAGGTGATGAGATGGATAATGAGGTGGAGATTTAGAGTGATTTATTATTAAAGAAAAAAGTAAAAATTTAGAGTGATGATAATCTGAAATGAATTTAGAGCATTCACATCCAAAGAATCAAATTATGAGTGTGGTGTTTTTAAAATATAAAGAGTATAAAAAATGGTTGTGAGTGGAGGAGAGAGAAAATGTTACTGTTCATCTGTATATTTGGGGCAACACTGTTCACCCATTATAATTTTTTAATATATACTGAAAATGGTTGTGAGTGAAAGAGAGAGAAAAATGTAATGATAAAGGTATAAAAATATTATTTAATTGAAAAGGAGAGAGAAAAAGTATTTGTTTTTAGTGAAAATATATTGATATATGAGTTGTTTTTTAGTGGAATGTATATATAATTTTAGAGTGTTGAATGTGAATGCTCTTGCTAGTCTGAAGTTTAGAGTTAGTCAATTGTTGTACTCTTGTTGATACTCTAATAACAATTATGCCACAAAAAATTAACATCTCAAAATCATTCCATCCCACATCTGCCATGTTATGAATAGGGCTGTTCACGAGCCGAGCCGAACCGAGCGGACATTTGCTCGTGCTTGGCTCGTTTACAAACCGAACCGAGCAGAGCGGCTCATTTAGAACCGAGCCTCAAATCAAGCGAGCATTTTTCGAGCGGTAAAAATTTCGAGCGAGCGACGAGCGAAGTTCGAGCGATTTGGACAACCGTGTCACCCAATTTAAATTTTCTGAGAATGATAGTGACAATGTTGGGTAGCAAGTTTTTATGTCTTTAAAAACATGCACATTTCGTGGCATAATATTTTTCTTATGAATAACAATGTTGTGGCCAACGAGGCGATGATTATATTGCACGAACAATTACGTTGAGAGCTGGACACGATCGATTTAGGGTAACGACATGAAACATTCAGGCGATGAGCAGACTATCGTTTAACGGTTTATGGTTCAAGTTTTAGATTTGATATTAATTTTTTTATCGGTGTGGTTGGGCTAGTACGTATAGATATAGTTGTAAATTTGTATATAGTGGACCAAAATCTAATAGAGTGGTGCATATAAAACTTTAAATTTAATTTATATTTTAGTATATATGTATGTGTAATGTGTGTATATATTTAGGTATGTGTATATATATGTATAATTTATATTTGTGTGTATATATATATATGTGTAGGGGAAGGATCCACTAAAAAATGGATTTTGCCTAAGTAGCCTAAGAAGGATTGTGATGATGACATGTGTCACTCCTAATAAGTAGGAATGAAGGGCATTTTGGTCCTTATAAATAGAAGTGAAAATGACATGTGGCACCCATTTTGTTTTTTAAAAATACAACAAAAAATATAGCACAAAAAAATATAGCATAAAAAAATCTAGTACAAAAAATATAGCACGGAAAAATTAAGCAAAAAAAAAAATATAGTATAAAAAAATCCAGCACAAAAAATTTAGCATAAAAATATAGTACAAAAATCTAGCACAAAAAATGTTATACAACATAGAAATACAACACATTTTAGTGGGTTTTTTTAGTCTTCATATTTTATATAACAATATGGTACTCAAATTAAAAATAAAAAGACGCTCGATTTTACGGTGAAATTTTTATGAAAAAATAATGTCGTATAAAAAAGTTATGAACGTTTAACATGCATGTGCCTTGCATGTGGAGACAGAAAGTCCATAAATAGAATTTTCCCAAAATACCCTTGCACTCCTCCTTTCTCCTACACGTTCATCTTAACCATTGATTTGAAAAATGAATGGTTAAGATTCCTTCTCATCCTACTTAGGCAAAATAAACTTTTTATTTGATCTTACCCCTATGTGTGTATATACATGTTTATTATATATGTAAGTGTATATGTATATATACTAACTAAAACTAATAATTCGAGCCGAACCGAGCCGAGCGGACCTTTGCTCATGCTTGGCTCGTTTACAAACCGAACCGAGCAGAGCGGCTCGTTTACAACCGAGCGTCAAATCGAACGAGCATTTTCCGAGCAATTTCCGAACGAGCGTCGAGCGAGCGACGAGCGGCGAGCAATTTGAACGGCCCTGGTTATGAATCATATTAGTCCATTTTGGGCCCAACGACTTAGCAGGAGCCCAACAAGTCAACAACACAGAAAAGTCTGTTGGATCGTCACATAAGAGTTTCACAACTAACAAGCGACGAAACTATTCGACAATTATTTCCGAGCATAGTGATTTAGGATCTTTATTACCTATGTATTAATTTGCCAAAAAGAAACCTCCTCTCACACATTTCAACTTTTTTTTTTACCCTTAAATTTTTAGTTATTTTTAACACTTTTGTTTTTTTTTTTATCTTTTACACTTTTAACTCCAATAGTTTCATCTTTTACATAACTCCTATAGTTTTCATTTTTACACTTTTCACCTCATAGTTTTCATCTTTTACGTATTTGTCACATACATTTCTATTTTAACCCCAACACTTTTCCACTTTCAACTTTGGTCTCTATACTTTACATCTTTTACAAATTTATTGTTTTACAATTCCTTCTAAATTTTGTGAGTTACTAACATGCTTCAATGTGCGTATATGGTTCAACGTTTTTACGTCTATTTTTCTTACGATTTAACAACTTCGTCGAAACTCATGGGTCCTAAGCCAACTTAAATATTTTTTTTCTATATTTTACTTTTTTGGTCTATTTTTTGAGAGTTAACACGCTGAAACGTATGTGCGTGTTTCATCATTTTTATGTTTACTTTTTGTTTGGCTTAATAGTCCCGCCGCAAAGCACGGGTTCTATTTTGTTTTAAATTAGTGATTTAAAATTCACACGTCAAAGTCTCTACACTACGTAGCATGCATGCATGCATGCCTACGTCAGAACACTTAACCGCTGTTCTCACACATCACCAAATAACGGCACAGACTCAACTATTTAAAATTAGTTAACCGTCACAACCGTTCAAAGAAAAAACTATCAGCCGTCACAAACCGTCGTACCCCTCAGAAGAGGCACAGTACCCCTTCATGCATATATATAAACAACTTACTTTCAGACAAACAAACAAACGAGATATACATTAACTGTCCTCTAAACTAAACAAATTCGAGAAGAAGATATGGAAAATATGGAATATGGTTGGGGCGTTGGATCGGTTGTCGCGATGCTTTTGGTGGTCGGATGCATGTTGTTTCTGCCGCTGGGGATGGGACCCGTGGCACCACCGTCGATTCCGGTGATTGTTCTGCTTCCTTTGTTGTTGGTGGCAGTTATCATCTTTCTCTCCGTTGCCTCCAACCCGAATCGTTGATTAGTTTTCTTCTTCTCGAATGAATGAATGTATCTCAGATTTGATATTATCATGAATATTATGATTGCATGTTGGGTTTGATTATTATAACTAATTAATATGCATGCTGTTTTGTTTTGTGTTGAATCTCAATTAAATTTACTGGTATTGATCCAAATTTTGATGCTATCAAAAAAATATATAATCCGTTCGTTTTTTATTAGTATGCTTGTAAGATTGGTGATGCCAATTTTTTATGGGGTCTTTGATATTTCTAATTCTATATATTTGAGATTCTGTACAATGCAAGGCAAGGCAATGCAATTCATGTCATCAATTTTCCATTGATGATGAAGGTGCATACATTTTTAAGTTAATAAGTCTGCAACCGGTGTGGCCATGACAACAAAGACTCCCATCATCTTCTTGAAAGATATCATATATGTCATATTTGTGTACGCATCTTTTTAATTCTTAACGAAAGATGTGCTCTAAGATCATATGTTAAAACTAAAGATTAAATGATTAAATTAATTAAAATAACCTCATTTCTACACTTAATCATTATAGCCTAGTGGCATCTTAGGGTAGGATAAGGCTTAGGGACCATGAGGTCCTGAATTCGATTCTCACGAGGGGGGGTTTCCTATATTTATTGGGTTTCTTCCTGAATTGGTTTATAGACATTATTGCCTAGTGGAGATGGATATGATCGGGTTGTTCTGCTGGTGAGACGATAATACTCTAGTAATTCAAATCATTAAAAAAATATTCAATTCCCCACTTGTTTTAGCAAATTTTAATCCGGACATCCTACGCATATTTAGCCTGTTCCTTTTAGGTTTGTCAATGTTTCAATTCTATTTTGTCAGTGGCATTGTGTGTAATTGGTTAAGTCAAAAAATTTGTTAAAGTTAACGTTAAGTTTTCTCTGCAATTTTTCGTAAAGCGTTTTATCATATTACTAGCCTAAGATCCCGCGAATTTCACGGGTGGACTAACACACAAGTATATAACTTAAAATTGTTGAAATAATCATTTGAAAGAAATAAAAGTTCAAGTAACGAAATACATCCCTCTACCCGCAGGTACGTAATTATCAAACGAAGTTACAAAACCAATGCAGTTAGTTTTTTTTACCTGCCTAAGCATGCTTATTCACTTAAAGATTCACTTAAAGAAGAAAACAAACATACAGACTTAGCAAGGAGCTAATGCCTACATAGTACAAAACCCAAAGGGGGCCAAAACCAACAGAAAGCAAACAAAGAAGGATTATAGACATGGCTTGTCAGAAAGTGATTTTCTCAAACTTGCTCCAATCTTCCTGGCTTAAATTGCAACCTTGTATCTTTTCACCATCCACGAGTAATTATAAAATGTCACTGAAAACAACCTAAGAAAGGACATGCTTGCTCCTTTTTAGTGCAATATAAAATACATGTGTTTTTCTTACCACGCCGCCTAGCTAACGTGACTGCTACGTGACGCTTAATGTCTCCTCTTTATACCCTCCCACGCTTAATGTTTCAACCTCAAAGCACACCCAACAGTTTATATACCCATGACCTTCACGGGTTATATATCGGGAAACATATCACTTAGGTTGGTGAGTTTAGGGCTATGTACGGGGCGGTTTGGTTTTGAGCCAGAATCAAAACCAAATTCGCGATGCAACGGAAGCCATAGTTATTAAAGCGAGCGCCCAGGCGCGCCTAAGCGCAAATAAGGCGCAGGTCGGGAAAACGTCACTTCGGGTTATGAGGCTTTAATGTGTGTGGACCCGTGGGGGTACGTAACTATTTTTTTTAAGATTTGTATTTCATCTATGAGAGACCTTTCAAAATCTTAACAAACATACGTAATCACTGGATCTCAACATCGATTCTCAACAATGACTGCCAATAATCTTCAGGTTGTTGTTTTGAAAGTTTGTTTGTTTTTGTTGTTTTGAATGTTTGGATTTGAAACTTTTGTTTTTTGGGTTAATGTTTTGAATATTTTGCTTTTATACGATAGAATTTGGTACTTTGATTTTGTTTTGTATACTAGTCTACAATATGTATTTAAATGTGTGAAAATAAATACGCTTGGCAAGAACTGCCGGTTACAAAACATGTTTCACTCGCTGCAAGTTTTTATTATTTAAATTAATAATAGTGTATTTTAAGGTGCGAAACTCTTCTAATTATTAAGGTCAAAGGTACACGTTGTCACATTATCAATCCACTCGAATCTCAAATCTCGGTTGAAAAAAGCTCGAAATCAGCTTGTTCGTTTATGTGTGCGGATAATGTAAACCTTTAACTCATGTAAAATTTTAATTATTTATACAAAGAAAATTTGAAGTACATATGAAGGGATGAAGAGTAGGGTTGTTCAAAAGGTAAGGTTCATGGCTCACTCAAATCTCGGTTGAAAAAACTCGTTCGAAATCGGCTCTTTTGTATATGTTTGTGTGTTTGTATTATTATATACGAATATCTCTATTTGTTATTTTACACTTCTATCGTAAATCCAAAAGTTATTGTCTTCTTCAAATTGGATGTATTGAATTTAAATGATCATTGGATTTTAGTTTAATCTACAATAAATCCTATTGAATTTAGATGATCACTAAATGCACTTGTGGTTTGTTCCGAACCATTTGAAAGGTCAAAATCTATTGGAGGTGATCATGCTTCAGAATACCAAGTCAAAAGGTAATAAAAAATGTACACATATAATTATATTTCAACTGGTGGTTATTCATTTGTAATAATATTCTCAAGAAAACCGAATGAAAGTCTATTTTATACTTGATATTTGCCTATAAACATAAACCCCTCAAACCAATTGGACTGTCGTATTGACTTTTTGATATATTTGGCATTATTGGTTGGTCTTTTTAGCCTAATGGTTAAAATTATTTTAATTTTTAGTTAAATATTAAATATTGATTTTATCTAAATTAGCTTCTTTTTTATCAGCAAAACCCAACTTATAATAATAGGGTAGATGAGAAGTCCAGCAAGAAATTGATAACACAAGCATAATACATCACCTAGTAGAGACCTTGGCACATCTAAATATCATATTAGAAACAATTTAACAGCAGTTAAACATCACCACACCACTCCTAAACTTCGTCAACAACCTGGAACAATTGTTTAGAACCTGCCTTTGGAAACTCGACATATTGTTGTTTCAACCTATTCTTGTACCCTTCATTTTAGAAAAATAAAAACAAAAAACGATAACCACAACAATGTATCTAGACTTTGAAATTAATCTTTTTAGCACTGCATGGTTTTCAATCATGCGATGAGAGAACTATCTCCAATAGCAGTTCAGTTACCTTTGTTGCTGACTCAGGTTCCAGCTATTCCGCTAACACCCACAAGATTTACACATCACCCATATATCTAAAGCATAATAAATACATTTTTTTTTCATTTTTAAGAAACCAAAATGGAAAGCATTTGGTGCAAAGATTCCACCAGCATCACTCAAATGCTCCAGATTCCCAACATCATAACCCTTTTGACACATCACTAATGTTACTACCAAGTGGGTGGGGTTACATTAGTCTATATGGCACCATCTATTATTCAATAAAACATAGCAACAGAATAGTACAACAAACCTGTTGCTGCGTATGAAGAATGGGTTGTTGCTGATTCTGCTTCCCAGGAACATCAACACAACTTCCACCTGGATGTGGTGCCTGCTGACTTGGCGAAAGCATTGGCATGTAAAAGTTTGGTGTTGGGCATCCACCCACCTTGGCTCATATACAAAAGAGACAGAGCTCAACAATGAACCATATACAAATTTAGGAACCCAAATACACATGTAACGGGTCAAAAGAACCCAAAGACACCTGATCAAATCTTAATGGCCCAAAAAATATAGGATTAAAAAATTAAGAATCAGGTGTCTATACACCTAAGAATCAGATGCAACGTTTCACAAAAGAATAAGCATGTAACGGGCTTAATTACCCGACATTATAAGCGTTTTAGGTTAAACAAAATCCATAACAGATGTCCACGTCATCAATATCCAAACATCTAGGATGGATTTTCTTGTGTCATAAACCATATAAACTACTTACAAAGACTCTATACTTCATTTTTCAACTTCACATAGAACTCTGTAAGTAATCTTCAGGTATTGATTTGCAAGTGTCATGTCAGAATAAAGTCAAATCCAAAATTTTGGCATGTCCGAGTTAGGGACTGAATGCGTTACAAAGTGCAAACCACAGGGACCATCGGTGTACTTTTGGAAAGTTAGGGACCAAATCCAAAATTTCGATAAACCATAGGGAATATCCGTGTACTTTACTCTTCTAAAAATAATGTGGTTTTCTGTGGTCTAAATACAGTTGGTTACCTAATAAAGAAATTTGCCCAAAGTTGGTTACCTTGTTACTAAAAACTTAAAGAAAATATTCTAGATCAACCCAATCAGACCATACTGTTTTGACCCGCACCAAAAATCCAAATTACCAGTTTTGACTCGTTACCTACCCCACCGACCCGCCCATTTCCCACCTCTAGTATAAGAAACAAACCTTAAAATACACATCCAAAGCTCTATACAACCCATTATTCAAAGATCTTGCAGAATCAGGAAGAATTTCCGCAAGCGATTTCATCTTTTCAGGTTTCAAATTCACCTCAGATGCAACCTCCGCCGTATAATTATCCACAAGCTTTGAAACTTTCCTCAACGGTACAGACGACGGCGATACTTCCGAAACAATCGTTCTCGTAGAAAGAACTGTAACTTTCTCTTCACAAGCCAAAAAATGATTTATAATCCTTTCAACACAACTTAAATTCCCACCTTGCGTATTAAGTCAGATTGGCCAACTTGCAACATTTTATTTGCTTTCTCTATCCATTAGTTTTATAAGAAGAGATTAATATGATTTAAAAGTAGAATATAATAATGCTGATCCAGTTTTTGAAAGTTTTTATGCATTTAGATACAGTGAGCTAAATATTTATTTAAGCCGTTTGATGTACTTGACTAGTTCAAAGCAAAACACCTCTGTAATGTATGAGCTCAAATACCTTCTATGAACTTATATTACAAAGCCCCGGTTAATTTTTCAGCAAATTGTTGGATTTTATTTCAAAGAACATTGGGCTCTTTAAAATTAAAAGGAAACTAACCATTATATTGCTGATGATCACGGAACGGAACCCTCATCTTTGCCCTTAAATTTTGTAATTCTTTTAATGTAAAATCAACTACAAATAGTAAAGTAAGTTAGAAATATATTTTTACAAGTATAACTAAATTAATTTGTATAAAGCATTCCAGGATATATCCATTAAAGGTATATTTGAAATGACTACTTTCAAACGATTTCCTTTTTAGCTCACCTCCCTTTTACCCGTTAAAGATAAAATATAAACCAAATTGGCTTGTTCAAAAGTAAATGGGTCAAAATGCAATAAAAAAGCATATGCAGAATAAAATAAAGCTATTCTGTGGCTTTAAATTGACTTGTTGATTGATTCAAATTAGAATGGTAAATGATGTACCTTGAATCTTGTAGCTCAATCAATTTGAAAACCAAAGCATCGCCATCATCCAATTTATGTTCTAATGCAAATGCTCTCCATCCACCACGACCAGTTCTTCTTGATCTAATAAACATTGCTTCATATTCATTCCCATCCTACTCATTATTGACTTTGTAAGATGGTTCCTACAGGAGAGCCCCTTTAGAGATTTGCAAAAATCAACCAAAAAAGCACACACAAGTTAACAAAAGCTGTAGAGGAAATGTCAACCAAAAAAGCACACACAAGTTACCACTTTCTACATCAAAAGTAACATTATAACAAAGAAAAATATAAAACTATAATCTGTATAAACATATTTAACATTCAAATATCCATATTGGTTACGATTATTAACAAATTTGAAATTTCCTCAAATAAACATATAAAACTATAATTTGAAATTTGTTAATTGCATCGTATCAATAAATGTCATACCTGAAGCAATCATTGAGAGTCAGTGAGAATAACTTTCGGTCAACATCCCAATTCATCAAAAAAGTGATCAACCCTTGATAAAAACCCTAATTTCAGAAGGTGTGCAAACTTGTTCAACACAATATCAATTACAAATCAGAAAACAAAAATAAAACTTACCTGTTTTGAATAAACAAATTTGCTACATCAACAAAAGCCCAATCTGAACCACAGGAACTGTTATTGTTCATAAACGAATGAGAAACAAAGAGATGTCGCCAATCTTCAACAAAGAATCATGTATCAGTCTGGGCCGCCACCGATAACAACGCCGTTGTTTTCATCAGATCCAGACACGAATCCTTAGGAAAGTGTACATGAAAGAGACTGGTTGTTTTTCTTCTAGCCATATTCGCCATCGCCATTGATGAAAAGAGTTTTGGAATCGAATTTTTGAGGCCATTGATGTATCTGATAACCAGAAGGGTCCTTTTATGGCGATAAGGAAATTTTTTGACGCCATAGATGCAGTATAGAGAATTAGGGTTTGTGAATAAGAAGCTGAGGGCGTGATTTGGTTTTAAGGAAATAGGATTATGATTGAATAGAGAAGGGATGATTGATAGTGAAGGGAAATAGGGGGAAAAGAAAATGCCGCTCAAATCAATATTGAGAGGAGTATTAACTTGCCAGGTGGCAATTAGTGGATTAAAATTATGCCAAGTGGCACCAAAATGTATTGTTTTAATATACATAATAGATTAAATATTCAAGGGTAAATTACTTTTTGAGTCCCTATGTTTTAGTGGTTTTAACTAGTTGAGTCCAAAAGCAAAAAGTTTAACGACCTGAGTCCCTATAAGCATTTTCATTAACCATTTGAGTCCTTTTGAATCCAAATTTTAACCTTTTGAGTCCAATTTTTTGGACTCAAATCGTTATAAAATGAACAAAATTGGACTCAAAACGTTATAAAATAAATGGCTAGGGACTCGGAGCGTTAAACTTTTTGATTTTAGACTCAAGTGGTTAAAACCACTAAAACACAGGGACTCAAAAAGTAATTTCCTCAATATTCAATATAGAGGCAAAAAAAAATATAATAGGAACGAAAAGGGAAAGAACGAATTATGTAAAATGGGAAAACTAATTAATATCATGTTTAGTATTAAGGATAATTTCTTACTTAAAATCAAAAAGTATTTTAATTATTTTTTGAATAACCGCCCGAGAAGGATGATGTTCACTAGGGTTGTGCAAAGGGTCAAGAACCGGACACCGACCTATACGGTGATTACGGCTAGCACTTCAATGATCAGTGACCCGAACGATTGGCTGCAAAACAGAAGCACCGTTAGGACTCGTTACAGGAATGGGGTTATTCCTGTAACCACCCTCCGGCGTGAGAATAAGTCTCGGTTTGTGGGAGTAAAAGGAAATTGAGAAGAGAAAGTTATGTGAGAGCAAGATGATCATACCTTATACATTTACCTTTATTTATAGGTTTTTCATTAGGGTTTCCTCTAACCTAGGATATATTCCGATAAGTTAGGGATTTGCATGATCTTCCCGAAAAGTTGGAGATTTGGTTGTGTAACTTCCGTGCGGAGATGGAAAGTTCTAGAATAATCATTTATATTCATATTAAAATAATAGGTTGTAACCGGGTCGGGTTGACCAATGCGGGTCATACCTCGTCATGTCCCCCCAGTCCGAATTCATGGAAAGAAATCCATTAGCTCGGACTAAGAGAGAAAAAAGAAAAGTTATTTTATTATGATTATTGCCAAATACGTTGGGCCTAGTGCCGTTATGTTTTGGGGAAATGACGGCGAAAAGATAGGATGTGACAGTTGGGTCATCATTGGGATGACAACTGTGCTTACCCTGTTTGGACACGTATTTCCGTTCGTACGGCTTTTTGAATTTGAAAGGTTACTTTTGCGTATAAGAAACACTACCATATATGAGGGTTTAAATTTCATTCCCCTAAATCGTTCGTTCATCATTCTTTCCAAAAAATGGCTTCCAAACCTAGTGAATCGTCCTCTTCTGCTGCCGCCACTACCGATGTGCTTTTCTGCAAGTGGGGTGAAACGTCTTACAACAATCTTGTTCAAGACTACGGCATCCGGGCCGAATGGAACCCCATATTGCCGTCCAAGACGGATACTGCATTTCCTCTAAAATCGGGTAAAATCACGTTGTTTAGTGATTTCTTCAAGTTCTGCAATTTTCGATTACCCGTCACCAAGTTTCTTAAATTGGTGCTCGATTTTTATCGTATTCACATTTCTCAATTACATCCCCTTGGGTTGGTGAAACTTCACCAATTCGAATTTGCCTGTATTGCCCTAGGTCATATTCCGGAACTAGTTGTATTTAGGGCTTTCTTCGTGCTTGTATGGAAATCCCCTTTCTTTACCTTCGATCGGAGAGACACTGATGTGTCCTGCCTTAGGGACATTCCTACTAGTTCTAGGGATAAAGATTGGAAGAAAAAGTTTTTTCTATATTGATGCCTCTGTTATTTCTGGTGAAATATATTGGAGGGAAAAAGGACCAAAGGATAAGGTCAAAGATGACAGTCCTTCGGAGGATGCATACGTATCAAACGTTCTGTACACGAAATTGTGTGGTCGTCCCTTCGAGTGCACGGTTATCAACGGCCCATTTCTGGAAAGGCCATGCTGCTGTCACCGGTACTAGGCTGTTCTTGGGCCTTATTGTTTGAGGAGCGAATTTCTGCCAGCTGCGGCATTTCCGAAGTTCGATTACAGCGTCTTCGTGCATCCCAGGCCAATAATATCCCGCGCTATGGATTTTGGCTACCACCGCCCGGGGTCCAGCGTGTATGCCGCATAGACCTGCATGGATTTCGCTGATGAGATACTTTGCCTCTGTTGGGGAGACACATCGCAGCAGTGGGCCCAGGTAAGACTTTCTGTATAGGACACCATTATTGATCTCATATTGCAGCGCTTTCGTTTGTATCTTCTGTGCTTCGCCTTTGGCGGGAGGTAGCTCCCCTGTTTCAAGGAAACGTAGAACCGGAGTGTACCAGCAAGGATCTTCCGCCGTAACGCCGGAAACATTCTGCGGTTCAATTGAGGGTGTCTGCAGCGTTTCGACTTTGACTTCCTTTTCCATACCTGAGGTGGCGAGTTTGCTGAGAGCATCTGCTATCTGATTCTTGCCTCTATATACGTGATTGAGCGTGACGTTGTCAAAAGAATCCATGAGTTCCTTTGTTTTCGCCAAGTATTTTGCCATCGATTCATCTTTGGCTTCGTACGTTTCGTTTACCTGATTGTTGACCAGCAGCGAATCAACATATGCGTCTACCCTTGCCGCTCCCATAGATTTCGCCGTTCTCAGACCTGCTAGTAGTGCCTCATACTCCGCTTCATTGTTAGAACATTCGAAATCGAAGCGTAAAGCGTACATTAGCCTGATCTCATCTGGGCTTATCAACATTAAGCCGGCTCCAGATCCCTTTCCACTAGATGACCCATCGGTGTATAGTTTCCAGGTCTGCCGGGCAGTGCTAGATTCCGGGATGTCCTGGACGACTGGGTCCAGGATAGCTTCTCCTTCAGGTATTTCGGCTAGAAAATCAGCAATTACTTTCCCCTTAACTGCTATTTGTTTCTGATATTCGATGTCCAAAGCGCCAAGTTCAATTGCCCACTTGGCCAGTCTGCCAGAAATCTCCGGCTTGTGCAGGACTTGTTGCAGTGGGTAATTGGTTAGGACCTGTACGCGGTGCGCCTGGAAATATCTTCTCAGTCTCCGTGTGGCGTGTACCAATGCCAAGACCAGCTTTTCCAACGTGGGATACCGCGTTTCGGGTCCCGCTAATACCCGGCTGATGTAATATATCGGTGTTTGTCTTCCATCCCGTTCAACCATGAGCACAGCGCTTACTGCGGTATGAGCTGCCGCTAAATACATCTATAATGCCTCATTAGGCCTTGGTGCTGTCAGCATGGGTAATCCTTCTATGAAGCGTTTCATGTCTTGCAGAGCTTGTTCCGCTTCGTTGGTCCATTTGAAGTTTTTCTTGTTGAGGCACTCTTTCAACGTTTTTATGAAAGGCAGGGATTTCTCGGCATGTCTTGCCAAGAACCTGTTTATCGCCACTAGCCGCCCATTCAGGGCTTGAGCTTCCTTTAATGTTCGTGGGGAAGGCATCCGCGCTATGGCGGCCACCTTTTCTGGGTTGGCTTTGAAGCCATCTCGGGTGACTACTACCCCAAGGAACTTCCCTTTTTCCACCCCGAAAGAGAATTTCTTTGGGTTTAGTTTAATGTTATACTCTCTAATCCGCTGAAAAGTTTCTTCGATGTCTGCTAACATTTGCTTTTCTTCCCTGCTTTTGATTACAAGGTCGTCGACATAGACCTCCAAATTTCGTCCGATTTGTGTCTCGAACACCTTGTCCATGAGTATCTGATAGGTAGCTCCAGCGTTTCGTAGTCCAAAAGGCATTTTTGTGTAACAGAAAATGCCCACATCGGTGTGAAACGCTGTTTTTTCTTCATCTTCTTTGGACATCTTGATCTGGTGGTACCCTTTGTACGCGTCCAGGAAACATTTGAATCTGTAGGGTACCAGGGAATCGACCTTTAAGTCAATCTCGGGCAGCAGGTACGCGTCTTTGGGGCACGCCTTATTTAAATCTTTGAAATCAATGCACATTCGCCATGTGCCATCTGGCTTTTTTACCATAACCGGGTTGGATACCCATGTATGGTATTGTGTTTCCCTGAGGATTCCAGCTTCCACTAATTTTCGTACTTCTTTGACAACTGCTGCCCGTCGGTCCGGGGCCATGCTACGTTTACCCTGTGCGACCGGCTTAACGCCTGGGAGCGTTGCAAGTTTGTGTTCTGCTTTATCACGGGGGATTCCTGTCATGTCAGAATGTTCAAAAGCGAAGATGTCAACATTTCTTCTTAACAATTGCTTCAGGTCGTTTCTAATTTCTGGAGAAAGGGTGTCCCCGATTGTGACCATCTGGTCCGGATGGCGTGTGCTTAGCACCCATCTTTCTGGGCCCGTGGCTCCGGTGGGCCCTTGGCGGCATCTTTTGGTACTTAGTACTTCTCCAATCTTGTCACGAAACACAGTTGCAATACCCCGCGGTGTAGGAAACTTCATGAATCCTCGTGCCGTGGAGACTATAGCATCCAATTTTCCCAGGGTGAACCTTCCGATGATCACGTTGTGGTATGACTCAGCACGAACCACGAGGAAGGTCAGGAGTATGGTTCTTTCTCTAGGTGATTGCCCAAAAGTTACCGGGAAAGTGATCTGACCAATAGGGTCAACCTTTTCCCCTGTGAACCCTTTGATGGGGGCGTGTACTGATTCAAGCAGCTTTCTATCTTCTGGTTGCATTCTGTTGAAACAATGCTCATAGATAATGTCTTCTGAGCTCCCGGTGTCAACCAGGATTCGCCTCATGCGGTAGTCTCCTACTGCAGCGGATATGATCAGGGCATCTGTGGTAAGGTACAAATCCTCCATACGAGGTTCTATGGTCATTGTTGCCAACATCCAGGGTTCGAGTGTGGAGAAACTCCGTTTTGCCCCCCTTCCTATGTCCGCGTGTACCATGTTCAACTCACGCGGCCTTTTGCCTGCCGCCTTATCACTTTCTTCCTTGACGACAGGTGGGCCCTGCTTGATATCTCTTACTAGGTGTGCCAATTTACCCGCCTTTACGAAATATTCGATCTGTTTTTTAAGCTGAAAGCAATCGTTGGTGTCATGACCGCTCCCTTTGTGGTATTCACAATACTTACTCGTATCTTTGTTAGGATTATCTTTCAGTGGTTTCGGTGGGTTAAACCTGAGGTTTTCCGAGGCTAAAATTTCAGCCGGTGTCTTGCTCAAGTTGGGGTATTCGGATCGAGGTTTCGACGGCTCATTTCTCGAATAGGAATTCCGGTGTCTATCGTACCGCGTATCTTTGTCGTTTCTCTGGTATCGGTCTCCCCTGCTTTTACCTTTAGACCCCCGATTATCCTTTTCCTCCTGGTTTTTTAGGGCTTCTTTTTTCCTATTGGCTGCATGGCTAGCTGCCACTGCCTTTTCTTGTATGACGTATACTTTGGCTATTCGAAGTATTTCATCAATTGTTGGGGGTACGCCATCCCTTCCATGTAGCGTTCTCAGCAACTCGTCATCATTTACGCCCTGAAGGAAAGCTCCACATGCCAGATCATTGGTCACGCCCGGGATCACCAGGCTTTCCTTGTTAAATCTGATGATAAAGTTTTCTACCGTCTCGTTGTCTCGCCGACAGATGTGGAGGAGTTCGTTTCTATCTTTCGTGTGTCTGCGCTGCTGGCTAAACTGTAAGATAAATTTGGACTCTAAATCTTCAAAGCTGTCGATTTCCCCTGTAGGCAGACTATCCCACTAGACTCGGGCCGCGCCCACTAGCGTTTGCACGAACATTTTGCACCATAAGGGCATGGACCAACAAGCTACCTCGCCGACGCTTTTAAATAAGTTGAGATGGTCGTCCGGGTCGGTGAGGCCATCATATTTGCCTACCGTTTGGGGCATCTTGGGTTTCTCCTTGATAGGGGCCTCGGCGATTCTTCGTGTGAATTTAGACCGGAAAGTCGCGTCCGTCGGTTTGTACGGCCTGGTGAGTTCGTCTTCTTCCACGTTTATAGGCTGTATTGGTGGGGCGTCCATACCCGGGGCAGTGCCCACTATAGGATTGGAATTTCCTATTGGAGACACCCGAGGCCTGACCATGTTTCCCCTGTCGTAGACAGGTTCAGCCGTAGGTGGAGTCTGAGCGTAAACCGGTTGTGGTGTTGGGAGATTCCACCAAGGCGGCATGTAAGCCGCGTATGGCGATTGAGTGCTACCCTGTGCGGTTCCCTGGAGCGGGTACGCCGAACCCCCGTATGAGGGTAAATACCCATACGGGGGTGCATAACAATACCCAGGGAAGTATACTTGGTTTCCTGGTGTGACGGGAGCGTTCATAACTCCGGCCGGCATGACGACCGGCTGATGAGGCGGTGTTGACAATGCCGCTGCAAGCGCCGCTGAGTATAACGGTGGCATCGTGTTGGTAGTCAGAGGTTGATAGTATTGAGGCATGCTAGTTTGTGGTACAATGGTGCTAGGGCTCGCCGATGTGATAACAGGGACGGAGGAGAGGCGTGAAGCCTGTGCATTAGTAGTCATCGCTGGGGTGGACATATTGCCGTTGGTTCCCCCAAACTCCCTCGATTGCAGTTGTGAGGGCATGTAAAGAAACAGATTCGTCACCACAGTCTGGGAAGAAACGATGGTGATGATGTCAAAACCTGGAGGCGGTCCTTCTGCCTCGAATTCTGGGTCCAGCGACCTTGTAACGGCTGGGGGAGACTGCGTGGTAGCAGCGAGGCTCGTCCCCAACGCCAGGTTATTGTTCATCGTCGTTGGATCTGCTACGTTCTGATCACTTGCCATGAGGTTCTATCACAGAATAGGTCCCACGGATGGCGCCAATGAAGAAACACTGGCCTATACGGTGATTACGGGCTAGGACTTCAATGATCAGTGACCCGAACGATTGGCTGCAAAACAGAAGCACCGTTAGGACTCGTTACAGGAATGGGGTTATTCCTGTAACCACCCTCCGGCGTGAGAATAAGTCTCGGTTTGTGGGAGTAAAAGGAAATTGAGAAGAGAAAGTTATGTGAGAGCAAGATGATCATACCTTATACGTTTACCTTTATTTATAGGTTTTCCATTAGGGTTTCCTCTAACCTAGAATATATTCCGATAAGTTAGGGATTTGCATGATCTTCCCGAAAAGTTGGAGATTTGGTTGTGTAACTTCCGTGCGGAGATGGAAAGTTCTAGAATAATCATTTATATTCATATTAAAATAATAGGTTGTAACCGGGTCGGGTTGACCAATGCGGGTCATACCTCGTCACATACAGTTGACTTTTGAGCCCTAGTCATTTCCTAACCCATAAAATGTTAATTATTTTAGGCTAAAATAGAATAATACAAGACACAAAACTAAAATAGAAGATCAAAGACCATAAAACTTGTTGGCAATGTTACATTTAATATACCAGTTTGTAACTAAATATTCATTTTGAAATGGCAACCAAGACACAGATAAACATATGTGTGTGTGTTTAGTATGATTATCCACTCGTGGGGAGCGCCAAATGCATTACATGTTCAACCTGATTACCCCGACACAATTAGTACATGTATAAAAAATTGTCTTTTTCGACCCATTAACCAAGATACACATGTTGGGGATAGAATTTCTATAGTCGGGATCTTGGATATACTAGGTCTGCTTTAGGATCCTGATGTAATTTAAATGTACCAGGATCCATCCTGAGAAGAATTAGGATCCTGAACTAGTTTATTACTAATCGATCATTTCTATGTTGAATGGATATTTTGCAAGAATATTCTTTGATAAAGGTTATTGAGAGACTTAAACCCGAATTATCGCAGAGTTAACTGAAGAAAACATTTGAAAATAACATTGGAAGCCAGCAACGGTCGAGGATCAATTCTCTTAGGATCTCGGGAATCTCGGAGTTATAATTAGGATTTGTTTTTGACTTGTATTATAAATGGGCTTGATCAGATCAGCTAAGACACAACACACACACTCGTTGCAAACACTCAACACACTCACACATACGAAATTCTCAGTTGTAACACCTAGATTCCATCGGGACAGTTTGATTTTAGTTAGGTTATAAAGTGAATCAATTTGTAGCATTATACAATTTTTTTAATGGCAATGCGAAACTTCTCATTAAATCACAACAAAAATAGCCCATAGCAAGGTGTGCTAAGGACCTAAGGTTACAACAGTGGACACTACCCTACATGGGCATGAAGGCCATTACAGCAGAAAATTAAACATTGGAAATTACATACAAAATTGCCTCCACTTGATCCAGCATACCTCCGTCTGCTTTAATCTTTGCGTAAACCAGTCAAAAGCGATTTCCTTTACATCTATCGCCAGTTGGTGCATCGATTTCCTCTTGTTTCTGAAAACTTTTTCGTTTGGCACTTGCCAAATACTCCAAAGGGTCTATAAAAGATCGAGTGAATCATCTTTTTCCTGTTTGCGGATAACCCCATTCAACTTGTATACCGCAACATGTCTCCATCTGTTTCCGCTTTGTAGCTTACAGGAAGCTTGAGCCATGTGAAAATTTGGTTCCAGATTGAGCTGGCAAACGGACACCGAATTAAAACATGATCTGACGTCTCCTCCACTTTGTCACACAACCTACATATGTGTGAGGGAAGACTAATCCCTTTCGCCCTTAGTGTTGCTGCAGTCGGTATCCTTCCCTCAGCTGCTCTCCACACGAACAAATTATACTTTAGAGTTGCCATCTTGTTTAGAATAAAAACGCTAGCTGGGGTGTTAATATCAATATGCCTTGCATATAGACTAAAGGACGAAAAAAACTCACTATTCACCTTCTCTTAATTTAGTTTATATATATAGGAAATTGTTATATGTTAAGATACAACTTAATATTTAAAACAAATTTTATCTTATATTTTTTTGTCAAACTATTACATTCCGTTTGGTTCACAGGAATTCAATGGAATTTAAGGGAATTGGAATCTGAATTCCATCTCTTAAGATGTTTGGTTCACAGAATTTGATGGAATTGGAATCTCAATTCCAATCTTTCCGTGTTTGGTTAACAATGGAATTGGAATTGGAATTTGTCATGAATTCATTCAAATTCCTTTAACTAAAGGAATTCAAAATCCTTCTTATATGTGAAGGAATTAAAGTAAATTCATTGGAATCTTTGACCATTTCGACCCGCGCCGTGACCCGTAATGTTTCGATCGGAACCGTTTCGAATCGAACCGTTTTGACAATTACACCGTCGAACCGTTTCGACCCGTACCATTTCGACTTGAACCGCTACGACCCGTATCATTTCTACGCGAACCGTTTCAACCACCGTTTCTATGCGAACCGTTTCAACGCAAATTCTTTCAACCCGAATGATTTAGACGCGAACCGTTTTGACCCGTATCGTTTCCACTCGTACCGTTTCTACCCGAACTGTTTAGACGCGGACCGTTTTGACCCAAACCGTTTCGACCCGTACCGTTACGACTCGTACTGTTTCTACCCGAACCGTTTCAACGCAACTCCTTTCGACCTGAACTGTTTTGACCAGAACCGTTTCGACTCGAACCTTTTTTACGCAAACCGTTTCGACCCGAATTATTTCATGTATGCCACTTAGGGAATGCCCAATTGATAAATCTTTAGTTGTACATCTTCAAGATATAAAGGTAATGAAAATTTTAAGTCCATTGAAAAACCATACAAGTCAAAGATAAGAATCTCAAGGCAGGAGATTAGTTCTGGTCAAAGTAAAATGGGATTCGAGAAGAGGACCTGAATACACGTGGGAGTTAGAATCAGAGATGAACAGAAAATATCCATACTTGTTCCAGTAAATCTCGAGGACGAGATTTTAAACAAGGTGTGGAGGATGTAACGACTCGCACAAAAATGTCCTAAAACGCTCCGTAAGTAAAAACCCGAACCCATATTGTAACACCCCGTGTTTTCGAATGTCAAAGTCAAAGTCAAAGTCCAAGTCAACCTTGACTTCTTTGACTGTTAATGTTTCTTTTTGCTTTTTGTATTATGTGGAGTAAGTGTTGTCTAAATGAAATGATCGAATGTTTAATCAATGCGACCGATTTACGACTGTGAATAGTAGGAAGTAACAATGCGATAAAGTTAATCAATCGATAATCAAGTAGTTAAATCAATCATCGAACTCGAACCTCGAATTATGTGAATTTTGGTATTGCTATACGTGTGTGTGTGCCTTATGTGTTACTTGTGCGTGTTTACTTTATGTTTTGTGTGGAATTCAATTGAACCAATCGAAACTCGAATCGAAACTCGAATCGAAACTCGAAAAGCAAACAAACTCAATCGAAACCGACATCGAAACGTGACTTATAGATGATTGTATGTTAGATATAGTAGTTGGGACTGAAAGTAATTTGACTAGGAACTCTATCTTATTTGTATCATCGTCCATCGAAATCGAAACATCAAAAATCGTCGCAAAACACTCAAGAAGGTGTTCCTGATCGAACAGGAATCACCGATCGAACAGGCTAGCCGATCGAACATGCTGTTCGATCGAGCAGCCCAGCCGATCGGAGATCCTGGCCGAACGGCTACCACTTTCCTCTTTTCAAGCCTATAAATAGCCCTGTCATTGTCACTCTTTCTACTTTTGGAAAGCTCTGACCGAACCAGCCCTTATTCTTCACCTTTTCTCAGATTTCTCTCAACTCCGGTAAGTTTTCACTCAAATTCTTGTACGTTTTTTATCATTACATGATTCTACACCTTTATATCTTTCAAAACTTGATTTCTAACCGCGAAATCATCAAGATCTAAGTGTTCTTGGGTGATGTCATCATGATGTTCTTGAAGAACATCATACTTTGGCCTCATTCAACCGTGAATAGCTTAGATCTAACCGATTTCCACATAAACAAACAAGGGAGATCTTTCATAGATCTAAACATTTTCACATGAATCCAAACCTTTTAAGAGGATAAAAGAGTTGAAGGAAATAACTACGGGTTTTTCTCAATCTTTTACACTCAAAACCTTAAAACTGATAGAAACGAAGCTCGAACCAACTAACTAATCATTCTAACAGTCAAGAGGTTCAAGATTCGGATTCTATCTACAAGGTTCACCGATTTCGGGTTAAACGTCAAACTACCGTTCCGAACAGTTCACCGGCCGGACTTGGGTGATTCCTGTTCGAACCGGTGAAGCAAGTAAGGACCCACGTTCTATGGTTTAACTCGCTGTCAAAATACCTTAAAATCATGACAAATAATCAAACAGCCAAGTGTTAGACGAAAGGCCGACCAGGTCAGAAATGCTGGCCGAACGGCTAGGCTGTTCGAACGAACAGCCCAGCCGATCGAACATACCAGCCGATCGGCCGGGCCAGCCGATCGGCTAGCACATGGTCCCACACTTTTCAAAACTTCATGAAGTATGCTATTGACGAAGTGATGTTCGATCGAATATGCTATTCGATTGGTAAACATTACTCTTCGGATCATGAGATACTATGCTTCAACACTTAGTCGATTTTGCAACTCGTTCGTAGTATGGAATGCCAGCCGATCGAACAGGCTGTTCGATCGAGTGACTTCCTGCTGAGAACAACCTCTGAAGTTCCTAACCGATCGGTTAAGCCGGCCGATCGAACAGACCGTTCGATCGATCGACCTGAAAGGTAAGAACACTTCAGTGTTCTCAAATGCTACAACAAAAACTTCAAAAGTTTAAAAAACTTCTCAAAACACATCAGAGGAAGAAACAATCCACTCGAATGGTCCAGCCGATCGAGCCTACCGGCCGATCGAACAGGACTATCCAAACGGACTTTCAAGCCGATCGAACAGCCCGTTCGATCGAACCTGCTGTCGATCGACCAGGCTATTCGATCCATTCACACTTGTTTACATTTCCGCGTTACTTACCGTTATGCTATCTAACTATTCAGGCTAACCCTACTCTCAGCGCTCCCTTCAATCCATAATCAATCACTGTGAGTATACTCGAACCCTTTTTGCTTTAGCACTTTTGGGTGTTACATACGTTACTTATCAAAATCACAATCGAACACACTATTCAAACTATTTGAACGCTAACCGATTGCATGTATTACGTGACTAAATGTATGCTTGTTGTTATGTTTACACGTGGAATGTTGTCTACCTGCCTTAGCAACGTAGTACTATAGTTTGGACTCAGCGCCCGTTCACACGGGGGTTGTTAAGGACAATTACTTGCATGGATTACGGTGGTAATCATGTATTGTGAACTGTCTCGGACAGTCAACCCGCAGTCGTTGGTATCGATAGGTCCATGTCGATAATTAACATGCATCATTTCCCTCTGTGTACGTGCTGGTTATGCGTAAACTATTCGAACTCTATATGCTATTATTAAACTTGTATGCTCACCTTTACATTTTATGTATTGACTTTATTTTAACGTATGTGACAGGTGTTTAAGATATTTGCTTGCTAGGGAAGTGAAGCTAGAATAAAGCTTTAGAGGCCCCCAACAAATAGTTGTCTGTCAGGAACGAGCAACTAGGGCATAGTTGTCTGTAGATCTTGTCAGGATGGGTCTTAGAAGCATTGAACAATATTTATTTATGTTAAATCTGAGTTGTCGGAACAGAACTACTTGTTTGGATGTTATCTGTAATAATGTATTTGTTTATTCGGGATACGGTATGGGACGTATCTTTAACTGAATTATAAAGATAGTTGTTATGGAAACTTCTGGACAATCTGTTTCGCTCAGTGCCATGCCCCGATGATTCCGCCATCGGTTGGGGTGTGACACATATACCTTTCCTAGTTATAAAAATCCAAGAAAACAAGAAAATTTAGTTTGTCGTAGCCCTGGAATCTCCGGATAAGTATGCGGGACACGCGTCGCACACGTGGCAGAACCGGAGGATAACTCATCCAACTCGTTGCCGCCTTTGGGGATCTCGCGGCCCGCGACAGCCAAAGCCGTAGCTCTCGCGGGGCGCGAGAGAGTCACAAAACAGCTATATATTGAACGAAGTCTGGGCATTTCAAACTGCTCATTTTCTTTTTCTCGCTCTCTTGTTCTGTCATTCTAATGTCAGAACCCCTAAACCCCGAAACTATGCTCGTTATCAAGGTAATAACTCTAATCACGAACACGGTACTATATCCGATTGATTGAAGCTGATCCAACGGATGTTTAAGTGCTGCCTGTATACGGCTATACTTTGTCATTCGTTGTGAGTTTTGATCTCGTGATTATCGTCAAAGTTGAATTGAGTTAATACATCAATACGAGTTCCATTGTATCTAGCATTAGAACCCATAATCAGGAAGCTGTTAAACTAGAAAACTTAGCGATTAAGTAAACTTAATGATTAAGTAAACTTAGTGGCTAAGAAAACTTAATGGTTAAAAAAACTTAGCAGGACGTAGCGGTTAAGGAAAACTTAATAGCTAAGAAAACTTAATAGCTAAGAAAACTTAACAGTTAAGCAAGCTAAGTAAGTTAATTAATCAGCTAATTAAGTTAATTAATCAAAAAGTTATTAACGGATTACTAAGGGGTAGTTTAAAAATAGGATAGGTGGTATAATTTTAATACTGTAAATTTTCCCGATGCTTTAGATTATTTTTGGTTGTATCCAACGTTCTCTAGCTTAGCTTCTGCCCACCTTTATTATTAATAATAATAAAGTTTCACCGATAAAAAGGTAAAAAAATTGGAAGGTCGTCGGTAATCAATAAATCCATAGTAAGAGCATCTCCAACGATGCAGTTTGTTGGAAGTCCGCTCAACAGACCAAGGCACAAGCGGACGAGCTCATTGGAGGCGGGTGACTAGGCAGGTCCGACGGAGGGTGGTCCGCTCAAGCGGACGAGGTGGGGTGGGTCCCATTGGACCGTTGCACATTAAAAAAAGGTTGACGGCTAGCTTTTTTTTAAATAAATAAATAATTAACATTTAACCCAACCCATTCACTATATACACATACATTTATATTACACATCTTACACAAATATACACTCTCAACCCCCATTTAAAATGATATGACATGTTCACTAGGTACTAAAGTTTAGACTTAGTCCATTGTTGTACTCTTGTAGATACTCTAATAACAATTATGTCACAAAAAACATCTCAAAATCATTCCATGTTATGAATCATATTAGTCCATTTTGGGCCCAACTTAGCAGGAGCCCAGCAAGACAGAAAAGTCTGTTGGATCGTCACACAAGAGTTTCACAACTAACAAGCGACGAAACTATTCGACAATTATTTCCGAGCATAGTGATCTAGGATCTTTACTACTTATATATTAACTAGAATTGAGACCCGCCGCAATGCGGCGGGGATTCTTTAGTTATAACTAAGTCGATTTAGGACCCGCACGTTATGTTAAACCTGTCAAATGGGAAAAAAATAGACGATGTAAAAACGTTCACCCACACACGCACGTTGCGTCGTGTTAAGTCGCAAAATTTAGAACGAAACATAAAAACGTTAAACCAAAGACGCACGTTGCGATGTGTTAAGTCACAAAATTTAGAACCAAGCATAAAACAAAAAATTTGCGGAAAATGAAAACTATAAAGGACCAAAGTTGAAAGTAAAAAAAGTTGCGAGAATAGATTGCAAAAAATAAAAAATTTTGGGTTAAAAGTAAAAAAAACAAATAGTTTTGGGTTAAAAGTAATTTATGAAATACTTTTTGGTGAAAAGTAAAAAAAATCATTTTTTTTGGAAAACCCCCAAGCCAAGGTCACGACAACCATATGCATAACCATTTTTCTTTAGAAACCCCCCAAAGCACACCCCGCGTTGCGGCAGGGTGTAAAACGGTGTCAGATATTACTAATGTCACACAACCGTCATGGACCACCAACACTGACTCGACCTAGGATCTGCGTGTTGCGACGAACCTATCAAACATGAAAAAATAGAGGTAAAAACGTTGAACCACACACGCACGTTGTGCTGTGTTAACTTGCAAAATTTGAAACAAAACATAAAAAAAATTGATCGATACTCGTACGTTGCATTGTATTAAGTCGAAAAATTTAGAACTATACGAAAACGAAAATTTGCCAAAGATGAAAAGTATAAGTGACAAAAGTTGTGAAGTTAAATTGCAAATAATGATAAGTTTTGGGTTAAAGTTAAAAAACAAATTATGTAGGGTTCAAATTGCAAAAGCTAAAAACCTTTGAGTTAAAAGTAAAAAATCATATTTAGTTTTGGGTTAAAGTTAAAAAAACAAATTATGTAGGGTTAAAATTACAAAAGCTAAAACCTTTGGGTTAAAAGTAAAAAATCAAGTTTTTTTTTGAAAAACTTACAAAGCACAAGGTACAAGTGGTTAAGCACAAAAAACTTGCTTATTATATGGAATAATTTGAAAAAAAAAAAAAAAAAAAAAAAAAAAAAAAAAAAGCTCCTCTCACACATTTCAACTCTTTTTTACCCTTAAATTTGTATTTACTTTTATCCCTTTTTTTTATCTTTTACATTTTTAACCCCAATAGTCTCATCTTTTACATAACCCTTATGGTTTTCATCTTTTACGTATTTGTCACATACATTTCTGTTTTTAACCCCAACACTTTTCCACTTTCAACTTTGGTCCCTATACTTTACATCTTTTACAAATTTACTCTTTCACGATTCTGAGTTAACACGCTGCAATGTGCGCATATGGTTCAACGTTTTTACGTCTATTTTTCTTACGATCTAACAGCTCCGTGGAAACTCTCAGGTCCTAAGCCAACTTAGATATTTTTTCTATGTTTTACTTTTTCGGTCTATTTTTGAGAGTTAACACGCTGAAACGTGTGTGCGTGATTCATCATTTTTACATTTAATTTTTGTTTGACTTAACAGTTTCGTCGCAAATCACGGGTCCTAAATACTAGTTTATTTTAAATTAGTGATTTAAAATTCAAACGTCAAAGTCTCTACACTACGTAGCATGCATGCATGTCAAAACTCTTAACCGCTGTTCTCAGGCATCACCAAATAACGGCACAGAGTCAACTGTTTAAAATTAGTTAACCGTCACAACCGTTCAAAGAAAAAACTATCAACCGTCACAAACCGTCGTACCCCTCCGAACGGGCACAGTACCTCTTCATGCATATATATATAAACAACTTACTTTCAGACAAACAAACAAACGAGATATACATAACTGTCCTCTGAACAAATTCGAGAAGAAGATATGGAAAATATGGAGTATGGTTGGGGCGTTGGATCGGTCGTCGCGATGCTTTTGGTGGTCGGATGTATGTTGTTTCTGCCGCTGGGGATGGGACCCGTGGCACCACCGTCGATTCCGGTGATCGTTCTGGTTCCGGTTTTGTTGGTGGCAGTTATCATCTTTCTCTCCGTTGCCTCCAACCCGAATCGTTGATTAGTTTTCTTCTTCTCGAATGAATGTATCTCAGATTTGATATTATCATGAATATTATGATTGCATTTTGGGATTGATTATTATTATTATTATGACTAATTAATATGCATGCTGTATTGCTGTTTTATTTTGTGTTGAATCCTCAATTTGCTGTTATTGATCCAAATTTTGATGTTATCAGAAAAACATATAATCCGTTTGTTTTTTAGTAGTATGCCATTGGTGCTGTGTTTTTTGATCGTCAACTTTTATGGGGTCTTTGATATTTATATTTTTGAGATTCTGTACAATGCAATTCATGTCATCAGTTTGTCCATTGATGATGAACGTGCATGCATTTTTAAGTCAATAAGTCTGCAACTGGTGTCGCCATGATAACAAAGACTCCTCCCATCATCTTCTTGTAAGATATCATATATGCGTATACGTATCTTTTTAATTCTTAACGAAAGATGTGCTCTAAGATCATATGTTAAAACTAAGAATTAAACGATTAAATTAAAATAACCTCATTCCTACACTTAATCATTGTAGCCTAGCCGCATCTTAGAGTATGATAAAATAGAATAATACAAGACACAAAGCTAAAATACAAGATCAAAGACCATAAAACTTGTTGGCAATGTTACATTTAATATACTAGTTTGTAACTAAATATTCATTTTGAAATGGCAATCAAGACACATATAAACATATGTGTGTGTTTAGTATGATTACCCACTGGTGGGGGAACGCGGTTAAATGCATTACATGTTCAAGCTGATTACCCCGACACAATTAGTACATGTATAAAAAATTGTCTTTTTCGACCCATTAACCAAGATACACATGTTGGGGATAGAATTTCTGTCGTCGGGATCTTGGATATACTAGGTCTGCGTTGGGATCCTGATGTAGTTTAAATGTACCAGGATCTTGAGAAGAATTAAGATCCTGAACTAGTTTATTACTAATCGATTATTTCTATGTTGAATGGATATTTTGCAAGAATATTCTTTCATAACGGTTATTGAGAGACTTAAACCCGAATTATCGCAGAGTTAACCGAAGAAAACATTTGAAAATAACGTTGGAAGCCAGCAACGGTCGAGGACCAATTCTCTTAGGATCTTGGGAATCTCGGAGTTATAGTTAGGATTTGTTTTTGACTTGTATTATAAATGGGCTTGATCAGATCAGCTAAGACACAACATACTCATTGCAAACACTCAACACACTCACACATACGAAATTCTCAGTTGTAACACCTAGATTCCAGCGGGGACAGTTTGATTTTAGTTAGGTTATAAAGTGAATCAATTTATAGCATTATACAATTTTTTTAATGGCAATACAAAATTTCTCATTAAATCACAAGAAAAGAACATTGCCCATAGCAAGGTGCTAAGTACCCAAAGTTACAACAGTAGACACCACACTACATGGGCATGAAGGCCCATTACAGGACAACATTGGTGCTAGTAAGGGTGTTCGTTTTTATCGTTTTCAGTCATATAAACATGTGTTGATTTCTATATCAAGTACATGTATCATAACGTACACTACTGTAACGAACTGAACTGAAACCGAACTAAAGCACGAGGTAACATACCGTAACAACGCGTGAGCAAATAACTTGTAATGTTAAAAAAACAAACATAGATTCGGATTTTATAAAAAGTTAAGCACTAAAAACTCAAATTAAATAATCAATAAAATATTACTATTAAAAAATACTTAAATTAAATCTTATTGGTTACTATTTATTACTAAAAATAACAAATAAATATTTAAAAATTGTAATTTACTATTAATCATAAGTTCAATTAATATGTATAATATAAGACCGTGGGGTATGGTGGGGCTTGGGTTGGGGCATCGGTTAACACGTGTAATTTCAAAATTCAAGTCTCAAACCCACTTTGAAGGGGGTATGGTGGTCGTGGCTTGGCTGGCGTGACCAAGCCACATCAGCTTTTTTTTTTAATATATATATATATATATATATATATTATAAGCAAAAACTACATAAACATACAAAATAATTATTAAAATAAACATACAAAATAATTATCAAAATAAAAAAAACTATCATTCTTCGTCGTCTTCGTCGGTTTCGAACCCAGGAATCGTTGAAACATGTTCCACCAAATCAGATCGAAGGTTGTGATGTATATCCCTTGACTTTATCAAAAATTCATTTGCCGCTTTATCTTCGTCTGTTACATTACCTGGTTGGGGGTCATCGTCATCATAGTAGGTAACGATCGCTCTACCTTCATCCTCCAAAATCATGTTGTGAAGAATGATACATGTGTACATCACGTTTCCAATCTGATCCTTGTCCCATAGTCGACAAGGCATTGCCAATATTCGCCACCTTTTCTTCAAAACACCGAATGCTCGCTCGACGTCTTTACGTGGAGCCATCTGGACCCTGTTAAACTTTAATCTCTTTGGATCTGTGGTACCGTGTCTTGTGAACGATTTTACGAAAACCCCCCACTCTGGGTAAATCCCATCAACTAGGTAGTACCCGTACACGTACTCAACCTCGTTTACAAAGAAAGTTCCTTTGGGTCCTATACCATTTACCCGATCATTGAAAAGGGGCGAGTGGTTTATGATGGTAATATCATTATGTGAACCTGGCATACCGAAGAACGCATGCCATATCCAAAGATCTTGGGACGCAACCGCTTCAAGCATGATGGCTGGTATCCCGTGAAATCCACTAGTGTGAGCGCCTTGCCATTGAGTAGGACAAAGTTCCCAAGGCCATTTCATACAATCTAAACTACCTAGCATCCCGGGTAGCCCATGATAATCTGCGTGATGTTCCAATATTTGTTGCATGTCACTGAAGGAGGGCTTTCTCAAATATCTTTTCCTATAAAGTTGGAGGGGGGGATATTCCACGGTCCTCCCAACCGCCGGAGTGTAACACTCCGCAGGTTAGCTTAGTCCTATAGCCACCTGGGGGTTAATACCCTATACCGAGTCGATCTGTTTCCCCATGGAAGAGGTGGGAGGCTGGTGACCTTCCCTGGAGTCGAACCCGGGTCTCTGGGGAGAGAAAGGGTGGGACTGGCCAATTAGGACACCCCAGTTGGTTTATAAATAGTCATGACATTTTTAGAATACACAAACAAAAGTTGTGAAGACTTTCTCTAGCTACACGTGCAGACATTTTTAAATAGTCATCCATAATGTCCGAACTATTATCGTATGCTAACTGCCTAAGTGCGGCTGTGACCTTTTGCCACGTACTAAATCCTAATTGCCCGGTTACATTGGGTTTTTGTTGGAAACAAACATATTTCTCCTCAAGATCTCTAGATATCCTTAAAAATATGTTTCTACTCATACGAAAACGACGCCTAAACATTTTTTCATCATACTTAGGTTCCGCTAAGAAGTAATCGCTTACCAACAAATCGTTAGCGGTGTGCCGTTCACGAGCGATGTACCTTCTCCTCCGTTTAGGTTGTTGAGTCTCTTCCTCATCGTCTTCGTCTTCCACGATTGCTTTCACCACCGCCACGATCGTTTGTAGAAATATTTTCGCACCATCGTCAGATGATGATGACGATTCACTATAACTTGAAGAACCCATGTCAAGATTGTGTTTTATGTGTTTGATGTTGTGTGAGAAACATGTTAAATATGGTAAGTTATATTTATAAAGGAAAAAAAATATAAAAAGTAGCCCCCAACGGCTAGCCCAACGGCTAGTTTGAATGGGCCAATCACAGCCCGCCATGTCAGCTTGCTCCCTCGCCCCACGCCCGGCTTGAAACCCAAGCCCCAAGGGCCACGCCCCAACCCAAGCCCACCCGGGGTGGTGGCTTGGGCGTTTTCCCCCAACCCAAGCCCCATACCTCATAGCCTTATATAAAGTATTATACTCTTATACAAATAGTAACTTGGGGTACGATTAAACATCGCGTCCTTTCGAAAAGGTGTGATATAACTAAAAAACAACTTGGGTTATGTCTCATTTGTTTAAACATCACATCCCTTTGAAAATGTGTGATTTTACTTTAATCCATACCGTTTGAAAAGGTGTGATTTTATCAACTAGGGTCATACCTTTTCGTTTAAAAGTCGCGTCTTTTAGAAAATTGTATTATAAACTTGGGTCACATCTTTTGGTTTAAAAGTCGCGTTGGTTCGAAAATTATTTTATACCTTTGGTTTAAAAGTCGCGTTACGTCGGTTATAAAATTATATTATAAACTTGGTCATACCCTTTCGTTTAAAAGTCGTGTCGGTTAAAAAAAACAATTTATAACATAAGATGCATCTGTTGGGATGGTTATAGCCCCACTGACGCCTCTTCGAATCCCACTCAAATCGGTCCATTGATTTTTCCTTTTCCACACCCTTGAATTCAACAATTCTGAGATCATACTTTTGAAGCGTTTTGGATTTAGGAAAGCAGATTTACGGTTTTGATTCGCTACAATTTCTTACTTCGTCCCTCTGTTCTTAAACTTTTGATTGGAACATTTAGGATTTGGATCTGATGATTAAATCGATAATCAGTAATGATGTTTTTGTTTCGGAGTTGATTATAAACCAATTGTATGGATTGATTATCGCTAAATTTCAGTTATGAATTTTGGATTTGAAATTGAGTTGCGAACATAAAAACAGGGTATGTACTGTTTGATTGAATGCAAAATTAAACATAAACATGGGTATGTACATTTCGGATTTTGGATCCCCTGTGTTTATGCAAAGATCGAATTGGTTAAAAAAAACTGATGATGGGCAGATATTCTTCCTTCCTTTTAATGAACGCAAGAATAATTTGATTAATATCGTGATGTCACGTGGCATCGTTTGTGAATTGCGGTACCTGTACGGATTCCACAGGGTCCATTTGTGCATTTAACTCTTTGCTAAGAACACCTGTAGTGGCTGTCCAAAAAGGCGTTTTTTGTGCTCAATATCGCCCAATCACGCCGAAGAGCCACCACGCATGGGCGTGTTTGGCCTTTTCTTTTGTTATGGCGTGTTGGGCAATTTCTTGGCCAATCATATTTGAGCTTCCTTTTTTTGGCCAATAAGAATTTTTTAAATGTTTTTTTTTTATTTTATTTTATTACAAACATAATGCCTCACAATCCCCATATCCCCCACTACATCCATTTTGTAAAAACGCCCAATAATGCCCCATTGCTAACTGGGCTGTCCCATGGCGCAAAACGCCCTAGGATAGGGCATTATTCACCCCAACGACTACACATGGTCTAAGGGAAATGACGATGCATTTCTATTCGTCTGAGTGAATCGGTGCTTGAGATTTAGCAAATCTTGGAGTGGCAATTTTCCGGTGGTAGATACATTCGATGTCGTCTTGATTCTTGCATCCAGGGAGGTTTTATCCTGTACCGATTATTCTTCTATAGATCTGAGCCTTTTTAACGATTGAGTTTTAAATTTATCCATTTTTATTAATTACTAGTTTATAGACCCGCGTATTACACGAGTTTTTACAATATAAATGATATAGTTATATAATCTTTAAAAAACTTTATATTACTAACCACCTATGTTAATTAGTAACCAAACTTTATATAAACGAATTTCTATTACAATATAATGGTTCACACAAATAACTTGAATTTATCACAAAAACAACTGGCCCATCTTAATTAGTAATACTGAAAGTACCATAATAAGTGTGTATTACAAAGGTTGAATACTGAAAAACATGTAATAAACAAATTTATATATTTTTAATATGAATGAAATTATGTATTACGTTACATATAACAATGTATAAATAATAATAATTTTTAGCATTGTGTATCTTTTAAATATAACTTTTATTTAAACTAAATCTCTAAGACCTCAATTCTGCTTACAAAATTCATTATTTAAGTTGTTCTTTTTCTCTTTCTCGGTAAAAGGCCTATTTTATTGATATGACATAAATTAGATTTGATATTTTTCTTAATAATTGTTATGCGAATTTAATTAATAAATAGTATTTGTAAAGTTATGAAATAAGTTAAAGGTTTATATATGATTAATAAAATCTTTTCATTATTAAAGGTAATTGACTATGTTACAAATGGGTATAAAATGAAATTAATATATTTCTTAGCTCTATTAAATTGAAAACACATCATATATCAATGTAGCTACAAATCTTAATATTATCTCATCTATAAAACTTCAAAACCTTAAGTTCTCTCCATCTATCATTTTAAAATCGAGTTCAATAAAATTTAGTCTTGTTGCGAGATAGTCCTCTAGTTAATTACTCTTTTTTAGCTTTTATTTATATGTTATAAAAACTCATATATTGATTTTATAGATAATCTCAGATAAGGATAATAATTTTTGTTTTTTTGTCTTTTGTAATTTACTATTTTATTTTTAGAAGTACTAAAATCATGGTTTTAAAAATTTTAGATCATTTATGTATATTTTTAATCATAAATTAAAAATAGATATTAATTATTATATATTATTAATGAGTTATCATACAGTTGGATTAAATATTAATTATTATATATATTTATTATTAATGAATTAAATATGAAAATATCATGTGGCATTAATTAGAAGGATGTTAAATGAGAAATTGCCATGTGGCATTATAAGTATTCTTTTATTAGTATTAGATTTACATATCTGATTTTCTCTGTCCTATTGTTTTATACAGGTTTTTATTTATTTTTCATCATTGTAGTTTTTTGCTTGCTATTCTCAAAACAATGACCAGGAATCGTAGGTAGCAATATGATATGGTTTTTAACTGGGGTAAAGAAATGTTGGGGGTGATCTAGATGTGGTAATTTTTTTAACCAATAACTCTTTCGGTTGCTATGACGCATTTCGGACTTTATAATTATCATTTTTCTTAGTGGCTTGCTATACGAGGCACCGGTCTCAATGAACCGAACTAATCTTTGAAATTTTACAATTACACTCACACTTTATCTGATTTTTTTTTCTTTATTTTTTTGCAATCACTCAATTTCATCTTACCAATCGTTTCGACTAAGTTATTCTTTTCATGACATTATTTTACATAACACTATGTGACGCGCATGCGTGGTTTAACATTGTACGCCTATTTTTAGTGTGGTTTAATGGTCAGCTGCAGCACGTGGATCGAAAAAACTTTCATAATCAACAATCCGCCGCAACGCGCGGAGTAGCGTCATTAAAAATAAAAAGTAATTAATTATATATACACAAAAATAATACGATACCCTATGAAATGAGGGGCATATTTATAGGTTAGTGTGTACTCATCCAAACTATTGTAGCATTTACTAACAGCATCCATAACGGTGATTAAAGTCCATTTAACTATCTAGTTTATATGTAATATTATTCTAAACCACCACCACTCCAAACCTCTCATTTCTTTCTCCAACAATAAACCACTAAACCTCCATATTACACCCTACTTTTTACATAAAAAAACAAAAAAAATGATAAATTTGTGAGTGGGTGGTCCCTACCATTTAAGACCAACCTCGTCCGCTCAAGCAAACCGGACCACATCGGTCAAACTTCTCCAACAAGAGAAGTCCGGTTTGGGGTGGTCCACTATGCCAAGGTTGTGCAACAGACTCATTGTCGTTGCTGCTCTAAAAGGATGCGCCGTTTTCTTTTATCAAAGTAATATATTAAAGGATGCGTCACTAATATATTAGAGTGATACATTAAACTTGAGAATTTTCGCATCTAATAACTAATATAGTGATTCTAAAACATTCAAATCAACATCTTACCATAATGTACGGGCTAACGTCACCTCGTGACTCACATTAGTCAACCATGATGAATCATGGCACATTACTCGAAGATAGCATTGTATCCAATTCCCAAGGGTACAACTTTTATCAATTTTACCAAATATGCAAACACCACTAATCTCCTACATACATAACACATTCAGATGTATTCAAATTCACTTCCTAAACAAACATCTACAATATCTAATACAAGTTTAACACGAATCACTACAATATCTTCACATTGGTTGGGACTGAACACACGGTGGGATGGTGGTGGTGTCGCTGTAGTGGTAGGCAGGGGCAGAACTAGTGTATTAGGAGCCGTAGCACGGGCTACGGCTCAACCCCCTAACCAAAAAATGAGATACTTGATATTACTAAAATCTTGATTTTTTATGAGCCCATAAATTTACAACCCAAAACTTGTAGAATAATTAAGCCCAAATGATCAGATAAGCCCAAATTAATAATAATAATAATAATAATAATAATAATAATAATAATAATAATAATAATAATAATAATAATAATAATAATAATAATAATAATAATAATAATAGAATTAAAAGGAGGCCCAATTGGGATACCCCTAGATTAATGGGCTATCTTCGCCACTGGTGGTTGATTTGGCGCGAGTGATGGAGTTAGATATAGGATTGAAACACGGAAAAAGATGACATACTGATGTGCTAAATATGGTCTATAAAAACTAATCTAATCTAGACACCCTAATTTTAAATTTATAAACTAAGACTCTCTAAATGCTAGACCACTGACAGGCAAGTGTACCTATCGTACGTAGTAAAGCCTAATGAAGTCCGAGTATCGAACCCACGAGACACTAGCGACGCTACACTAGACTCTGAATCAACTAATTACTTAACTGGTTTTTAATTGTTTTGAGGATTTTAAGGTTTTGACTAATTAAACTAAGGAATTAACTAAGTGATTCTAAACTACCAAGATGCAACTGTGGATGCTAAGGGTGAAATCAAGGATGAGGAAACACTACCCAGGTTTGTAATCCTATCTGTGACTCTCAGTTTTTCTCTCGGCAATGGTAACTATGATGAAACCAAGTTCTAATAATACGACACTCGAAGACTAAAGATAAGTTGAATCTCCTCCCGGTCTCATCAACTTCTCCTAAGGTCCTAAAGGTTAAATAAAGCTCACTGGTATGAGTTAGATCACCTCCCGGCCTCTCCAACAATACTTAAGTACCCAAAAACTAGATCTCCTCTCGGTCTCACTAATCACAATACACCCTAAAGTGTACGGGGTAACCTAAAAACTCTTGACAAGACTTAGGAAAACAAATAATACTAGGGAACTTAGACAGATCTCCTCCCGGTCTCACTGCACTTAAATAGCTAGCACCAAAGACAATCCTAACTATCTATCTCCTTCCGGTCTCAAGAATAGATAGAACAGTAAACTCCTTTAAATTATCAAACAATGTTCATACGGGATACGAGCTCAGTAAACCATAAAATAGTTACAAACACAAAGTAGGTAACCTAACATGCATCTATATATGAAAGACATTCACAAAGACACACGAGGAACAATTATAAGATAATAAATTAGAATAAAGTACGCACACACATCTAGCCAAAAATAATTAGGCCTCTTACTTTAATATTAAAATCCATCAATAAATTACTAAAACCGAAAGATTACCGATTAAAACAAATATTCATCACAAACCCAGGTAGAAAATATGAACTACCAATAATCATAACTAAAAACATAAAACGAGTCTGAAACGAGTAGCAAAACATAGTATCAAATCTGAAAAACACAAAGTTATTCGAAACTGAAACTAACTAATCGCTAACCCAAACTCGAATCTTGAATCGTAGATCTTGAACTTGAACCGTATAACCTTCTCCTATTCGCCCCTTATTCTTTTCTCAACCTTCTGTCCATCGAACTTGATACCTCCTGCCGTCTAATCGTCCAGCCCTCCCAAAATTTGCGTGCCCTTTATTTGATGTATATAACTCGTGATGGGCTTGGCCCATTTTCAGCCATCCACCACTTGCGAAAAATAATGCCCTCTGTCCTTTATAATTGCCGTAATGTTCCAAGATGTTAGAGCATCCACAATAAGAACCATTAAAAACACCTAAAAACATGTTCAGTCAGCTGCCAGAAAAACACTCATCCTTCAAAAATATCAAAAACCCACCCAATAAAAAAACACAAAAACACCCAAAAATATTGCCACATCATCCCTACCTTTTACATTATAATATATATGAGTAGGGTTCCTACGGAAAGTGTGTTTTTCCTAGAAAGTCTAGGAAGCGATCTTGTCCATCCGATTGGTGTGTTTAAGGGTTGAGATTAAATCAATGGCAATCTTGTAATAATTAACTATATCTAATAGATTGTTTTAAATGAGTAGGGGCAATTTCGTCCTTATGTGTGTTTTAAACCAATAAAAAATAACCGTAAGAGATATCACATCTCCTTAATACACGCAAATTTCCCTCTCTCTCTCTTTCTCTCTCTAAACCCAAATTCGGAAACCCCCAAAATCATACCAAAAATACCTAAAATCATGGATGAAGATAAGAGATTTTCCTTGTTCCATATACGTAAGATCAAGCTTTCATTGTACTGCGTGTTTTACAAAGCGATTACGGGTGATTCTTGTTTGTAATTGACGGTATTTTGCTGGTTGCAGGGAAGAGATTCAAAAAGCAGGAAACTTTGGAAAGGATAGATAGCAGCGGAACAGTTACCGGAAGCCGATCGAAAGCTGGGGCGAAACCTGCTAATGTAAAACACATTTGTATGAATCTGCTTGCTGTTAAAACACAGCTGTATGAATCTGAATTGCTGTTAAAACACAGCTATATGAATCTGAACGATAAAACACATTTGTATGAATCTGCTTGCTGTTAAAACACAGATGTATGAATCTGAATGATAAAACACATTTGTATGAATCTGCTTGCTGTTAAAACACAGTTGTATGAATCTGAATGCTAAAACACAACTGTATGAATCTGCTTGCTGTTAAAACACATTTGTATGAATCTGCTTGTTGTTAAAACACACCTATATGAATCTGAATGCTAAAACACAACTGTATGAACTGCTTGCTGTTAAAACACAACTGTATGAATCTAAATGCTAAAACACAACTGTATGCATCTGCTTGCTGTTAAAACACAACTGTTTGAATCTGAATGCTAAAACACAACTGTATGAATCTGCTTGCTGTTAAAACACAGCTGTATGAATCTGAATGCTAAAACACAACTGTATGTATCTGCTTGCTGTTAAAACACAACTGTATGAATCTGAATAATAAAACACAGCTGTATGAATCTGCTTGCTGTTAAAACACATCACCAAGAACAAACTGTTAAAACACAGTACCAAGAACATGCTGCAAGAAAACGAAGGAATGATTGATATTACGTGAGATCAGAAATCGAAAACAAAAAATTCCGAAATTTATGTATAGTTAGTTATTGAAGATGATTTCCTAAAATAAAAATAGATTGTGAAAGTACATAAATGCCCTTTTAGATAAAATCCTTCAATGCCACATGTCGTGTTTTTATTGCTTCCTAGACTTTCTAGGAAAAACACACTTTCCACCCAACTCATACTCAATATATATATATATATATATATATATATATATATATATATATATATATATATATATATATATATATATATAGGTAGAGGATCCTGTACAAAGTGGGACTTTTGTAAGAAGTGTGAGAAATAATTTGGGAGTGACAAGTGTCCTTTATCCTAATTAATTCAAAAGGGTATATTAGTAATTTGACTTTCTTATCATTTAATTGTTTTCAAAGATAACTGCCAAAAAAAAAAAACTTGCGATGAGTTTTTATAGGAATGAATCAAATTTTGAATTAGGAGAAATTTTAGGAAACATTATACATCTGATTGTTTTATCTTCTTCATCATCTTTTAATCGCAACATCTTTTAATCATATATTGTTCATGGCTTGGTGTTTTAAACATCTGGATATATTGTTCATGGCGTGGTGTTTTAAACATCTGGAGACATTGACTATGATTCAAGTCATGGTGTTTTATCATGAGACATTGTTCATGGCGTGGTGTTTTAAACATCTGGAGACATTGACTATGATTCAAGTCATGGTGTTTTATCTGACTTGAATTCCAAATAAAACACCATGACTTGAATCGTCTGTTTGTTTGATGATTTACAATGTTTTTTGGATTCCAGATAAAACACCATGACTTGAATCATAGTCATGGTGTTTTAAAATTTGGGAATATTTTGTATTGAGAAAACACCATGACTTGAATCATAGATGTTCTGGGAATGTTGTGTATTGATAAAACACCATGACTTGAATCATAGATGTTTAAAACACCATGCCATGAACAATGTCTCCAGATAAAACACCATGACTTTGAAGCATAGATGTTTAAAACACCACGCCATGAACAATGTCTCCAGTTAAAACACCATGACTTGAATCATAGTCATGGGGTTTACGATTTTTATACAATGTCTCCAGATAAAACACCATGACTTGAATCATAGATGTTTAAAACACCACGCCATGAACAATGTCTCCAGATAAAACACCATGACTTGAATCATAGTCAATTTATCCAGTTGTTTTAAAACACCATGCCATGAACCTGATTACAGTTTTCTTTATGATAATGTATGACGAATATGCAACCAAAGACCTCCTACAATTAAGGTGAATCATTAATTCCGATATTTAAGGAAAAAGGAGTGAATGTAGGAGTTTTTTGGTCGTGTATGATATGGTTACCATATTTCAAACATTGAAAAAGACACTATTGCCCTTCAATTTTACATAAGGTCCCTCTAACTAAAACACAATTTACATTTTTATACCCTATTGATCTCAACCATTAGATCAAATATCTAATGGTTTAAAACACTTCTTACCCTTCTTACATTTTAGACACTTTTTACCATATCCCTACCCTATATATATATATATATATATATATATAGAGAGAGAGAGAGAGAGAGAGTTTTGTTTTCCTTTGGCCCCACCCACTAACAACTGCTTCATTTTTTCTTGTATATAGAGAAGAACGGAAGTGTAAAAATGGATGAAAAAAACAAACCCCACAGTAATAAAAATTGATCATCTTGTAAAAATATGTAAATATGGGCTATTGGCGTCCCTCTGATGTGCGGCTTCCCACTTTTCTATTATTGCCGTCCAACTCAACTCAAACAATAATAATATTGCTTTTTTTTTCTGATGTATAATATATATAGCTGCTTCCAAATAATAATATCTTATATATCTTTCTTTGGTACTTCATTGTTGATATAATCATTAGGTAGATTCTTTTTTTCCAAGGCTCTGATGTCCACTCACATATTTAGGTCCAAGGCTGATGTAGTATTTAGGTCCATTATTTTATTGTTCAATTGCACCTCATATTACCCAACATTCCTACGTTTAAACCAAAATAAATACCAATTCATGTCATTTAAATTATACATTTAGGGTATGTTTGATATGGGGTAATGGAATGGACGAAGGAATGAAATGGATGAGGTAATGGAATGGACGAGGGAATGCAATGGATCATTACCATTCCATGTCTTGTTTGGTTACCATGTGAATGGAATGAATTATTATTGTGTATTGTTCGGTAGGCAAGAAAAACGGAGTAATAAAATTAACGGTGAGTGGTGGTGGTGGTCGGTGGTAGTGATTGTGGGTGGTTATAGGTGGCAGTGGTGGGTGTCGGCGACGGCGATGGGTGGTAGTGGCGGTGCGGCGGTGACGACAGTGGTGGTGGCGACAAGGTGGTCGTTGATGGTGGGTGGCAGCACAGGTGGCGGTTGGTGGCGGTGGTGGCGGTTGGTTGTGGCGTCGACGATGGTGGTGGGCGGCGGCGGCGAGTGGCGTTGGCGATTGGTCGCAGCTGTGGGTGATAACGGTGGTGAGTGGGTGGCGGTGGTGGCGGTGGCGGCGGTGGCGGTGACTGTCGGGGTGAGGTGGTGGCGGGTGGCGGCGGTGGCGGTGGCTGTCGGGGTGAGGTGGTGGCGGGTGGCGGTGGCTCTCGGGGTGAGGTGGGGGCGGGTGGCGGCGGTGGTGGGTTGTGGCGAAGGTCGTGGGTTGTGGTGTTGTTGTTGAATTGTGCAAGAGGGGATGGAATGGAAAAAAAACATGGGGGGTGGAAGGAATGATTTTGAGGGAATGGAATGCCTTTTGGAATGGGTGATTCCATTCTCTTGACCAACCAAACACTCTTTTCTTCATTCCCTCGTAATCACTCATTCCATTCCACCTCTCATTCATTCATACCAAACACTACCTTAATATACATTGAGAATTCTATTAACAAATGATGTGTGTAAAATGCAACATATAAATCACATCAATTAAGGCATAAAACTAACCCTTTTTAAGTACTCATGTTGGAAAAAGAGTGTTTTTGTCTTCCTTTTGTATTTTCAGGATGAAATGAGCTCAAAATCACAAAAGAAGCAAAAAGACAACTAATTCTAGCATAAATACAAGAAAAGGAATAAAAGTAGACTGCCCAGATCCTCAACGGCACCTCCCAAGGCAAAGAAGAGAAAACAGAAGACTGAACACGCCCCGTGTCCAGCGAACATGGGGCCGTGTCCAAGAAGCAGCAGAAAAGACAAACCAGTAGAAGCTTCCATTGCCCACCACGGGGCCGTGTCCAGCGGACACGGGGGCGTGGTGAAAGTACAGCAGGCGCATTAATTGTAATTGCGAATTACAATTAATGAAGAGAGAGAATGTCAGACGGGCACGGGGGCGTGTCCAACGGACACGGGGCCGTGCCCAGCCTTCTGTTCAGCCTATAAATAGGGGTGCTTGGTTTCATTCCATCTCATCCCTTGGCACACCACCTCTCTCACACTTCATCCACCACCCACCACCACCATAACACCATCATCCACCACCATCATCCATTGTCCATCATAGAGTGTGTGAGTCGTCTCGGGATCCAAGATTGATCTTAAGAGTTCTTGACAATCAAGGCCATGTTTGCCTAAGTCTCTTACATCACTTGGTGAAGACAAGTGTTTAGTATAATACTTTTTATTTTTAATCTTTTGCACTTTTTATTTGGTTTTGTATTAATGACTTTAATAACTAGTTACTTATGTTGAAGGTGATCTTTCCTTATCGTTTGTCCGTGGTGTCTTGGCGTTATTTTACTGTCTATATAAAATAAAAGATTTTCACCATTCATATCTCCACGGTCTATATGGAGGTATGTTGGCTACCTGGTCGGGGGTTAAGGGAACGGTTTGGTAAGGGTCTTGCCCTTGTTCAACGTTTAGAGGTCCTGCTTGGGACCTGGGTCAAATTTAGTAGGATCCCCTTCAATGCCCATAGGTATTGGATGGCGGGGATCCAAACTCTTTGACCCCCTCATAAGTTAACTACTATTAATACTATAACCCGGCTATTTAGGACTGTATCCCTGCTGACTCAGACTACTTAGCCGAGGGTAACGTCACCGCCGAAAGCGGGGCCTACCACAATTTGCATTAATAACTTAATTCATTATCTTTCAATAATCCGACCCTTTAGGATTGTATCCTTGCTGACTCAAACTACTGGGTTGAGGGTAACGTCGCCTTCAAAAGAGGGGCCTACTACAATAACTAAGATAATCTCTTAAACAAGTGCAAAAGTGCGAAAATAATCAAAGGTTATACTAACACACGTGTCGGATCCAAGTGATTCATCTTGTCTATCTGTTTTTATTTTATTTTATTTTATTTTTCAGCATCTAGTTAGTTTTTATTTTTCTTAGTTTAAAACATTTTTCTCACTTTTTGATTTGATTAGACGTTGAGGATAAACCGGTATTAAAAGCTCTTGTGTCTTTGGACGACCTCGGTATCTTACCAACACTATACTACGTCCAAGATGGGTGCACTTGCCCATATGTGTGTTTAGTGTTAATAAATATCGTGTTTTATAAATTTAAAACTTGGCTAAAAGTGTAAAAAGGGGCTTAAATATACATCTAAAATATAACACACTTCACGCACATCAAGGCTTTGGCGCCGTTGCCGGGGACACAAGGATTTTAAGAAAGTTAGGAATCAACGGCCTAATCATATTTTTATTTTTTTTCTTTTATTTTTAGGATTTTTCGTAGATTTTCAGCTTCTGCAGAGCTCAGCACGGGGCCGTGCCTGCTGAACACGCCCCCGTGCTCAATCATTGGAACTGGCAATCCTGTTTTAAGTCAGACAGTAAGCTGAACACGGGGCCGTGTCCACTCAACACGCCCCCGTGCCCAAGATTTTCTTACTGAAAACAGAACCGTTAGATCCCGGCGGTTGGTAATTTCTGACACAAACATGAGTGATAGTAATTCTTTTTACTTTCGGCACTCTTATGGTATGTGGTGTCGATTATGTGGAGGCGAACATGAGGAATTAAAATGTTATTTTCTCAATTATAGGCCCCACTATATAGACCCACCGATTCCTTGTAACCTTAAGAGGGGCGAAAGTAAAAATAAGCACTATCTCTCCCTCGAATGCGCCCAGCCAGATATTCTAGGACAAATGCTCCTTGACGAGTTATTTCAACTAGAAGAACTAATTCTCAATTGGTCAAAAGAACTTAGGAAGGATTTTATAGATCCATCCCAAGATGATGACCATGAGGAAATGTTGGAACCGCATTCTGACAACCTCGTTGCTCCCGAAAATACCTTCATACCTAGAAAAGACGTGGACGATAGTCGTCCCTGTGTCGATTGTGTCGTGAAGGACTCCCCATCGACTTCGTTCGATGCATACATAGACCTGAGCGATTCGGCATACACCTTCTTTAACGAGAGCCCGGAAAAGGGTTGGACTTGTCCACCTAGAATGAAAATAGGAATTACCCTCACCGATAACCTCTTGCGTTCTCGCCTTAGTATAGGACAATTAAGGTATCTTAGGCACTTTGGGGTTGTTCCAACAAATCAAGAACCACCCGATATGAATAAACTCCTTAGTAGCGACAAACTTCATAAACAGCTACCCGACACGGGGCCGTGTCCGGCCAACACGCCCCCGTGTCCACCAAAAGATTCCCTTCTGATCAGAACGTCAGAATACGGACAAACTGTGTCAGAATTTCATCTGCACACGGGGCCGTGTCCAGCGAACACGGGGCCGTGTCCAGAAGGTTGTCGTTTTCTATAAATGCAGCCAAAAATCCTGCACATTTGGACCAACTTGGGACAGAGATTTGAAGGAATCTTCTCTCAAACAATCCTAGGTAAGTCTAAAAGAAGGTTCCAACAACCTATCTTGTCCTTTCCTCTTCTAGACATTTCCTTCTTTTCATCTTTCTTCAAGAACTACCATGAAAAGTTTGAATTCTTCAACCTTTGTGGTAGGAAACAATGAGTTTTGATCATGGAATCTTGGTGAAAACATGTTGTGTAACATTGTTTAAAGTTATTTATGACCAAAAAGTCTACATAAATTCAGAAAATAACTTAAAAACCCAAGATTCCTTGCTTCGAAATTCTGCAGAAAGATGAACATGGGGCCGTGCTCAATGAGCACGGGACCGTGTCCAGAAACTGTTTCGTCATATAAACTGCTTTTGGTTTATTTTTCGTAGAATGGCGAGTGAAAACAGCGAAACATCATCCGTTCATTCCTCAAACAGCCGAAGGGGAAGAAGGCCCTCCGTTGAAGCTACACTTGTGCACTATGTGATAGCATTGAGGGAAGCTCTTGACGAAATGACGTCAGTAGAGGAGGTCCTAATTGACCGTATTAACGATCTTACGATGGGACTTGAAAGTAGCTTCCAAGAAATTAACCTTTTGCACCAAAGGTTAAACATTCTTGTAGCACCTCCTATGGAGCCAGTCCTTCCACAACAGGACTGGAACTTGGCACTCGGGATTAACAACCCTACCGGGTGGGAAGACTTTCCCGCAGAACCTCCCATGGAACACCCACAAGAAATTCCAACGGAAGTCGAAACTCCTCAAACTAATGCAAATGAGCCCTCTTTTCTCCTTACAAGGGAGGTAGAGAAGTGGCTCGCCGACATATGAGGAGGACCACGCCCGGAAGAAGGAGTTCTAAAAAGCCTTATCCAACCAAGATTAGTAGCTTCTTGGAAATTTTGCTAATTTAGAATAAAACATAGGGCTAGAACTCCATAGTTTAATATTTATGTACTTTCATCTTTAACTTTATGTAATGTCTCTCTATGTTTGCAATGATATGATGGTTTTTAAGATTGATGGGTGTTTAATGAATAAAACACACTCATGGTGGTAATGGATGAAAAAGGGGAACGAGAAAAATGGACCCATGCACAAAGAACAGAGCAACCCGACACAAATCTCCATCACAGAAGGCTCAACACGGGTCGTGCCCAACCAACACGCCCCCGTGCTGAGCCCCCTGCAGAAAAACACCCAGTTCAGGTAACTGGACACGGGCCGTGTTCAGCGGACACGCCCCCGTGTCCAGGCTTCTGTTTTAATTCTTTAATTTTCATTACTGGCACTTGACCACGGGGCCGTGCCCGGTCACCACGGGGCCGTGTCCAGGATGCCAGTAACATAAATCTTTGCTTTTTAACCTACTTTTACACATTCTAATCAACCAAAAACCTTATTTTTGGACACATTGAGGACAATGTGTAATTTAAGTGTGGGGGGGGATGCTAAAACCTTGAATTTTGCAAATCCTAAATACAAGCCTTACACAAAACTCTATTGGAACCGCTAAACACCCCAAATTTTTTTCAAAAACTTTTTCATTTTTTTTATCATTTACTTGTCTTAGTTTAAGTTGGGAATAACAAGTTCTAAAAAGGTTATATTTTTACAAATTTACAACCGATAGCGTCGTGATAACAAAGAACCAACATAAGAAAATTACGAAACGGCATAACAAGTCTAGTTAAAAATTCGATTATATATACTTGATCACATTAAAAACCCATTCCCACAAAAGTGAGTTTTGAGCCTTTATTGAGCATAAAGATATACATATTTAGACTAAATGCTCATTTTTCGTTTCTTGTGTGAATAGCCGCTTGGTTCTTACAACTCTAGAACTTGCCACGACGATACATTCCCGGTCCTTACCAACTTAAACCCAAGTAAGTAAGTGATGGAGGCATTAGGACTAACCATATTTTTCTTTCTAAACCATTATTTTTCCTTTTTTTTTACCACCTACCCAAAATCCCCCTAGATAGCCCCTTTGAGCCTAAACCTTTCATTTCATTACCCCAAAACTCTTTTTACCCACCAAAAACCCTTTTTATTTTTACCCTTTATTTTAGTAACAAGCTCGGTTTTCGTAAACTCGCCTTTTTATGTGAAAAAAAAATGATGATGAAGTCAAAAACAAACAAAATATAAAAGCTTGTTTGGAGAAATACTTCAAAATAAAAAAAAATCACTAAAAACAAGGTATGTCACGAAAACCGACGCTTTTTACGATTTTCGCCCTTTTACTAACCACTAACCCAAACCACCCACCTTTAACCCAAGCCTAACCCTTCACCCCAAAAGTCCTCTTGATATTTACAAAGGTAAAAAGTTAAAAAGGAGGAGGATTGATTGCTTGGCAAGCCTATGGAAGGCGTAAGTTCCATGCCGCTCTCGAGTGATTCACTAAAAATTACACCTTCGGCCGAGTGTTGAGTGATCCCCCGTGAGGTATGTGAACTTGTATATAAATGGAATTTTAATAAGCCATGCTATGCCCGAATAAGTAATTTATCTTATGAAACGTTCAAAATAAATCATAACGAATAGGATTGTAAATAAATAAAAATAAACTTACAAAGACCTTGGATTCCCGACACTCTAGGACAAGCTAAAAACTTTCTCTTCTACCTATTCCATTTGGGAGTGTAAGCCACATTTAAAGAGTTTTGCTTGAGGACAAGCAAAAGTTCAAGTGTGGGGGTATTTGATGTGTGTAAAATGCAACATATAAATCACATCAATTAAGGCATAAAACTAACCCTTTTTAAGTACTCATGTTGGAAAAAGAGTGTTTTTGTCTTCCTTTTGTATTTTCAGGATGAAATGAGCTCAAAATCACAAAAGAAGCAAAAAGACAACTAATTCTAGCATAAATACAAGAAAAGGAATAAAAGTAGACTGCCCAGATCCTCAACGGCACCTCCCAAGGCAAAGAAGAGAAAACAGAAGACTGAACACGCCCCGTGTCCAGCGAACACGGGGCCGTGTCCAAGAAGCAGCAGAAAAGACAAACCAGTAGAAGCTTCCATTGCCCACCACGGGGCCGTGTCCAGCGGACACGGGGGCGTGGTGAAAGTACAGCAGGCGCATTAATTGTAATTGCGAATTACAATTAATGAAGAGAGAGAATGTCAGACGGGCACGGGGGCGTGTTCAGCGGACACGGGGCCGTGCCCAGCCTTCTGTTCAGCCTATAAATAGGGGTGCTTGGTTTCATTCCATCTCATCCCTTGGCACACCACCTCTCTCACACTTCATCCACCACCCACCACCACCATAACACCATCATCCACCACCATCATCCATTGTCCATCATAGAGTGTGTGAGTCGTCTCGGGATCCAAGATTGATCGTAAGAGTTCTTGACAATCAAGGCCATGTTTGCCTAAGTCTCTTACATCACTTGGTGAAGACAAGTGTTTAGTATAATACTTTTTATTTTTAATCTTTTGCACTTTTTATTTGGTTTTGTATTAATGACTTTAATAACTAGTTACTTATGTTGAAGGTGATCTTTCCTTATCGTTTGTCCGTGGTGTCTTGGCGTTATTTTACTGTCTATATAAAATAAAAGATTTTCACCATTCATATCTCCACGGTCTATATGGAGGTATGTTGGCTACCTGGTCGGGGGTTAAGGGAACGGTTTGGTAAGGGTCTTGCCCTTGTTCAGCGTTTAGAGGTCCTGCTTGGGACCTGGGTCAAATTTAGTAGGATCCCCTTCAATGCCCATAGGTATTGGATGGGGGGGATCCAAACTCTTTGACCCCCTCATAAGTTAACTACTATTAATACTATAACCCGGCTATTTAGGACTGTATCCCTGCTGACTCAGACTACTTAGCCGAGGGTAACGTCACCGCCGAAAGCGGGGCCTACCACAATTTGCATTAATAACTTAATTCATTATCTTTCAATAATCCGACCCTTTAGGATTGTATCCTTGCTGACTCAAACTACTGGGTTGAGGGTAACGTCGCCTTCAAAAGAGGGGCCTACTACAATAACTAAGATAATCTCTTAAACAAGTGCAAAAGTGCGAAAATAATCAAAGGTTATACTAACACACGTGTCGGATCCAAGTGATTCATCTTGTCTATCTGTTTTTATTTTATTTTATTTTTCAACATTTAGTTAGTTTTTATTTTTCTTAGTTTAAAACATTTTTCTCACTTTTTGATTTGATTAGACGTTGAGGATAAACCGGTATTAAAAGCTCTTGTGTCCTTGGACGACCTCGGTATCTTACCAACACTATACTACGTCCACGATGGGTGCACTTGCCCATATGTGTGTTTAGTGTTAATAAATATCGTGTTTTATAAATTTAAAACTTGGCTAAAAGTGTAAAAAGGGGCTTAAATATACATCTAAAATATAACACACTTCACGCACATCAACAAACTTTTAGACACAAATTTAAAATATATGATTATTAATATGTTAATACAACAATTATTAACTTGGTAAAATTTTCTTTGAAGAAATACACCATTTTAGCTCGTTTTCTCTTAAAACCATAAAACTTTAAATACGAATCAAGAATGAGTATAATTTAATAAAAAACAACCCTATATCTACTCAAAAGTGTAGGAATATTTATATAAAAATATGTATATTTTAGTCCACATCACATACGAGCAATAACTAGCGGCGTTGGTTTGATACAACTGCGAGTGGTGGTCGGTGTCCGTAAGGGAGAAGAAGCTAGGGAAACAGATGGAATTTGAGCACTTAGGCTACATGGTATGGTGACCATCCTCTCTTGAAGGATGATCCGCCACCTAGGCGTCACATCATAGTCCTCTTGAGAACGGTCCATCCCACAAAAACAATGGAAATGGGAGGATGACCCTACCCCACTAGTTTATTATTTTTTTTTAAATCTTCCACTTTTTTTAATATTTAACAAATAAAAGAGGAAAATACTTTTATTAAGATTAAAAAAACAATACATAAACTTAAAAAAAATCCTAATAACTTAAAAAAACATAAACTTATAAAAATCATCTACTTTGATGCTTCTTGATGATGTCTTCTTGCAATTTTTTTAAAGTCCATCGTTAATATATCCCACTCTTTGAGCCGAACCTTATCATCGGCCAATCGTAACTTTTCTCCCGCCACGCGTGACTTTTCTTCGACCGCCCGTTCCTTCGCCCTCGCCTTTTGTGTCGTGACCTTCGGATCGACCTCTTGTTTTTCTTTCTTTGAGGCTGCATCCTTCTTTGATTTGTCCCGGCCTGGGGGACGTTCCGCTTCCCTTACGACGTACTCTTCTTCATCGAACTCGGCGTCGTCGTTTAAATTTATGTGACATCTCGCGTCCGAGCTGTCGGCGCTATAACTACCGGTCTCCGAGGTTCTTTGACGTTTTGCCATCTCCACCTCGTTCGGAACCGGCGCCCTCTTTGGGGCCATTCGCATAACTTCCCACGCCCAAACGTGTGGGAACGTGGTTTTATGGTTCGTCTTGTAAACATCCAATGCCTTTTTGAACACATCCTCGTCGCTCATCCCACTACGACGCCCACTTGTGTATGTTTTATTATATTCTTCCGAAAACTTGTTGACGAACCCGCTCATCTTTCGCCACTTAGAAGAAACCGAGTCGACATCTCGATACGGTCCTTGTTCCATTAGCTCAAGAAACTTCGCTAAAACCGATTTCCAAAACCCCTCACCCGTTTTATTGTTACCTATATTCGACAAAAATATATGTTACAAAAAATTAAAAAACTAATACTACAAAGTATATACTTAAAAGAAATTACAAGTTATTTTTACGTACCTTTAATGGGGTGTGTGGACGAGCCTATATAAGCCTTCGCTAAGGCTTCTTCCTCGAGTTGCGTCCATTGTTTCGGCTTCGGTTTGGACGGTTGGCTTTGCTCACCCGCAACTTGCTTGCCTTTTTTTCGTTTGTTTGTTTGCGGTTGGGTCTCGGGAACAACTTCAACAACATCTTCGTCGGGTTCGGTTTGAATGGGTTGCGATGGTTGTTCGGGTTGAACGGGTTGCACGGGTTGCATATTAAAAGGGTTATGCATCATCAAGTGTTGTATGACTTGACTTTGTTGCGTACTCGCAAAAACATTCGGTGAGTTTTGGAAAGCGGCAAAAGCGTTTGCGGAAAATTGACCGAATGGGTTCGGTTCCATCCTGGGATAGTACCCCGGCACCGAAAATACATTCGGTTGTTCGGGTTGTTGGGGGACATTCAGGTTGTTCGGGTTGAAGGGATCCATGGTAGAATAATGTTTCATAAAAAGGGAAGAAAGTTTAAAAAAATTAGAGAGAGAGATGAGGTTGTAGTGGGTGAAAAATGGTGTAAAAGTGGTGAATGTATATAAATTTTAATTGTATTTTGGTATATTTTATAATTATAGCCGTTTGTATTTGAATTTGGAAATTAATATGTTTTTTAAAAAAACGGTCATATGGCATGGGGAAGGCCACACTTTTTGTCCTCTAGTGTTTCGTCCCCAACGTCTTCAAGGAGACGGTCAAGACGACGACCGGGGGTGGGGGGTGGACGGTATGTGGATCGGCGCCGGGGGGGACGGACCCCATACCGTCTAGCCTTAGAGCATTCACATCTCTTCCATCATTTCTACCTATAATTACATTAAAAAACATTGTATTTTTTTCTCTCATTTCAATTAAGTAATATTTTTATACCTTTATCATTAATTTTTTTTCTTCTCCACTCACAATCACTTTCAAAATATATTAAAAATTATAAAGGGTGAACAGTGTCCCCTCAAACATACAGGTGAACAATAATTTTTTTTCTTTCCTCCACTTACAACCACTTTTTGTAATATAAATAACACGTATACTCACAAAATTTGATGAAAGAGATATGAAGGCCCTTACTAAGGTATAGTTAAAAAATAGAGTAGGTGGTGTAATTTTAACACTCTAAACCAATGCTTTAAATTATTTTAATTATATCCGGCGTTCTCTAGCTTCTGCCCACCTTTATTATGAATAACAACTAGCAATAAGACATGCTCGCGTTGCGGCGCGTGTACATCGCAAACATCGAATTGATTAGTCCAAACGTTATGTGACGCGTTAAACATATGAAAACGCATGTTTCGACGTATCTGATTGAAGTCAATGTAACCAGTATAAACAATGTGACTGGATCAAAACATAAAGTCAATCGAATTTATATTGTACAATCATAACATATCATATGTAACCCAACTCATACATAGAAAACGTGATGGGTATAACAGAAAAGTTGCCACGTTTAATCATAAGTGATTAATTGGAGCTTTTGAAAAAATGGAAAAAAGAAAGCCCAATTCGACTCCAGTCGATTCGAAACAAAATTTACGAAACATTCATAAAATAAACACGAAAACATATTATATTTGACCTGACTCGTTTCGCAAAAAAGTTTTTGTCGAAACGTACACCAACTCAAATTTATAGCGAAATGTACATAAAAATATGCACGTAAAAAAGTTTTTTAAACAAAGACGTATTATATTTGACATGACCTGTTTCCTAGAAAAAGTTTATGTCGAAACGTAGAGCAAATCAGATTCATACCGACACGTACATATAAATATGTACGTAAAATTAGTTTTAAAGTAAAGGAGGTACAAGGGTAAACTCGAAACAAATTATTAGTAAAAAACTTAATAGGTTAATAACGTTCGTAAAACAGTGTCATGTAGCACTAATGCCACACCACTGCCAGCGACCACCAATATCGTAAAAGCTCGTAATTATAAAATGAATAAAAAAGGGAAAAATAACATCGAACGAAAAGCATACGTAAAATCGTTGAGTCACGCACACCCGTTGTAGTGTGTTAATGTGAAAAAATTAGACCGAAATGTAAAATGTAGAAAATAATAACTAAGTCGATTTATGACTCATGCGTTGCAACGAACCGGTCAAATGGAGAAAAATAGACGAGTTGTGACGAGCCTGTCAAATGGGAAAAATAAGATGAAAAAACGTCGAACCTCACACGCACGTTGCGAAAGATTAAACGCACAGGGAGCCAAAGTTGAAAATAAAAAAAGAGTTGTGATTAAATTGTAAAAGTTAAAAAACTTTGTGTTAAAATTAAAAAAAAATCAAAAGGGTTAAAATTGAAAAACCAACTTTTTTTTGAAATACTCCCTATGCATGTAGTACAACAACATATATGTCACAGCCCCCGACCCCACCCTGGAAGCGGGAGCCGCGAGCAGTCAAGTGGTACCGGTGGTTATTTTGAAAAGTATTGCAGCGCAAATTTAATCAGGACCGTGAGTTAGGAAAATATCAGAGTTTAGAAACACTGGATTTTATTTATTAAACAGATGGGGATAAACCCATGTTTTGCAGAGGTAGCTTTAATATGGGATAAACCCGAATACATAAAACAACTTTTCTTAATTTAATTTAATTGATAAAATAAGCCAGTTCTGTAAACCTTTTTGATGCCGTATCACAACTCTTATTCCGATCTACTGTAATCACCAGAAACGCGTTTTAAAAACATTTGATCAGCAGGAAATACTGGCGAGTACATTCAATTTGTACAAAAGACACATTGTTATGATATACAGTATTAAGAGCTATTACAATGTTTATATCAACCAATTACCCCAAATCGGTATTTGTCACTCGACCGGTTCTGTGACAATGGTCATATTACCCATTGGCTAACCCGTTGTCCAATGGTGAAGATTATCAAGTAGTGTATACAAAACCCCACATACCGGCACTACGGCAGTAATTGTAGATTACAAAGACTTAATCATTGTAATTATAACTTTGAAAACAAGTAGGGTTTTGAAAGCAATTTGGTAAAAAGAGAACGACCCACCTTGTTAGCATATAGTCTTGATTAAACATGCCTCTTGATTTTAAGCCTTCTGATAACTAATCATCTACTTTATAGTTCTGAATTGTAACGACTCGCCCAAAAATGTTCGAAAACGCTCCGTAAGTGAAAACCCGGACCCCTGAAACCCTAATGTTCATGAAAAACCAAGAAATTAAGAAATTTGGATTTCACGCGGGCCGCGTAAGACATAAGGGTAGTCTACGCGGGCCGCGACAGATCGAAAATCACCGGATAAGCATGAAGGCCACATAGCATGACACGAGTCGACCAGACGCCTACGCGGGCCGCGTAGGTGTTCCTTCAAGTTTACGCGGGCCGCGATTCGCCCCAGTTTCAGCCTATAAATAGAGGACGATAGTTTCATTTCAAATCGTTCAATTCTTTTCTTTCTCTTGTTCTCTTGTTCTGTCATTCTAATGTCAGAACTTCTAAATCCCGAAACTCTGCCCGTATTAGGGTAATAACTCTAATCACTGGTACGATACTTTATCCGATCGATTAAAACCAATCTAATGGATGTTTAAGTGCTGCCATATTTGGCTATACTTTGTCATTCGTTGTGAGGGTTTCGATCTCGTGATTATCGTTAAAGTTGAATTGAATAATATACTAATACGAGTTCCATTGTATCTAGAAATTAGAACTCGTAATCAGGGAGCTGCTAGAATACTTAATAGCTAAGTAAACTTAATAGCTAAGTAAACTTAATAGTTAAGTAAACTTAGTAGTTAAATAAACTTATTAAACTCACTAATTACGTACACTTAGTTGTTAAGGAAACTTAGCAGTTAAGCTAGCTGAGTAGATTAATTAATCTGCTAATTAAGTTAAGTAATCGACTAAGAAAATTATAAGAGTTAAGATAAATTAATTAGTTAAGTAATTAATTAATTAATTAATTAAGAAAGATTAATTAAGATTAATTGAGATTAATCAAGATAAGTTAAACTTAATCAGTTAAGTAAGATTAATTAAAGTTAATTAAGATTAATTAATCAGTTAAGCGAGATTAATTAAGCTAAGCGAGATTAATTAAGCTAAGCGAGATTAATTAAGTAAGTAAATTAAACACCTAAATAGATATACATGAAAATAAATATATATGAGATAGATAATATCAAAGGAAGGTGCAAGGAAGGTATAAGAAGATATATATATGGGTAGGAAGCTTCCTAGAAAATGTATAGGTAACTTCCTAGAAAAGCTATATGAAATTTCCTAGAAATTTCATATTTCCTACCTATAAATAGGAAGCTTAGGATTCATTTTTCTTTGCTCATTCCTTCTATTCTTATCTCTATACGTTGGTGTGCTAACCAATAATCACCAATGCGATGTTCTGTCCGATCGATTCGTGTAACACCTCGTAAAATCGTGTCCAATGATGTGGTGACACGTGTAATGAACCCTAATAAAGTCAAACATTGACTATGAGGGACTAATTTTGTCAAAAAACGAAAACCTTGATTGTAGAAGGACTGAAAGTGTCAACATACCTAAACTAGGCCTCTGAGTGACCTTATACGGTGTCCGTATTCTCAAATGAGCCACTTGTTGGACGAGAGGAGCCGTTTGCGAAATTATTTGAAAGTTTGGGCAATAAGGGTTAAAAGTGTCAACATGTCAATTCTTACCTCTGAATGACCTTTTAACAAACTGAGAGCTTCATTATGCTTCATCATATTCTCAGGAATGCCAAATAGTGGCTATGCAAGGCTTTTATGCCAATAAGTGAAATTGCACGCAAATTTGAAAGTTAGAGGGGTTAAAAACGTCAACATGTTTAATTATACCTCTGAATGACCTTTTAACAAACCCAAAGCATCGTGTTGTATTATAATACTCTCAATAATGCCTAACATGGACTAGATAAGGCTTCGATGCTATTAAGCGATGATATGCGCAAGTTTGCGCATTAGAGGGACCAAAAGCGTCAACTTTTGAATCTACGCCTCTCGGGGACCTTTTAAGCGAACCGAAGCGTTGTAATAAGTGGACATACATCCGGGGATGCTCATAGTGGGCTATAAAAGGCTTAGATATCATAAAACGGCACTTCGCGCTACTTTGCGCAATTAAGGGACTAATTGCGTCAAACTACAAAAGTAGGTTGAATCGTTTGATAACGGACCTTCTGGATTATATCCATGAGTTAAACATACCCTATTTATCCTTTATATAGCTTAGATATAGGCTTAGAGGTGTTTGGTGCGCAGAAATAAACTTTTATGTCATGCAGGGACTAAAAGTGTCAAAAAGTGCATAAGTTTGCACTTTCGCGCATATCTCGCATTCTGAATATCCCCGGACACCCAAAAATTTATGTAAGAACTAAAATATTTTATTTTAGTGTGTGGCATGATAAAATTCCACTCGTCGCGTGATTTGGACCATTTTTAGCGTCCGTTCGTGTTTCGTCGTAATTAGACGCATATCGTGACCATACGACCAAACGAACCAACATCCGAGATACTTACAGGCATATTTTGAGTCCTCTAAACATTATTGACCTTGTAGAGCCTTAAACATGGCTTGGCGGGCCTCAGATGTGTTGAAAATGGCATTTAGTAAGTGCAGGGACTAAACGCGACATTCTGTCAAACTATGAATCTGAACCAGAAGCCCAGGCGGGCCGCGAAGATCTGGGCCAGACATCTATGTGGGCCGCGAGGCCCAGATCTGCTGCTGTTTATTTTTTTTTCTTTTCCTGTTTTGCTTGGTGACCACTCTAAGCCTTCTAAACCAATCAACACGATTTTCTTGGGCATCAAGACAATTATAACAGCTGTAACAACAGGTGTTATGATCTGAATAACCCTCCTAACACATGTCTTGATCCAAATTCTCACCCAAAACCTATAAATACTTGAAGCTCTCATTCATTTCTTCACATCACTTTCATTCTATCATTCTTTCTCTCAAATCTGGACCTTCCTAAGCTGAAGTGGAGCATAATCTTAGTAGAAAAGATAGCACGGACCCTTTGTAAGTGCCTTAGCCCACTCATTAGTTCATTTTATGATTTAGGAACCAAAAAGTCAAATATCGCAAATAAACTTTGACTTTCGGTTTATACTCTCATAGTTCAGCCCCTCTGATCGAATTGAAAGTGGGTATATGACCATAGTTAGGTAGGTGATTAACCCCTGAAAGGGCACCTCCTAATTCCTTCGTTTGCTTAGTTAATTGTAGGGATGGCAATAGGTCGGGTTCGGGTCGGGTATTGCCAATCCCATACCCATACCCGGTTGTAAAATCGTGTCCCATACCCGTCCCAATACCCGTCGGGTATATGTCGGGTAATTACCCGTCGGGTACCGGGTATACCCGTGGGTATCGGGTATACCCATTAGTTTGTTAAAAAATTTACATTGGGATTTCCAAATACATTTTTTACTATTATAATTATTATATAATTTTATTTATGTAACAACTATTATAAATTAAAATATACATTACATACATATAAGTTTTAGCATAAATTAATAATAACTTTATAATATTTATATACTTATATGTATATACTTCACAACATACAAAATATAAATACTATCATCAAATACATATGCTAAAAGAAAATTTATTTTTTCACATTATGAACATACTAAAATAAATCACTAATAGATAAGGGTTAATGGAAAATAAAAATATAAATTAAAAACTTCGGGTATATGATCGGGTATATAGTTCGGGTAAACGGGTATGTGGTTTCGGGTATCACCTAATCCCATACCTGACCCATACCCGCGAAAATTTTTAAAATTAAACCCATACCCGGCCCAATACCCATCGGGTATCGGGTATACCCGTCCCATTTGTGTCGGGTTTCGGGTATACCCGTCGGGCTCGGATATTTTTGCCATCCCTAGTTAATTGTCGGGTCAAACCGTTTAGGTAAAAAGTCAAACTTGGCAGCTTTATGAATATTAATTAAACCATAGATGCAGAGGTTATAAATTATATTTTAACACTCTAATAACTTGGTAATGACTATTAGAACATGTCTAAGCTGGTCCAACCTGACAATTCTAAGTTTAGGGTCGGTTCACAACCAAAAGTCGTAAAAGCTTGACTTTGCTTTGACTTTTCAGTTCTGACCCGATTAAGCTTGATTCTTCCATATTTTAAGCTTCCATTAGGACCATATTATTCAGTAGTATAACCCTCTGGAGTTATATTGCAAGGTTCCTTGTGGTTTGAATTATATGCTAGTTTCCGTTATTATGCTTATAAACGCCCATTTTGCCCTTTTGACATAAGAATGAGATTTTTAGAAATGAGAGGACAAAAACATTTGTTACTGATATATATGTTTGTCCCGAAAATTTGACATCAGTTCTTGGTCCCAAATAGGAGTTATGCTCGATATCGTAATTAGAAGCTTTTAACTAAGTAAATTGCGATATCTTGCATAAAGCATGTTTAAACTTGAATTTTGACCCAAAACTCATTACCTACTGTTAAGATATTATTTTTAGGGATTGTTGGAGTTATTGATCAGATTATAAACTGATCATATCATAGAGTTCTTGTATTATTCGGTAAATGACGATAATACCCTTTTCATGCATAAAATGAGATTTACAAATAATTCGAATGCCAAACCTTTTCCTACCAATTTAATATATTAAATAAATTATTTTGAGCATTCAAAACTGATCAAAACCTCAGATTTCCATAAAACCCCTTAATTATCGTCAATTAGCGATTTTTATGCTATTTAGGTGCATAGTATGGTTTTAAACCATAATTAACACCTAAGACTTGTTACCTACTGAATTTATACACAAATTTTAATATTATTACAGTAGGTATAAGTCGTGAACTCAGACTTCCAAAAATATCCATAAAAGCATATGTGAAATGACCAAAATACCCTTTCGGGGCATAGTTTGGCCATAAATGGTAAATTTCACATATGTGTAATATCTTACTGATGTAATGAGATAAATTAAATATTTTTACTGATTAGAAAGGACCAGAACTTCAGTTTGTTATAAAATCGCTTTTATAAGTATTAAAATTACCAAAATGCCCTTACGGGACTTAAAATGGTTTTAAATACTTTTGGGGCATATATGTTGACATCCTACTGATGTATTGACATATTCTAAGCATAATAACATATGGAACTTGTATATGATTCATTTGATTACCCGTTACGCATTTTACGCGTTCGGATCGGTTTATGTAACTAGTTTACGTATGTTTGCCGAAACAGGTTTAACCTTATTATTTTTGTCTCGAAATCCGGAATGTGTTTAGTTTACCCATATTATACAAGTATCCAAACTTGTTAGGTCTAAATAACATTCTATTCCGGTCATCGCTTAATCTAGCATGTCGTACAACTTTAGATACTTTAAGCTAGCCGGTCTAAGTCTACGACTTAAATAAAGACCGTTAGCATTCTAAATTGGTTATATATTACCATCACATCAGACTAGAGCCACCCGGTAAAAGCTACCTGCATTTAGATAGATTGGATAGAACTGAGTTATTTTGCTGTGAATCAAGTATTAGCTCAGGTAAATACTTTTAACTTATTTTCCCTTATACGGGCTTGGGATACGGTAGATTAATACCGCTTGGTCGGGTGTGGATCAATCAAACGCCGGATTGTGGCTAGTAAATCCACAAAACCTGTTTTGATGCTGTTCTGTTAATAACTTAAACATTGGGGGTTCACGACCGTGTCCTGGATATATCCTTGGCTCATTCATTTGTAAATGGCCACAACAAATGCGCAGGGTGTAGGCATACACCGAAAAGATGCCAATAATAATTTATTAATAACCCACAAGTTGGGGATAACTCCTTTATGGGTTTTATAAGTGGTAAGTCGTTTAATCATGTCTCAGTCTCTGTACTGGGCCCCAGATGTACGGTAAACATGTAATTCAGTATACAAGATTATCTTTAAATAATTGTCCCAAGTTATAAAAGGTTTTGTGCCTTGTGCACTTAAATCAGTTTTCATAAACTCTTTTCAAATGAGTCGGTTAAATTGTATTTACCAGTGGAAACTGACGTATTTTCAAAAGGCTAAGTGGCAGGTACTACTCGTAATAGGCTGGGAGTTGCTCGGTGTCGAAAAAGAGGATCTTGCAAATCCTTAAAGATGCCATAAAGTCTACTAAGCTTCATTTTATACATTCTGTAATGATCCTCCTGTGGATTTGATATTACAGACTCGTCTATAATAAATACTTTGATATTTTCAAATATTTGAGTTTGTAATAATATTTTATAATCCAAGACTTCCGCTGTGCTATTCTGTGTATGTTTGACCATGATGATATCAACTACGTCACGATACTCCCCACCGGGCCCACCGGTGACATGTAGAAATATCGGGGTGTGACAAATCGGGAACCAACTAACGAATGCCAAAGTGCTGTACTTTGTGAATTTCGTTAAACGAATGCCAAAGTGCTGTCTAAACAAGACTGAACTTTGTGAATTTCGTTAAGGTTCTGATCTCGTGACCATCGTTAGGTTTGATGTGGTTTTACACTAATACGTATTCCACTCTGTTAAACTAAATGTTTAACTACCCGAAACTCTACACCATACTCTTACAATCAAAATGGATGCTTAATCATCAGAAGATTCAGAACCATAAAGTAGATGCTTAGAATCAAGATGCTTGTTTAAACAAGACTATATGCTTATAAGGTGAGTCATTCTCTTTTTATTAACAATGTTTTACTATACTCCAATTATTTTCAAAGTTATAATTACAGAGATTAAGTCATGGTTATCTTGAATCACTAGCAAGTGGGGTATTGTGCACATTACTAATTTCTCACGGTTAGGTTCACAAACCTAACAGTGATAATCATCACTACTTGGGTGAAAGGACCCAGTAGTGGTATGACCATCGTCACCAGGGTGTGACACGGCGCCAGATAAAAAAATAAGATAGTAGCCGTTGTAATCGCTCTTATGCTGTAATTTATAACAATGTGTCTTTTTTGTACAAACTGAATGAACTCACTAGTATTTCCTGCTGCCCAAATGTTTTTAAAATGCGTTTCAGGTAATTACAGTAGATCGGAATAAGAGTTGGATACGGCACCAAAAAGCTTACAGAAGTGGCTTAATTTATCAATTAAATTAAATTGAGAAAAGTTGTTTTATGTATTCGGGTTTATCCCATATTAAAGCTACCTTTCAAAACATGGTTTTATCCCATCTATTTAATAAATAAAATCCGGTGTTTTCTAAACTCTGATAATTTTTCCTAACTCACGGTCCTGATAAATTTCCGCTGCACTACTTTTCTAAATAACCACCGGTACCACTGAACTGGTTCGCGGCTCCCGATTCCGTCCAGGGTGGGGTCGGGGGTCGTGACATGAATCTTCTGATGATTAAACATCTTGTTTGATAGTAAGTTTATGGATCAGAGTTTTGCTAATAGTTAAACATTTAGTTTAACAGAGTGGAATACGTTTTAGTGTAAAACCATATCAAACCTAACGATGGTCACGAGATCAGAACCTTAACGAAATTCACAAAGTATAGTCTTATTTAGACAACACTTTGGCATTCGTTAGTTGGTTCCCGAATCGATCGGACAGAATATTGTATCGGTGATTATTGGTTAGAACACCAACGTATAGAGAGAAGAATAGAAGGACTGAGCAAAGAAAAATGAATCCTAAGCTTCCTATTTATAGGTAAGGGATAAGTCTTACCCCATATATACCTATTTAGATATTAGGGTAAATTGCTTTTGAGTCCCCGTGTTTTATGGGTTTTAACTAGTTAAGTCCAAAAGCAAAAAGTTTAACGACCTGAGTCCCTATAAGCATTTTCTTTAACCATTTGAGTCCAAATTTCTAACCCAGTTAGAATTTTGTTGTTAAGTTTTGTTAAATGACCAAATTACCCCTATAAAACACATAAAACACAGGGACTCAAAAAGAAAAAGAATATATAATAATAATAATAATAATAATAATAATAATAATTATTATTATTATTATTATTATTTAAAAATCATAACATCATCTTCACCAAATGGATCAATAAACCCATGATAATAATCGACAGTCTCAAATCTCACTGTTACGCCATAAAATCAGGGCAATAACCCAACAATATTCGCATACAACCAGCTCATACACTTACACTCCAAACATGGCCTCATCAAAGACGCCTGCAAGCTGTTCGACGAAATGCCTGACCGAAACGTCTTCGCTTGGAACGCTATAATCTCCGCCCATATTAAGTCCAACAACCTTGATCACTCCGAAATCTATTCAACACAGCCCCATGTAAAGATTCAGTGACCTACAATTCAATGTTGCAGGGTATGCAAACAGTGCGGGATATGAAACAAAGGCGATTAATTTGTTAATGCAAATGCATTCTGTGAGGCATGAAGCGCGTGTTGATGAGTATTCGCTTACTAGAATGTGTAACGTGACAACAAAGTTGGGGAATTCGTGGTACGGGAAGCAACTCCATTCATTTATGGTGAAAATTGGGAATGATATAAGCGGGTTCGCAGTAAGTGCGTTAGTCGATCTGTATTCGAAAAGCGGGTGCTTTGATGAAGCTTATAACGCGTTTAACGGCTGCAGTTACGGGTCTGTTGATGTGGTTTCGAAAAACGCAGTCGTTGCTGCGTGTTGCAGAGAAGGAAAAGTAGATATGGCGATGGAGATTTTTTCGAATCAGACCGAGTTAAACGATGTGGTTTCTTGGAATACGATGATCGCGGGTTATGCAAACGGGCATGATAAAAACGCCATTGAATTAGCTCGTGGTATGGAGCGAAACGGGTTTAGATGGAATGCGCACACGTTCACTAGCGTGTTAAACGCATGTTCGTCTTTAAAATGTTTGAAATTGAGGAAAGAACTTCATGCCAGAATGTTGAAACAGATGATAAACTTGAATTCGAATCCCCCAATTAACACAAGTCTTGTCACCAATAATAATAATAATAATAATAATAATAATAATAATAATAATAATAATAATAATAATAATAATAATAATAATAATAATAATAATAATAAGAATAATAAGAATAATAAGAATAATAATAATAATAAGAGTAAACTGCGATTTTGGTCCCTGAGGTTTGACCACTTTTGCCACTTTAGTCCAAAACTCAAACCTTTTAAATCTGGGTCCCTGTGGTTTCACTTTTGTTGCCATTTTGGTCCAAAAATGAAATCAGCTCATATTTTGCTAATAAAATCCTGTTATTTTGTCCTTTTCCTCAGGGGCAAAACGGTCAATATAATTTTATTATAACACATTATTAATTAAATTAATGAAATCAGCTAATATTTAGCCATTTTGCCCCTGAGGAAAAGGACAAAATAATAGGATTTCATTAGCCAAATATGAGCTGATTTCATTTTTGGACCAAAATGGCAATAAAAGTGAAACCACAGGGGCCCAGATTTAAAATGTTTGAGTTTTGGACTAAAGTGTCAAAAGTGACCAAACCTCAGGGACCAAAATGGCAATTTACTCTAATAATAATAATAAGAGTAAACTGCCATTTTGGTCCCTGTGGTTTGGGCACTTTTGCCATTTTAGTCCGAATATCAAACTTTTTAAATCTGGGTCCCTGTGGTTTCACTTTTATTGCCATTTTGGTCTAAATCTCAAATCAGGTAAGATTTCTAAAAAAAACCTGGTTTTTGTCCTTTTTCTCAGGGGCATTTTGGTCATTATACTTTTATTATAACTAAATGTTAATTATTAATTAAAAATAAATGTATATAACTAAACCCCTCTCTCTTATACACATCCCCTCTCTCTATCTAACTATCTTTCTCTCTCTCAGTTCTCTCCTCAACCAAACCCCCACCCCTGCTACCTCTGTGACAGCCACCAACACCACCAAATTTGTGGCCGCCAACACCAAATCCCAACCACACCACCACTGTGGCAGCAACCACCTCCATCTGAACCCCAACAACTTCGTAAAAAAAAGTCATCAGATTGGAACATGTGTATGGCTTCCAGCTCCGTCACACTCGTCTCCGGCAACTTTTCTTCTCCAACTGTCACTAACTCTTCGTCTCCGGCAACTCTTCTTCTCCTACTGTCACCAACTCTTCGTCTCCGGCAACTCTTCTTTCCGGCAACTCTTCTTTCCGGCAACTCTTCTGAAAGATAGAGTTGCGTATGATTCACGGCATCCTCCTATTCATTATGTTGCAGCTAGTGAGGATTTGCATATTAATCTGTTTTTACTGTTTTTGTTTGATTTTGGTGAATTTTAATTAGTTGAAGTGAATTAGGTTTGTTTGATGATGTGTTTTAATGAAATGTAGGCAGGTGATACTGTGTTTTGTGTTCCGCATTCGTTGGTGTAACGCTTGAGAGAGTTTTGGGGAATGAGACTGTCGGTAAGATGTGGTTCTGTTCTGGATTCATGGTGACGGTGGTATTAGAGAGAGAGAGGGGGGGGAGAGAGTAAGTTTTGAGAGAGGTTAATCAATTTTATAATTTTATAGGTTAAATGAAAATCAGTTGGACAAAAATGTCCCTGCACAAAAAGACAAAATAGACAGGTTGCAACAGTAAAAAAGAGGGTTTTTGAATTTTGGACTAAAATGGCAATAAGAGTGAAACCACAGGGACCTAGATTTAAAAAGTTTGAGATTTGGACTAAAATGGCAAAAGTGCCCAAACCATAGGGACCAAAATGGCAGTTTACTCTAATAATAATAATAATAATAATAATAATAATTATTATTATTATTATTATTATTATTATTATTATTATTATTATATTCTTTTTATGTCCCTGTGTTTTATGTGTTTTATAGGGGTAATTTGGTCATTTAACAAAACTTAACAACAAAATTCTAACTGGGTTACAAATTTGGACTCAAATGGTTAAAGAAAATGCTTATAGAGACTCGGGTTGTTAAACTTTTTGCTTTTGAACTCAACTAGTTAAAACCCATAAAACACAGGGACTCAAAAAGTAATTTACCCTAGATATTATCTACCTCATGTATATCTTGTTGTTAAACTTTAGCTGTTTAACTTTACTTTAACTGGTTAATTAAGTAACTTACTTAACTGTTTAACTAATTAACTTACTCAGCTGATTAATTAATCTTTACTTAATCTTACTTAGCTGATTAATTAATCTTACTTAGTTGTTAAGTTTACTTATCTATTAAGGTTTCTTGATTGCTAAGTTATCTTAACTACTAAGTTGTCTTAACTGCTAAGTTTTACTTAACCATTAAGAAGTTTACTTAATTACTAAGTTTACTTAATCGCTAAGTATTCTGGTTTAACAGCTCCCTGGTTATGAATTCTAATTTATAGATACCCCGGAACCCGTATTAGCGTATTAACCCAAATTCAACTTTATCGATAATCACGAGATTGAAACTCTCACAACGAATGACAAAGTATAGCCAGATATTGGCAGCACTTAAACATCCATTGGATCGGTTTTAATCGATCGGATATAGACCATAGCAGTGATCGAGTTATTACCCTGATATCGCAGCAGAGTTTCGAGACTTTGATTGTAAATTTGAAAGAAACAGAGAAACGATCAACGAAAAGAACGAATTTTTCCGTCAAAATGTGAAATCTGAGCAAGTGCCAGACCCCTGGCTTTATAGCCATTTTTGGTCTCTCCCGCGCGTCGCGCACGGTTCGGCCTTCCCTGGCGCGTGTCGCGGGGAGGGTCGACCTGGCTTCGGTCGCCACGTATCCCACGTAGGTCTGACACGTGTCGCAGTGTCGTGACGCGTGTCCTTGGCCGCCCTTCTCGTCCAATCACGCGTTTTTCCTTGATTTTCGTGCTGATACTTATCGTGTATGCTCGGGTCTCGATCCCAATTGGTTTGGTTTTTAATTGCGAATTTAATAAGACTATTTTTGTGCGATTTGGTTCGTCGAACACCAAGATTCCTTAACCGCTAAATTTTCCATATCGAGTATACAAGTTTCATCGCGCGCACTTCTGGTTTTGATCACATGTTGTCATTGAGAGTATTTTTGAGGGTTGTTACAATATAGCAACAAAATGTTGCTAGTTTATAGTATGAAAATAATAATATTTCACTGTTAAAAAGGTTTTAAAATAATTGGAAAATCAAGAGATCGTCATTATGACAATTATGTCACAAAAACATCTCAAAATCATGCCATCCTATTTCTGCCACAAATCATTTCGTTATATAACTTTCGCAAGTGATTGCATTTCCGTCACATAAGAGTCTCAAAACTAACTAGCGACGAAACGATTTCAACGATTATTTTCGAGCCTAGTGATTTAAGTACTTTATATATATTTTAGAGTTAACTTTCGTTTTGCTCCCTGTAGTTTTATCATTTTAACGGTTTTGCTTCAATAGTTTAAAAATAGCTATTTTCCTCCTTGATCTTTCGAGTTTGTCACCAGTTTGCTCCCTGACTCTAACTCAGTTAAAACATTCAATTAAAAGTAGGGGTATTTCGGTAGTTTACTCCTTGGCTCTAACTCAATTAAAATGTTTAGTTAAAATTCGTGGTAGTCGTGGTCGGCAAGTGGTAGTTGCAGGTGGTGGTGGATGGTTGGGGATGATGGTGGCCGGTAGAAAGAATGTGGTTGGAAAGATGTGGGATCAGAAAAGAATGACTTTTATACATGTAAATAAACAAGTTTATAGGTTTATTTAGGTGAAAAGACTTACATGCCCTTGCTTTTATCTATAAAATTACCGAAATACCCTTCTAGCTAATGGATTTTTTGGATGGAGTTAGAGGCGGGGAGCAAAATGACGATAAGTTAAAAAATCAGGGAGGAAAATGACTATTTTTAAACTATTAGAGTAAAACCGTTAAAATTACCAAATCACAAGGAGCAAAATGGAAGTTAACTCTATACTCCCTCTCTCCTATTAAAAGTGTTCTATTTTAAATTTTCAAAGTATTTATTTATAAACTTTGACCTTAATAATTTTGTTTGTGTTATAGATAATACTTGATGAAAGTTATATGATTTGATTGTGTTTCATAAGTGTTTTTATCGGGTTAATTTTCATCAAATTTATATAACACAAAAATATATAATTAAAGTCAAAGTTTATAAATAAATACTTTGAAAATTTAAAATAAGACACATTTTAATGAGAAGGAGGGAGTATTTTAAATTAGTGATTTAAAATTCACGCGTCAAACAAAATCTCTAAAGTACGTAGCATGCATGACTTAACCGTGTTCACACATATCACCAAATAACCGCGCGCACTCAACTATTTTAAATTAGTTAACCGCCACAAAACCGTCGTACCCCTCCAAACAGGCACAGTACCCCTTCATGCATATATATAAACAACTTACATGCACACTTACTTTCAGACAAACAAACAAACAAACGAGATATACATTAACTGTCCTCTCTAAACAAATTCAAGAAGAAGATATGGAAAATATGGGGTATGGTTGGGGTGTTGGATCGGTCGTCGCGATGCTTTTGGTGGTCGGATGTATGTTGTTTCTGCCGCTGGGGATGGGACCCGTGGCACCACCGTCGATTCCGGTGATTGTTCTGCTTCCTTTGTTGTTGGTGGCCGTTATCATCTTTCTCTCCGTTGCCTCCAACCCGAATCGTTGATTAGTTTTCTTCTTCTCGAATGAATGAATGTATCTCAGATTTTATATTATCATGAATATTATGATAATTGCATGTTGGGATTGATTAATTTTATATATTTGAGATTCTGTTAAGAAGAAAGATGCACTGTAAGATCATTTGTTAAAACTAAAAATTAAACGATTAAGATAAAATAACCTCATTTATACACTTAATTCAATTCCATGCTCATTTTATGTAATTGGTAAGTCAAATTTTGTTAATGTTGAAGTTTTTTTTTCTGCAATTTTTCGTAAAGCGTTTTATCATATTATTAAATAATCAATATACTGGCCCAAAAATATATAAGTGGAAGAGAAGGGAAAAACGAAGTATCTAAAATGGAGAAACTAATTAGGTCATATGTACATGTTTGATATTAAGGATAATTTTCTATTAAAAATCAAGAGTATTTTAATTATTTTTTAATAACCACTTGAGAAGTATGATGTTCACTCACAATGATTCAGATGTTAATTAAACGTTGTTCGAAAATCAAAAATGATACAGAGGCCCAAAACCCGGACAAGGATAACCATTAAAATTTTATTCAAACCTAGTTATTTTTGCCCGCGCGTTGCAACGGACGATGAAGATTCGGTCGGTATTGTATTTCGGTGCATTCAGTGTAGCAAATAAAAGAGAAAACCCTAAAAATATATTGTAACATGGCTACGGCGATAGTTTTTTTTATAATTTAAATGACCAATTTAATATAAATGACCAAAAAAAAGAAGGTTTATCTCCGTTAGTTATTGAATTTTTACGCCTCGCTTGCGGTATGCGCATATAATGTATATATGTGTGGGTCATCGGGGGCAAAAGTGAAAGTGCACTAAATTTAACGTTATTTTACTAATTTCGTGAAAATAACGTTAAAAGCTGAGGACGGTTAATCATGCATCATGTGGTGGCGTTGATAGCTGAAAGACAAAAGGGTACATGTACTAATCAGTCTTTGTCCTGATTGAGTGATTGCTGAGTGTTATGTGCCTTATGTCCAAGGCTTGAGGCAAAACTATCGAGCCGGGGGTGTCACTAAAAGCAGCATCTCTATTCCTATGGGGTAGAGGTAAGACTATCTACATCTTACCCTGCTCAGACCCTATCTTTGCTTTGCTATTGGTTGGATTTACTGGGTATGATGATGATGATGAAGACTGAGCAAATCTAGAGAATACTCATGCCTCTTGGCCCAAACTACTGAATGAATCGTATTGAATTGCATAGATTAAATACATATTAAACAAATAATGATGGCTAGCATAAAGTAAAAAAAGTTACATCTTTACCATACAGTGCTTTATTCTTAGTTAAACGTAAGTAGTAAAGTGGGCCATCCAGTTAGTCAACCACATGGGCTTCAATAAATCAAGAGTGCATGTTGGGCTTGAAATAGCTTTGGTCAACAATTGAGGGCGGCTGTTAATAAAGTTTGTTGGGCTTCAAAACCAATTTGGGAGAGATGCACAAATCAAATCTAGTTTTTTCTAGAACCTAAAACAAGGTCCGGGTTTGGTCAACAAAGTCAAGAACCGGTAGAGTAGAAACCGGTTCCAGGTACATTCGGGTTTTTGACTGGTTTGGCTTGGGTTTTCAGATTTTGGTCGGGTTTTTTGGGTTTTAGCCAGTTCGGGTCTAGGTTTTTACCAGGTAGAGGTGGAACCGGCTCGGGTGGTTCCGGATCGGGTCTGGTTCGGTTCCTTTTTCTACACCCGGGAATGGAATTGGTGTACCCGCAGGTCCTTCGTCCGGGTATGGCAGGAAGCAGGTATTTTGTGCACCCCAATGTCAAATACACATTTACTCTTCTATTCAAAATTGAATAGACAACTATTCTATATAGACCAAAAGGATTTAATCTTCTATGTAAAATTGATCCCAAGTATTTTGCTTCTTTTCTAATTTCATAGTCAACATTTGAATTTCATAGATTTCCAAATTTCATGTTCCAGGTTCATCAAAAGGAGCTCAAAGTTCTAATCAACATTTGCCATGTGGCATAAGTTTTTAGTTTATTTTGAAAAAAAAAAAATTATCATCTACATGTGGCATAAGTTTTTAATTTATTTTGAAAAATGTTTTTTTTTTATCATTTAATTTGATTTTTCTATGAAGGACATGTTTCTCTTTTGGTTGTTATATCGAGTACCGGTATCGTATAGGAACTACAAGAATCAAACCGGTATCGACTGAAAGCCCGTCACAACACACGGAATTTTAAACTAGTTTAACAATGCACAGAAATGGTTCTATGGATTCACTTTTAATCATAGAATCTACGAATGATGTGGCATTTATAATAAACACACCTTTAAAAAATAAGATGTAGTTTATGAAGAATGGACAAAATATACAACAAAATGAAAAGTTTGACAGATAAATTTATTGGAAATTATTTAATGATATGGCCTTCTTTTGATACATTAACCAACTACAAAAAAAAAATATAAAGCAAGCATGTTCCTTTAAACCAAATTAAAACATGTCCAGCGATGAGAATATCCTTACAATTTTGAAAAGACAAATAACAATATAAGCATTGTCATCAGAAGTTGATACACAAACATATAAAATTAGGTTTTTCCATGCAAAGCTAAAAACAAACTCCAACAGACCCTAAATGCATCAATTGTAAACCATGTATTTAGGAGTAGCACTGAACTTCTGGTAGCCCTTGATCACCTTGTTCACTGCATCAAGAAAGTCTTTTTCTGTCACCGTCTTCCTGCGTGCTCTGATTGCATACATTCCCGCCTCTGTGCACACACTTCTAATATCCGCACCTGCATATTCAAAAATAATGTTACTTCTAAACTATACGACCATTTAATTTAATGTATAGTTTTGAACAAATATGATTGATAAGAGATGTTACCAGTAGAATTAGGGCAAAGGCGTGCCAAAAGTTCATAACGAATATCCCTTTCGCAGTTCATTGTTCGTGTATGAATCTTGAATATTTGAGTCCTGCTTTCCATATCAGGTAACCCGAACTCCACTTTTCTGTCTAATCTTCCGGGTCGTAATAGTGCAGGGTCCAGGGTATCTGGTCTGGAATTATAACAATTGAACAGGTGATCGTATCAGCAGTTGCGATATTTTAAAATCAGTTGTTATCAAAAGTGGATATAGAACATGGGTAAACTACATGAAACCGACTCACAATCTATTGCCAATTTCTGTTACAAACATTACATTTTTTCTGACCCTTTTTTTAGAGTTAATTACTGTTTTCGTCCCTGTGGTTTGTCAAAAATCACTATTTCAGTCCATTAGTTTAAAATTTGCGATTTCAGTCCCTGTGGTTTCACTTTCGTAACCATTTCAGTCCACCTCGTAACCATTTAAGTCCCTGTACTAACTGAATAAATGGATTGAAATGGTTACGAAAATGAAACCACAGAGATTGAAATGGTTACGAAAGTGAAACCACAGGGACTGAAATCGCAATTTTTAAACTAATGGACTGAAATAGTGATTTTTGACAAACCACAGGGACGAAAACAGTAATTACAACCGTAAAACAGTTGATACTATGCCAGTAACCACATCAAACGCCACATATGCGAAAAAACTGTTCATCTGGTTTTTTCTCAAAGATTATCGTATTTACAAGTTAAAAAAATGTTCACTTTTTAAATACAGATACAATAATTATAAAATGTCACATAAGATGCCACACGGCATTATCGAAATATACACCAAAATGACAAAGAAAATGAAAATTTAGCAATTTAACAAATTTTAAAACTCAGCAAAAAAATAAAAAATAAAAAGATAACTAGGAATAAGACATGCGCGCGTTGCGGCGCGGGTACATCATAAACATCGAATCAATTAGTCCAAACGTTATGCGATGCGTTAACCATATGGAAACACACATTTCAACGTATCCAATTGAACTCTATGTAACCTATATAAGCATTTCAATTGGATCAAAACGTAAAGTAAATCGAGTTTATAACGTACAATCATAACGTATTATATGTGACCCGATTCGTACTTAGAAAACGTAACAGATATAAAAGAAAAAACTAACACGTGTATATGACCCAAATCGTGAATAGAAAACGTAACGGGTATAAAAGAAAAAACTGACACGTAAAATCAAAAGGGATTAATTAGAGCTTTTGAAAAAAGAAAAAGATGAAACCATAATTTGACTCCACTCGGTTCGAAACAAAATTCCGAAACATCCATAATATAAGCACGAAAACATATTATATTTTACCTGACTCGTTTTCCAAAAAAGTTTACATCGAATTGTAGACTAACTCTAATTTATACCAAAACGTATATTAAAATATGCATGTAAAAATGTTTTTTTTAAAGAAAATGTATTATATTTGAGCTAACTCGTTTCCGGAAAAAAGTTTACGTCAAAACGTAGAGCAAATCAAATTTATACTGACACGTATATAAAAAAAATGCACGTAAATAATTTGTTTTTTTAAGTAAAGGAAGTATAGGGTAAACTCGAAACAAATTATTAGTAAAAAACTTAATATATTAAAGACCTTCGTAAAACTGTTCCAAGTAGCATCAATGCCACACCACCGCCAACAACCACCAACATCAGAAAAGGTCGTAAAAACGTTGAACCACACACGCTCGTTGCGGTGTGTTAATGCGAAGAAATTAGACCGAAACGAAAGAACATAGAAAAAAATAACTAAATCGATCTGCGAACCGCACGTTGCTACGAATCTATCAAACAGGAAAAATTGACGCTTGCGACGGGCCTGTTAAACGGGAAAATAGATGAAAAAAACGTTGAACCCCACACGTACATTGTGGCGTGTTAATTCAGAAAATTTAAAAGAAAACGTAAAACGAAAAACTTGCGAAAGATGAAAAGTATGGTGACCAAAGTTGAAAATAAAAAAAATGTTGGGATTAAATTGCAAAAAATAAAAACTTTGTGTCAAAAGTAAAAAAAAACAAAGGGGTTAAAATATAAATGATGAAAACCTTTGGGTTTGAAGTGAAAAATCAAAATTTTTTTTTGAAAAACTCCCTATGCATGAATTACAACACCATGATGCATTAGAATGTTACTAATTTATAGTATGGTAATTAGTTGCAGGTTGCACCAACCACCAATATTATTTAACTTGGTTGCTAGAATTGGCCATAAAATGAAGTTGGTTCCTATTTTGCGCCTAATTATTAGTAAATTACTAAAATCTGGAAAAAGGTCTAAAGTTTGTTTCCATTTCATGCAGTTTACCAGTTTATATAAAATAATATAATATAAACATACCTATTTGTTGCCATTAGAACCTTGATATTACCACGAGCATCGAAACCATCAAGCTGATTCACAATCTCAAGCATGGTACGTTGAACCTCATTATCACCACCAGCACCGTCGTCAAAACGTGCACCACCAATGGCATCCACCTCATCAAAGAAAACAATGCAAGCCTTTTTCGACCGAGCCATCTGTTAACCAAGTGTCAGTTTTTTCTCGTCATTCGGTTAACCCATGTTCAATAATAATGATAATATAATTCAAACTTAAATGTAGAACCTGAAATAGTTCGCGAACCATGCGGGCCCCCTCACCCACATATTTCTGAACCAATTCACTTCCAATCACACGAATGAAACATGCATCGGTTCTGTTAGCAACGGCTCTTGCTAGAAGTGTTTTGCCAGTTCCAGGTGGGCCATAGCAGAGAACTCCTTTCGGTGGATCGATTCCAAGTTGAACAAATTTCTCAGGGTGAAGCATGGGTAGTTCAACAACCTGCACTTGCATCGAATAAAAGATATTATAAAAGTTCACTATTTTTCTAGAGTAAAATACCTTTTTCGTCCTTAAGGTTTGACCAGTTTTGCGACTTTCATCCAAAAGTTTGTTTTTCTGCATCTGGATCCAAAAGGTTTGAAATCTTGTCGTCGGCTTATTAAATACATCCATTTTTCTACGTTAAGTCAAGAGTATTTCTCTCTTTTGTTAAACTAAAGGGCAATTCGATCTTTTTCACTTTATGTAAAAAGACCGCATACCCCCGAAAAAGACTGAATTACCCTTTAAGTTAACAAAAAGAGGGAAATACCCCTGACTTAACGGAGAAAAATGAATGGAGTTAATGAGCAGGCTGAAAACGGCAAGATTTCAAACCTTTTGGATCTTAGATGCGGAAAAACAAACCTTTAGATGAAAGTCGCAAAACTGGACAAACCGTAGAGACGAAAATGGCATTTTACTCTTTTTTTAAACGCAATCGTTACACACCTCTCTCATTTTTTCAATCTGTTCTTTACATCCACCGACATCATTATATGTCACATCTGGCTTTTCCTCCACTGTCATCATGGTGACGCTAGGATCAATCTTGGGCGGCAACGGGATCTGAATCTGGTATTTATTTCGATCAACACTGCAACGGATAATTAAGTACCAACGTTAAAGATTACTTTGAAAAATCGTTAAAGTTAAAAACAAATAATGAACACTGCAACCTACCCAACACGCATGCCTTCTTCGATATCAGTTGGTGAAACTTTGTCACCCAACCCAACAACAAACTGTAAATTTATAAAAAAATCAAATATCAGATGAATTGGTCCATCTATAAACATAGTACAAAACTACGAATATAAACTTAACCAAAGTTTCAAATACCTTTGCAATTTGTTTGACATTGATAACGTATTTTGCGTCTTCTGTGTTAGGGTTAATTATCTTTGTGCATCTCGCCACCTGCGTGCATAAACAACACAGTATTTGTAAATCGAAGAGAAAAAAAATGTTTTTTTTGTTATAAGGTAATATGATTTATGAAGTTACGAACCTGAAGAGGTTGCTCCTCTTGCATCATTTGTTTATCGGAAACAAGATCCCATTGGCTAGGTGCAGCTAGACCAGTGTCCGATTCCTTAATACCTGTCAAAGTTGAAGATGATTAGAACTCCAGTTCACGAAAAAATCGGGCATCGTATTTGACTAACAGTATCCACATTATGTGTGTGTAGGATATACCATAAGTCACAGCTAAGGGGTTGTTTGAAATTAGAGATGGCAAAAAAAATCCACAATCAACACCAAATCCCGAAACATTCCGGATGGCTATTCGGGTACGGTATTAGTTCTAAAAATTTTGAAGGGGTTTGGGACGGGTATGGTATTATTATTAGGTGATACCCGCCCAATTACCCGCAACAAAACCGTATATAGTAGTATTTTTTTATAATCTTAAAAGATGTCATAACCCGTCTGCTTGGTTTTAAAAAACAAGAAGCGCAGAAAACCGATAAGGTCTAAAACTTAGGCGCCAGACAAAAAAGCACACTGATTTTCATACCCGAGGTGCGAATAATTATATAATTTTTTGTATATTTTCTACACGATTCTAGCGTCAGTTATCCACTATTGAGAAAAAAGTAAACTTTATATATATGTTTTAATATGGAAATTACATACATGTACAACCTGAAAAGCATGTTGTACAACAACTTGCTACCGAAAGCGCAAGGGCTTGAGCCTTGTTGCAGACGCCTAAGGCGCGCTTTTTTAAACCAAGATCATACTATAAAGTTGTTTGGAACAGGCATGAAACACGGTTTTGTAATCGGGTATGTATGCGAACCGATACCTCTGAACCCAATGGGCAAAGAGTAACAGGCATGAAACATGGTTTTGCAATCAGGTATGTATGCAAACAGTTGGTTAAAGTGTTTGTGAATTAGGTCATAATCAGAGATTCAGATCTACACATAAAAGATTCAATAACCAACGCTGAAACTGCTTACTTCACCTTCAAATAATCAAACAACTGTGTTGTACCAAAAACAATTAATCAAACAAACAGATAACATAAACAAATCCCCTTAAGTGAAACATACCACATAAATCATTGATCCTTTTGGCCATATCCTTCACATCTTTCTCTGCTTTCTTGATGCTGGTAGAATAAGGCCCCAATCCCTACAACAATAACAAATCCACCTTAATACAGCTAGCAAATACTAAATCTAAAACAGAAATAGGATTATTATATGGAAATTTAAAGAACGAAACGAGTAAAGATAAAATTAGGGTTTTGTGGAAAGAGGGAGGGGTTTGTTACATAGGTCTTGAGGAGAGCGATATCGTCTTCATCGAGTGGTGGTGGGTTCTTCTCGTCTCTGATCTCATCTTCAATATCGGTAGGCATCTTGTCGCCGGAGAGAATGGAGGAGGAACAAGTTTTCTTGAAGAGCAAACAAAGTGAGATGAAAAAGTGTGAGGGGTATTGTGAGGGAGGATGCTGATATATATAAATGGAAAATAAGGGGATTTTATGTTTATAACTCTTTTATTATTATTATTTAATTAATATTTAATGGAACGGTGACAAAGATGTTGATGATGCGTTTGTCGCTCGCTCGACACTCGTTCGAAATTTGTCCCGAAAATGTTTGTTTGATTTTACGCTCGGTTGTAAACGAGCCGTTCTGCTCAGTTCGGTTTGTAAACTAGCCAATCATGAGCAAAGGTCCGCTCAGCTCGTTCGGCTCAAATTATTTTTTTTATTAGTATATATACATATACATATACACATACAACCATCATTAGTGCTCTAGTGGTGGCCATGGGTATTTAAATCCCACCTATGGTGTGCCCGGATGAGTTTTCCCCTCTAGGTCTCAAGTTCGAGTCTGGGTGATAGGGGTTTCTCATTGAGTGATTTAAATTGAGGATCTATTGTGCGAGGGGGCTCTCTAGCACGGACCCGGTTAAGACATCGTATGCTAGACCTCCAGACATTCGTGAATAATGGACACCTTTCAAAAAATACATATACACATATATATATAAACATGTATATACATATATATATATACACACACAAATATAAATTATACATATACACACACCTATATATACACACATACATATATACTTAAATATAAATTAACTTTATAGTTTTATATATACCAATCTATTAGATTTTGATCCACTATATGCAAATTTACAACTATGAAGAGTTCAAATGAAAAGAATTTTTTTGTAAGAAGAAAAAGAAAAATTTCAACCAATAAGAATTCTTTATTTTACTTCATTTAATATAAGTATTTAATGTTACTATAAGGATACATTGGTAAATCTACATAGATCATTAATTTTTAGTCTTTCTTTTTAATAGCTAACTAAATTAAATTTTTTGTAACTTATCTTCAAAATATATATTTTTTCAAAAAAATAAAATAAAATAATTTAAAGTGTAGGATAAATTACGAGGTGTATAGTATAAACTAAAAGTTGTGTAGGATAAATTTCAACGTGTAGGATAAATTTCGAAATATGTAGGATAACTTTTGATGTGTGTAGTAAAAAAAAGTTAGTGTGAAGGATGATAGTTTTTATGAGTAATTAATTTGTTAAAGATAATAATACTGAGATAAGTGAAAAAACCATTTAATGTTTTACAAAATTACTCTTTGTTCTTTTTCTTCTCAATTAAATTTTCTTCTCAAATGAACCTTCCCCTTTACAACTATATCTATACGTACTAGCCCAATCACGCCAATAAAAAAATTAAAATCAAATCTAAAAGTTAGACCCTAAACCGATAAACGACAGTTTGCTCACCACCTCAATATTTCATGTCGTTGCCCTGAGTCAACCGTCTCCTGCTCTTAACGTCATTGTTGTGCAATATGGTCATCGTCTAGTCGGTCACAACATTGTTATTCATAAGAAAATTATTATGCCATGAAAATATGCCTGTTTTTAAAGACATATAAACTTGAGACCTAACATTGTCACTATCCCTCTCAGCAAATTTAAATCGGGCGACACAGTTGTCTAAATCGCTCAAACTTCGCTCGACGCTCGCTCGAAATATTTATTGCTCGAAAAATGCTCGCTTGATTTGAGGCTCGGTTTTAAATGAGCCGCTCCGCTCGGTTCGGTTTGTAAACGAGCCAAGCATGAGCAAAGGTCCCCTCGATTCGGCTTGGCTCGTGAACAACCCTATTAAGAAGTAAAAAACGTTAAACTTTTGGCTTAAGTATATTTTTTATGGTTTTTCTAAATACAAAAAAAATGTTAAACTTTTGGCTTTAGTATATTTTTATGGTTTTTCTAAATACTAGGGTTTTTATATATTATACTATTGCGTTTTAAAATAGTTAGAACAGGAAATATATGATTTTTATTATCTTTAATTTTTATAAAATCGAATGTTGATTCTAACAATACATCCAAATTGTTCAAATAAAGTTACATCGGATATGACTATAGTGTGTCGAAGTTGTTTATGACACACGACTTGGGTCATTCCCCTAAGGAGTACATGGTGTGGTGAAACAAGTGATTAGTCATAATAGGCGGGACAGTTAGGTTGGTCTTCAACTATCCGCCCCAAGGATGCCGTGTTAAGTCAAAGTCACCATCCTAAAAGTAAATGATAGCAATGCAATGTGGTGAGAGGAGATCAAATGTTGGTGCATGTGACTACTAACAAAGTTGCCCATGACTAGCCGTAAAATCAAATGTCATGTGGAGTTACTCATGATTGCGAATTACGTTAGTGGTCAAAGATGTTTATTCCCAGAAATGTCATGGTGGCATGAAACAACAAAACTTTGTGTGCTTCGCTTATCCGGTTATCAAAATTAAGGAGAAACACAAACCTAAGTGAAGATTGTGATTGATTTGGTTGTTAAGAATGTTCAACACTCGGTGGGAGTTTCCAAGGAACTGATATAGGGATGATAGTCGATGTATGTGACAACCCTCACCAAATCAGGTATCCGTACGAATTAATTAATTTTTAATTAATGCTTAATTACTGTGCTTGCTTACAGTTGTGAATAAACTGCTACATGATTTCTGAAATATACATAACCATGCATCATACTTTATTTGCTGTCACTCCATTATTTACACAGAACTCTAGTGACAAACTTGATGCACAAAAAGCACAGTAGCACAATAAACGGATAACCCAGTAAACATGCTGACATAGCCAGCATCAGACAGGCACTGTCTCTAAGGCCAGTATGAGCCGGAAATAGTTCACTACACTAGTAGGGAGTGTAGGGAGGTGAGGATTGTAGAACTGCGTCACTAGGTGATAGTTATAGTGACCGGATGTGCCTAAAACATGTTTTAAACACAAAATTCTGCACTATAATACAAAATTCAGCATTTAATATGACTAGTAAAGTGCAAAAACATGGGAAAATAATACTAGACACTTTCCAAAGTGTCGGGAATTCACTATATCACTAAAAATAATATTAAAGACACTTTAAATGCTTATTAAGCACTTTAACAGATCAGTATCCAACCGAACAACCGGACTTTACCCGGAACATAAAAATTTTGTCAATGACACTGTTTTTCCTTTTCTGAGCCAGTTAGGGTCCCCGAACACCCTAACACCCGTTACAAAACACTACACACTAGTAGCTTATTTAATCTCTAACTAGCATAACTAGACACTAACCATCTAGTTGAAATCAAACCAAATACCCCCCCCCCCCCTTGACCGATTCGGTTCCCCTAGGGAACATCCTCCACAAATTTTTGATTATTTTAATCATGCATGTCTAGTATCTTGATGACATGTTGTACAATGGACAAAGCCTTAAAATTGGTTTATAAATTTAACCAAGAGCACCATTCCATTCATAATCACAACACAAAAATTTTCACCTCTCCTCTCCCTCTCTTTGGATCGGCCGAACCCTCACACACACCCACCATCACTTTCCAACTTTGATCTTGCTAAACCACATACAATCCAAGGTGCAAGGGATCATACGAGGAGACCCGGTGCTTACGGAATCACAAGGACCTCTCTACATTGCTTTTATCCACCTAGTTTTCGCTTTGATTCTTCCCTAGCCTTGAGCTAGTTGTAAGTGATTCTAGACACCCTCTTAATCTTGTCTAAAAGAACATATGAAATCAAGAACATGTGAAAACAAAACTAAAAGTCTTGTAAGAAAGATGAACTTGTTGGTTAAAGAGTGAATAATGGTGTAAAACTCATGAATCTTGTTTAGTTATGGTTATTTTATGTTGTTGGTTGCTAGTAGTGGAACGGATCGTCATCTAACCACGCTAGATCATGTTCATGGAACATGAACTAGCATTATGTTAAGTAGGAAAGTTACTAAATGACGAACTCTTTCATACATAAACATGAACTTGTGTAAAAATAGTTTTTCTTGTAAAATGGAGTTCTAAACTAGTATATCTAAAGATCTACAAGTGGTATTTTCGAAGAACCAAGTGTAAGATGCAATCACATTTAAAAGCCGGATCTTTCATGAAATAAAAGCCTTTTGTGAACAAACAAGTGTGTAAACACTTGTGTGACAAAAGGTTTTAACAAAGAAATACTTTTGTAATTTTTGACTAAGAAGTTGTAAAGATGCATTTTCTTTAAAAATAAAGCTTTCAAGAAACCGATTTCATTTTTAAAGATAGAAAGACCTACTAAAAAGGTTGGAAGGTTATTACATACTTTTACACAACTTACAAGTTCATGTGTTTGCAATTTATGCATATTTTTAACTAGTTTGATGTTTTGATATTGAATGTTGATGACTGAAAATTGATTGATTGAATTGTTAAAAGAAAATGATACGCTTGTAAGCGTGGCCACCTCCAGTTACAGAGGAAACTCTGGCGAAAATTTTCCAGAAATATAACACTTGGAAAATATTTTACAACAAGTGTTATGAATATATTTTAACATGTTTTGCCAAATAAAGTTCGCCATGAATTTTTATTACAAAATAACCAAGTGTCGGAGGTGGATTTTCATAAATAAAACTTGCTAAATATATATTTAGAATATATTTTTTTCATAGTAACACTTGTGTGGATTTTATGATTATTTTGTGAACTACATAAATATTATTTTAGGGTAAAAATAATATTACTGGAATACACTAAACAGTAACGACTACAAAATAATACAAACGCCCTCACAAGAAATATTTAAGTTACACCGGTATTATTATTGCCACACGAACCTTAAAATGTAACTTATATATTTTCGGAAATTACTCGTAAGTGTGTATTTTGAAAAAGTATTATTTTGGAAAATTGTATGGAATAAAATATAATATTTTTGGGAAAAATATTTATATTTTGGAAGTAGAATATTTTAGACAAATAAAATAAAATATATTTTATTAAGTGAGACTTAATAGTATATTCTTGGAATTATACAAACCCACATGTATTAAAGCCCCCATCCTTGGGAAGGAATATAATTAATACATAATTACGAAGTGTAAATACGAAATAGTTGTCTAACTATTTCCCAAAAACGCTAAACCTTAAGCCAAGGCACGGCTGTCCGTCTAATAGAAGTTAGTACGTGTAGGTCGTCACGCAGCAGGTTGATTGGGAGATTACTATTTCGAGACGCACTTCAGTGAGTTCATGTCCCCCTTTTCCTTTAACTGTTTTTCAGTTTTTATACTGCGGGGGTGAAATACATGTTACAATGTTTACGAATACTTTTTACATGGTATGGTTAGCGTAAGGAGGGTTACTACTTAGATCATGTGAGTGGGTAGGCGGGAACTGGAGGCCATTAATCCTCATTGTAGGACCGAGGGTCTTTAGCGGTAGATCTATCTGGGTGTAGCGAGCCCAGCCCCATGCCCAACAGTACGGACCTCGGGGTGACTTGGTACCCGACGCAAAAATCTGCTAGGTTTGAGTCTTCCTACTGCACTTCACACATATCAATGGTCTTGCAAACCATTGGTGATCTCTTTATTTCCTTATTTGCTACATACCAGGGTTTTTATACTTACAAAGGTTTTACATACTCACTACACATGAACTCGCTCAACATTTTTGTTGATTTTTCCAACTTACATGTAATTCAGGGAATTAAGGATCTGGCACGGTATGCTACGTTTTCACGCTGCGTAAGAGTTATGGGGTCATCCAAGTTTAGGGGTTGTGGCTTTTACCTGGACGAGTCACAGTTCTTAAACTATGTTTGTTTCATGTTTGTGGTTATGTCTTATGAACAATGTTTTTATTTTGTTATGTTGTAATTCCGCTGCATGTGTCGACGTTTTAAAACAATGTTGTGGTACTTTTATTTTAAAACATGAATCAATGGATGATCTGCATGGTTTACTTTCATATAGCGTTGTTGTGATTAAGCTATGGTATTAAGAAGTCACACCAAATAAACCCACGCTTCCGCAAAGCCAAGGTGTGACAGCTTGGTATCAGAGCTTTGATCATAGCGAACTAGGATTCCTTCTCGAGTCTAGACTATGATCACTAGGGCTCTCACGAAAACATTTTTACATTGCATACACTAAGTCCAGATCCAGAGTACAAAATATTTTTACAAACAAAAAGTATGAACACTTTTTCCAAAAATTTATGGGTCAGTCATATAGACTGAGGGGCCAATCTGAGAGATTTGGAAGGTCCTGGTCTGAGAGGCCAGGGAGTCAGTCTGTAAGGCTGGGAGGTTAGTCTAGTGGGACTAGGGAGTCAGTCTGGGAGGCTGGGAGGTTAGTCTAGTGGGACTAGGGAGTCAGTCTGGGAGGCTGGGAGGATAATCTAGTGGGACTAGGAGGTTCAGTCTGGGAGGCTGGGAGATTGATCTAGTGGGACTAGGAAGTTCAGTCTGAGAGACTGGGAGGGTAGTCTGAGACACTAGGAGATTCAGTCTGAGAGGCTGGGAGGTTAGACTAGTGGGACTAGGAAGAAATGCTTGCTTATTTATTGGTGACTAACATGTTTATTTGATTATATGATTGATTGTTTGTGCATATGTGTGCTTGTGTTACATACGTCATGCCTTCATCTGGTACTGGAGAGTCGGACACTACAGACCCCATGGCCGTAGTATCAGACGACATGGCCGGATGTCGAGTCACGGAGTTAATGTGAAGGCAAAAGATCTATTTAGGGGCATGAATGCTCATTGCTCGACAGGATAAAACTTTTATGAGTGTTCCCTTAGCTGATAAGCGAAAGTAAAGCCAATATTTAATAGTGTTATCGTTGATGAGCAGCAACACACAAGCACATGCGTGGTTTTCTTTCTTTTTTTTGGAGGGGGGGATGGATGTGACGGGCCAAAATTTTGAAATCTACATCTACCCAAAGTTGTATTTAACCAGGTAGGTCTCTCATGCGTATTATTCGAGGTGTTAATTAATAGCATCTCATAATCGCTTGCACTTTTCAAATCCCATTGTTCAAAAGTTAGGGCCACTCCCCATGGAAATGACCCATGATCATAAGCGACAAGGCGACTAGATTGTCATCGACCACCCATAGGATGTCACATGGGTCTTAAAAGATGGCTTCGTGACAATAAGCTTTATTGGAAAATAACCTTGTGTTTTTTTATTTGAAATTAAACTCTAAAATCTAGTTTAATTGGTTTTTTTTCCTCAAAGTTTGAACAATGTACTATTAAGATTTTTATATGGTATCGGTACTATGCTCATCACTACTCAAAACAGTCGAATTGGCGTACTTGTTCGATGATTTGGTCAGTTTCAACAATTTTTAAACACACAAGTAAGCTAAGACCATATGTAGTGGTTAACACCCCACCCTTGGACGTTTTGCGTCATGTGACAGCCCAGTCAGCAATGGGGCATTATGGGGCATTTTCTAAAATGGGTGTAGTGGGGATGTGGGGCATTATGTTAAAAGGGGTGTAAATAGAATTTAAATAAAAAAAACCATGAAAATTTGTTATTGGCCAAACAAAGAACAGGAGCACACTCATTGGCCAAAGGCCTTCTTCTCCGGCGTGATTAAAATCACGCTGCCCGAATTTTTTTGAAAGAAAACGCCATAACACGCCCACAGGGGCGGCATTGCGAGCGTTTTGGGGCGGGATTGAGGGCAAAAAACGCCTATTACGCTTGGTCTAATACAGTGAGACTTTCTCATTTTACATGAACAAATCAAGCAACTCAATTTTAGTTACTAGCACAATCATTACTTACATATTGGCTATACACTCTTTAGTTGAAGTATATAATATGCTCTTTCGCTAGCATAAAATACTACAATAACGATAACAATATATTATTTGAAATTAAACTCTAAAATCTAGTTTAATTGGTTTTTTTTCCTCAAAGTTTGAACAATGTACTATTAAGATTTTTATATGGTATCGGTACTATGCTCATCACTACTCAAAACAGTCGAATTGGCGTACTTGTTCGATGATCTGGTCAGTTTCAACATTTTTTAAACACACAAGTAAGCTAAGACCATATGTAGTGGTTAACACCCACCCTTGGACGTTTTGCGTCATGTGACAGCCCAGTCAACAATGGGGCATTTTCTAAAATGGATGTAGTGGGGATGTGGGTCATTATGTTAAAAGGGGTGTAAATAGAATTTAAATAAAAAAAACCATGAAAAATTGTTATTGGCCAAACAAAGAACAGGAGCACACTCATTGGCCCAAGCCCTTCTTCTCCGGCGTGATTAAAAACACGCTGCCGAATTTTTTTGAAAGAAAACGCCATAACATGCCCACAGGGGCGGCATTGCCAGCATTTTGGGGCGGGATTGAGGGCAAAAAACGCCCATTACGCTTGAGGGCAAAAAACGCCCATTACGCTTGGTCTAATACAATAAGACTTTCTCATTTTACATGAACAAATCAAGCAACTCAATTTTAGTTACTAGCACAATCATTACTTACATATTGGCTATATACTCTTTTGTTGAAGCATATAAGGGTGAAGGGAGTGGTGCGGGAAACCACTCGACAAAGGTGTTTGCCGCGCGGCAACACCGCCGCCGGCCACCTTTGCCGCTTGGCAAACCAAACAACTCGGTATACCTTTGCCGAGTGACCAAAGAAGAGAGAGAGGGGGGCAATAATGATTAGAGCATGATTAGAGCATGTTTTTCCGTGCTACGGCGACTGATGGTGACGGCGATGGGCGGAGCCACGGCGGTGTTGGTGGCGGCGGTGTTACCTTCAGCCGCAAACCCACTTCCATCATTTTTTCCGGTGGTTCGACGATGCCGGTGGTTGTTGTGGCCGTGGTTGTGGTGGTGGCGAGTGGTGATGGAGGTGGAACCAGTGGCGGTGGTGATGGAGGTGGAACCGGCGACTGGTTCTTGAGTTTTCCGGCGACTGGTTCTTGAGTTTTCCGGTGGTGGTGGTAGTGACCGGTGGTTCTTGAGTTTTGGCTGGTTCTTGAGTTTTGGCAGGACTTGAGTTTGTAATTTGTTCGTGAAAGTGGTATTTGTGGTGGAGGGTAGGACAAAAAATAAAAAAATAAAAAAAATAGTTTTCCCATTTCAAAGGGTTTAACCATTGCCAACACTTTTCAGCAAAGTTTAAACTTTTTCTCCTCTCTGACGTGGCACTCTCTGATTGGTCCATTTTAAAGTTTACCACTTTCACCTGTTTAACCACTCCCTTCACCCTAATATGCTCTTTCGCTAGCATAAAATACTACAATAACGATAACAATATATTATTTGAAATTAAACTCTAAAATCTAGTTTAATTGGTTTTTTTTCCTCGAACAATGTACTATTAAGATTTTTATATGGTATCGGTACTATGCTCATCACTACTCAAAACAGTCGAATTGGCGTACTTGTTCGATGATCTGGTCAGTTTCAACATTTTTTAAACACACAAGTAAGCTAAGACCATATGTAGTGGTTAACACCCCACCCTTGGACGTTTTGCGTCATGTGACAGCCCAGTCAGCAATGGGGCATTATGGGGCATTTTCTAAAATGGATGTAGTGGGGATGTGGGCTATTATGTTAAAAGGGGTGTAAATAGAATTTAAATAAAAAAACCATGAAAAATTGTTATTGGCCAAACAAAGAACAGGAGCACACTCATTGGCCAAAGCCCTTCTTCTCCGGCGTGATTAAAAACACGCTGCCCGAACTTTTTTGAAAGAAAACGCCATAACACGCCCACAGGGGCGGCATTGCCAGCGTTTTGGGGCGGGATTGAGGGCAAAAAACGCCCATTACGCTTGAGGGCAAAAAACGCCCATTACGCTTGGTCTAATACAGTGAGACTTTCTCATTTTACATGAACAAATCAAGCAACTCAATTTAGTTACTAGCACAATCATTACTTACATATTGGCTATATACTCTTTTGTTGAAGTATATAATATGCTCTTTCGCTAGCATAAAATACTACAATAACAATAACAATATATTATAAATAAACTTTCCGTGTAATTAAACAAGTACAAAAGGCTTAACATAAGAAAAAAAAAGTCAAACAATGAGAGAATATGTTAGTTAATGTCTTTTTTCTCCGTTAGTTTTCTATTGTATTAACCCGTTTAATGTCTTTTTTCTCCATTACTAATTAGTAACATGTATTTTAACATTTAAGTCTGGTTATGAAACAACAAGTAACGAATTTATCGTTTGGTAAAATGAAAAACCTAAACACCTAAGTTGTACTTTGTGTTGAAACCAAACAACCTTATGCATAATCCATCAAGCAAACAGCACAAAACTATAAATCAGATCCAAGTCTACGGTTCAACAAATCAAAAGTTACACTCTTGGATCAGTTTGGTTGAACCACACATCTGAGCAGCCCGCTCAGTGAGCTTGATTTACCTCTCACGTGATAGGCCCGGAGCAGTTTGGCAAGCGCCATTTGGGGTTAGCATGTCACACCCCAACCAATGGCGGAAACATCGGGATGAGACGAAGTGTGAAGATTGCTAGAGTCATCATAACGCTATTTGTGACAATATTTAATAAACCGATTTCATTTCATAATTCTTTTGTCAACATTACAAAGAAATCAAATAACATCAAGTTCAAAGGAAATACAATACAACATAATCAACATTGATACAACGATTAAACCTAAACGTCTATATGCGTATCTAGGCATCAACGCTACTTCATTTCATAGCATCATCGTCCTCAACCTGTAACATGTTTAAAATAAAGTTCAATGCAAAAGCAAAGGCGAGTATACAAGTTTGATACGTACATAGCAAAAGATAAGTTTGAACAATTCCTCATAGCAAGCATGTGATTCAAGATAAACATTTAAACATGGCATGTGTCTAACATATCAAACCAAGAAAACGCAATATGCTCATGACATAACCGATGATAAAGGGCGGGTCGTTAATCCTATAGCGCTACATATGTCACGGTTTGGCTCGTACGAAGTTAATGATAAGTTCAACACATAAGAATCACCCAAGTTTAAAGTATCAAGCCATCACGTATACAAGCATGTTATAGGAATGTTCATGTGTTTAAGCAAAATGTCCATGTGTAAGTTTGTTGATAGATAAAACGTGTTACACCCCAAAAGTGATAAAAGTAAAAGGGGAATACGAGTATACTCACAAAGTTTGCATATGTTTTCCGATTATCCAATGTGACAAAGTTGCCGAGGTTGGAAGGTTGAATGCGTAAGGGTTTAAGTTCAAGCATGTTTAGAGTCGAGATTTGGAATGAAAGTGACATGAAAATATTATATCAAAATATTCATCTTCACACATAACACTTGTATGACACTTGGTAACCTCATGGGTTATAATGATTTTATGAGTTGAACACCCATAAGAATCATAACAAGGTTTAGGTCCTTAGATGATAACCTACTACTTTGACAAATGAATATGATTTCAACATCAAAGATTCGAGTGTACATAGATAGTATGTAGGTCGTATATTATACACATATTATTAAGTCCAAATGTTCAAGTATTCAAGTAAGAGGTAGAAGATTACATCTTCATTTAGGTACCTCAAGTTGAGTCATGGGTGTCATGGATGGGGTAGGAAGACAAGGCTTCCATTTAGGTACCCCTTTGATGTTCACCACTACACTTGATGTAAAAACAACCAAGGAGGGTCATGAACTAAGGTCTTTACATGTATGTAAAGTAAACTAACTAATAGAAATCATCAAATCATGTGAGGATTGTATGTTTGGACAACCCAAGTTGTTCCATAATCACTCATGTATCAAAGACTATGTTTGACATGATTTGTGGGTTGAAACCCTAGACAAAACACCAAGTTTATGAGGTTTAATCCTCTGATTTCAAATGTCTCAACCTTGTTTTTAAGCTTAACCAACCATGGGATAAGTTGTAAGCATTAGGACATAGGCATGAGATGTGTTAGACACAAGTTGCATAGGTTTAAACAAGTTTTGAAGAACACAAAAATCAAACAGAAAGTTTATGGACTATTTCGGGGCATTTCCAGGTCTGATTTCTCCAAGGAGAAGTCTAGGAATCGAACCCCATGATTATCCAAGCAAGTAGGAAAAAGAATCAAGTGAATCGGATAAGAATTGGGTGAGTTATGCTCATTTTCGTGAAGGGGTGTCAATCTGCTCAAACCTTTGCTTTCAGCTACGGTTTGGAGGATGTTTTGAGAGTTTTTAGTGTTGCAAAAGTGGTAGGGAGGCTGGTTATAAGTGGTATTTATAGGGGGAAGGATTAGGGTTTCAATGGGTTGGGCTTTGGAAGTGTTTAGAAGGGGTTACACCTTGAAACTAGCCCACAAAACCCAACTATATGGGGCTGAATTTTGCTGAATTGGGGCTGCCATAGTTCTTTATTTTTTTTATTTTTTAAAACATCATAATGAGTAATTTTGTTAATTAAGTTGTGTAATAATATGCAACAATGTTTCCCCTAACTTGTAACAAGGTGAAATATGAAATAAAACATGATTTAACTAGGTAAAAAGTGTAATGTACAAGTATGTAACATGTTTGTAAGTGACAAGTATATGTCACATATTAGATGATTAACCGTTGTATAAATAAGCATATTATTAGGGGTTTTTAGGTATCAACAATATAAGGACAATCATGGACATGCATCGTGAATAAGTATAAGTATGAATTACAAATAAGGATTCGATGTACAATGAATTCGAACGTATGAATATGTATGAATATGTAGATGGTGAATTTAAAGAAATACGAATTTTATTTATGATCCAAGTCTCGGATTTTACAACGAAAAGACGACTACAATAATACAAGATTTCCAAAAATAGCATTACAAGGCGAGCTTTCTAATTATGGAAAGTATGAAAAAGCAGGGCGTTACATAGCAGGATTCGTTCTTTTAAGGGTTGCTGGTATTTTAACACATCCATTGTGTTCAAATCAAAGACCTTGCAAATGTCTTCTAATCTACTCCAGGTAGTCTATCAAGTTTCCTCATATGCTTGCAATACCTGCACACACAAGTATGTTATTGATGAAACACCGATTAACACCAAGGTTAATAGATGAGGTTATTTCTTCTGTGGGTTCAACCTCTTTCCTTACTCGTGATAATAGCCTGAATCCTGCAAAACAATAACACCGTTAGTCTCGTTAAGAGGGGGAGATGGGGGTTTTCCCTCTTAACCAGGCTCCGGCGTGAGAATAAGTACTGTTCTGAGAGAATAAAACAGTGTGTGTATAGAGTGGGTAAAGAGAGTAAAAGATCCTGAACCTGAATGGTGAAGGGTCCTATTTATAGCCGGAGGGTGAAGAAGGGAGGAGCAGCTGTGCCAGCTGTGGATGCGCGCCAGCTGTCCGACCAAGGAATATCCTCTTGGTCAGCTCTGTCACGTCTGGTGTAGTGGTACACGTGGCGCGCTTACGTTTGTCCATGTTGGAAACCTTGTACTGGTGTTGTCAGCTCTGCCCCCTGATTTGTCGCAGGTCTATGTGGCGTTCTGCGAGTGGTGACACGTGTTGTCCTTTTTGTCTGGTAGAGCATCTTTGGTGCCACCTGCAGATCTTCCAGAAGTTCCTAGAAGCTTCTGGATTGCTTTTGCTGATGTGGTCTCCAAGTATGCTCAGAAAGTGGTGTGTTCCCTGCCATGTAGGCAGGGAATTGGGACCATACCTCTTCAAGTCTCCCCAGTCCAGTGTGCCTTCTAGTTGAGTTGATAGTCTAGGAGGGATTCTGGACTTATAAGAGTAGTGGTTTTTATGGCGCGTGGAGTTTGGTGATTAAAAAAAATTTGAGCCAAACAGACGCGTCGCGCATGGGTTTTAGCACTTTATAAAAAGTGAGCCAAATGGACGCATGGCGCATGGGTTTTGGCACTTTGTAAAAAGTGAGCCAAATGGACGCATGGCGCATGGGTTTTGGCACTTTGTGAAAAGTGAGCCGAATGGACGCATGACGCATGGGTTTTGGCACTTTTATAAAAGGTGAGCCAAATGGACACATGGCGCATGGGTTCTGGCTCTTTGTAAAAAGTGAGGCGAATGGACACATGGCGCATTGGTTTTGGCACTTTTATAAAAGGTGAGCCAAATGGACGCATGGCGCATGGGTTCTGGCTCTTTGTAAAAGTGATCCAAGTGGACGCATGGCGCATCGCGCATGGTACTTATTGTTTCCTTCTGATGGAAGTTTTGGTGTCTTGGGGAAGATGTTGATGTGACTGTCTGATGTCCCTGTGTTGTCGGAGATGAACAGGCACCTTTTCAGTTTCTTTCTGTCACGTCGTCAGGCCCTGTTACCCATGCTCTGAAAAAAGAGGTGACGTCTTCTCTCTCCTCTGACGTGTCTTTCCCCTGTTGGTTGCTTTTCCTGGACTCTGACGGCCCACTACCCATCGCATTAAATGCGATGGGTATAAATAGGAGGCGGTTTCTCCCTCTTCTTCACTTTTTCAAATTTCTCACGTCTTCTTTTCTCCGTCTCTTTCATTTCTTTCTTTCTTTACTTGAGTATTTTGTTCAACCTTTCGTTATCTTCGTCATGTCTGGTACAAATCTCACTCAGAGGAAGAGAAAATATAAAGGGAGAGCTCCTCCTGGTCCTGACCAGGCAGTCATTGGATGGAAAGAGGAAGAATTTAATAATCTTGTTCAAGGGATGGGTTTTCGCCCTGAGTGGGGAGCCCAATATCCCCCTGCTGGTTCCACCGCCCTGGATGCTCCTCCAGGTTATATCACTCTGTATGCTGCATTTTTCCGAGAGGGTAGCTTTAGGCTTCCGATTACGAAGTTTACGGCCTCCGTGTTGAGGAATTATGGGTTGCATATTTCGCAGATCAACGCGATTGGGCTTCCACGTATTACTCATTTCGAGTATGTTTGCAGGGCTTACCGTATTGAGCCGGCGTTTGAGATGTTCAACGTCTTTTATAGCGTTACTTATACCAGTGGGTTTTATTCGTTTCAAGCGCGGACCGGTGTTGCTCCGGTGTGTTCTGTTCCGTTGAAGAGTTTGCACGATTGGAAGCAAAAATTCTTCTACATCCGTCGTGGTGTGATTCCGGTGGATATGCATTATCGGTTGGTGAGTGAAGGGATTCCAAAGGTTGATGTTATGGGGGATTATGCCGCACAAGACTGGTATAAAAAGATAACACATAAAGCAACTGCCATTTCTCAGTTGGAGGAGATGGCTCTGGTTGCTGCCGGAATGAGTTTGCTGTGGGTACCAAAGAATCCTCTGGGTCAACCCGTGTATAGCTATCAAGGCAAATGTATGTTATTTTTATAAGTTACTTCTGAATTATCCTTCTTTATGTTTGTTATATTTTTATGTGTTTTCTCTTATCTCCTTGTCCTTTTGCAGTTGGTTATAGTTTGATAAATGTTTTAGACCCGAAGGCGGCGGGTGCCATGGTTGAAGCTATTCAGAAGGATGGAAAGCCAACATGGCTAGACCAGATTCGGGGCCGCTTCCTGCACCCCACTGATGAAAGCTTCAGTAAATATGCCAATGATGTTTTAGGTGAAGATGGTGAGGGCGACCCTGTCGATCCTGCTCGAGAGGAAGTCGTTGTTCTTTCGAGTGGAAGTTCTGACCAAACCCCTGAAGGTCTAACCTCTCGTTGCGCGCGTGCAGGTACCGCGCGGGATGGTGTTGCAGAACCTGTGCATGAGGTTGTTGATGATGCTGCTGATGCAGAGATGCCTGTTGATCCTTCTGCACAGTTGGAGACAAGAAAAAAGGCGAAGACTGATAATTCTGAGAGGAAAAAGGAAAGGGCGGAGGGCCGAGCTGCTGGTACTTCTCGTAAGCGACCCTCTACTCTTCCTTGTCTAGATTATGTGGTTGTCTCTGACACGTTGTCTGGTCTAGGAGTTGGTGAGAAAACTCGGGAATCTAACCCGGATGATCAGTCTACTTTGACTGATCATATGAGGAAAAAAGCGCTTGAAGATAAAAAGCGCAAGCTTGATGAGCAGGCTGCTTCACTTCTTGCGGCGAAGAAAGCTAAGCTCCACAAGGAGGCTTTTCCCGCGCCTTCTGAATCTGAAATTGACATGGGCATTTTTAGTGAGAACCGCGGGAATCTTTTGGAGGAGATTTTTGCTGCTTCCGCCCCTCCTGGTAATGGTTTTATAGTTGCATTTTTCTTTCATGTTTCTTCGAGTTTCTTCTAACTGTTGAGGTTGCTTTATGGCAGAAGTCAAGACTGGCAAAAAACCGCGTAGGGTGGATATTTCACAGGTTACTCCCCCTGCTTCTCCTCCATCAAGGACGGTTGGGTTAACCCCTCCGCGCGATGGAACCGGGGAGGAGAAGAAACCGAGTGAGGTTGTTGCCGAGACTGTAGGTGAAGGTGGTGGTGATGTTGCTGGTGATGAAGGTATTGGGGGTAAGGGTAAGGGTGTGGAGACTGAGTTGGAGTCTAGTGAAGCTACTCCGCGCCAAACTATCTATACCAAACGTGCTCCGGGTGGTGATGGTGCTACCTCCGGTGTTGCTCGTAGCCCTCAATTTGAGAAAGTTCATGCTGATTCGTGGGATACGCGCAATCCGGCTTGTGATGACCTACCACACGCTCCTCGGTGGAATCTGACTCAAGGTTCCCGGATGAGTGACTTGGCTAATTGTCATGACTTCTTCTCTATGTCTCTCCCCCCTGCGGAAATAATGTTTCAAAAAAGGCGCAATCAGTTTGAGTTGTTGTACGATCATGTCCATGCTGGAGTTAATTTCTTTGCCACCTCTCAAGAGATTCTGCGCGAATGGCAATTGATGGGGGAAGAGTCAGCCGAGTTTGAAAATGCGAAGAGAGCGTTGGCTGAGAAAAGGGAGAAGTTTAATGCGGAAAGGAAAGGTTTACAGTGGAGAATTTCTGATGCTGAGCGGAAGCTTGAGGAGCAGAAACAACTTAATCTTCAAAAGCAGAAAGATTGGGAAATTGCTTGTGAGCGCACCAATGTTGAGATGCAATCTCAGCGTGATGCAGTTATACGATTATCTAATGAGAAGAAGGAGTTAGCAGATGAAACTAATAAGGTGCGCCTTGCAGCTGAGAAGAAGGAGAAGGAGTACGTTGACCGGATTGATAAGTTGGAACTCCTTGCGCAGCAGAAAGTTTCTGAGTGTCAGGCTTCTGAGCTCCTGGCTGAGGAGGCATCTGCCGATTGCAAATGGCTGCTCTCGCGCGCTGTTCCTTTGGTAAGCTTTTCTTCCTTGTTTTCCTCTTTGTTGTATTTGGTAATGTCTTTCTGATCTTGGCGTTTGCCTTGTGCAGCTTGCTGACCGTATTGTGAATTCCCCGGAGCTTGCCACTTATATGTATAAATTGGGGCAGGCGGGATACAATAGTGGTCGAAAGTACGGTTACTCCGAGGGTAGAGCTGCGGCTGTTAATAAGGAAAAAAATTACCATTTTGAGCTTTTCAAAGAAGATTGTGATGGTAAATATGCTGCAAAATGTAAGGAGTTTGCATCCTTGGAGTTTGCGGTTGTGAAGGCTGCGGAGAAGTTAGCAAGGAAGGGGAATGGTGTAGCTTTGTTGAAAAAAGCTCTTGGAGACGACGCGAGTGTGACAGGAGGCGCTGGTACCAGCCACTCTTGAATGGTGGATTCCGGCCTGCGAGCCGCGTAGGCCTGGGGCGGCCTTGTAATTTTGATAGCCTGTTTGAACAATTTCATTTTATTTTACCTGTTATGTTTATGAACAGCTACTCACCTGATTTTTGGTATGTTATTTGTCTATGTTTTTACGCAACTTTGGTTATGCGAATTTTGTTATCGTCATAATATGTGCATGTGCAATTACTTTGATTAGGTGTCACGAATGAATGATGACGCTGACAGGTTATGTTGTGTTAACTACAACGTTTATTCTGTCGTATTTGCGCACGAGTAGGTTCGTGATTACGAAGTGATCGAGTTGCAGGTTATTGTGTGAGCTCAGCTGTGTTCAGCTTTGGGAGCATTACAATGTTTATTTACCTTGCTATCGATGTTTTCGTGTTTGTGTGGGCACGAAGTTTTTGTTTTGGCGTTTATAGGCTTTAGTTGTGTTTTTGACCCGGCTGTGCACTTGGTTGTGACGAGCCTTGGGGATCTACAACGTTTCCTATGGTCGAGCCATTGATGTTTTCGTGTACGCCCAAAGTAATAAATGCAGTTGTGACAAGAAATTTGCATGAAATAAAAGTAGCCAAACACTTCTTGTATTATAGTAAATGTGTTGGCGATTCGGCCTTTGCGATTACATAGCTGTTTTACATATAGCACTTTCTAAGCTGCTGAGCGTTCCAAGTTCGTGAAACCTCTTTGTCGTTGATGGTGCGCAGTTTGTAAGCTCCTTTGCCGAGTACTGCATCGATGACATATGGGCCTTCCCGTTTGGGGGCCAGTTTTTCGGGCTTTTTTGCGTTGGAAGCCTCATTGTCTCTTAGGACGTAGTCTCCCGGGTTGAAAGTGCAGACTCGGACTCTGGAGTTGTAATACTTTTCCAGCTTCGTTTTGTACTTTGCCTCATTGATTGCTGCCATCTCTCTCCTTTCTTCTAGGAGGTCCAGATCAATCCTCCTTTCTTCTTCATTGTCGATTAAGTTCATGGAGAGCATTCGTGGAGACGGCAACCCGATTTCTGCTGGTATTACTGCTTCAGACCCATAGACTAAGCTGAACGGTGTCTCACCGTTGCTTGTCTTTGGCATTATCCTATGGGCCCACAGTATGCTGGGCAGTTCGTCTAGCCAACCTCTTATTTTCTCGCCTAGCCTTGCCTTGATACCATCGACAATGCTTTTGTTGACTGCCTCTACTTGACCGTTCCCTTGCGGGTGCGCAACCGAAGAGAAGGTGTGTTCGATGTGCAATTCTTTGAACCATCGTTCGAGGTCATCTGCTGCGAAGTTCGTTCCATTGTCGGTGATGATTCTGAGAGGTAGGCCAAAACGGCATATGATTTGTTCCCATATGAATCGCTTGACGACTGTTGATGTGGTTGATGCAAGTGCCTTCGCCTCTACCCACTTGGTAAAATAGTCGACTGCGACTATTATGAATTTGACCGCCCCTGGTGCTTCTGGGAAAGGACCTACCATGTCTATGCCCCATTGTTGAAAGGGCCATGCGGTTGTGATTGGTACTAGTTCATTTTTGGGGCGCATTGTCTTAGGCGCATGTCTCTGGCATCCACTGCACTTCCTCAACTCTTTCACAGCGTCTAAATGCATCCCGGGCCAGTAGTACCCGACGTTCATCACTTTTGCCACCACCATTCGAGGTCCGGCATGTATACCACAAATTCCTTCGTGCACCTCTCTAATCAAATAGTTTGCGTCTTCGGCGTCAACGCATCTCAACAATGGACCGAGGTATGACTTTCGGTATAGTATTCCATCGGCCATCTGATAATGTTCGGCTTTGTACTGGATCTTCCGCGCCTCAGCTTTGTTCTCGGGAAGTATCCCTGACTGAAGGTACATGATTATCGGAGTCATCTAAGACGTTGTCCCTGTCTGGATGACGCTTACTTCTCTGAGTGGAACGGATGGGTTGCTCAAAACTTCTATGCGCACATCCTTTGCTAGGTGTTGAAAACTTGTCGATGCGAGTTTACTCAGCGCGTCCGATGGCTTGTTCTCGCTTCTGTTTATGTGATGCACCTTGTAGGAGTAGAAGGTTTGTAGCAACGTTTTTGCTTAGCCGAGATAGAGTGCCATTACATCCCCTTGGCTTCGTATTGGCCGTTGATTTGCCCTGGTACTAGCATTGAGTCTACGTGCGCTTCGATGTGTTTGACTCCCATTTTGAATGCCAATCTTAAGCCGGCGAGGAAAGCTTCATATTCGGCTTCATTGTTCGTACTCTTGAAGTCTAGCCGTATTGCGTACGTGAACTCATGTTTGTCGGGGCTTACCAGCCTAAGCCCTGCGCCTGCTCCGTCCTCGTTAGACGCGCCGTCTGTGTATAACAACCACGGTTCTTCTACCTGCTGTTTCTGAGCCTTCTCCATTGCTTTGCATTCTCGATCCTTGTCGTCTGGAACTTCCGTCATGAAGTCTGCCAAGACTTGGCCTTTGATTGATGGTCGTGGTCTGAAAACCACATTGTGACCTCCCAGTTCTATCGCCCATTTGGCTAGTCTTCCTGATATTTCCGGCCTTGCGAGGATGTTGCCAATATTGTAATTTGTTAACACATGGATAACATGGTTGGCAAAGTACCTGCGCAGCCGTCTTGAAGCGTGAATCGGCGCGAGGACTAGTTTCTCCGTGATGTCATACCGAGTTTCTGGGTCGGTCAAGGTTCGTGACACATAGTAGACTGGTGTTTAGATGCCTTGACGATCGACAAGTAACACTGCTCCAACTGCCCTATCAGAAGCTGATAGATATAGTACCAAGGGTTCTCCTTTGTTTGGTGCGGTTAGTGTTGGCAGCTTGATGAGGCAATCCTTCATCTCGCGGAATGCACTCTCTGCTTCCGGAGTCCATTGAAACTGGCTTTTCTTCATACAATTGCGCAATGTTTTGATGAACGGAAAGGACTTTGATGGGGAAGGCATCCTTTCAATTGCTTGGACTTTTTCTGGATTCACCTTGAAACCATCTTTTGTGACAATGAAGCCTAAGAATTTCCCTTCTTCCATACCGAATGAGCATTTTGCTGGGTTCAGTTTAATACTTACGCTGCGCAGCGTGTTGAAAGTCTTTTGGATGTTTGCCAGCATCATGTTTTCTTCTTTGCTCATAATCACCAAATTGTCCATATACACTTCTATGTACTTGCCGATGGCGTCGCTGAACGTTTCGTTCATCAATCTTTGGTAGGTCGCGCCCGCATTCTTTAGGCCGAAGGGCATCTTGGTGTAACAGTACAGCCCTGTCGGCGTGCGGAATGCGGTTTTGTCCTCGTCTTGGACAGCCATTTGGACCTGGTGATATCCCTTGTAGCAGTCGAGGAAGCATTTCCACCTGAATGTTGCTAGAGAATCGATTTTTTCGTCTATGTCTGGTAAGGCGTAGCAGTCGCGCGGACATACCTTGTTTAGATCTTTGTAGTCGACACACATTCTCCAGCTGCCATTTGGTTTCTTTACCATCACTGGGCTTGCCACCCATGTTTGGTATCTGACTTCTCTAATGATGCCCGCATTCAGCAACTCCAGTACCTGCTCTTTCATGGCGTCGTGCTTTATATCGCCCAAGTGGCGCTTGGCGTGTACCACTGGCTTTGCTTCGTCTGAGACGTTTAAACGGTGTTCTGCTATGTGCCGTGGAACACCAACCATATCAGCTGGTGTCCAGGCAAACACGTCCATGTTTTCGTGCAACAACTTCTTGAGCGCCGCGCGTGTTAAATCGGACATCGCAGGTCCTAGGGTAACTGTTTGTTCTGGGTATGCGTTGTTCAATACCCATTTCTCTGCCTCTACGCGCGGTGCTGGTTTACTTGCTCTTGCAGGCCTGACCTCATCTGTTGCTAAAACTTCTTTGCTTGCGTATATTAATGTTATGCCTGTTTCCGTTGGGAATCCAACGGCTGAATGTGGCGCAGAGCATATCATACTGAAGTCTCCCTAGGATTCTCTTCCTAGGAGGATGTCATGTCTTGAGTGTGCTGGCAACACCATGAATGTGACTTCTTCTGTTCTTGAATTTCTTCCATCTGAGAGCAACACCGGGAATGATATTTGTCCCAGGGGAAAGACGGCTTCGTTGCAGAAACCAGTGAGTGGGTAATCAACTGGTTCCAGGCGCGCCTTGTCCTCCTGATCAAATTGATTGAAGCACTATTCGTATATGATATCCGCGGTGCTCCCCGGATCGATGAAAATGTAGTCTGTTTGGTAGTGGCCAATCACTCATGGGATGACTATCGGTCGCTTTTCCCTCGGGCCCCCTCTGACAATGGGAAAAATAACTTGCCGCTCGCGCCACGAGTCGTCTTGTGTGCGCTTGTTGTAGTTTTTCCTTGGCCTTCGTGGGCCTCCCTGAACCATGTGGGTTTCTAACTTTCTGAGTTTTTTGTTATCTGGCCCTTCTTCTCGTCTTTGAATTTGGCGATAATCGCGTTTTCCGCCCTTTACCAAGTGAGTGAGCTTTCCATCTCTCAGGGCCCTTTCAATTTCTTGCTTTAAACTGAAATAGTCGTCGGTTAGGTGGCCCGTGTCTTTGTGGAATTCACAGAAGAGATTGGGATCTTGACCCCTTTTGTTGCGCATCTGCAGGGGTGGTTTGAATTGGTGGTTTTCAGTGGCCAAGACCTCAGAAGGAGTCTTTGTTAGTGGCGTCCACTGTTTTTTCCCTGTTCTCTCTTTTTACTTCTTTTCAGTGAGCTATCTGATTGATTGTGTGCCGCGCGTCTTCTCTCGGTGGGCTTCTTTCTCTGTGGCCGGGAGTCTTCCATGACTGACTTCTACCCCTTCTGCTATGTCGGTCATTGGAGTTATGCGCGCGTTGACGGTGGTCGTCACTGGTCAACTGTTTATCTGTTTGTGTTATTGTTTTGGCTGCCTCAATGAAGTTTTCCCAGTCTTTGGGTCCTCCGTCTCTTCCTTTCACGCGCTTGATTAGATCATCACACTTGACTGCCCTCATGAAGTGCGTGCGCATCATCTTTTCACCTACGTCTCCGATCTCCAGACATTCCTTGTTATATCTTGTGATAAAATCTTCCACGCTTTCGTGGTCTCGACGCCATATATTCAGACAATCGGCCGGGTCTCTGGTGTGTCTTCGCTGTTGAGAGAAGTGCGCAAGGAACTTCTCTCTGAAGTCGACCCATGATTTAATTTTTCCTGCTGGTAAGCTGTCGAACTAGACGCGCGCTGCGCCCACAAATGTTTGTGCGAAAAGATGACACCAAGTTGGTAGGTTCCAGCCACCTGTTGCTCCTGCGCCTTTAAAAACTTGGAGGTGGTCATCTGGGTCTGTCAGGCCATTGTATTTGCCCACGTTGTGCGGCAACTTTGTCTTGTCTATAGCAGCTGTGGCGATTTCCCTGATGAATTTTGAATCTTCCGCCATGTCGTCTGGACGATAGCTTAAGGTATAATCATGTTCTGCCTTTGGGTTGTACCCTACGCGCTTAGCAGGTTTGTATGACGCGTGTTCTGGGTGTAGTCTGCTGAACACTGTGCTTTCTTTGTATGTTGGGTCTTCCTCTTCGTCTTCCCACTCATTGTTCATATTGCGCGCGCCCAGGCGGCTTTGAATCGGCCGTCGTTGTAAGTTGGAGTGCTGCACATAATTGTTTTCTGTTCGCCGTAGGTGTCGCGCGTGTCGTGTGCGCTGGGATTTCTGATGTTTGTTGCAGGTCCTTTTTCTGGGCGTAAAGTCCACGCATTGACCTGCTGAGTCGTGTGTGTGCTTAGAGATCGTTGCGGTGGGGTAGCGAATGCCGACTGGTTAGCCTGTGCTTGGAGTAGGGCTTGTTGCGCGCTCAGTTGTGTATAAACAAGGTTTATAGATGCCATCTGTTTGGCGTACCAGGAAGCCAGAGTTTTTCCTTCGGGTAGCCCTAAAAGTGCAGAGAAATTTAGCTGTGCTTGTTCCGATGGAGCTGAGGGGCCAGCTCCATGGCTTGGTGTCTGCACTGGTAGAGGTGTTTGCTGGACTACTCCTGGTGGAGGTTGGAAAGTGGCTCCGTTTGTGGTCTGAGTGATTATCCTACTGGGGGCTTGGAAAATGGGTCCAGTAGTGGTTTGGCTAGCGACCCTGGATGCACTTCCAAAAATACTAGGAAAATCGTTGTTTGTCTGTGTTGGTGCATTACGTCTATTGACTTCGTCTTGTATCATGATATAGGATAGGATAGGTTAGAATAACCAGTGCACGAGGTTCGGAAAACGAGAAGTGGTTAAATAGCATGTAGGACCGCTTATATGGACATTGTCCATAAAAGCGATCCACACTATCTTCCTGGATCGCTTTTATGACATGTACGTATTAGCGGTTCCTGATTCCTATATATAGGTGACTGGTTATTTCATTTGGAACGCTCGGAACTTGTAACGAAGTGCTGCCGAATTGCTTCCAGGTTGTAAACATTATCAGAATCAATAAAGTGAAGCATTATATTTAGTTTGAGCGTCTAATTCACTGATTCCGCCTTTGAATTGGAAAACGACTCTTCTGATCGACTCATTCAGGGTCAACGACGATCCAACAAGTGGTATCAGAGCACAGGAAGAAGAGTTCAGCTCAAATTTGATCTGTTTTCTGTCTTCTACACCTTCTTTTTCGATTTAGACGAGTTTCCACGGTTAAAATTGGACGAATTTTTCACAGGACGTGTATTATTGGACAATAACAAACCCTTGAAACTTTCAGATTAAAACTCGAACTAAAAATGGACAAAACAGCCTTCGAATGTAGGATCGCTTTTTCGGACATAGTGTGAACCGCTTTTAGGTACATTTGAAGTCTGGACCATTCCAAAATTGCCTTGGACCGCTCGAGCATACACTATCTGGACCGCTTTTACGAACAAGTCTGACCCGCTCGAACAGACTCATTCTGGTCCGCTCCAAGAACAAGTTCTGGTCCGCTCGTGTGACATTTTCTGAACCGCTCTTTTGAACAATTGTTGCATCAGGCTCGCTCGAACGGACAAACCTGGCTCGCTTATTTGAACCGCTCGAGTGAACTATTCTGGATCGCTCATAGTACATATTTGGACCGCTTATAGACACATTGATTTAGTCCGCTCATCTGATTTGGGCCGCTTATTTGTCCAATCAGTTTCGCTTATTTGTCAAGTTTGGTTTTGCTCGTTCGATCAATCTGTGTTTGCTCAAGTGTCAAGATTATTACACGACGTCGAGTGTTAGTGTATTTCAATTCACTTGATATTGTTTGAACTGATTAAATTTGTTTGTTGCTTCCAGGTTATTGATTTTCGAGATATTAAAAATGTCGAACAACGGTGAAGAATTCTACAATACTTTCTACAACGCATTCACAACTGAATCGTCTGATAGAAGAGCTGAGTTGAAAGAATATTCAAAAGAGATTTCGGATAATCTGAAGTTCGAAAACATGTACGGAAGTCAACAGAAGCCACCAAAGTTGATGAAAGTCGAAGATTATAATTGGTGGAAAAACAGATTTGAAGGATGGGTGAAAGCTTTTGCTCCTGAAAGCTGGTTAAAGTTAGTAAGTGAATATCAAGTACCAGAGAAAGAAGGAGGAGAGTTAATTGAGGAGAAAGATTTTACAGAAAAAGATGTAAAGAATGTTGTTGCTGAATACAGAATGATAACTTTGATCAAACAGTCAGTTAGAGAAGATATCATTTCATTGCTTGAAAACGAGAAAACGTCAAAGAAATTATGGGAAGCTTTGGAGAGAAAGTGTGTTGGAAGTAACGAGATTGTAAAGAATAAGAAAAAGTTGTTGCGCAAAGAGTTTGAAGTGTTCAATTGCATGAAAAATGAATCTGTTTGTAAGATGTTAGAAAGACTTGGACATCTGAAAATGGAGTTGGTTAGATATAACATAGACTATTCTGAAGAATTGATGGTGGATAAATTGTTTGATGCATTGCCCAATGATCAAGATTGGAAATATTTTGCTCTTATGCTGAAGAATACAATCAAGCCAGATGAGTTAAAGATTGATTTGCTGATTGAAAGGCTTGAAAGTCATGAATTGGAGTTGAAGAGATCCAAAGTCAACAGTCCAGGGTATCAGCAGAATGTGGAACTTTATTACAGAGGAAGTGTACCAAATGCTGGTTCTCCAAAAACAGCATTCTCTGCAGAAAGCTCGAACTCAGTCAACAATGAAAGTCTTCACAGTGGTTTTCACAGTGGTGCTTCTTCAAACACTTCAGATCAAACTGCTTCAAAGAATGTATTTCAGTGTAATATTGCAATCGATTTAAAGAATGGGCAGAACTTCAGTGAAGAATCAGCGAAACAACAGATGGTTTTCTTAGCATCTGTATTGGAATCGTATGAAGGCCTCGTCGCAGGGAAGATTGGAAATACCAACTTGACGAAAGAAGAGTATGATCAAATAGATCCAGAGGAGATGGAACTGATGGATATCAGATGGTGCATGGCCAGTGCAGTTCGTAGAGCACAACGGTTCATGGAAATTACGGGGAGGAAGTCAATTGGAGGGCCATCTACTAAACTGGGTTTTGATAAATCCAAAGTGACGTGTTTTAAATGCAAACAAAAGGGTCACTTCAAGCGCGAGTGCAGAAATTCATATGTTGCTGAAGATTCTGAAAATCCGTTCAACGAAGACTATTACAAGAAAGCGATTTATCATCAAAATAAGTCTGAACCACCAAGGTTGAAACAGCAGGAAGAAAAATCAAGGGCTATTGCAGTCATTTATGATGATGAAGGCTATGATTGGAGCAAAGAAGTTCTTCCAGAACAAGATGCTGTAGGTTATGCATTTGTTGCAAGAGAAGAGCATGATGCCTGGTGGAGAAGAGACAGTGCAAGATGGGAGATTGGAAAGTTGTATGAACCATTTCAAGAAGCACAGAGAGCCAACAGATGGAATGAAGAGTTGGAGTGTTACTTGGATCCACAGGGGAATCCAGTGGTCGATCCGGAAAAAGTTGATTTTGATGCAGTAACTAATGTGTTTCCAAGTGAGCGTGTTTTCAACACAAAAAGGCTTTCTGATAGCAGCTATCTGCCAGAGTTGATGAATAAGTTGAGAGAAGTCTTTGAAATGAGTCTACCGAAGGTGGTAGAGATGAAGAAGAGAAAAGAAGAAGAGCTGAAGAAGATGATTGAAGAGGTAAAGAGTGTTGCAAAGCTTGCTGGTGAAGAGAATCACAAAGCTGAGGAAGAACAAAAGCCGACAGAGATGGAAGAAAAAGTTGAGAAGATACAGGAGACAAAGGCAGCTGATCATGCCGAGGTGTCAATTACTGAGGTAACAGAATCTTCTGAGCTACCAGATGTTGATTTAGTTCTAGAAAAGGAAAACAAGTGCAGGAATTGCATTGAAAAGTGCAAAGCCTGTATTGAAAAAGAAGAAATAATCAAAACAAAAGATAATGAAATGAACAAACTTGAAAATGCGTTAAAACTGATATGTAAAGAAAGGATTGACACAGAGCAAAGTCTAAAATTAAAAGTTGAAAAATTAACACAAAAGTGTCATGATTTTGAAAAAGAAAATAAGGTTTTAAAAGAAAAATGTGATACAAAATGTGTTGATTGCATTGAAAAAGAATCTAAATTTCTAGAATTACAAAAACAGTATGATTCGTTAAAACGATCAAGTCAGAGAGTACAAGAAGCTTATGATACTTTGAAGAGCCAAGTCAAGAGTTTAGATCAGAGATTGTCTGAAACTTTAACAACTAAAGAATTATATGAAAGACAATTTAAACAAAAGCAAATTGAATTAAACAAGCGTGTTGATGAAATTGCGAATCTTAAACAAGTCTTGGCTGAAAAAGAAAAGATTGTTACAAAGCTTCAAAGTTATCATAACTCTTCGTACATTCTCGAACGTATTTTCAATATCACACCTGATAACAAAGATACTAATGTTTGTAAAAAGGGTATTGGTTCAGAATATCATCAGGTACCACCACCATTGAGAGACAATTATACTTTTTATGATGAGGAAAAGGTGGCAAAGGGTTTGAACATAGCTGACCAATTACCTGAAAGTATTGATGTTACTTACACCAAATCTGATGATGCTGATGATTCAGAGGTGGTGAGTAAGGTGGTTGATAGTGTTTTGAAAGGTAAGTCTGAATCACAAGATGAAGATGAAGGAAATCTTTATGATGGATATCTGAAAGACACGAAATCTGAGAAGAATTTGAATGATGATTCAAAAGGATTGGTTTATACCATGATTGGATTGGACAAACTATTCTTGGATGTGGTTTTCCCGATTCAGAATGTGATTTCAGAGAAAATTGACAAAGTTTTCAAGATGGTTGAAATTGAGAAGTCTGAAATGTCGAAGTTTGCTGGTAAAGGTTTCAAAGGGTCGTATAACAAACCTGGGTATAAGAAGAAAAACATGAAGTCTGGTTTGGGGTATAAGAAGAAACATAATCGACACAGAACTGAAAGGTCTAATTTTCAGACAAAAATGACTTTTGTTCAAGGAAAAAGTTTCACTGAAGAAGAAAAACTCAAACTTGGAACACAATCGAATGCAGAATTTGAGGCCATGAAAAAGAAACAACAACAGTCAAAAGATGTGTCAAAAAAAGTTTGTTTTAAATGTGATCAAATTGGACATGTTGCACGAAAATGTTCAAATTCAAAGTCTGTTGATGGTGAACCACAGAAATCTGAAAGTGTGAAACCAAGGTCAACCAGATTTGATTCGAGACAAACTTGGAGGTACACTACAAACAAGTTTGCATCAAATCAAATTTGGAAACCAAAATCGGACAGGTTCGATTCAAGACAGACCTGGAATTCTCACACATCCAGATCGACTACAACACAGATTTGGAGACCGATAGTTGTTGTGACAGAACCTCGAAAAATCTGGAAACCTAAAAATGTTGTTCAAAAGCAACAGGTTCAGAAAGAAACAAATTTTTATAAAAGAGGTGCTTCAGAAGGTCAAAAATGGTCGGTTAAGAAACGTGTTGATTTGATAAAAGATGAGAAACAGAAACAAATGTGGAAACCAAAAATTGAAACAATATGTTCAACTTCTGAGGTGAAAACTTCTGAGGATTCAGTTTTGGTTGCCTATGATGCAAATTTTCCACCGCTTAAGGCTGAAAATTTTAAAATTCAGGTTGCCAGAATCAAGGTTACACCTAAGGCTCCTGAAGCCTGGGTGGACACCATGTTTGATTAAGTGGTTGGAATTGCCGGAGCTTCCTGAATCGCGAAGCATGAATCGGCATCTATCTTTATTCTTTGAAATTTTTATGAAAAAATTGTTTGTGTATTTGATAAAGCTTGAATGTGCAGGTACTAGATGCAGATGAAGATTGTGAGAGTGTTGCACAAGAAGAGGTCGAAGATCCCTGGTTTTGGACAGACAGGGAGTTTGTTTGTTGTTTTGTATGAATTTGTATTGTGTTTGATGTTTGATGTATGTTTGTTGGTTGTGTTGGTTTGGATTGATGTTTGGGTTGATTGATGATTGTTTACTTAGAATAAGTGGTGATGGACTATGCCGAAACCCTCACGGCGGAACAAACATGATTACTCACAAGTTGAAGAACGGTTTTTCTAACGGTCAAAATCAATGGGTTGTAAATCATGGGGGTACGTTATATTTTCTGCGAAACAGAGCATGAGATGCAGAAAATGGATGGCGAGACAAAGCTATCAGTATCGGTTTGTCAAATTTCTTTAATGGTTTTGCATTTTAGGGGGAGAAAAATTGTTATTGTTAGAAAATACAAAAACATTAGAAAATTTGAAAAATACAAAAACATGATAAAATCAAAAATTTGAGTTTTGCGTAAAAAGAGGAAATGATAGTACATCAGTAGACAGTTGCAGTATGCTAAAGATATGTAATGATTAAACAGCATTAAGCAGTCTCACTGATGATATGTCGATAGGTTTTTATACATTTAGTAAACTTTTTCGGGATATAAACCTAAATTCAAACTTGCTTATTTTGTGGGGAACACTACTTGGATATATAGGTAACCCCTGAAATCTCGTTTGAAAGGTCTCGTATTCTGATATACTAGGTGTTTATACTCTATGATGTCTGGGGTATTATTCCGGGACTTCTGCTGAACGGTGGTTCTGACCTAGTCCCTGGCTAATACTTTCACCAAAATGCTTGAAACATAGCATAAAGCCCTCAGCTGATTAGACGATAAAATTGATAATCAGTTGTTGTAGCTGAAAAGATTCTCTTAAGGGAACACACTGCAAAGTCGAAGCTGATATCTCTCTGCTGAACGGAAGTTCTGACCTGAGATCCCTCAGTTCTCGCATACCCTAATTTATGTACAGACATCATTGTAGTATTCTTACCTGTAAGACTGAATATTGGGATTCTGGATACGGGAGTATATTCAAGAGGTGGGACACATGAATGAGTTTAAGTCTTAAAACATCTAAATCGTATCCTGAATTAGTTGAAATTTGTATGAAAATTTAAATGGATCAGTATATCGACAATCTAAGTGAATTGTTTAATTCTAAGTATGATTTAAAGCTTAACGGTACTTGTGACTGGTCAAAGACTGATATGATCCTCTGACGCATACTCAAACAAAAATATTGTTTGTAAATATGTTTGTATATATTTCTTTACAGCTTTATATTTTCAGAAAACACAAAAAGATTTTGATTTCTGCGTTATTTTCGATAAACCGATGTCTGAGTTGCTGAGTTTCAAAATCTTAGTATGCTGATTGTGTTTCTGAAAACAAAACGAGTTCATTAATTTGAAACTTGAAATTTCTTGGAAAATTTTCAAAAACAGTTTGTGAATATCTTCAAGGTCATTAATTTGAACTTGAATGATAATTTGTGAGAAAATTGGATTCTTTATATTGCCATATCTGTTAAGTTTGTTGACAGGGGGATTGTATTAGAGAACATGTTTAATGATTTTGAAAATATTGTTACTTATGAATGTTTGAGAATTACAGGAAAGTTTCAGATTTCGATCCCAAAGAGCTGAGTCTAAGAGGGAGTCTGAAGATAAGTTGTAAGTGAAGAAAAGCTTGTAGCTGGAAAAGTTAGGTGATGATCTCTAAAAGCACGGAAGCTTGACGAGAGGGGGAGCCTACTGATGATGAAGTTGTAAAGGTGTTCAAAGTGAAAGATTAAAGGATTCTTATATGGTTGCAATCTGAACAAGTTGGCAAAGATGATAAAGACTGAAGAGGTGGCATAACAGAGAATGTTCACTGAAGACTTCGTCAATATCCGAGGGGGAGTCTGTTGGTGCATTACGTCTATTGACTTCGTCTTGTATCATGATATAGGATAGGATAGGTTAGAATAACCAGTGCACGAGGTTCGGAAAACGAGAAGTGGTTAAATAGCATGTAGGACCGCTTATATGGACATTGTCCATAAAAGCGATCCACACTATCTTCCTGGATCGCTTTTATGACATGTACGTATTAGCGGTTCCTGATTCCTATATATAGGTGACTGGTTATTTCATTTGGAACGCTCGGAACTTGTAACGAAGTGCTGCCGAATTGCTTCCAGGTTGTAAACATTATCAGAATCAATAAAGTGAAGCATTATATTTAGTTTGAGCGTCTAATTCACTGATTCCGCCTTTGAATTGGAAAACGACTCTTCTGATCGACTCATTCAGGGTCAACGACGATCCAACAGTCTGCCCTTCCTGGATGATTTCGTTCCTTTGACCCCTTTGGACGTGTGCTGTGTCCGAAACGAGTTCAAAGGAAGAAACTTCTCCATCTACATGGTGTGAAGGGTTTTGTTCAGCCATTTTTACGAGTGTTTCTTGAAAAGAAAAGAGATGAGATTGGTTTTGCAAAAAAGCGGATGGCGCCAATGATGAAACACCGATTAACACCAAGGTTAATAGATGGGGTTATTTCTTCTGTGGGTTCAACCTCTTTCCTTACTCGTGACATTAGCCTGAATCTTGCAAAACAGTAACACCGTTAGTCTCGTTAAGAGGGGGAGATGGGGGTTTTCCCTCTTAACCAGGCTCCGGCGTGAGAATAAGTACTGTTCTGAGAGAATAAAACAGTGTGTGTATAGAGTGGGTAAAGAGAGTAAAAGATCCTGAACCTGAATGGTGAAGGGTCCTATTTATAGCCGGAGGGTGAAGAAGGGAGGAGCAGCTGTGCCAGCTGTGGATGCGCGCCAGCTGTCCGACCAAGGAATATCCTCTTGGTCTGCTTTGTCACGGCTGGTGTAGCGGTACACGTGGCGCGCTTACATTTGTCCATGTTGGAAACCTTGTACTGGTGTTGTCAGCTCTGCCCCCTGATTTGTCGCAGGTCTATGTGGCGTTCTGCGAGTGGTGACACGTGTTGTCCTTTTTGTCTGGTAGAGCATCTTTGGTGCCACCTGCAGATCTTCCAGAAGTTCCTAGAAGCTTCTGGAGTGCTTTGCTGATGTGGTCGCCAAGTATGCTCAGAAAGTGGTGTGGTCCCTGCCATGTAGGCAAGGAATTGGGACCATACCTCTTCAGTTATATTAAAAGAAATAATAAGATTGTCTTTTTATAAAATGCTAGCTGAGATAGCATTGGTTCTAGGCCATAACTGAACCAAACCGAAACTGAAATTTTCGGTTGTATGAGAATGTCAGCTGCATTGGTTCGGTTAACCACAATTCGGCCTAACAAAATCTGGCATGAAAATTTGGTTTACCACTTAGGAAATTTTGGTTAACCACTTTTCCTAAGTGGTAATGACAAACTTCAAAATCAACCAATCAGAGGGTGCCATGTCATTCTATCTAAAAAGTTTAAACTATGCTGAAAAGTGTTGGCAATGGTTAAACACTTGAATTGGTAATTTTTTTTGTTTTCATTTGTTTTTAAAAAAAATTACGTGTTAAATGAGTCATCTTCCGGCGAGGCAAACGTTCACCGCTCGGTTTCCTTACCGATAGGCAAAATGGGTCGGCGGCGGTGTTACCGCTCGACAAACCCATTTGCTGATCTGGTTTGCCGCCCACTCCTTATACCCTAAGTTATAGATTTTTTTAACATTCAAACAATAGTGATTTAATCCATTAATAAGTTAATCAAATGATATAGAAGCCCTCTTAATTTATTCAACACCCAAAATTTATGTGAACAAATAAAATTCATACACACACGAATATGTTATATGTATACATATAGTGATAGGAGAAGGATAGAAAGGAAACCCACGTGAGTTACAAAAATTCTAAAAACTGATATACATATGTATGTATCATGTATGTGTGTGTCTATACATAGGTGCCTGTCAGATCCAACTGTGCATAGACGGCAAAAGCAATTAGCAACAGTCTCCTCAGGTAGGAATGAGCAAATGGTACCGGGTATCGGTACCGAATTTACCGAACCAGAATATTTTCAGTATCAGTCCGGTACTTATACCCGTTTTTGAGGATTTTCAGTACCGGTACCAGTTTGTACCGAGCTCATCTGATAGGTATCCGTTGAGTGGATTAAGCTTGAAAGATAAATAATCCGTGTCAAGCTCCAAGAAATCTAGAGAGTTTCTTGTTTCATTAACTTGATGAAGGTGTATAAATACAATCAACAATAAAGGAAACGTGGGTTATTGGTTACTACTTACTAAACATGCAAACTAAAATGTAAACCTAAGACTATCAACTAGGGAAGAACATGGGAACAAATATGCAAACGTGGCACAGTTACAAAAAACGGCAACATCCTATATTAGCGGCGACAATGAATCCGGGAGCAGTACCGAGGATGGTTCCTGGCCGTTGCTAAGAGGCTTGATCCAACGGCTGCTGTTTGCTCGAAAACCCACCCCCCACAAAATTTTCCCTCCATTTATACTCCTTTCCCAGATTTCCCTCCATCCACCTTCGTCTTGCACCTCACCTCTTCATTCATGTAAGTCTTCTTCTTTCTTCCTTCTGTTGTGTTTTAGTATTATGATGTTATTGTTAGGGTTCTTATTATGAATTAATATTATAGAATCTGACTTTAAGAATTAACTGCGGAGTTTAGGGTTTTGTTCTGTTTAACATGTTGATTTGAAAACGGGTGAATTTCACTTTGGGGTAAGCAAAACTCAAAACCAGATTTCTTTATTTAATTTGTCTAATTGCCAATTGGTTTGGGATTAATGGTTATTATATATGTGTACGCATGGATGTATATGTACGTGTGTATATAATACAGTAGCAGCAGTAGCGAAGCTTGACCAAAAGTTTTGAGTGGATGGAAAGTCATGGGACCCAATTTATATATTGTATAAATATTTAGGCAAAATAATTGGGGGACAATCATATATAATTCTAAAATTTTCGGACGAAAAATAGGAAATTTTACACTTCTAACCGAAACATTTGGGGCGGGTGCACCCCCACTTTACACTAAGCTACGCTCATGTGTGTATGTATGTATATTTCAATTTCGGACGGGTATTTCTAAATCATACATACATACATGAAAACACACTCATCTGTGATATACGCACATACAGATGGGTGTGTTTGTATGTATGTATGTATGATTTAGAAATACCCTTCCGAAATTGAAATATCATGAGCTTAAAAATACTTGCCCGAAATTGATTTAGAAACTAATTTTGGTTTGTCCTCGTTTAATTTGGGACTGCTTTTTGAATACTTTATCTCATTTAGGATTTAAATGTGTATTACATGATTGTTTGTTTATATTAAATTAGAGTTAATTACATAGTTAGTCCCTGTGGTTTGCACAAAATAACATACTTAGGTACTAATAGTTTAAAATCACCTTCTAGGGTATTAACTTTTCATTTTGTAACGTTTGGAGGGATTAACTTCTAGGGTATTAACATAGTTAGTCCTTGTGGTTTGCACAAAATAACATACTTAGGTACTAATAAAATGTGATTTTAAACCTACAAATAACGTTAATACCTCCAAACGGTACAAAATGAAAAGTTAATACCCTAGAATGTGATTTTAAACTATTAGTACCTAAGTATGTTAGTTTGTGCAAACCACAAGGACTAACTATAACTATGTAATTAACTCTATTAAATTATGTTTCAGTTGCATCATGTCTGTGGATAAAAGTTGGCTTAACTCTCCACGTAACTCACCTGAGTACGAGCAAGGACTCAATTCTTTTATCGAGATGTGCAAAGGACAGATTGACAGCGAAGGGAATGTTAGATGTGCGTGTGCAAAATGTAAAAATTGTGGCTTAATACCCTTCACAAAAATGAAATTTCATATGTATTCTTTCGGTTTCTATCGGTATTACACGACATGGGTCTATCATGGTGAAAGGCCACGGCCTCCCGTCATAGTTGTAGATGGCCATGCGCCAAGAAATGATAAGGATGGTGTTATCAAAGACCTTACGGGGAAGCGTAAGGAAAAGGATGCGAACCTTAACGAAGGGAACTCGGGTACAAAGAGTAAATGTGTTCGTGATGATTTTGAAGACATTTTTAAGGAAGAATTATATCCTGGTTGTACCAAGTATTCTACCGGTGACTTTTTAGCAAAGCTTATGCATCTCAAGGCGGAAGACGAATTGACTGATACTTCAATTGATCAGCTGCTCAAGTTGCTGCAAACTTCACTTCCAAAAGGCAACAAGGTTCCCCCTTCGTGTGATGTAGCTAAAGAGATGTTAAAGAAGACTGGTTTGGGGCATCAAATGTAGGAGACAAAAATGATGAAGAAGACGGGGACAGGAGCGGCGATGATGATGATATGATGTAATTTTATGTTTTAAGTAGGTTTATGAAGCTTGTGACTTTAATGTCCCAAAACTAGAATGTTATGTTTTTAGTAGGTTTATGAAGCTTGTGACTTTAATGTCCCAAAACTAGAATGAATGTTTATGTAATTTATGTTTTTTTTAACGGCTAATTTTTCCCCTTAAATACTTAGGGGACAGGGGGCGGTCCCATTATTTTTCCGTGATGCATAACTCAACGCGTTGAACTTTCAATATTCCCACCCCCCACCATGAGTTTATAACGCGTGGTAATGTAACGCGTGTAAAATTCAACGGCGTGATGGCCAGATTTTGTGAGAGGAATTGTTGGTTGGGGGGAAATTGTTGGGTGTGGTGGTGAGTGATGGAAAAATGGTTGATGACATGGCGGAACTTGATTGGTGCTTGTGAGTGATAGAATTCTATCACTAGTGACCACCCCCTCACCCCTTACACCTCTCAAGGATTGAACCTTGGTCTCCCTACAAGAGATAATTCCTCTTGCCCACTAGGATGACGTTTATGTTGTTTTTATGTACCAAAACTGAAATTTAACATAACATATTATAAAGTTGTGGATAAAATGATTTATATTGAGTGAACATAGAGCAAGTAATATAGTGAAAAAATGGAAGCATAGATCATAAAGGCCAAGTCATGACATGCTTTTTTGTCTAGTTTTATATTACACATGCACAAACAACAACTACAACTACAGCTTCTAATCTACTAATCCACCTCATCTTCATCCTCATCTCCATCCTTATCCTCATCCTCATCCTCATCCTCATCCTCATCTCCATCTTCATCAACTTCAACCAGCCTCCCACAAACCCATTTTCTTCTTTTGCCTCCTTTTTCCTGTTTCTCACCATCTTCTTTCACTTCCTTGGTCTTCAAAGTCGAATCACTCCATGACGATGATGTTGCCGTTGATGATAGATTAACATGTTCTACTCCATTCACATTTGCTTGAAGACCCTCCTCCTCACCAAACTTTGCAATATCTAAAGATCCTGTTCCGTTCACTCCTCTTTGCTCGATTTCCCTTACACCTTCAACTATCTCCTCTTTGTCAAAACTAGCCCCTGCAGATCCACTATTACCCATCTCTATGGACTTGATATAACTCTTTGCTTCAGCAATCAACTTTCTGGTTTCAATTAACGAAGCTTCCGCTGTCGGACTCGTTGCCGCTGCCGCCTCTAGTGCCTCTGCAGCTCTCTGAGCTTCACCAATCAAAATACTGAAAGAACAATAATTTCTTTAGTCTCGCTATACATTTTTAAGTTATAAAAACTAATTGGGGTGTTTGGCATTGCATTTTGAAGCAATAATGTGATATAAAATAATTAGTTGTGTGCTTGGATGTGTTCTACCATTTGAAGTTGAGATGAATCGATGATAAGATAATTAGTTGTCGAGTGTTTGGCAAATTCTGGTTATTTAAGGATTAAAAAGCTACATAACTAGATAATCATAATCAGTTTTCTTGCAACTACTCCAAGATAGTTGGAATAGCGTAGGCCTGTAAATGAACAGAAAGAACACGAACACAAGCATGTTTGTGTTTGTTCTTTTAACTTTAACCGAACACGAACATATAATCGAACACATTTTTTTGTTCGTGTTCGTGTTCGTTTATGTTCGTTCGTTTAAATTCTAAACGAACAGTTCATGAACCTAAACGAACATAAACATCATCATCATCATACTCAGTAAATCCCACCAATAGCAAAGCTAAGGTAGGGTCTGAGGAGGGTAAGATGTAGACAGTCTTACCTCTATCCTGTAGGAATAGAGAGGCTGCTTCCAGTGAGACCCCCGGCTCGAAGCAGACATAAAGTATCTTTTTTATATTAATTATTGATTAATTATGATAAGTTACATTGGAAAGGCCATTTTTATTACTGGAAAACCCAATTATCAATTAGTTATATGTATATAAGTAGTTAAAGAACCCCCTTTATGTTTATATTCATATAAATATAATTCCATATGTATTTATTATTTATTAAAATATTAACAAACATAAATGAACGACGTTCACAAACATAAATAAACGAACACCACGTGTGTTCATGTTCGTTTAATTAAATTAACAAATAATTTGTTCATGTTTGTTCGTTTATTTAATATACAAACATAAACGAACTTCCCGCCGAACAAATTCACGAACAGTTCATGAACGTTCGGTTCGTTTACAGGCCTAGGAATAAGTTTCACTGTACCCAAACACCAATAACTGTTATATATGAACCGAAAACGCAATAATCAGATAATCACTATCAAAACGCAAAGCCAGACACTTCCCCTACGATTCGAAAGGTGAACTTACTTGGCTCTTAAGATAGCTTCACTTATTTTGGGATCTGAAGCTGCTCTCTGTGCTCTAATACTCTTTATCATCTCTAACTTGTATCTAGCATGCGGGTCCTTGAATCTAGCCTGTGGTGGTACCTTTATAGGACCGCTACTTGTCTTTACCTTAGCCCGTTGACTTCTAGCCTTGGGATCGTACAACCTGTCCTTCACGGGTTTGACTTTTTTAGGTGACTTCTTTTTCGTCCCCCAATCGGGATCTCTAGCCTCAGGATCTTTGCCACGCTGTTTAGCTATGCCAGAGTAAACCCGATCACGATACGCCTGTTCCAACATAATTAAACAAACAAGAGTTCCTCCATAAACAATCAATCTAGGGGCAATTTCATATATACCCCTATAAACTTGCAAAATATCATATATACCCTTACAAAATAGTTGATATCATATATACCTAATTCATTTAAAACAATTTAACAAATGACAATTTTACCCTTATTTTTCTAAAACTTTGAAATCTCATATATGACCTTTAACTACAAATATTTAGCTTAAATATTATATATGAAGAATACTATTGTTTATGGGAAAAAATAGAAAAACAAAAATAAAAATGGGTAAAAATAAATTTAAGTTTAAAATGTGTTATATAAAAATATGCAGTTGAAAGATGAGCATATATGAAAACTTGAAGTTAAAAAAATAAGGGTAAAATGATTATTTATTAGAGTGTTTTTAATAAATTGGGTATATTTGATATTTTAACTATTTTGTAAGGGCATATATGATATTTTTAGTTTTGGTTGGGTATATATGAAAATTTTCAAGTTTGTAAGGGTATATATGAAACTAATCCATCAATCTAAAACTGAAATGAAGGGCTTAGAGCGGAATCCATTATGTGTAGCAAAAACTTACAGGGTCGGCCCATTTGGCAGCAATGGCCTCTGAGATTTTCTTTCTCTGCTCGAGGGTTTTGGGTGCTCGTACCCCTGGGCCGGACCCACGTGTCTTTTTTCTTGATTCAATACCTTCTTTAAACTCCTTACCGAGCTGTTGGTTGATGACATCGTAAGAGTCCCACTGCAGCTCTTCCTCACCACAAAAGCCCTTTCTAGAAGCTTCTGCTAGTAGATTAAGCCACTCACTGTGGCAACGGGCTATCATCCTCCGGTTATACCGCTTCCTGTCCCATGTGAGTCGCACCGCCGCTGCAATCTTTAACCTTGTCTCGAGACTGCACAATGGTTCAAAGTATACAAATAGCATGAAGGAAAGAAAAGCCGTTTGACTTTAATAAAATCAAGATTTAAATGTCAACAACAGCATTGGAAAGTTGAAGAAATAGTATTATTGAAAGATACGAATGAAAAAAGACGCACGTTTGCTTATGTATTCCCTTAAGAAGTTTCATCTTGACCTGCATAAACAGATGTTGTATATGTAAATAGGTTCTTCAATTGTTCAAAGAGTAAACTGCCATAATGGTCCCTGAGGTTTAGTCACTTTTGCCACTTCAGTCCAAAACTCAAACCTTTTGAATCTGGATCCCTGTGGTTTCAATTTTGTTGCCATTTTCATCCAAAATCAAAATTTGGTCAGATTTTTCAGTTAACATCCAGCTTTTTTATCTTTTTCCTCCCTTTTAATGAAGGGCAAAACGGTCTTTTAACGTTTTATTATAACAAATTAAAAAATCTGACCATTTTGCCCTTCAGTAAAAAGAAGGAAAAGACAAAAAAGCTGGATGTTAACTGAAAAATCTGACCAGAATTTGCTTTTGGATGAAAATGGTAACAAAATTGAAACCACAGGGACCCAGATTCAAAAGGTTTGAGTTTTGGACTAAAGTGGCAAAAGTGACCAAACCTCAGGGACCATTTTGGCAGTTTACTCATTGTTCAAACTTATGACAGATAAACAGATGATAAAAACAGAAGAAAAGAAACAGTTTTCTTAACTCTAAACTGATGTTTAAATAACCGTTCATCTACTAATCAACATATATGTAAGATTAAAACTGTAAGCCTAAAGGCTATCTATTCATTCACATGTTATCATAAACCAAATTAACAAATCACCTGAGGACGACGCATAGCAAGCCTGGTTCTCTCACGTATCTTCTGCCGAGTTTCTGCAAATATCTTCACGTTAGAAAAACTATAAGTATTATATAGAGTTTGGATCAAATACAAATGGGCTTAACCTACAAAATGTGTGAATCAAAGAGAAAACAGATTTCACGCAGTGGCAAACGTGTAAACACAATTGGAGTTACCGAGCTTTGTTGACTCGGACTGATAGATCAATTGGAGTAACAGAGTGTTATGTCGTGTTTTTGCGAATTGGTTTTGTTCGCTATTAATCGACCAAGAGATAAACATTAATTTGCATTAGGTGTTCGATAGATTTTTTTCTTTCACTTTTCCATCTTCTTGCTTAAATTTGACAGTTGCAACATCAAATTACACACATGTTTTGTTACATACCCGTTATTGGTATCAGAGCCAGAACATTGGTATCAAAGCCAGAACTCGGAGTGGTGGCCTGGAGAGAGCCAGCCGTGACCAACGACGCCCGGAGTGGTGGCCCATGGAGTGATGGCCTGGAAAGAGCCAGCTGTGACCTTGGTTTAAAAAAGCGGGAAGCGCACAAAAGCGACAAGGTCTAAAACCGAGGCCCAAAGCGCAAAAGCGGTGAGCTTTTCGTACGCAAGGCGCAAAGTGATTATATAAATTAGTTTATATATCCCATAGGTTTTTAGCATCCCCAACCTTTGATTTAGCTAAAATTAAGCTTTATATATGTTTTAAAATGAAAAAAAACAGAAATGTACAGCATAAAAAGCCTGTTGTACAACACTCAGCTGCACAGAAACACCCCATGTACAAAAGGCGCGCGCCTCACCTGCGCCTCAGGTCAAATTTTAGCCTAAAAAGCGCGCCTCACCTGCGCCTTTTGTACACCCTGCGCCTTATGTCACACAAGGCGTTTTGGTTCGCGCCTTAGGTCGCCTCGCGCCTAGGCGCGCCTAAGATGCACTTTTTTTAAACCAGGGTTGTGACCAACGAGGACGTTGGCCCTTAAGGAGGGTCTATCAATTTTATCTGTGGATTTCAAGTTTCTATCATGTTCATAATTACTCCACTGCATATAACTAGCGTAATTATGTTTAAAACTAGCGTAATTACTTCGTATAACTACTTTTGTTAAAAAAAGATTTGTATTTGTAGAGTAATACTTTTTGTAAGTAGAGTAATTCCTTTGTATAACTACCATAGTTATTGTTATAACTAGCGTAATTATGTAACTATATTCTAATTCAGCTCAAACATATAACTACTCTAGTTATATAATATTGACAATATTTACCGTTATGCCACTGCGTAGCCCATTTGTAGAAGAACCTTACTCCTCGTATTATTATATAATGAAATCATCAAACATATAAATAAATATGAAATAAAACAACTATTACTACCTGGACTATGCTTAACCCCCTTATTCCAAGCCTCTTTCCCTTTATTAGCCTTAGAAATCCTCTTACGTCTCAACAACTCCTTATCATCTTCAATTGAAGATTTAGGTTCAATTGCAGGTACTTGTTGTGCATTATCGGTTTCCTTATTGCCAGTAGATAAAGGTTCTAAAGTAGCAACTGCCCTAATCATCATGCGACCACGAGATACCTGAATACGAGCGGTGAAACTGTGGCAATATCTCCTCCATCTGGCGGTTGAAGCATGATGAATTGAGTGGAATCCAATGGAGTAGAGGTTGTTGTTGTTGTTCGTGAATGGAGATTGGGGAGTAATGATATCTAATAAAGGCATGAGGAGGTCATTCAGTCAGCAATCGGAAGTGTAAACTTTCATGAGCAGGATTGTTAGGGTTCAGGTTGAAGATGAAGAGAGCAGGGGAAGGAAGATAGCCACACACACACACACACCACGGCGAAGCAGGAAGATAACGATATTTTGGTTTGGTGTCAATTTTTTTTTAAATTTATTTTACTCCAGTTAATGAAATTGTGGTTTTTCCGTTATATGCAAAAAAAAATAAAAAATAAAAAATAAAAAAAATAATAATTGTTGTGTAATAACTAGAATCTATTAGCAATGTATAGAAGAGAATGGGAGTACAAGAGATGAATTTCTTATTGATATCACATATAAAATACATGACCCACTATATATATAGGCTATAACATTAATACAAACATAAATATGACATGGGGGTTAGAAATGTGGATAGTCACTAATAGTGGATGCATTCATAACACTCCCCCTTGACTATCGACATGATGATATACTATTCTTTAATACGCTTGGTGATGCTGTCTCGTTAAAAACCTTGCTAGGAAAACCCAGTGGGACAAAACCTCAGCTAAGGGAAAAAGAGTGCAGCTCGTATTGTCTCCCCTTGATACTTCTGGATCAGGTATGTTGCCTCATTAAGGAAAAAGAGTACATACACTTTGTATATTATGGGTACATTACTCCCCCTCAATTTTACTTGTAAATCTTGATGATGTTGAATCCAATCTTCTGTGACAATTGCTTGACTTGATATTTGGCGTAGTGTTCTTTGATTTAAGTGTTGTTGTCTACATTGTCTTCATACAGTATGGCTTGAGCTTCTCTTGATCAACTCTAATTTACATACTTCTTAAATATGCTGAAATCTTCGACCTTCATAACTTGTATCTGGATTGAGATCGAACTCTATGCAAGTCTAATATATATCAATCATAACCCAGGACGCCATATTGTTCTTGTGGAACTATCCCGTGTCTCGAGATTGTAAATATGTCAAATAATTATTTAATGTGCTTTATAATTCTGCCTCGTTAAAAACCATGCCAGGAAAACCCAATGAGACAAAACCGTAGCTAAGGGAAAAGAGTGCACTACGCATTATACGTAATTAACAACATGATTTATGATGATGTTAAATTAGTACTTCGGGACCTATAAGATAAACTGATACTACTGGATCAGTTATGTTGTCTCGTTAAAAACCTTACCAAGAAAAACCCAATGGGAAAAACTTAGTGAAGGGAAAAAGAGTGCAACATTTGAGATTAGAACTGTAATCTTACCAATACAACGTAATATCAGATGTCGTCTTGTTTGCAAGATACGTCAATGCTCTGATCGCAATTAAGTATGGTACTTCTTGACTAAGTAGTTCAACATCCTTTTCTTGGGGTTGATAAGAATAATTTTTCTATGTCAATCGATCAGACAATCGTTCATGTTCTCAACGAATGAGCTTTTTCTATATAACATCTTCTAGGTGTAGTCAGATTGATGAGCAAAAATAGTACATATATACTCGAAACTACAGTTCGAGGATAACTACACTTTGTAAAGGTCATTCAAAATTTTCCTCTTTAGTTTGAGAGTTCCCTCTCGATAATGTTTACATTATCACTGTAATAGTGAAATCTTGTTAAATAGATCTAGCTCATTTTATCAAAATTATACCTCTATTTTCAGAGTATAGACGAATGTACCACATACGAGTAGTTTCCTTTAAGATTCATATATATAACACATATGGGGTTATTGTTTCATAATGCTTTGGGCATTTTTAATCCTTCAGGGGTTTTCATACAGATGCCATTTGCAATTGTCTCGTACATGTATACGGTGATGACATCCATAAGTTGTTTTATCTGAAGTCATTCTGAGATTGCGAGGCCGCTTAAACATCTAAAGATTATCGCATCCACTACAGGGGTATACGTTTCCTCATAATTAACTGCTGGGATTTGGGAAAAATCTTTATGTTAAAATGCGTGCCTTACATCGCAAAAACTCATTATTTACGTTTCCTTTTATTTAAAGACACCCATTTATAACCTACTGGTTTGACGTCTATGGGTGTTCGAATTGCTGGTTCGAAAACGTTTAGTTTGTCGAGCAAATTTAGTTCAACCTTAAGTCATTTAGCCATTTTGACTATTTGTGTGCGTACACTCTTGCACACTTTCTATATATGTAATCCTTTTCTTCATTGATTACATCTATTGCTATAGCATAATCAAATATATCATTTTACACGTGTTTCATTACGGTTCCATAGTGTACTTATTTTGTACATAATTCATCGCGATCTCATATTTGTTTGGTACTAGAGTTTCTTTCAGAACTCCATTAGCCTCTTTTGGGGTTTTGACAACAACCTTCTTTAAGGTTTAGTATGCAACCACTTCTGGGGTTTTGTATGCAACCACTTATGGTATTTTGTGTGCCACCTCTTTTGGGGTTACACCAACTGCGTTACTCTGCTCTTTTTGTGTTTGTGGGTTTTGTCTTTTTTGGAACCGATTTATCTCTCACAATTTATTAATATGATAATCATTTTGTGAGTACTTCCATTCGAGCAGATAAGTTTAAGCTGGCATATGTGACTTTGTCACCTTATTTGTGTTAGTGAATGCATCTTGTATTTCATTTGTTATTATTTGCAAATACACGCTCTTTCTTTTGGACTTCAGATTTGTATTGACCATTTCAGGGGTCGATATATAATATGATGCATTTTTTTTATGTTACCAGTCTTTCATTTTCTTGTCTCCCCCTAAGACTGGGAATACGATGTACATATCCCATTTATATGTTATGGTGGTGCTATTGGTACATAGTTTGCACAACAAAATATAAAAAAAATGGAAACTTGATTCTCTTCAGGAGACCAGTTGTAATGGGGAGTATTTGTGATAAGCAGTTGGTTTTGAATTGATATAATCAATCGACGAATTCCGTCTCGACTATGTATGCCTCTCATTATATTTCACATTGTGCCCACCAATGGTCCCTACAATTGGGTTGTCAAAGAACAGTGTTAAACCATGTAAAAAAACAACGTTCCATAGTGTTGGGCATATGCTACATACGGGTAGCTAAAAACTCACATGTAACCATGTATGAATGCCACAATCCACACAACTGTACATTTCAATGGTCCCATATAAGCATTTTGGGAGCACTTTTTTTTTGATTACTTAGAGGTGCTAAGGTACCGGTTAGCATGTTTGATTGTTTAGCATATCATGATGCTATCTTGATGACCTATTTGGTCATGCCATGTGGTGAACGTATAAATATTCTAGTAACTTCTGGTTACTCACCATATTTGATTTAATGGAATATTGTGGAAAATTAGTATCATTTCTAGTAACTTCTAATATAGTCTTCTGGCCATATTTGCTATATGATATATTTTAGATATTTAGTACATTTTCTTTTACACCATTTCAAGGTGATGACTTTTCATTCAAACATAGTGGAAACTTAATAAATTTCTTCGGTATACATTAGAATATGATGCATTATGAATTACAAAATTCGATATCAGCGGGTAAACTATCGATGCTCTTTTGGAGCATTTAATATGCTATTAACACGTGAAATAGTATCAATAACGTCTCTACCACGTGAAATATTATAGTTTTAGCCTTTGTTTAGAGGGAAAACATGTACTATTCATAAGGTTTTCCATCACTAGGCTATATGTTAGCCAAAAACGCCAAGTGCGATGAACTAAAATTTGGGTTAAACTTGAAAAATCATTATTAAAAACAAACGGGACTTTGTATACTTTTGGGAGAACTTTGGGTTCTCATCATTGATTTAGGATTCATGTGAGCATCAACACTAACTCAAATGAATTATTATCTATCAATTTAAGTAACTAACATCAGAGTAGTTTACTTAAGCTAAAGTACATTAATTATTTTCATAGCTATTTTTCATCATTTTCATGTGAGGGCTCATTTCTAATGACTATATCAATGTCTATTAATATTTGTTTAGCAACAACAAACAATTAGAAGAATAACCATACAATTAATTATGATGACTATGCATAGCATTGTAACAAGCTGAAATATCAAATCACTAAAGCATAACAATGTTTATCTCAGCGTAGTTGTTTTGGTAACCAGCTACCAATGAAATTTGTATTAATTTCTTTAGCACATTTAACTTGTCAAAAGGCAATACATATAACATATATGCTATCTAAAACAATGAGACCGACAGAAGTATTGCTAAACAAATGAAATCCGTAATATCTACCCATAAGCAAGTTATATGCATGTTAATTATTCACAATTTATATGCATATCAATTACATATATAAATCACACACAATCCTAGGACATTATACGTATACATATATATGTGTGTGAGTGTTAAAAAGATTAAGTTCATATTAATTTGCTTGTCATGTCTAGAAAAAAAATATTAAAGATCATTTAAATTATAAGAATTAATCAAATTTCTAATTAAAAGATATTAATAAGAATCAACTTTCTCGATCATAAAATAACATATGAATCTTTATTACTCGTAAATGAGGTTTCTTATACTAATAAATTTTGTTGCTCAAGAAAATATAACAGGCATCTTGAGAATTTTTGTGTCATGTTAATTTACAAATAATATCTTTTACCACACAAATATTTTATAGAATCAACTCACATATTTAAATATCTAATAACAAATAAAGGACTTATACAATTGCAATAACAATGATATACAACAAAGTTGACTAAGTAGTTGTCATATTATAACATATTTATCATATAAACATGTGCATTATTGTAATACCAATTGTATTTTGGTAGTTCATCATAAATTGTCTTAATACTAATAACAAAAACTAATTAATGGACTAATCAAAACTCATAACCATAATAATAAAAGCACATAATGATTTAGAATTTGTAATTTCTCTTTGAAACCCCAAAATCTAATTAATGGACCAATCAAAACTCATAACCATGATAATAAAAGCACATAATGATATCAAAATTCATAACCATAATAATAAAAGCAAATAATGATTTAGAATTTGTAATGTCTCTTTGAAACCCCAAAAACTAATTAATTGACCAATCAAAACTTATAACCATAATAATAAAAGCAATTTATCCCACAAGTAATAGGTTGATTACAATTCAAAAACCAAAACTAAATCTTCCAAGAGTTAGTTGACATACAAGTAGAATTATATTATTAAAATCTTTAGAGTGGTTTCAAAATGAACAATTGTGGAGATTTAAATATATATTGCATATTTGGGACAACTAAATTAACGCATAAATTCACTAGATACTTCAACTTTTCAAACCGCTAAATGAAACATACCTATTCAGTTTAGTGTACCAAAACTTCTCTTGAAATCCAATAAAATATTTAATGATAAAAGGGAGATAACCAAGAGGTGTAAGAAATTAGTTACAATACTGTAAATAATCAATTAGATAAACTAGAAAAACCATTGTGTTTCTGGTTTACTTTTACTTTCTTTTCTTCACATCTCAATGTTTTTCATAGGTGTTTGTTTGTGAAAAGAAAACTATTCAGATATGTTAACACATAGTAAAGTAAACAAAGAAGTAAAAACATTATGATCCTGGTTAAATAAGGATGATATCAATGTTGTTCATGATAATTTTAATCTTAAATCATAACCAATAAAAAAAATCAAGAAAAGCGTAAGTTAATTTTAGAGTTTTATCATACCAACAATCGATGAGAAAAGAGGAAATAAAATTAAAACAATTAAGGGTTTTCATACCAGATCAACGATTTTGTCTTTTATCTCTTTCGCCAACGTTCATACGACATGGTGTCTTGTGTTGATACAATCCAACTTCAAAAGCAATTCGTGCTGATAACGTGTTGTGTAATAACTAGAATCTATTAGCAATGTATAGAAGAGAATGGGAGTACAAGAGATGAATTTCTTATTGATATCACATATAAAATACATGACCCACTATATATATAGGCTATAACATTAATACAAACATAAATATGACATGGGGGTTAGAAATGTGGATAGTCACTAATAGTGGATGCATTCATAACAATAATAATAATAATATAATTAATTAAATAGGCAAAAGATCAAATACAAATAAGAGAAAAATGTCCGGATAGTCCCTGTGGTTTCGCCTTTTTTCACCTATAGTCCCCAACTTTCTAAAACTACCTGAATAGTCCCCAAGTTTTCATTTTTTGTTCCCGGATAGTCCCTGGTCTAACTTCAGTTAATTTTCTATGTTAAATTAATGTTAAATGACAAAAATACCCTTTCCTTAAAAGGCCAAACCATAGGGACTATCCGGGCATCTTCTTCATTTTTATTTATAAAACCCCACCACCACACTTCATCTTCAACCTCCACCCACCATCACTCTCCTCCACCCTCCACCATCACCGCCACAGTCACTCTGCTCAAATCTAAAAGAACAGAAGTGAGGGATTACCGATTGAACTCGACTGACCCGGATCTGATGAGTCGTTATGATCAGTATACATTTTGTTGTTTTGCCTATTAACATCTCTGTTTTCTGTCATTAAAGCCACCTTCAACCTCACACTCCCTCACCAACATCCTAACCCTGAAGCTGTGGTTCAAGAAGTACAAAGGTAAGATCTTTCTGCATGTTACCACTTCACAAGATTCTAATTATTTTGTAAATTCTCAAATTAATACAAATCTTATCTGGGTTTTGCTCATTACTATGTTCTACCATCTGGGTATGATTCTTCAACAAAAAAATATAATCAAAAGGTTAGATCTTTCTGCATGTTGCCACTTCACAAGATTCTTGAACTTTGTAAATTCCCAAATTAGCACAAATCCCATCTGGGTTTTACCCATTACTGTATTCCACCATTTGGGTATGTTTCTTCATCCAAAAAAACAATCAAATTCAACAAATTGCCCTCTTTTTTCCTTACAGGAGACTAAATATATCCATTCACAGAAGACAAATGCTGGACACCGCCGGCGGCTGTCTCACCGGAAACCCAATCGACGATTGCTGGCGTTGCGACCCCAACTGGGCCAATAAACGACAACGTCTTGCTGACTGTGCAATCGGGTTCGGAAAATCAGCATTTGGCGGGAAAGGAGGTCAGATCTACGTCATCACCGACTCCTCCGACAACGACGTCGTTAACCCAACTCCGGGCACTCTTCGGCACGCCGTTATGATCAGTCGCCGGAGAGCCGGCCGGAATCCCTACTCGCCGGTCAGTCTTTGGGGGGAAATAGAGAGTGAAGATGATGATGCTTGTATGTGTTTTATTTGGTTTGTGGCTTTTGTGTGTATGAGTGTTGCTTTGAGTTGCAGAGTGACTGTGGCGGTGACGGTGGAGGGTGGAGGAGAGTGATGGTGGGTGGAGGTTGAAGATGAAGTGTGGTGGTGGGGTTTTATAAATAAAAATGAAGAAGATGCCCGGATAGTCCCTATGGTTTGGCCTTTTAAGGAAAAGGTATTTTTGTCATTTCACATCATTTTAACAGAGAAAATTAACTGAAGTTAGACCCAGGGACTATCCGGGAACAAAAAATGAAAACTTGGGGACTATTCAGGTAGTTTTAGAAAGTTGGGGACTATAGGTGAAAAAAGGCAAAACCACAAGGACTATCCGGGCATTTTTCTCTACAAATAATCTTAACATACTAAACATACAAATTGAAAGAAAACTCAAAAAGACAAGATGACATTTTTGTAATTACCACCAACTATCAAAGTTACTATACAAATGTGAACTCAACCAAAAATACCTAAAAAAACAATTTTTTTAACATTTTTTTTATTAAAAAAGCGCTACATTTTGTTAGCAAAAAAAAAAAAAAAATTTTGCTGCAGCGATTTTTAATAAAAAATGTTAAAAAAATAAAATAAAATAATTTGTGTGTGTTTTTAGGTTTTTTGGGGGGTTTAGTTTTTAGCATTTTAGCTTGGGGGGGGGGGGTTAGGTTTTTTTTTAGGTTTTTGGGGGTGGGGGGGGGGGGGGGGGAGGGGGTTAGGTTTTTTTTAGGTTTTTAGGTATATTTGTAGAGTAACTTTGATAGTTATTGATAATTACAAAAATATCACCTTGTCTTTTTGAGTTTTCCTTCAATTTGTATGTTTAGTATGTTAAGATTATTTGTACAAGAACTTTACCCAATTAAATAATGGATAACATACGGGTTATATATTATGTTTATACAAGTGTTATTGTAACATCTTTTTTACAAGAAACTAACGGATTTGTTTTGTAGTTGCGTGTGCATAAACTTTATAGAAGGTCACTCATCCATGAATTATTTCAACTTGTGCACGCTTAATTGTTGAATTTTTCTCTTATCAATTGTCATTATGTCTAAAATGTGTTGTGATATTTGAAGCATATGTGAGATTTATTGTGCATTGATTTCTCTTGTGCACAAATGTAAACAATAATGTGAGATTTGCCTAAATATGCGGCTGTCACTTTTTTTTCTAGCTATAGATTTAAAATTCCATAAAAAAATTGCGACGTTAAATAACTGAAAAAAAACACATCATGTCTTACCCAGTATATTCCACAAATAACGAAGCTACATGTAGGGTAAGAGAAGGGTTGTATGAAAACAAAACTTACCTTTATTCGAGGGAATAAAGAGGTTGCTTCCAGAGAGACTCTCGGCTCCAAAAAAACAAGATAGCATATGAACAAACATCCTAACACTATAGATATATCAAGCTACCAAATAACAAAATGAGTGAAAGAGTAACCTAGTAAGATAGAAACAGAGACGATGATAACATCATAAAAGCATGTATATATAAGTACATGAAGACAATAACCTGCAAAGTCCACCTTAAATATAGGAAAATATAGGAAAAAAAACCATAGTTGGGCTAAACAACTATCATCCCCCTAAAAGTCCTTAACCTTAATCTCACATCTTCACAAACTCCTATCTTAGATCTCTTAGATCACGTTCTCAAATAGGTGCAACGTTGGCAAATCATGTTGCCCATCCCAAGTCAATTTGTCCTCTATTCCTCATCACTTCTACAATGATGTATTATTATTATTATTATTATTATTATTATTATTATTATTATTATTATTATTATTATTATTATTATTATTATTATTATTATTATTATTATTATTATTATTATTATTATTATTATTATTATTATTATTATTATTATTATTATTATTATTATTATTATTATTATTATTATTATTATTATTATTATTATTATTATTAGCACCAGTCATATTTCGATTTCTTTGAGGTGAGCATATCACTTTCTCTACTTTTACAATTTGGTCCATCAGTAAAGAATAATGAACGTCAAAAACTCGCTCAAATATTTAAGCCAGTAAAATTTATCTTAGATTCAAGGAAAAAACAGTACAAAATTAAACCTAAGGTTAAGTGGCATTATAGGGGTATGACATATGTTATCAAGTCTTTTCACAAATATTAATAAATAAATTAGTTAGTTAAAACCATAAGAGCTACTTGATTGAAAAAAATTCTCAATCAAACTTTCTAAAAATAAATAGAAGTATAGTGGAATAATTTTAGTAAATTTAAGTTTAAAAAATGTAAAACTATATATGAATTTATTAATAAACGTACCTAGAAAAAGTTTAAAAATATATGGATAAATGAAATAACATATTGTTTTTGTTGGTCTACCAGTCTTATATATGGTTATAGTTTCAATTGTTTTTATAAAGAATGGTTAGCAGAACTCATGATAACATTTTTATTTGCTAATAGTAGAAACTTTAAACAAGAACTATTTATAATATGATAATCAGTTCTATAAATTAAAAAAAAATAAATGTGTATTTTATTAAGTCTATTCATCTGAAACAATAATAATATTGTAAAACAACGGTCTATTAGCAACATGAGAACAAGACTATAGAAATCAGGTAGAAAAAAAATATGGAGAATGTGAATTCTTATTCATTGAGTCGTAAACATACAATACAAAGAACCTCTATATATAATGTTCTTACATTAATACAAAGGACACGAAGAGACGGGAGTTAGAATGTGGATAGTCACCATAATATAGTTTATTTATAACACTCCCCCTTGACTTTCCACATGTGTAACACCTCGGAAATTTACGTCCAATAATGCATTGACACGTGGCATAGGCTTTGGATATGTGAAAACATACTTTAGAGGGACTAAAGTTGACAAACAGTGAAACTATGGGAATATAAGGGTCCAAAGTGTCAACAATGGAAAAATAGGCTCTACAATAACCGTACATGGTGTTTATAATCCTAAACGGATATATCATGGATCATACAAAGCGGAAAATGAAAGAAAGTGAGGAATTGCAAACTACAGGGGCTAATTGTGTCAACATGTTGAATGTATACCTCTGACTGATCTTTTGGCAAACCCGAAGCTTTGTAATGATAAAATATACTCACTAGAATATGTGGTAAAAATTTCATGAAGTTTCGTTATCGTATGAGAAAGTTATTATCAAAACCGTGCACGAAGGGTTAAAGGCGTCAACGTTGAAATTCGTGACTTTTCGGGTAAGCACAAAGTTAACCAAGGACTTTACCATGTTTGTAAATGTCCCAAGGTCCTTAAAAATCATATTTGAGGGTCTAATGTGCAAGACAAATAGCTAAAACCACGTAACCAAGGACCAAGGACCAAAACATCAACATTTAAGAGGTTTTTGTGGATCAGAAGAAGCCAGGCGGCCCGCCTGGGGTCCTTAAGCGGGCCGCGTTGTGACAACCCGGACTTCCAAGGTTAGCTACACTTTAGTCCTGTGAACTTAACTCCGTTAAATGTAGACATTATATAATTAAGTTATATAATTTAGCAACACATGACGCCCGGTAGACTTAATTGAGTTATGCGACCACAATAACTAGTGTAATCGGCCCACATGTAGAATATGATCAGGAAACCCAATAGCCCTTGTACAGCCCTTTGTAATCGGCCCACTTGAACATCTTGGAGTTTCGGCCCAGTTAGAGTAATAAGCATGATGGCCGGCCCACTATTGTGATGTTTGGTATTATAACTAGGGGTAAGGCCACACTTTTGTATTACATAAAATATAACAACACAAACCCTACTGGTCATTCTTGGGTGACGGCAGCTAGGAGGACCCCCTCGCATTATCACCTGATTATTTAAAATTCCGGTTAGTGAATCCTTGTGCTATTTGATATTAATGTCGTTCAAATCGCATGCTATGTGATGTTTAGGCTATATGGATGATAACATTGATCAGATCGTACATGTTGTGTGTAAATCGATAAAGTGAATCAGGTTACTTAGATCACATGAGAATTATGTATGATATGCATGTAGTATGTGATTTATGTATGATGTGCAACCTAGTTGTGGTGCTAGTGGTCGCATGGATTAAACTGCTTATTGCCGATCTGCTTATTAGGATGTGATGGCATGGATATGTGATGTAATTTATTTAATAAATCGAATAGTAATAGTTGATAGATAATTGTACACATGTGCAGCCCTAGACTCCATGGCCCCTCAAGTCGACCCCACCAGGAAGTCATGTGACCGAGGATGTGTATATATGATATGATCTATGCATGTTGAATATAGTCTTAGTAATGCTTAGGGATGTGTATTGAGTAACATGGATGTGATGGTTCTGATGATTGTGATTGATAAAAGAATAATGGTTATATAAAAAAAAAAGGGATATAGGGAATTGATATGATAGTGGTACTATTGGTCCAATGTGATTTAGGTAATGTGGCCATGTGGAGTCTGATCAAACATAATTACAAGGTATTGTCAATGAGCATAGCATGTGCCATAATGAATGATGAAATGATGTGTTGGAATAGAAAATGACGGCTCTTTTCTTGAGTTGAGTAGCAAGTACAATGTGACTATAGTACATAAAGGATAATCAAAGATGAATCATAAATAAATTCATGAAACTACTGGGCTAATATTATAGAGTTGGGCCGTGGGGTGGGGGGAGTAGCTAGTCATTTTTGGGTTGGGTTCAATGCAGTTGGAGGGTTCGGTGGGTTATTTATATATACACTAGCACTTGGACCGAACACTTGTAGGCGGTGGCTGTCGCATAATACATGCTGGGTCGTGACCCGAAGTCGAGCCCATTATGAATGTGTATAGTAACGGTGAATATGATGGTGTTTAAATAGGTAGCTGACGTGTAGTAAAGGAACCCATAATACATTGTATATGCCTTATGGTAGTTTTTGTGTGCGTGACAACGTGATCAACTTGGATGCAAACTGATTATTGTTTACATGTGAACATCATAGGCTTAAACTAACTAAGTGTGATCAAGTAATTATCAATCTTACCGAGCAAACCAAAGGTGAGTTCACTACATTCGAGCATGCGTCCCAGTGGTTGGGGACAGTCAGTGGGTATTCCATGGGGGGATAAGTCTTTGGGTAAAAACGGGTATATTGGTTAATATTCTCACCTATCATCTTTTGTAAGTCCCTCATCGGGTATTAGTTAGTAGCGCTACTTAGGTTTGGCACCCTCACACCGCTCCTGTAGAGGACGGAGGTGAACTAATGACCCAGTCTGGCCCAGTACTAGATAGGAGTACGTGGGAAGGGCAGTCGTGTATTTCAGGAGCCGTCATTGTTCGGAATTGAGATATTAACAATATTACTTGCATGGGTTATTGAACTGTTTTACATACAACGGGTAACAAACATTTTCTAAAAACTGTGAACTCGCCAGCTTTGTCTGATACGTGTGTTACATGCTCGCAGGTCCTTAGGTACTTGGAACGCGGGAACTTGCTGGCTGGAGGGCGCGAGTGGTCATGGTTGCTTTGCTGAGTTATTTCACAAACATTTATTTACTTTGATTGTGTGAAACATATACTTTGTTACACGTTAATGCTTCCGCTAAACTTATGGATTTTGAACAACTTGTGTTTGGGATTTCTTTATTATTAAAGTATGAAACTATATTCCAAACTTGTGATTCAATGTAATTGGTGGCTCATTGCTAGTCGTCACACGCCTAACAGGGACACTCCCTAGGTGGTAAATTGGGGGTGTGACAGTTTGGTATCAGAGCCACTGGTTATAGTGAATTTGGTTTTAAAAATGATTTATAAAACCGGACTATAACTGAACTGATACGACATTGACCATGACACTCAGCTCCAGGCAGCAAGGTTCGTCTCTTGTTTACTATTGCATAGCATAGTTAGCACATACTCGTGATTAGTGTCACACCCGAATGCACACTTGATATTACAATACGAATTACTATGCTATCTGTTTATGCTACATGTTTTAAGAGTAGGACTCTACTTGAATTTATATGCTCTATGTTGTGATGTCGTCGGTCGTACTGCATGAGTTTGGGGAAACCTTTTAACATGAGTAGGGAGGAACTGAGATAAGCATGCAAATCGGGTTATTATTATGGGTGCACACATAATAACAACGTGGGGTGCATGTGAGTCCCAGTAAATCTCGACTAGTATGAAAAGGAATCCCACGTTGTTAGTCAATCTTGTATTAGAACCTCGAACACTGTGAATACTATAGCAATACTTGACATCTGTTTGAAATGGTCTGTTAATTCGCTCCTTCTTCCCATACTTGTAGAATCATGAACGGCCGTGGTGGAGGTCGTCGTGGTGGACGTAATGGAGGCCGTGGTGGTGGGCGTGGTGAAATCCATATGACCCAAGCTGAGCTAGAAGCATTACTCAACGCTCAGGTGGCTGCAGCCTTGGCAGCTTATCAGGCTGGTATGACACGTACCAGACATTCCTTTCCTTTGAATCGTAAACTTGATGTCTTACTTGTTGGTATATTTTCTCTCGTTAATAGGTCAGCCGGCGCCACAAAACCAGCCTCACCCACCGGTCTGCACTTTTAAAACTTTCATGGATTGCAAGCCACAGACCTTCAGTGGCACTGAAGGGGCTGTGGGACTTATACGCTGGTTCGAAAAGGCGGAGTCAGTGTTTGCGATATGTAACTGCCCAGCAGGGGATAGGGTAAAGTTTGCAGCAGGCACGCTTCAGGATGGTGCCTTGACCTGGTGGAATGCCCAGGTCCAACTGCTAGGTATTGAGGCGGCGAACGCCACTACGTGGGAGGATTTTAAAGAACTGATGAGGGAGGAATACTGTCCTCGGGATGAAATAGCGAAGTTAGAAAACGAGTACTATCATCTGACAATGGTGGGGTCTGAAATCGAGGCGTATGTAAAGCGGTCATATGAGTTAGCTGATTTGTGTCCAAACTTGTCCCGACCCATGCCACGAAGAATCGAGTTGTTTATTAAAGGGTTACCCCCACGGGTAAAGGGTTTAGTTACAGCAGCGAACCTCAATAACCTAACCCAGATTGTTAGGTTGGCTCATAAAATCGTTGACCAGGAGGTGGAGAGCGACTCATTGCCACCTCGTATTTCTAGCACTACCACAGCTGCCACTACTTCCACTGCATCTGCTGCTGATAGCAAACGTAAGTGGAACGATACGGACAAGGGGTCCAACTCTGCACAGCCTCAGAAGAAGACGGATACTGGTAGCACCCGCAGTTCCAGTCAGACAGCATCAGTGAATCAGAACGCGAGTAACAAATCAGGGCAGGGATCATACGCAGGGAAGCTACCCTTGTGCAGCAAGTGTAACTATCATCACAAGGGACAGTGTGCTCGTGTTTGTCATCGATGTAATCGACCAGGGCATATGGCTAGGGATTGTAGGGCCACTTTTCCAGCTCAGCAGCAGTCATCACAGCAGTCGGGTAGACAACAGACTCAGCAGAACCAGGGTACTCAGAAGGGGTGTTTTCAGTGTGGGGCTGAGGGGCACTTCAAGCGAGACTGCCCTCAGCTGAAGCAGAACACAGGGGGTGGTAACGGGAACAACAATGCGGGTAATGTAGCGCGTGGGCGCGGGTTTGTGTTGGGAGCTGGTGAAGCGCGGAACGATGGCAACGTGGTTACTGGTACGTTTTCAGTGAATGGTGTTATTGCTTCTATTTTATTTGATTCTGGTGCCGACTGGAGTTACGTGTCTTTGGGGTTCAGTTCTCAGTTAGGGTTAAGTCCTACACTCCTCGTAATGAAACACATAGTAGAAATCGCTAATGGTAAAACCATCGAAGCTACACATGTCCTACTTGGGTGTAAAATCGATCTTCTGGGTCAAGTATTCGACATTGACTTAATACCTATTACTCTTGGAAGCTTCGATGTGATCGTTGGAATGGATTGGTTGTCCAAGTATCAAGCAGAGATTCTCTGTAAGGAGAAGATCATACGTGTTCCCCTTCCTGGTGGGGAATCTTTATCAGTTCAGGGTCATCGCAGTGGGACCCCGGTTAGCATTGTTTCAGCAATGAAGGCTCAGAAGTACCTGCGTAAGGGTTATCCTGCAATTTTTGCTCTTGTCACTGATTCGCAGTCAGATGAAAGGAAGGTTGAAGATCTTCCAGTTGTTCGTGAATATCCTGATGTATTTCCTGAGGAACTCCCTGGCCTACCTCCACATCGTCAGGTGGAATTCCAGATCGACCTCGCCCCAGCGGCAGCCCCGGTTGCTCGTGCTCCTTATCGTCTTGCGCCAGGGGAGTTACAGGAATTGTCAAACCAACTCCAAGAGCTGTTGGATAGGGGTTTCATCCGACCTAGCTCTTCCCCTTGGGGAGCCCCAGTCCTCTTTGTAAAGAAGAAGGATGGGTCTTTCCGAATGTGTGTAGACTATCGCGAGCTCAACAAGGTGACGGTTAAAAACCGTTATCCTTTGCCTCGTATAGACGACCTGTTTGACCAGCTGCAAGGGTCAAGTTTCTATTCGAAAATCGACTTGAGGTCGGGATATCATCAAGTGCGAGTTAGAGAAGAAGACGTTCCCAAAACAGCGTTTCGGACGCGATATGGTCATTACGAGTTCTTGGTTATGCCATTCGGGTTGACCAACGCACCAGCGGTCTTCATGGATCTCATGAACCGCGTGTGCAAGCCATACCTTGATGACTTCGTTATCGTTTTTATCGACGACATTCTAATTTATTCCAAGAGCAAGGAAGATCATGAGCGGCATCTGCGCCTCATCTTAGAACTCCTGAGGAGAGAGCAACTGTATGCAAAATTTTCGAAGTGTGATTTTTGGATACGGGAGGTGCATTTTCTGGGGCATATAGTTAACGAATTGGGCATACATGTAGATCCTGCCAAGATCGACGCCATTAGAAATTGGGCGGCACCAAAGAATCCTTCAGAGGTGCGACAATTTCTCGGTCTAGCAGGGTACTATCGTCGTTTTATTCAGAATTTCTCGAAGATTGCTCAGCCACTCACCTCATTAACACAGAAGAAGGTCGTCTACTCATGGGGAGCGAAACAGGAGGATGCATTCCAACTTTTGAAACAAAAATTGTGCAGCGCGCCGATTCTATCTCTACCAGATGGTACCGAGGATTTTGTGGTTTATTGCGATGCTTCGATTCAGGGTCTCGGTTGCGTGTTGATGCAACGCGAGAAGGTGATAGCTTATGCTTCTCGTCAGTTGAAAGTACACGAGAAAAACTACACAACACATGACTTGGAGTTGGGAGCGGTGGTCTTTGCACTGAAGATATGGAGGCATTACCTATACGGCACGAAATGCACCATCTATACGGATCACAAAAGCCTTCAGCATATCTTCGACCAGAAAGAATTGAATATGCGTCAGCGTCGATGGGTAGAGTTGTTCAATGATTATGAGTGTGCTATCAAGTATCACCCGGGTAAAGCTAACGTGGTGGCGGATGCTCTTAGCCGCAAAGAACCAAAACCGAAGCGTATTCGTGCCCTACAGCTTACTATTCACTCTGATCTACCTGCTCGGATCCGTTCAGCTCAGGTTGAGGCATTAAAGGAAGAAAATATCGAGGCTGAAGGGTTACGAGGTCTACACAAGAAGAAGTTCGAGCAACGGTCTGACGGTATTTACTACTTCATGGAACGGATATGGGTTCCTTTATTTGGTGATCTTCGAGAGCTTGTGATGGACGAAGCACACAAGTCACGATATTCTATTCACCCAGGGTCCGATAAGATGTATCAAGACCTCAAGGTTTTGTATTGGTGGCCGAATATGAAAGCTCTCATCGCAACATACGTGAGTAAGTGCTTGACTTGCGCTAGGGTCAAAGCAGAGTACCAGAAACCTTCGGGTCTACTCCAGCAGCCGGAGATACCCATGTGGAAATGGGAACAGATCGCTATGGATTTTGTTACGGGGTTACCGAGAACTCAGGCGGGGAACGATACTATATGGGTGATTGTCGACCGTCTCACCAAGACAGCACACTTCTTAGCGATCAAGGAGACAGATAAATATTCGCAGCTCGCAGCGGTGTACCTTAAAGAGGTGGTTTCTAGGCACGGAGTGCCGACTTCTATTATTTCCGATCGAGATCCCCGTTTTACTTCGGAGTTATGGCAGGCTATGCATAGGTCGTTTGGCTCACGCCTTGATATGAGTACAGCTTATCACCCACAAACGGATGGCCAGAGTGAGCGCACCATTCAGACGCTAGAGGATATGTTACGGGCATGCGTTATTGATTTTGGAAAGGGGTGGGAGAAGCACTTGCCGTTAGTCGAGTTTTCCTACAATAATAGCTACCACACTAGTATCAAGGCGGCACCATTTGAGGCACTGTACGGGAGGAAGTGTCGTTCACCTCTTTGCTGGGCTGAGGTAGGTGATAGTCAGATCACAGGTCCTGAGATAGTACTCGAAACTTCAGAGAAAATCGTGAAAATCAGAGAACGTATGGCAGCTGCTCGTGATCGTCAGAAAGCCTATGCAGACAAGCGTGCCAAGGAGGTAGTGTTTGAAGTGAATGACCGAGTTATGTTGAAAGTCTCACCGTGGAAAGGGGTTGTGCGCTTTGGGAAACGTGGCAAGCTGAATCCACGATATGTTGGGCCGTTTAAAGTTCTGGAGCGTGTCGGTAAGGTGGCTTATAGGTTGGAGTTACCTACTGAGCTGGGTAATGTTCACGATGTATTCCATGTGTCGCAGTTGAAGAAGTGTTATGCTGACGACCCATTAACGGTACCTTTTCAAGAGTTAAAAATCGATGACAAGCTGCAGTTTGTAGAAGAACCCATCGAGATTATGGACCGTGAAGTCAAAGTGCGTAAACACAGTCGTATTCCGATCGTGAGGGTTCGTTGGAACTCAAGACGTGGACCGGAGTTCACGTGGGAGCGCGAGGATCAGATGAAACTAAAGTACCCTCATCTCTTTCCCAAAGACAAAGCAGGATCGAGCAAAACTGGTGAATCTCGGGGCGAGATTCCTCTTCAAGTTGGGGATGATGTGACACTTGAGCAAAATCCGCAGCAGTCATGAATTCTCGCTCCATCCCTTCGTGTTTACTTGTCAAATTTCGGGACGAAATTTCCTTCAAGTTGGGGATGATGTGACAACCCGGACTTCCAAGGTTAGCTACACTTTAGTCCTGTGAACTTAACTCCGTTAAATGTAGACATTATATAATTAAGTTATATAATTTAGCAACACATGACGCCCGGTAGACTTAATTGAGTTATGCGACCACAATAACTAGTGTAATCGGCCCACATGTAGAATATGATCAGGAAACCCAATAGCCCTTGTACAGCCCTTTGTAATCGGCCCACTTGAACATCTTGGAGTTTCGGCCCAGTTAGAGTAATAAGCATGATGGCCGGCCCACTATTGTGATGTTTGGTATTATAACTAGGGGTAAGGCCACACTTTTGTATTACATAAAATATAACAACACAAACCCTACTGGTCATTCTTGGGTGACGGCAGCTAGGAGGACCCCCTCGCATTATCACCTGATTATTTAAAATTCCGGTTAGTGAATCCTTGTGCTATTTGATATTAATGTCGTTCAAATCGCATGCTATGTGATGTTTAGGCTATATGGATGATAACATTGATCAGATCGTACATGTTGTGTGTAAATCGATAAAGTGAATCAGGTTACTTAGATCACATGAGAATTATGTATGATATGCATGTAGTATGTGATTTATGTATGATGTGCAACCTAGTTGTGGTGCTAGTGGTCGCATGGATTAAACTGCTTATTGCCGATCTGCTTATTAGGATGTGATGGCATGGATATGTGATGTAATTTATTTAATAAATCGAATAGTAATAGTTGATAGATAATTGTACACATGTGCAGCCCTAGACTCCATGGCCCCTCAAGTCGACCCCACCAGGAAGTCATGTGACCGAGGATGTGTATATATGATATGATCTATGCATGTTGAATATAGTCTTAGTAATGCTTAGGGATGTGTATTGAGTAACATGGATGTGATGGTTCTGATGATTGTGATTGATAAAAGAATAATGGTTATATAAAAAAAAAAGGGATCTAGGGAATTGATATGATAGTGGTACTATTGGTCCAATGTGATTTAGGTAATGTGGCCATGTGGAGTCTGATCAAACATAATTACAAGGTATTGTCAATGAGCATAGCATGTGCCATAATGAATGATGAAATGATGTGTTGGAATAGAAAATGGCGGCTCTTTTCTTGAGTTGAGTAGCAAGTACAATGTGACTATAGTACATAAAGGATAATCAAAGATGAATCATAAATAAATTCATGAAACTACTGGGCTAATATTATAGAGTTGGGCCGTGGGGTGGGGGGAGTAGCTAGTCATTTTTGGGTTGGGTTCAATGCAGTTGGAGGGTTCGGTGGGTTATTTATATATACACTAGCACTTGGACCGAACACTTGTAGGCGGTGGCTGTCGCATAATACATGCTGGGTCGTGACCCGAAGTCGAGCCCATTATGAATGTGTATAGTAACGGTGAATATGATGGTGTTTAAATAGGTAGCTGACGTGTAGTAAAGGAACCCATAATACATTGTATATGCCTTATGGTAGTTTTTGTGTGCGTGACAACGTGATCAACTTGGATGCAAACTGATTATTGTTTACATGTGAACATCATAGGCTTAAACTAACTAAGTGTGATCAAGTAATTATCAATCTTACCGAGCAAACCAAAGGTGAGTTCACTACATTCGAGCATGCGTCCCAGTGGTTGGGGACAGTCAGTGGGTATTCCATGGGGGGATAAGTCTTTGGGTAAAAACGGGTATATTGGTTAATATTCTCACCTATCATCTTTTGTAAGTCCCTCATCGGGTATTAGTTAGTAGCGCTACTTAGGTTTGGCACCCTCACACCGCTCCTGTAGAGGACGGAGGTGAACCAATGACCCAGTCTGGCCCAGTACTAGATAGGAGTACGTGGGAAGGGCAGTCGTGTATTTCAGGAGCCGTCATTGTTCGGAATTGAGATATTAACAATATTACTTGCATGGGTTATTGAACTGTTTTACATACAACGGGTAACAAACATTTTCTAAAAACTGTGAACTCGCCAGCTTTGTCTGATACGTGTGTTACATGCTCGCAGGTCCTTAGGTACTTGGAACGCGGGAACTTGCTGGCTGGAGGGCGCGAGTGGTCATGGTTGCTTTGCTGAGTTATTTCACAAACATTTATTTACTTTGATTGTGTGAAACATATACTTTGTTACACGTTAATGCTTCCGCTAAACTTATGGATTTTGAACAACTTGTGTTTGGGATTTCTTTATTATTAAAGTATGAAACTATATTCCAAACTTGTGATTCAATGTAATTGGTGGCTCATTGCTAGTCGTCACACGCCTAACAGGGACACTCCCTAGGTGGTAAATTGGGGGTGTGACACGCGTGACCAGCCCAGCGTCAGAAAACGGCCAGATGCCAGTTTCAGGCCTGATTTCGAGTTGTTTACAGCTGTTGTCCACTCCAGAGCCTCACCAATGGTATTACATGCATCTAGGGGCACTTGGACGCATCTTACAACATCCCTAGACTATTGTGGCATCCTCTAATGAGATCAAAGTTGGCATAAAAGGGGCTTGAGGCTTGCAAACATTCAACACTTGTAGTTACAAAGATTCACAAGATCAATTCTGGAGCTCTCTGGTCATCAACAAGGGTTCATAGGGCTTCCTACTTGTAATTAGGACTCTTGTAAGTGTTCATACCTTTCTCTAATTCGTTCTAGCTTAGTTTATTAACCGAAAGTCAATCCGTCGTAAATTTAGTTTGACTTCATGATTAATCAAAAATGGCTCAGTCATTTCTCGAATTGAAAGTACGTACAAGTTGGTATTTATGTGGGTAACAAACCCTTAAAAGGGTATTTTCAGATTCCCACTCTAAATATGATAATTGTCGAGTCAAAGCTTGTTTCAAAAAGTCAACAGAATGTGTATTTGCAAATTTAAGCATGATTAGCAATGTAGGGTACATGCAACCTATTTGATCATTAAAATAACTTGGTAATCAATGTAAGAACGTGTCTCAACAAGTTCATCTCGACAATTTTCAGTTTAAACCCGGATCGGAACCGAAAGTCTCATAAATTGACTTTTTCTTTGACTCTCAATTCTGATCCGTGCATGCATGTTTGAGATCTGCCTTAGAGCTTATTTTGAACCAATTTCATATATGTACAACTCTCTGAGATTTTACAACTTGGTTCAATACTCATCCGATGCATATGCATGTTTCCGATTTATGTTTAAAAGTTGACTATTATGCCCTTTTTGCTATAAAACGCGATTTTTGAAAAAGTGAAAGAGTAGAAACGTTTGTTACTGATTTATAAGCTTGCACTTAAAATTTGATATCAGTTTGAGGTCTAGATTAAGAGTTATGCTCAATATCGTAATTTGAAAGCTTTATATTAAGTAAACGGCGTAATTAGCGTATAACCTATTTAAGCCCACTTTTTAATATCAAACTTTTTACCCACTGATGTTATATAATATTTTGGGATTTTTGAAGATTTTTATTTAATTTTTGGCTGAGCATAGCATAGGTCTCTAAGTTTAATTCGGTTAATACCGATTTTGCCCTTTTTGGCCATAAAACGAGTTCTACATATCCTTTTGACCCCAAACCTTTTTCTACTGATTTCATTTGTTAAATAAAATATTTTGAGCCTTCTGGAATTATAAAAATCTCAGCTTTCTTTTAAAAACCCGGAAATAGCTCCAAATCGGCTTTTTAAGCGTTTTTAACGCATAGTATGCACTATAATCACATTAGACACATAAGGTTAATACCTACTGATGTTTTTAGTATATTTTTATATAATAACAGTAAGCACAAGTTTTTGAACTCAGGTTTCCAGTTTTGACCGTTTGAGCCCTTGTGAAATTACCAAAATACCCCTAAGGGGCATAGTTTGGTTTTAAATGATAAGTTTCACATACGGGTCATAACCTACTTTTATAACATATTAAATTAAGTGTATTTGCTGTATAAATCAGACCTGTAACTCAGATTACAAATTTAACTCTTTTATAATCTTTTAAATGACCAAAATGCCCTTATGAGGCGTAAATTGAGTTAAATTTCGTATGAGGCATAATAGAAGATATCTTGCTGATAGTATAACATATTTAAGGCATATTATCTCAGGAAACTTGCACATGACTCATATGGTTACCCGTAACGCTCTTTTAGCGTTCGGTTCGGTTTATGTAACTAGTTTGCATAAATTGACCGAAACGGGTCAAACATTATCATTTTTGTCTCAAAATCCAGAATGTATTTAGCATACCCAAATTATACAAGTATTCAAACTTGTTGGGTCTAAATCACGTTCTATCCGGTCTTCGCTTAATCGTGCGTTTGAACCGTATCGTCCTTAAAACTAACCGGTCTTAAGCTTAGGCTTAAATAAAGATCCGTTAGGAATCTAATAGGTTATTATAAACATTTGTTCCAGAATAGAAGAACCAGTAAAAGCTACCTTCACTTGCTAGTTGTGATTTATACTTACCAAGGTAAATACTTTTAACTTATTTTCCCTATACGGGCTTGGGTTACGGTATATAGAATACCGCTTGATCGAGCATCAAATCTTACATCCTTGGGTGGTTAATTGAATAATTTGATCGGCTCGTTTAAACAGTCTTGTTTACTTTAAGCCTTTGGGGGATTAATGACCATGTCCCGGATATCCTTGGCATCATCTTACGAGATGGCCACGACCAGAGCACGAGGTGTAGGCGTACACCTGTCAGTGTATAACTCATTATTGTGGTGTGTCTATTGATCTTTAACCCGGACAAGATCCGGGCTACTGAACGCACAAGTAACATGTAATTCGTTCACAAGATTATAATAAATAATTATCCCAAGTTATAAAAATGTTTTGTGCCTTGAGCATTCAAATCAATTTTCTTAAATGTTTTCAAAATGAGTCAGTTAAATTGTATTTACCAGTGTAAACTGACGTATTTTCCCAAAAGGTTAAGTGCAGGTACTACACGTAATAGGCTGGCTGTCTTCTAGAGCGTCCACAATAAGTCTCGCAAGCTTGGATGACAATAAATCTGTTGAACAATATCTTATTTTATTTTGATCCGCCTGTGGATCCGTTTCAACTATTAGTGATATTTAATATTACACTCTATTAAAGTTGAAATGAATCTATCTTTGCTTCCGATGTGCATTTATATATTGTGTTGTTTGTCTATGATGATGCCAACTACGTCACTATACTCCCCACCGGGCCCACCGGTGACACGTGGAAATTAGGGGTGTGACAGGTTGGTATCAGAGCCAACGCTGAGTGAATTAAACACTAGCCTTTTGTGTTTAATCTCAGTTACACAATTGCACATTCCTCGATTCTCGAGTCTAGGCAAAGAACTTAGAAAATATCCAAAAATTTGTTTTATTTTCTAACTTTGTCTTATATATATTTTGTTGTGTCACTTGTTTGATTTTTGACAGGTTCACAAAAACAATGCCGCCACGTATGAGAGGAAGAGGAAGGGGACACGGAGCATATGCGGCCCCAAACGACCATGAAGCCGGACCTTCGCACAGGCGAACACCTTCAGGCTCCCATAACACAGATGCTCAAAATCTGTGGAGGTCTTTTACTGAACCCGCAAGGCACTCGGTTTCACTGAGTACCTCACCTTCTATCCCACACTCCTTTGGGCCTCAATCAGAAAATGAGCCCCACAACTCTCACCAGTCCTATATTCCTCTCCAAGGACACCAATCACCCTTTGACCACCCATCACCTGTTTTCCAAGGCCTGTACAACCCTGCTGATTACCTTGATGTGCCTATGGGTTTTAACCCACTTGGACCAGAAGACCATTTTCCTGGTGGCAATGCGATGGATATCGATGAAGATACCGATCCCTCAATGCCACCATCTAGAACTCCGAACCACCCTATCGAGATTTCTGATGGGTCACCTTTTGTGGGATCACCATACAATGGTCCCGACAGCTTTGAGGAGAGATTCAGGCAGTATGACTGGGTATTTACCCCTAGTTACCATAACTCTCCCCTGCACCAGCCGCAACACAGCTCTCCCTTGCACCCCCAGCAATAGCCTCAACAGCAGCCACAGCAGCAGCAGAATCCTTCTGAGGATTCCCGACTTGTCGCGGTCACTCCACCGCCGCCACCACCTCCGGTTTTGCCTCCCCCACCTCCGAGGCGAAGAGGAACGAACGCACGGATTTCCGCACGAGGGGGAGTGCGCATCGGCACCCCTCCACATTCAGGTGGCAGCCGGTACTCGCCACTTCACGAAGAACCAGAGATGGGAGAATCTTCACATCCCGTCTCAGAAGTAACTTCTGCGCCAATCGCGCCACCACCACCACAGGATTTCGGAGACCTAATCCCTGCTTATACTAGCGCGGCAACATACAATCCCTTCGAGCAGACGATCCACACAGGTTATAACTTTACAGAGGATCCCTACTGGGTAGCTGCGAACTACAACTCTCTCCATCCGGAAGGTCCTTTTGGAGGTCCCTGGGCTACGGGACAATCAACCTATGGATACCCATCATATGGATATCAGCAGCCGCAGCCTCCTCAACCACCGCATTATCCGCTACCACCGCAGGCACCGATGATGTCGCCGCCACAAGTTCAAGAAATCCTTCAAGGGATAAATGAAGTGCGACGAGAGATGCGGCATGAATTGCGGGAAGATCGTCGGCATAATCGCGGGATGTTTAAGAAAATGGTGGATTTAATCAAGGGAAAAAGCAAGAAGGATTACTAAACCCTTTGTTTGCTAGTTTATTTAATCATGTCCCTACGAGGACATTTATTTCTGTACTCTGCCCCTGCGTGAGCATATTTTTTCCTTTCTATTCTACCCCTGCATGGGCATGTTTGTTTTCTTTTTGACCTCTGCATGGGTTTGTTTGTTTCTGTTTGACCCCTGCGTGGGTTTGTTTGTTAGTTTGACCCCTGCGTGGGCATGTTATTTGTGTAAAAGTCCCGTTTAGGGCAAACTCGTGTTAGTTAATTTTATTTGAAATGGTTAATTTAAGTTTTTCATTTTTAAATTATATGCATGAATATAATATACGAATAAATGAAAAATAGCAATTATTATTTTAATTTACCATTTTAATAATAAGAATCTTAAAAAGGTAAAACCTAGCTTGAATGTCATATTAAAGACCTGGCCAATATGGTAGAACCTGTTTAAAAAGATTCAAATCTCTGTTAACATCTGTAAACATGTTAACGTTCTTGGCTAGTGTGATCCGCAAAATCACACATGTCACCCTTTTAATAAATTATCCAAATTTATATTCTATATATATCTGACTGTGACATAATGCCTACGGATTATAACTAATGTCATATAAAACAAAAAGGCAGCCGTGGTTTATAGACCCCCTGCCAAGAAAAGGATTGATTTGTTTTAATTATTCAAATTTTAATCCTATAGAATCTAAATTCACATTTAGAAATTTGTCCAAGTGACTAGGCCTATTGTGCCAATATATATTTCATTCTAGGGTAAAGTTGCTAATAAAAAGTCCTGAATGAAATTAATTACCAAATTAACTAATATGGCTCTTATTTACCATGGTTAATAAATCGTCAAGAACGATAATACTGTTTAGGCTTCTAAATAGACCTTGTCCTTACTTTTATGTAGCACCTAAAGCTACATGGCTAAGTCTGAAGAAATAAACAGTCATCCAGTGGAAAACCCAGATAACACTAAAATACATATAACTTGTGCGGAGCTACAAGCATTAGTGGAAAATGCTGTTGCCAAAGCCATTGAAAGGCAATATAGTGAATCAAACGGGACCCGAAGTAGGACCCGGTCCGCGCCACATTCCAAGCCCAAGGTTCATTCGGAGGCTCATAGCAAACTGCCCTCTAAGAAAGATGTATCTAAGAAAGATGAGCCCAAGAAGGATGATGAGCGACATTCATCTAACCAAAACAGTGTCCCGTCAAGGGAGGTCGAGCATAAACCAGAACCGCGTGGTAAGACCTGTACATACAAGTACTTCGTCTCATGTAAACCCCGGGACTTTACTGGGGAGAAGGGAGCGATTGACTGCATGACCTGGGTGGACGAAATGGATACGGTAGTGGACATCAGCGGTTGTGCTGAAAGGGATGTAGTAAAATATGTATCCCAATCGTTCAAAGGAGAAGCATTGGCAATGGCATGGTGGAAGTCTCTCATACAAGCTGCTGGGAAGATCCCACTCTACAGCTTGTCGTGGGATCAGTTCGTTGCTCTTGTCAAAGATAATTATTGCCCGCAGCATGAAGTAGAAAGAATCGAGTCAGATTTCCTATCATTGGTGATGAAGAATTTGGACTGTCAGGCCTACCTCACCACTTTCAATACCCTATCTAGGTTGGTTCCGTACTTGGTAACCCCAGAATCTAGAAGAATTGCTCGCTTCATCGGGGGTTTAGCCCCAGAGATTAAAGCAAGTGTTAAGGCATCAAGGCCTGCAACCTTCAGATCAGCAGCTGATCTATCACTATCTCTTACCTTGGACGTAGTCAGGTTGAGAGCTCTCAGGAACTCAGAAGAAAGTAAGAGAAAGCGTGAGGACGATACCTCACGAAGATCAGATAAGAGACACCGAGGAAATGACGACCACAAGAAAGGGTCGGGATCTAGGAAGGATGGGCAACAATCAGGGGATAAGCCCAAATGTAAAACTTGCAAGAAGAACCACTTTGGGAAGTGTCGATTTGAGTCGAAATCCCAGTCTCGCACGAGATCCTGTGGAATCTGCAAATCCACAGATCATAAGACCTTGGAATGTAAGAAGCTGAAGGATGCAACATGTTATGGTTGCAATGAGAAGGGGCACATTAAGTCTAATTGCCCAAAGAACACCAAGAAAACCGAAGAAGGGAAAAAGACCAACGCAAGGGTCTTCAAGATGGACGCTAAGGAAGCTGTTCAAGATGACAACGTGATTACAAGTACTTTTCTCGTAAATGATGTTTTTGCTAGAGTATTGTTTGACTCTGGAGCAGATAAGTCTTTTGTAGATAATAAGTTCTGTGAATTGTTAAAATTGCCTGTAAAAGCCTTAAGTGTGAAGTATGAGGTGGAATTAGCTGATGGGACCATAGAAACCGCCTTAACTGTTTTAGATGGATGTGTTATATCCATTAGGAATCACTCTTTTCCATTATCCTTACTTCCCTTTAAGCTAGCCGGTTTTGACATAGTGATAGGTATGGATTGGTTGTCACATAACCAAGCCCAGATTGTGTGCAACAGAAAGCAAGTGGTAGTTAAAACTCCGTCTGGTGAGTCACTCACTATCCAAGGAGATACCCAGCATGGATTGCCTGAGCAAGTGTCCATGCTCAAGGCATCCAGATGTCTGCAGAAGGGTTGTGTCATTTATATGGCACAAGTTACTTTTGATGAGCCAAAGCCAAAGATTGAAGATATCCCTGTCATTTCGAAATACCCTGAAGTTTTCCCGGAAGAACTACCTGGTTTACCACCGGATAGGCAAGTGGAATTTCGAATTGACATCATTCCGGGTGCGGCGCCAGTAGCGAGAGCACCATATAGGTTGGCACCAACGGAGATGAAGGAGTTAAGGACGCAGTTAGATGATCTGTTAGCTAAAGGTTTTATTAGACCTAGCTCGTGTCCTTGGGGAGCGCCGATTTTGTTTGTCAAAAAGAAGGATGGATCGATGCGTCTGTGCATCGATTACCGTGAGCTTAATAAAGTCACTATCAAGAATAGATATCCATTGCCCAGGATCGACGACCTGTTCGATCAATTACAAGGGGCAAGCTACTTTTCAAAGATCGACTTGAGGTCAGGCTATCACCAGTTGAAGGTCAAGGATGAAGATGTACACAAGACAGCGTTTAGGACTCGTTATGGACATTACGAGTTCCTAGTGATGCCTTTTGGGCTCACTAACGCACCAGCCGCATTCATGGATCTCATGAATCGCGTCTGCAAGCCTTATCTGGATAAATTCGTCATCGTCTTTATTGACGACATCCTTATCTACTCAAAGAACCAAGCTGACCACGAGAAACATCTTCGTTGTATTCTCAAACTTCTACATCATGAGAAACTCTATGCCAAATTTTCAAAGTGCGAATTTTGGCTTCGAGAAGTCCAATTCCTTGGACATGTGGTAAGTGAGCGTGGTATCCAAGTAGATCCCGCTAAGGTAGAAGCAGTTATGAATTGGCAAGAGCCAAAGACACCTACCGAGATTCGCAGTTTTCTAGGATTAGCAGGATACTATAGGCGATTCATCGAAAATTTTTCAAGGATTGCTGCGCCCCTAACTTCGTTGACACGTAAGAAGATCAAGTTTGATTGGGGCCCTAAGCAGCAGGAATCCTTTGACGTTCCTGAAGAAGAAGTTGAGCAATGCACCAGTGTTAACATTGCCCGATGGTATAGAAGAATTCGTGGTGTATTGCGATGCGTCACACACTGGTATGGGCTGTGTACTCATGCAGAGAGGCAAGGTCATTGCCTACGCTTCACGACAGCTAAAGGTGCACGAGAAAAACTACACCACCCACGACTTGGAACTGGGTGCCGTTGTATTTGCATTAAAACTGTGGAGACACTACTTCTATGGAACCAAGTGTGTGATCTATTCGGATCACAAGAGCCTTCAACATTTGTTCAATCAGAAGGAATTGAACATGCGACAAAGACGATGGATGGAAACTTTAAATGATTACGACTGTGAGATAAGATACCATCCAGGCAAGGCAAATGTAGTTGCTGACACCTTAAGCAGAAAAGAAAGAGTGAAGCCGATAAGAATCAATGCCAAGCGCATAGAAATAAGGAATAATTTGAACGAAAGGGTGTTAGCTGCACAGAAGGAAGCTGTGTTGGAAGCTAACTATCCTGAAGAAAAGCTAGGAGTAACTGAGGAGCAGTTATCCTATGACAAGGATGGAATGCTAAGACTGAATGGGCGAATATGGGTTCCAGTTTATGGAGGACTTCGAGATGTTATCCTCCAGGAAGCCCACAGCTCCAAATATTCCATTCATCCTGGAGCTGATAAGATGTACCAGGATCTAAAGGCAAACTACTGGTGGATTGGTTTGAAAAAGTCTGTAGCTGCGTATGTAGCTAAATGTCTGACTTGTGCGCAAGTCAAAGCTGAGCATCAGAAGCCGTCAGGTTTGCTTCAACAACCTGAAATTCCCACGTGGAAGTGGGAGATGGTGACAATGGATTTCATCACCAAATTGCCCAAGACAAGGAAGGGAAACGATACTATATGGGTTATAGTAGATAGGCTAACCAAGTCAGCACATTTTCTTCCCATTAAGGAAACTTACAGCTCTGACATGTTAGCTCAATTGTATGTGGATAAGATCGTAGCTCTACATGGTGTACCAGTGTCTATTATCTCTGACCGAGATACGAGATACACCTCTCATTTTTGGAAGAGTTTCCAACAGTCTTTGGGTACGCGCTTAAACTTTAGTACGGCTTACCATCCACAGACAGACGGACAGAGTGAGCGTACCATCCAAACATTGGAAGACATGCTTCGAGCATGTGTGATTGATTTAGGTGGCAGTTGGGATAACCACCTACCATTGATAGAGTTCTCCTATAACAATAGCTACCATACTAGTATTAAGGCTGCGCCTTTCGAGGCATTATATGGTAGAAAATGCAGAACACCCATCTGTTGGGCAGAAGTAGGAGAAGTTCAATTATCAGGACCAAATTTGGTTTTTGAAACAACGGACAAGATTGTCCAGATTCGCGATCACTTGAAAGCTGCCCAAGATAGGCAGAAAAGCTACGCTGATCCAAAGCGTAAGCCTTTTCACTTCGAAGTAGGTGACAAAGTATTGCTTAAGGTATCACCCTGGAAGGGAGTGATGCGATTTGGAAAGAAAGGTAAGCTAAGCCCGAGATACATAGGACCTTTTGAGGTTATCGAACGCGTCGGATCAGTTGCCTATAAGTTAAACTTACCTGAAGAACTTAGTAGTATACATAATGTGTTCCACATCTGTAATCTGAAGAAGTGTTTTGCTGACGAATCACTGGTCATACCGCATACAGATATACACATAGATGAAAGCTTGAAGTTTGTGGAAAAACCATTGTCGATTGAGGATCGACAGGTGAAGAAGCTTCGAAGGAAGCATGTACCTGTAGTTAAGGTCAAGTGGGATGCCCGTAAAGGTCCCGAATACACATGGGAGGTAGAATCCACGATGAAAGAAAAATACCCTCATTTGTTCCAGTAAATCTCGAGGTCGAGATTTCTTTTAAGGGGGTGAGGATGTAACACCTCGGAAATTTACGTCCAATAATGCATTGACACGTGGCATAGGCTTTGGGTATGTGAAAACATACTTTAGAGGGACTAAAGTTGACAAACAGTGAAACTATGGGAATATAAGGGTCCAAAGTGTCAACAATGGAAAAATAGGCTCTACGATAACCCTACATGGTGTTTATAATCCTAAACGGATATATCATGGATCATACAAAGCGGAAAATGAAAGAAAGTGAGGAATTGCAAACTACAGGGGCTAATTGTGTCAACATGTTGAATGTATACCTCTGAGTGATCTTTTGGCAAACCCGAAGCTTTGTAATGATAAAATATACTCACTAGAATACGTGGTAAAAATTTCATGAAGTTTCGTTATCGTATGAGAAAGTTATGATCAAAACCGTGCACGAAGGGTTAAAGGCGTCAACGTTGAAATTCGTGACTTTTCGGGTAAGCACAAAGTTAACCAAGGACTTTACCATGTTTGTAAATGTCCCAAGGTCCTTAAAAATCATATTTGAGGGTCTAATGTGCAAGACAAATAGCTAAAACCACGTAACCAAGGACCAAGGACCAAAACATCAACATTTAAGAGGTTTTTGTGGATCAGAAGAAGCCAGGCGGCCCGCCTGGGGTCCTTAAGCGGGCCGCGTGACCTGCCCAGCGTCAGAAAACCGCCAGATGCCAGTTTCAGGCCTGATTTCGAGTTGTTTACAGCTGTTGTCCACTCCAGAGCCTCACCAATGGTATTACATGCATCTAGGGGCACTTGGACGCATCTTACAACATCCCTAGACTATTGTGGCATCCTCTAATGAGATCAAAGTTGGCATAAAAGGGTCTTGAGGCTTGCAAACATTCAACACTTGTAGTTACAAAGATTCACAAGATCAATTCTGGAGCTCTCTGGTCATCAACAAGGGTTCATAGGGCTTCCTACTTGTAATTAGGACTCTTGTAAGTGTTCATACCTTTCTCTAATTCGTTCTAGCTTAGTTTATTAACCGAAAGTCAATCCGTCGTAAATTTAGTTTGACTTCATGATTAATCGAAAATGGCTCAGTCATTTCTCGAATTGAAAGTACGTACAAGTTGGCATTTATGTGGGTAACAAACCCTTAAAAGGGTATTTTCAGATTCCCACTCTAAATATGATAATTGTCGAGTCAAAGCTTGTTTCAAAAAGTCAACAGAATGTGTATTTGCAAATTTAAGCATGATTAGCAATGTAGGGTACATGCAACCTATTTGATCATTAAAATAACTTGGTAATCAATGTAAGAACGTGTCTCAACAAGTTCATCTCGACAATTTTCAGTTTAAACCCGGATCGGAACCGAAAGTCTCATAAATTGACTTTTTCTTTGACTCTCAATTCTGATCCGTGCATGCATGTTTGAGATATGCCTTAGAGCTTATTTTGAACCAATTTCATATATGTACAACTCTCTGAGATTTTACAACTTGGTTCAATACTCATCCGATGCATATGCATGTTTCCGATTTATGTTTAAAAGTTGACTATTATGCCCTTTTTGCTATAAAACGCGATTTTTGAAAAAGTGAAAGAGTAGAAACGTTTGTTACTGATTTATAAGCTTGCACTTAAAATTTGATATCAGTTTGAGGTCTAGATTAAGAGTTATGCTCAATATCGTAATTTGAAAGCTTTATGTTAAGTAAACGGCGTAATTAGCGTATAACCTATTTAAGCCCACTTTTTAATATCAAACTTTTTACCCACTGATGTTATATAATATTTTGGGATTTTTGAAGATTTTTATTTAATTTTTGGCTGAGCATAGCATAGGTCTCTAAGTTTAATTCGGTTAATACCGATTTTGCCCTTTTTGGCCATAAAACGAGTTCTACATATCCTTTTGACCCCAAACCTTTTTCTACTGATTTCATTTGTTAAATAAAATATTTTGAGCCTTCTGGAATTATAAAAATCTTAGCTTTCTTTTAAAAACCCGGAAATGGCTCCAAATCGGCTTTTTTAAGCGTTTTTAACGCATAATATGCACTATAATCACATTAGACACATAAGGTTAATACCTACTGATGTTTTTAGTATATTTTTATATAATAACAGTAAGCACAAGTTTTTGAACTCAGGTTTCCAGTTTTGACCGTTTGAGCCCTTGTGAAATTACCAAAATACCCCTAAGGGGCATAGTTTGGTTTTAAATGATAAGTTTCACATACGGGTCATAACCTACTTTTATAACATATTAAATTAAGTGTATTTGCTGTATAAATCAGACCTGTAACTCAGATTACAAATTTAACTCTTTTATAATCTTTTAGATGACCAAAATGCCCTTATGAGGCGTAAATTGAGTTAAATTTCGTATGAGACATAATAGAAGATATCTTGCTGATAGTATAACATATTTAAGGCATATTATCTCAGGAAACTTGCACATGACTCTTATGGTTACCCTTAACGCTCTTTTAGCGTTCGGTTCGGTTTATGTAACTAGTTTGCATAAATTGACCGAAACGGGTCAAACATTATCATTTTTGTCTCAAAATCCAGAATGTATTTAGCATACCCAAATTATACAAGTATTCAAACTTGTCGGGTCTAAATCACGTTCTATCCGGTCTTCGCTTAATCGTGCGTTTGAACCGTATCGTCCTTAAAACTAACCGGTCTTAAGCTTAGGCTTAAATAAAGATCCGTTAGGAATCTAATAGGTTATTATAAACCTTTGTTCCAGAATAGAAGAACCAGTAAAAGCTACCTTCACTTGCTAGTTGTGATTTATACTTACCAAGGTAAATACTTTTAACTTATTTTCCCTATACGGGCTTGGGTTACGGTATATAGAATACCGCTTGACCGAGCATCAAATCTTACATCCTTGGGTGGTTAATTGAATAATTTGATCGGCTCGTTTAAACAGTCTTGTTTACTTTAAGCCTTTGGGGGATTAATGACCATGTCCCGGATATCCTTGGCATCATCTTACGAGATGGCCACGGCCAGAGCACGAGGTGTAGGCGTACACCTGTCAGTGTATAACTCATTATTGCGGTGTGTCTATTGATCTTTAACCCGGACAAGATCCGGGCTACTGAACGCACAAGTAACATGTAATTCGTTCACAAGATTATAATAAATAATTATCCCAAGTTATAAAAATGTTTTGTGCCTTGAGCATTCAAATCAATTTTCTTAAATGTTTTCAAAATGAGTCAGTTAAATTGTATTTACCAGTGTAAACTGACGTATTTTCCCAAAAGGTTAAGTGCAGCTACTACACGTAATAGGCTGGCTGTCTTCTAGAGCGTCCACAATAAGTCTCGCAAGCTTGGATGACAATAAATCTGTTGAACAATATCTTATTTTATTTTGATCCGCCTGTGGATCCGTTTCAACTATTAGTGATATTTAATATTACACTCTATTAAAGTTGAAATGAATCTATCTTTGCTTCCGTTGTGCATTTATATATTGTGTTGTTTGTCTATGATGATGCCAACTACGTCACTATACTCCCCACCGGGCCCACCGGTGACACGTGGAAATTAGGGGTGTGACAACATGATAAAGGAAAACAACGTATTATACGCTTGGTTGTGCTGCCTCGTTAAAAACCTTGCTAGGAAAACCCAGTGGGACAAAACCTCAGCTAAGGGAAAAAGAGTGCAGCGCGTATTATCTCCTCCTGATACTTTTGGATCAGGTATGTTGCCTCATTAAAAACCTTACTAAGAAAACCCATTGGGATAAAACTTAGTTAAGGGAAAAAGCGTGCAACTTATATAATGCTCCCCCTCATTTTTACTTGTATCCTATAAGTGACTCAGGTTCGGCTACTTTGAAACTTGCTTAAACTTCGTAATCCATTGATGTGCAGCTTGGTATATTGGTTGATCCATTAATGTCAAATCCTTCAATAAGCATTGATGTATGATCTTCATGTGAAATTTTAATGGCCTTCACTTATAAGTAGATACCACAAGATCCATGAATATGTTTTGTTACATTCCCTGCACTTACAAAACTAACCAAACTTATTGATGGGTTAGTAAAATATGAATCCATATCTTTTTTACCTTAAGGGTATAAAAATATATGTTTTACCCATTACATTATCTCCTCACTATACACGAGTTATATCTTGTCAATGAATTTCATGACATGTGTCTGTGTATAAATACTAGCAAGATATATAATTCGTATTTAACTATGGTACTTCTGGACCAATGATCTTTACTTCTTTGATAGGAGATGATAAGAGTCATTTTCTATACCAACTACTTGGACATCATAAAATGTACGTATACGATAAGCTTTGTGCGTATGAAAATGTCCACCATCTTCTAGATGTATTATGATTGATGGATAATAATAATACAAATGCTTGTTCTACATATCAAGCCACATATTTACAATACTATCTTTAATTTGCAAATTCTTCCTTTAATAATTGAGCTCATTTTTATCTTTTCAGGAGATTCAATGATATCATCAACATATATTAGAATACTCATAAACCTTATATTGTTCTTTTAATGAAAGCAAATGGATTCACTACAATTTATGTATTTCTCTCTTTGCTGAACTCATTAGTAAGTCGATTATACCACATTTGAATCGACTATTTTAGTCCATACTATCTTTTTTTTTAACTTTATAAATATACATTCTCATACTCCTTTCCACTTTAACCAACAATGTATGTGCATATACTCTTTAGGAGTGTTGACACACAAACCTCCTCATTGAATTTATATTATATGCAAAGGATGTCTTAAACACTTGCTTCATTTGCAAAATTCATATTGTACCATGTTTGTACACTGTGTACATTGAGATGGCATAATAACCAGGTATACATTTTCTATGTATGTTAATTAGAGTATTGGTGCACAATAATTATATCCATAAGGTGTTTCAATTAATCTCTTAAGAACTCAAATGCTTTAGGATACTCATGGGGAGTTCCAGTTATATTCAATTCAATAACATATACAACATGTATACGTATTCAGATTCGAATTTATATAATAATCATAATATTCTCGAGAACTTATTTTCTATAACTTAGTATCAAGTGATACATAACTTTCATATATAACTTAGTATCAAGTGATACATAACTCATGGGGAGTTCCAGTTATATTCAATTCAATAACATATACAACATGTATACGTATTCAGATTCGAATTTATATAATAATCATAATATTCTCGAGTTATTTTATATAACTTAGTATCAAGTGATACATAACTTTCATAAGACGCATGTCAATTCTCTTTTATATATTACCAGACTAATAAGATATTGGAAAGTCAAAACATCCACCATGGGAGAATACGTCTCCTCGTAATCAGTCATAAGTCTTTGCAAATCTTGTGCCACCAATTTTGACTTATATCACTTAATTTGATTTTCACATGATTCGCGTAAAAGACACATTTGTATCCAACATATTTTACAACTTCAGTTGTATGGACTGTTGTTCTAGAAACTTTCCATTTCATTAGAGAACTAAACTTTGCCTTATTTGCGGCTTTCTATTTTGGCCAATCATTTCTTAATATTCATTCATAGGCAGATCTTAAATCTTGATCCTCATCATTTAATCATTTTAAGCGCTACATTATATACAAAAGTATAACGACGTCGATTTTTATTTCGATTCCATACATATCTTAGACATGATACAACTTATTGAGATCTCTTTATTTTCAGGTACCCGAGGTTCTTCTTGAACCATCATGTCTATTGTCTCTTCAGTAGATCTTATTACTATAACCTCGACTTGACCATCTTAATTACTTGCTCCAATTTTTGAGGAATTTTGTTATTGGAATCGACTAGTCTACCACGCTTCAGACGTGCAATAGACTCATTACAAAATATGTGGTTGTCCTCTTGGACACAAATATAACTGGAGCATAAGCAGTTGATTATGTGACTTACTTAGTCACTCTATTTAGGTCAGTGAACTTGTTTGGTAATTTGTTCTTTAATATTGGGAAATGAAATTCATAGTTTATAGTCTGAGGATCAAGATGGCATGATAATTCATTTCACTTTTCACTTTCCAACTTCTTGTTATCTCCCCCTAATGTTCGGAACATTCATTCATTAAAGTGAAAACCAATGAGCCATAAACAAATTTCTCACTAATGGCTTTAAGTATTCAATCATATACGATTATTTATACCCAACATATTCTCAAACTTTTTAGAAGTCCCCTCTTTGTGCGGTTTGGTGGATGAGTTTCAATATATGTCGCACAACCAAAATCTTTGATGAGACATCTTTGGTTTCTGACCAAAAACCAACTGTATGTGGAGAACTATAACTTATTGGCTTGATGTGAATTGATGATACTATATATAAATTACATGTACCTAAATGAACTTTTGCTCCTCTCATGATCATTGGCTTTTTGTAACCAATAGTAATCTGGATTAATATGCTTGCTATCACATTAGCTAAGCCACAATCACACAAGCTTCAGGTTGTGGATTTGATAACCATTTAGACGATGCATCGGTTTCAAAATACTAAATGGTATCATGTCGGGATACACATATTCCCTTATTATTTCCAAAATATTTAGGGATCTAAACCATACTTTAGTTGGTATATCATTAACTTCTCTTGAGAGCAAATATTGCATGCACTTAACAAGAATAATCTTGTAGTTCTTCACTAAATTTCACATCATTATTGACTCGGTGTGGTCTAACCGATTATGCCAATTAATCAAATAATCATGATTCATATACTTTGATTTATGATCAATATCATAAGATGTGAGATAACAATATGTTTTTATAATCACTCCCATAATTCCTCACTTCTAGTGGTCAATCTCATTGTGACCATTATTACAATTTTGATAGTCGATCTCATTATTAACTTGGCTATCTTATAACTTTTGATAGCTGGATCTCATTAGTAACATGATCAGCATTATAAGTTTCTCAAATACATCCATCATCCCGACATTTTCAAAGATCTTATAATCATATTCACTTCAAGGAATGATGTAAACCAACCAAGTTTCATGGTTCGGATAAACGGATATGAAATCATTTCAAAGTTGTTATCCTTGTTCCATAATATTGCTACTTTAGCATATTTGAGATCGACAAATGAAAATTGTTTTATCCGATTTTACCTTGTAAATAATCTTCTCTTTGCATAACATCATAGAGAAGTAATTACATGTCCGAATCATATAAGGTCTAACATCTTATGACCTTCTACAAACTCAATATGAGATTTAGGGAGTATGACATCTCGGGTGTCATGTCTAAACTTTTGATTCTCTTTCATGAGAGATATTAAATCATTTTAGATGATCGATTGAATACTACAAATGAGTGTATGATAACATATGAAATACACAATATAAAATAAAGTCGAATTATATAATACATGGCATCATAATATAATATGTGACCACATAAAACAATTTATTATTATCTCAATATGTGACCACATAAAAAGTTGGTATGAAAACTTTATGAAATATGCGTTTTCATCACACTTAAAAGCAAATATTTAAATCATATGCATTACCTGTAACCAATTAATATTTTTCACTTTTGATAACATCATTTAAGATAGAAAATTCATTAATTCTATTGTATCCAGGGTTCAATCATCTCCATCGAAATCGGCCACAAGACCAAAAATGTTTGTACAAAATAGTATTTGTACGAAATATAATTTCATATGTTGAATCAAAATAACATTACTTGTTAATCTTAAACTTGTAGTAATACCGTATTTTTAAAGCACTACACCATAAAAACCTTTTGTATTTCTTAAATTTTGTGTAGTATTTATAATCATACAAACCACACATTGGAGTACGTATCTAAGATACTTTATAGTATTCTTTGGAACATAAATGTATATTTATATAATTCAAGTAGAAACATAAAAAGTATTTTAGCACCACATTAAACAAGTAAAAAATTCATGGTAACGATTACTATTTCATGATCCCTTAAATAGGATTTGAATTTCAATTCCATTATTTATCAAGACTTATAAATCTTTAAAAGGATGTGAAAACAATAATTACCATTTAAGAAATATAACTTTCTTGAAAATCATTTACCAACATTTCAAACCCATTTGTAAGGATAAAACTAAATTGAAAACAAACTTGAGTTTGATGACTAAATTAATTTATATTAATAAGATAACTAATTTTCTTTTAATAAGAACCAAGATGGGGACATTTTTGTTTTTCCTCGGTGATGTAATTGTGTCCTCTTAAAAATTAAATACAAAATATACGTGACTTGCTTCCCTTGTATTTTCTCATCTAGTAGTTGCCTAATTTAGAGATGGGCGGATCAAACGCCATCACCCACAAATCATCTTCCCCAAGATTATTAGGGTATTAAAGAAAACATAACAATTGACATTTACTATAAACGGTCGAGAAGTATTAAAACCTATAGCCCTTTTATATTTCAAACAATTAATCCAAATATGAAATTAATACACATTAAGGAAGTTACAAATATCATAGATTGCTAGTGTTATCAAAAGTGATTATAAACTTGACGCTTAACCATAATCATATTTTATATATGCTAGAGTGGTAGTGGTAGGGGTAGTGGTAGTGGTAGTAGTGGCGGTGGAATTCTTTTTAGAATATTAAAAGCTTTGCCATAGAAATTTTAATTTGGATTATTTTTTCAAAAAAAAAATAGTTTACCAAAATTATGGTATTTTGGTTTACCTTCATCATATACAAATCCTTTTTCTTTCTTGGCTGGAATTTTTTTAGAACCAGGATCAAAGCATCCAAGTGTAAGTCAAATATAACGACAGGAAAAACTATGAGTATTTATTACCTGATTTGTGAATAGAGATCGATTCAGTTGTTCCTCCTTTCTGATTCGCCTATGGTCAAGACAATCGCTTCTTATTCTGGTGTCTACAATGTCAATGGACTTGCGATGGTATTACTCCATGAGTAGAGAAAAACGAGTGAACTCGTGCTGATAATGTGTTGTAAAACAACGGTCTATTAGCAACATGAGAACAAGACTATAGAAATCAGGTAGAAAAAAATAATATGGAGAATGTGAATTCTTATTCATTGAGTCGTAAACATACAATACAAAGAACCTCTATATATAATGTTCTTACATTAATACAAAGGACACGAAGAGACGGGAGTTAGAATGTGGATAGTCACCATAATATAGTTTATTTATAACAAATAATATATAATTTAGTAAACTACACATTGTAGCAGTTTTTTACGCGGGAGTTTTTCTATGAATATCAATTCAATTTGTTACGGTATTAGTATGATACTGACACTATAATCAATATTTACAGAAAGAGTAAATATTTAAAAACTAAGTTAAGAAATATAAAATTGAAAAGTTGGTTTCTAATATATATTACAATTATAATAGCTTAAATGCTGGTCTATAGCGTTTGGTTCACACTCAGACACCCCGCCGCAACGCGCGGTGGGGAAATCCTAGTTCAATTGATTTAACAGGCAACATGAGAACAAGACTATAGAAATCAGGTAGAAAAAAAAATATGGAGAATGTGAATTCTTATTCATTGAGTCGTAAACATACAATACAAAGAACCTCTATATATAATGTTCTTACATTCATACAAAGGACACGAAGAGACGGGAGTTAGAATGTGGATAGTCACCATAATATAGTTTATTTATAACAAATAATATATAATTTAGTAAACTACACGTTGTAGCAGTTTTTTACGCGTGAGTTTTTCTATGAATATCAATTCAATTTGTTACGGTATTAGTATGATACTGACACTATAATCAATATTTACAGAAAGAGTAAATATTTAAAAACTAAGTTAAGAAATATAAAATTGAAAAGTTGGTTTCTAATATATATTACAATTATAATAGCTTAAATGCTGGTCTATAGCGTTTGGTTCACACTCAGACACCCCGCCGCAACGCGCGGCGGGGAAATCCTAGTTCAATTGATTTAACAGGCACCTTCGTCTGGCTCCTCTTTACATGCCAAACCATTTCAGTCTCTCCTTCTTTATCTTATCCGATATACTTGTCACGCCTAGCTTTTCTCTCAAAACCTCATTTTTTATATGATCTAACATTATGTAACACCTCGGAATTTTGTGTCCAATAAATAAATGACATGTGTCGCATACGAAAAAAGTATTGTAAACCCGGATGTAATTAAAATGTACGGTAGGATTTTTGAACATGTCGACATGTTAATTTTTACCTCTGAGCGACTTCTTCATTATAAATCCCAAGACCCTAAGCATAATTAATAAGCATCTAATATGTCTTAATCCGGTAATTACTATTAACCAAGGATGTCCAAATTGCTAATTTGGATCCTAAGAAAATAATGCAATGCAAATAATTATTTATAAGCCCATCCTTGTGCAAACCCATGATGCATTATGATATTGACCAACCATGGGTTAAGAAGAGCCTCATACTGACTTGTTCCAAGCACAAAGATTATTTATTACAAATTGACCATTCAATGCTTGAAAGGTTAATTTTTTTTTGCCTCTTTTAAGCTCTTACGGACCGTAAGGGTCCTGTCTTACGGACCGTAAGGGGGTGAAGGGGTAAAAATGTTTCCGCCATAGGCTTACGGACCGCAAGGGCCATGCCATACGGTCCGTAAGCGACGCCCAGCGACAGAAAGTTGGTTGTTGGCTGTTTTAAGCAGTAAAACATTAATGCAAAGATTTTCCAGAGATATGGGCGACCCCTAATCATCTTCTAGCACCAAGGGACAGTTGTTGAGCATCAAGGAGCATTGGTAGGCCTTGTTGTAATGATCTTAAGGATCTACATTGCCTATAAAAGGCCACATTGTGGCAACAAGTTCCTCACACCTTTCTCTTGCACTTCTGATCATTTCTGGAGCTCTCAAGCATTCCTCTAACATCCATAGTCGTGCACCAAGCTTCTGTAAGTGTGCCTAATCTTTTGTGGCTTTGTTTTTGCTTAGTTTAGCTTAAAAGTCAATCCGTCGTAATTAACGATTGACTTTGCGATAAATCACAAATGGTCCAGTGGTTTGTCGAATCAAAGATAGTTATATGATGGTAATCATGTGGGCTTTAAACCCCTAAAAGGGCACCCTCTGATTCCCACTCTAACTAGTCCAAATGTCGAGTCAAACGTGCTTAGAAAAAGTCAACAGAAATGCCATTTTGCGATTTAATGCATAATCAGTAATGTAGATGATGTGTAACCTGTTTAAACACTCATAAAACATGATAATAAGTATATTAACTAGTCTAAGCTTGTTTGATCCGACCATTTACTGTTTTGACCCGGTTCAGAGCCGAAAGTCGCAAAGCTTTGACTTTTGCTTTGACTTCAGTTCTGACCCGTTAAAGTATGATTTAGATATGCCTTAGGACTCTCTTAGGACCAGGTTACATGATGGTATAACCATCTGTGACCGGTTCGTTGTTTGTCCGAGTCTTTTACACCTTTCCGTTAAATGCTTAAAAGTTGACCGTAACGCCCTTTTTAAATTAAAACGAGAATTTCGGACATGTGAAAGGACCATAACCTTGGTTACTGGATCTAAGTATGTCCCTAAAATTTCACGTCAATCCGAGGTCCAGAATAGGAGTTATGCTAAATAGCGCAATTACGGAAACTTTAGTAATTTAATAGCGCAATTAGCATAACGCCTATCTAAACCCGGATTTCGACACCAAACATTTTACTCACTGATGTAAAATAATATTTTTGGATTTTTAAAGATTTTTAACTATTTTTAACCTGCTCATAACCTGCGGTTATGGCAACGGTTTGGTAAATACCGAATATACCCTTTTCGGCCATAACTTGAGTTCTACAAGGTCTTTTGACCCGATTCCAGTTGCTACTGATTTTAAATAATAAATAAAGTATTTTAGACTTTATAAACTGTTCAGGAAACTCAGATTTCCTGTAGAACTCAGAAACCTCTTTTATAATCTTTAAAAAGACCGAAATACCCCTACGGGGCATAATATGAACTTAAACTCATTACGGGCATTATGGAAGGTATCCTACTGATACCACAACCTCTTTAAAGCATATTGACTTAGGAAACCAGTGTAGGACTCTTACGGTTAACCGTTACGCCTTTTGCGCGCACGGTTCGGCTTATGTAACTAGTTTACATAAACTAGCCGAAACGGGTCAAATCATATTGTTTTGACCCCAAAATCCAGAGTGTGATTATTATACCCATATAAAACAAGTCTTCAAACTTGTTGGGTCAAAATCACATTCCATTCCCGGTTTTCGCTTTTCACGCGTTAAACCGTAACTATCCGTTGAAACTGACCGGTCTAAGCTACGACTAAATTAAAGACCCGTTAGGATTCTAATAGGTTAATTTAAACCTTCGTTCCAGATTAGGAGACCAGTAAAAGCTATCTGCAATTTATTTCAATTAAGGATTTATACTTGCAAAGGTAAATACTTTTAACTTATTTTCCGTTATACGGGCTTGGGTTACGGTACATAGTATACCGCTTGATCGGGCATCAAATTCTCCACCGATTGAGTGGGTAATTGAATAAATTTGATCGGCTCGTTTAAACAGTCTTGTTACTTAAAAGCCTTTGGGGGGTTAATGACCATGTCCCGGATACTGGCATCATTTTACGAAATGGCCACGACCAAAGCGCGGAGTGTAGGCGTACACTCGTCTGTGCATAAATAGTCGCTGTGGTGTGTCTATTGATCTTTAACCCGGACTTGATCCGGGCTACTGAACGCATAAGGAACATGTAATTCGTTCACAAGATTATATATTTAAATAATTCTCCCAAGTTATAAAAGAATTTGTGCCTTGTGCATTCAAATCAATTTTAATAAACATTTTCAAAAGTGTCGGTTGAATGTATTTACCAGTGTAAACTGACGTATTTTCCCAAAAAGACTAAATGCAAGTACTATGCGTAATTGGCTGGATATAGCTCCTTAGCATCTTAAAGAGTCTCGCAAGCTTACGATGCCTTCGTCTGTTGAACAATACTTTTATTACTATTTTGATCCCCTGTGGATTTTATTTCAACAATGGTGATACTTTGATATTACATTAAACGTTGAAATATATTTATCTTTATGCTTCCGCTGTGCATTCATATGTTGTGTGGTTTGACTATATTGTTGCCAACTACGTCACGGTAATCCCCCACCGGGCCCACCGGTGAGACACGTGGAAATCGGGGTGTGACAGGTTGGTATCAGAGCCAACATTGAGTGAATTAAACACTATCCTTATGTGTTTAATCTCAATTACACAATTGCACATACTTGAGTCTAGACAAGAACATAGGACAAATTCGAATTGTTATTCCAGTTTGTCTTTTTATTGTTTATTGTTATTTAAAGTTTTGAAAGCAGGAAAAATGCCACCAGCAATCAGACGAGGAAGAGGAGGAAGAGGCAAAGGAACGATCATTACTCACAATGATCACGAGGCTGGACCTTCGAACATGCGAGCTTCTTCTAGTACAAGAAGTGAGGAACCACAGAGACGAAGAAGAAACCTCTTTGAACCTGCGAGACATTCTACCTCGCACAGTTCGACACCCTCATACCGTCATTCGTTTGGACCAGATTCGGAAAACAATCCTAATAACCCTCAACCATCCTTTATACCTCTCCAGCGATCTGCTTCACACCGTTCTTATGGCGATCCTTCACCTTTCTTTGTAGGACAGTTTAACCCGGCGGATTATGTCCAAGAGCCAATAGGGTATAACCCTTTAGGACCGGAGGATCATTTTTCTGAAGATAATGCCGTGGATATGGACGAGGATACAAATCCCGTCGAGCCTGCAAGGGGCACTCCCAATCATCCAATCGAGATTTCTGATGGGTCATCCTTTCATGGAACACCCTATCAAGGTCCCGATAGTTACCAGGCGAGGTTTGACCAATGTAATTGGTACTTTACACCTTCACATCATTTCTCGCCTCATGACCATCAGCAACAACAGGATCCTTCTGAGGATTCGCGGTTTGTGGCAGTTACGCCACCGCCACCGCCAACGGTTCAACCAGTAATTCCAGATCCTCCAATGCGTAGAAGATCAGGCGCACGGATGTCCACCTGAGGAGGGGAATTCCATTTCAGCACCCCTTGCCACTCGAGTGCGAGTCACTTTCCATCAGTGCCTGAAGAAGAACCACAATTAGGGGAACCTTCTGGTCACCCTGCAGAGGTGAATTCTGCACCAGTTGCACCACCTCCGCCACCATTCGGATATGACAATCCGATACCAGCGTACGGCGGTTCCACCGCGTACAATCCGTTTGAGCAGCCGACTCACACGCACTACAACTATAACTATGATGCCGATCCATATGTGGTAGCGGCTAATTACAATGCTCTCCATGGAACCTCTTGGAGACCAGGTTACTCAGCTCATGGGATCCAATACCTCCTAGACCTCCGGTTCAGCAACCGTCGCAGCAGCCACGTTTTTCTCCACCGGAGCAAGAAGAAATACTCCACCGTTTAAACCGTGTGGAACGAGACTTCGAACAAGAACGAAAGAGTAATCGTGGATTTCTCAAAGGCTTAGCAAACCTACTAAAAGGGAGGAAGAAACGAGACCATTAGTCTCCTTATGTATTGTTGTATTTACAATTTAGTCCCTGCGTGGACATTTATCATGTTTAGTCCCTGTGTGGACAATTTCATTTCAGTCCCTACGTGGACTTATCTTTTAGTCCCTGCGCGGACATCTATCTTGTATTTGGTCCCTGCGTGGACTTGTTTTTCTATAAACCTCTGCGTAGGTATTTACTTATTTAAAAAGTCCCGTTTAGGGCAGCTTGTAATCATATTTGAAATTTATGGAATATTATGTTATGAATTTCAATTTTGTTGTTATATATGAATAAATCAAAAATCATTCCTTTTAAATTTAAATCTGCCTAAATAAAGAATCTTAAGAGTGAAACCTAGCCAGGTGTCTTTATAAGACCCGGCCAAGATGGTAAGACCTGATTAAAAGATTCAGATTCCAAGTTAACCTCTGTAAACATGTTAACGTTCATGGCAGATGTGATTCGTTAAAATCACAATCGTCATTCTTATATAAGAATCCTTTTAAGGATTTCCAAAGCCCAAGTTAATGATTTATAAATCATGGGTTAAATTGTCAATAAAGATGATCATTTATTATACATCCATTAGAGATGTAGTGCCTACGGGTCAAACTTATTAAACATCCATTAGTGATGTAGTGCCTACGGGCCATAATTATTGTCATATAAGACAGAAGGCAGTGGTAGTCTATGACTCCCTGTCAGGAAAGGTAAAAGGACTATGGTTCAAACCTTCATGCCTTGATTCTCTGTAATCCCGGCTAATATTATAAAACGTCCTCGTGACTAGGCTTTTATGCCACTAACAATATTGTTTGTAATTAGGATAAATATGTTCAAATCTTAAATAATAGAGAGTAAACAAATTAACCAGATATGGTCTCTGTTTACCATGGTTGATGAATTGCCATAAAAGACAATTCCATAATAAACTCCTAAATAAAATAACATCATCATCATTACACTCAGTATATCCCACCAATAGGAATGCTAAGGTAGGGTCTGAGGGTAGACAGTCTTACCTCTGTCTTACCTCTACCTCGTAGGAATAGAAATGTTGCTTCCAGTGAGACCTCACTCAAATTTACATAAACTTTAACAAAAGTTGATGTTAGATTAAACATTACATAACTCAAACATCAAACTTCTAAACTTATATTTAAAAAAAATGTTACTTTTGAAAATCTACAAGTTCTATTTGTCTAGTCAATTCTAATATTTATAATTTATAATAATTACTTATAAAAACAAAACTGGTATTAAAATTAGAATGGAAATTTGGAGGGACGAATGGGTCAAATAATACAATTCAAAGTAACAAAAAGTCAAAGAAATCCGTGAAGAATATGATTTCTAATAATCTGTAGTCCATAGCCAACGTCAACGCTCACCTCTCTATCTAAATCTTCTTCCTTAGATCATCTTTTTCAACTAGGCAGAGACATTTAGACGATTCAAGCCTAATGGAATTCTTTACGATGTGGTTCGCCGCTGTATTCATCATCATTATCACCGTCGTTGTGGTCAACTGCTTCCCCAATCGCAGTCAACAAGCCACGGACGACACCAACAACCGCACCCATGGGCAACGGGGACTTGACAATTCATTCTTGAAAACCATACGAGTTGTACAATTTGATCCCGAAAGGTTTAAAGAAGGATTAGAATGCGCAATCTGTTTATCGATGGTGAAAGGAGGAGAGAAAACTCGGGTATTGCCAAAATGTGACCATGCATTTCACATGGAGTGTATTGATATGTGGTTTCATTCACACTCAACTTGTCCCGTTTGTAGAAAACCGATCGTTGATCAATCAGAAATGCCGATTGACCAACAAGTTATAGAGATTTCCGGCGCCAGCACAAGCACAACACCGCACGTTGAGATTAACAACCATGTTTGAGTTGCATAGCTAGCAATGAAGTTAGCTAGTTCCTTACCAAAGTGTAAATTTATCTATTTATTATTTTAATTTACTTTGTTAATTATTTATGTTCAATTATTGTCCTTGACATGTGTCATTGATTTGAGGGTGAGGACATACTAAGAAGTTGTGTTTTTGTAGGAAGTTTAGCAAGTCGTCCTAAGCACTAAATTGTTTAATGGATAACTACGATTAAATGGGGAAATTCACAACTGATTTGAAACACAAATACGACAAACTTATAAAATATATAACTTTTGACACAACAAAACTCGCAACCTAATTAACTGAAGCGTAAGTGCATGACCCGAATCCCTCAAGACACTTGATCCTCAAGTTATTATGATGCAATCAAGGGAAAATGACACAACTTGCCTTCCCTCTAAGAATGAAACGAGTCAGCTGTCCGTGATGTATTCGAGATTGACTTACTAAAAGTTTGAATGGTATCTAAATTTAACGAGCATGCGCCGGTATTATATACTAAGGGGCTGTTTGGTAGCCTCTGAATGATCATTAAGAGGCTACCTCTTAATGGAACCATTAAGAATTTTACCAATGAGATGGTAGAAGAATGTGACATGTGATGATTTACCATTCAGAGGTTACCTGTTAACCATTCAGACTTGAGGTTACCTCTTATTCATTCAGAGGTTTTAAACCATTAAGAGGTAGCATCTGAATGGTCATTAAAAGGTTACCAAACAGCCCCTAAGTGGCTCCAAGGAAGATGGAAGGAGAACTTTTTACATCTTTTCCTTTTCACATAATCACATGGGAAATAAAAACTGAGAAAGGGGTCAAGGATTTATTAGCTTTTTTTAATTTTCTATGAATTTTTAATTTTATTTGTATACATCTATATTTCATTATATACATGGAGTTTACTTTTTGTCATTTTAAGTAGAAGAATATCTACCTTTTTGTTTGTAATTATTACTTATGCATTTAGTATATTTGTAATTTTATATTTTTCATATTTTTAAGTAATTATATGGTGTTATCACATGTTACCAGTTCAAAAAGGAGCCCAGTTTTCAGAACATTGCTATTGCTATAGGTGTGCATTTCAGTTTCTTTTTTCTTTTGTTTTTTTTTTTTTTTTTTTTTTTTTTTTTTTTTTTTTTGTAAAAATGGTTCGAGTTGTAAACCAAATCAGTTTGGACAAAACCGGTTCAGGTCATAAATCGGTTATAGAAAAAAAAAATATTCAAATGCTATACAAATCAGTTTGGGTTAGACCGAAACCAATCAGTTTTTCAAATCAGTTCAGGTCCAAACCGGTTTCAGTAACAATATTAGAGACTGATATACAAAGTGGCGATTTGGGTTGGGTTGGAATCAGTTTGGGTCAAACCGGTTTCAGGTGTGGTAACGGGTCAGGTTAGGAACCGGTTTGGAAACCCAAATCAGTTATCTCCAGCTACCGCTACTGTTACTCTATATTTATTAGACAGAAATAGGTTTTCGGGTTTAACCGAATCATATACTCCTATACCTTAACAACTATAACTTATATAATTCATCCTCCATATTACCAATAAAAATAGAATAACCACCATGAGAACACCATTACCAAATGTGAATCAGTGTCCAGTGAATCCCACAGAATGTATATTATAACATCATCACATGCTTAATCACGTGACAACCTTTTCAAACTGCACCAAACACACCCACATATAAACACACATACATATATCTATAATCCTTTATACACATCAAAATCTTCTACCATGAACCCTAAATCGAAAACCGTTGTTTTTATCTTTCTCGCAACGCTACTCATTGTTCTTGTTTCATGCCCTAATAGAGTTCAAGGAAGATTAATGCCAAAAACCGCAAATTTAGCTTCTTCAACATCACAAAGACAAGATCACTTGCACGTGCGAGCAAATGAGCCTTTCAAGAAAGTGAAATCAAGCTTCCGAAGCATACCACCAAGCGGATCAAATCCGATCCAAAACAAGTAAACTCACGAGCAAGTCGTGGACCAGTTTCGGTCAATGCAGTTTTGACTAGAGTAGCATAGATTTTTATTTATTTTCTATGGAGTTAAATGCCATTTTAGTCCCTGTGGTTTGGGCCATTTTGCCAGTTTAGTCCAAAGGTTTCATTTTTAACCTGTGGGTCCAAAAAGGTTTTATAGTTGCCATTTTAGTCCACTTGGTTAACTTCATCCATTTTTTCTGTTAACGAGAAGGCCAATTCGGTCATTTTGTATGTAATTCTGTTAACTAAAAGGGCAATTCAGCCATATAAAATGACCGAATTGGCCTTCTCGTTAACAGAAAAAATGGATGAAGTTAACCAAGTGGACTAAAATGGCAACTGCGAAACCTTTTTGGATCCAGAGGTTAAAAATGAAACCTTTGGACTAAACTGGCAAAATGGCCCAAACCACAGGGACTAAAATGGCATTTAACTCTTTTCTATTTAATTTTTGCAGTTTAGTTGCTAAAACTCTAGCTTTGTTTATCTTAAAGTAGTTCATAACTTCATATTCCAACTTATATGTAACAAGCAGTTTAGACTTTAGAAATGTGAATACTAGTCATCTATTACACTTTTAACCATCATAACTGAAAACATAAATAAGATAACAATCTTACACCTTTGGTTACGCTTCAGTTGAAGTCAACCGTCAAGCTTTCTTTTCCGATGTGATTTTTTGCTTTTTGCAACGTCTTCCGTGGTGTGTTTGGTGAATTTCGCCGGACGGTTTTCGTTTCCATCTGAGTGGCGTTTTTGGCCCGAGGATTTAAACGGTTTATTAGCAAGGAACGGAGTGTGAGAAGAAGTTAGTTGAGCATTAATCTCTTTCCGCATATCTTTGAGCTTCTCTTGCTGTGATTTTGGACGATCGTGTGTTGAATTTGCTTCTTTATATGATGACGATTTTGTTGTGTTTGATCCGAAAGTAGAAATGAAATCGTTGTATGTAGATTCTCTTGAAGTTTGTCTTGACTTCCATTGATCGGGTCGTTTTGCATACCTGTTAAAAGAATAAAACTCATAAAACTCGATGTTTTTTGCTAGAGTAAACTTCTGTTTTGCTCCCTGTGGTTTGGTCACTTTAACGGTTTTGCTCCAAACCTTTAAAAATAGCCATTTTACTCCCTGATGTTCCGGTTTTTTTGCCAGTTTGCTCCCCGCCTCTAACTCCATCCAAATTGTTTGTTTTTCCATTTTGCTCCCCGCAGGGAGCAAACTGGCAACAAAACCAAAACATCAGGGAGTAAAATGGCTATTTTTAAAGGTTTGGGGCAAAACCGTTAAAGTGACCAAACCACAGGGAGCAAAACGGAAGTTTACTCTTTTTGCTATCAAAAGTAATTTTTTTTACTTAAAAATGTAGAAAGGAAAGAAAAAGTACCCGTCGAGATCAAATTTCCTCGAGAGATGTGGGCCCTGCTTTGTTTTTGAAAGCTCTGCTTGCACTTCTAACATTTCTGATACGATCGTTTCTCTCAAAGCGACACTACTCACATCAAAGCATTTGTCTACTGTAAAGGCACCCGATTGAAGTACTGAAAGTTCTCCAAAATGCCCTTTGAATCTTTAAAACCGACATAAAGCAAGTAAGAAAACTAAACATTAACAAGCGAGAAAAAATGAGAGCAAACCGCACAGCAGCCAGCTTTAAATTAAATTCAAAATAGAAACCAGCTAACATTTTAATACCAATTTTAGCGTCTGACCTAAATGTAATTTGGTTTAATCCTTAAATTGCTGATGTGGAACATGTTAAAAGTAATGACAAATAAGTAAGAACTAGTATTTTGACCCGCTACCGTCAAATATTTAACCCGGCTCGTTTTCAAACAAAACTTATGTCAGAACGTAAACCAACTTAAAACACATATGAAAATAAGCACAGAAACGTATTATATTTGACCTGACTCATTACCGAGAAAATTTACGTCGAAACGTAAACCAACTAGGATTTATAGCGAAACGTACTTAAAAATAGAGCATGTAAGAAAATAGTGTTTTTTTACGTTAAAGAATGGTACCACGCATTGCGGCAGAGTCGAAACGTAAAGTAACTCGAATTTATATCGCCTAGTGAAAATGTATTATATTTGACCCGACTCGTTTCTGAACAAAACGTAGACCAACCAAAAACGTACCTAAAAATAAGCACACAAACGTTTTATATTTGACCCACGTACATAAAATTACATAAAAATAAGCACGTAAAACTCAACGAGGTCAAAATGACATTTTACAAAGTTTTTAGAAAGCTAAGAGTGTAAGTGGCAATGCTAAAAGTTGAAGGGTTGAATATACAAAAAAAAACATATGGCAAAAAAAATAATAAAAATATTTTAAAAAATGATCTTATTGTAAAGTATAATGAATATACTAAAATATAACTCTTAAATGTTTAAATGAGGTGCTAGATTGAAAAGAGATGCTACATCAACATTTTGCAAAAAAAATATTAAAAAAATTATCAGCTACGGGTTGAGCATGTTACATGTTGCAACTTGTAATAAAATGTAACATGTTTGCTAGAACCGGTATGAAAGTGTATGGGTTACTAAAATAGGTAAAAGATAGAGTTAAATGCCATTTTAGTCCCTGTGGTTTGGGTCATTTTGCCAGTTTAGTCCAAAGGTTTCATTTTTCGCCTGTGGGTCCAAAAAGGTTTCGCAGTTGCCATTTTAGTCCATTGGGTTGAGTTCATCCATTTTTTCTGTTAATGAGAAGGGCAATTCGGTCATTTTATATGTAACTCTGTTAACTAGAAGGGCAATTCGACCATATAAAATGACCGAATTGCCCTTCTCGTTAACAGAAAAAATGGATAAAGTTAACCTAGTGGACTAAAACGGCAACGGTGAAACATCCTGGACCCAAAGGAAAAAAATGAAACCTTTGGACTAAACTGGCAAAATGGCACAAACCACAGGGACTAAAATGGCATTTAACTCTAAAAGATATAAAAGTTTGTTTTTATTTTGCATTATTTATTCCTGAAAAATATAATTAAAATTGATTTTTCACCATAAAATAAGATAAGCATACATACTTGATGATCAATTTACGCTTTTGTTTTCCAGAAGCTTCAGAATTAAGAAAAGCTTCAATAACCCTGGCCCCACCGGAGTCCTTTGTGGTGTCAAGAAGTTGATTTTCTTCCAAAGATGTCATACTCGAGATAAACGCATGAATGAAATCCTGTATAACACACACAAAACGATTAGAAAATGAAAAAGAGAAGCCAGAAAACATACATCCTAACAAATAATCATGGCAAAAACGACAAAAGGGCACGCACGGTAGGAAGTCGAAAAACCGTCTGAAGAATCAACGTCCCGATTGTATGCATTCTAGCACCACTCGGCCATTCCCATTTGGATTTATCCTTGCAGTAAAAATAATTATCAAGAAATAGTATCCGAGGAACAATGCATCTAGGGGGCTCATTTTCCATGCATACAGCACTAATGAGAGCTTGACAACACTGCAAAAAAGAGTAAAGATACCACAATTAAAAAATAATAAATAAAATGAAAAATACTAAGCTAGTATTTTGACCCATGCTGCGTTGAAGTTTAAAGTAACTCAAACTTATACCGTCAAATATTTGACCCGACTCTTTTTCGAACAAAGATTACGTCAAAACGTGGACCAACTGAAAATGCACATGAAAATAAGCACGAAAACGTATTATATTTGACCTGACTCATTACCCAGATAATTTGTGTCAGAAACGTGAACCAACTTGGATTTATGACGAAACGTACTTAAAAATAAGCACTTAAAAAATAGTATTTTTTTGCTTTAAAGAATGGTACCATGCGTTGCGGCGGAGTCGAAATGTAAAGTAACTCAAATTTATACCGCCTAGTGAAAACGTATTATATTTGACTCGACTCGTTTCCGAACAATACTTGGACCAACCAAAAACGTACATAAAAATAAGCACGTAAACGTATTATATTTGACCCACGTACATAAAATCATCATCATACTCAGTTAATCCCACCAATAGCAAAGCAAAGGTAGGGTCTGAGGAGAGTAAGATGTAGACAGCCTTACCTCTACCCCGTAGGAATAGAGAGGCTGCTTCCAGTGAGACCCCCGGCTCGACCCATGACATTTTACAAAGTTTTTAGAAAGATGAGGGGGTGTAAGTGGCAATGCTAAAAGTTGAAGGGTTGATTTGAACACAAAAAAAAATTGGATGGCATTATTGTAAATTTAGCAAAAAAACAATAAAATAGTAGAGGCTGTGTCTTAGGCACTATTCCTAAGACACCGTCTTTTGTTATATTAATTATTTAATAATTAATAGTTAATACTAATTTGCATACTTGTTGTTCATGAGTATTAAGCCTATGACATGCAGCAAGAAGAGAAGCAACAACTCCAGATTTTCCCATTCCGAAAATATCTTTAATTTTTTTGCCAAGTTCATTCCAGATCAGCGCCACCTGGAAATTACAAAAAGATTAGATTTTCATTCAACGCTTGATAATGATTGATCCCAAATAGAATAGAAAAAACATATTATCCATGAGATGTATTATTAAAATTTTCAAATATATATATAATGTTCCAAACTATACAATCGCTTACATGATCCTCATTTCTAGTATGAGAGATTAGCGCTTGGATAACAAAATTCCCACAGTGGTGCAAAGACATCTCAAATAACGAATCTTTGAAAACCTTTGATATTAACTCGTTGTACAAGGTGTCAGGAGCAACTTCCAAGATGACCTGCATTACGAAAGCATAAATATCAAAACAAATTAAATAGAGTGAAAGTGAAAATAAATTATATTAATAGTCAAACGGTCAAACCTCCATCAAGTGGCTAAAAGCAGGTTGTTTCACTAAACTCAAAAGTCTTTTGACAATATTGTTGTCTATAACGTTTCCTTTGAAGCCAAGAATAACGGGAATCGCATGCTTCAATTCATGCTCGTTTCCAGCCAATAACTTTAAAGCAGTCTGCAATATTGTCACAACAAATAGTCAACGTCAAACACACACTATATCGAAAGTTGAAACACCGTGAAAAGAGAACATACCTGTAAAACCAAGCTGCCGTATTGATCAACTTGCAAGAGTTCAATATCTTTTTTAGCAGCTTTAAGTATCTCCGAGACGAGAAACTTTAGCATATCAGGAAATCCTGGATGCAATCCGTGGGACCCACTTCCGTCGGATCGAGAAGACTTGAAATTCAACCGTTGTGCAAGAGCAGCAGATGACTTCTTCGAGTGAAAATCCGATGAATCTAACGGCATCCCTTTACAAAGACAAAGAAGACTTCGAAGAACATGTGATCCATGACAGTTAACCATCACATCAACAGGATTAACAACAATCGCCTGCAATAATACAATCATTCTATTATTTTAACGGTTCATAATTTCACTCAACTTTACAAGAATTTTTAGATCATTATATTTGATATGAGTAAAATGCCATTTTCGTCCCTGAGTTTTGGCCAGTTTTGTGACTTTCGTCCAAAGGTTTATTTTTTCGCATTTGGATTCAAAAGATTAGAAATCTTGCCATATTCATCCGGGTCATTAACTCCATCCATTTTTCTCCGTTACGTCAGGGGTATTTTCGTCTTTTTTGTTAACTTAAAGGGCAATTCGGTTTTTTTAATACTTGTACATTATGCTAAATGCTTGTACACAAAGGGGAAAAGCCTGAATTTCCCTTTAAGTTAACGAAAAAAGACGGAAATACCCCTGACTTAACTGAGAAAAATGGATGAAGTTAACGAGCCGGATGAAAATATCAAGATTTCTAATCTTTTGGATCCAGATGCGGAAAAACAAACCTTTGGACGAAAGTCGCAAAACTGGCCAAACTCAAGGACTAAAACGATATTTTACTCTATTTGAAATTTATACCTGACAAATATCATTCAAAGTCGCTTCAATAAGAGACTGGGTCCCGTTTTCTAGAACATGTGCCGCTAAAGACTTGAGAGCAGTTTCAGCCACATGTGATCCGGATCTATCCATGGAAATTTGAGAGAAATCTTTTGAACAGTTTTGTAAAAAGGTACAAAGTGGATCTAACGCACACCCTTGAAGAAGCGTTTGCAAAGTGTGACTTATGATATAATCAGTTGCGAGTTCTACTTCTTTCCCTCTAGTTTCTTCCAATGCATTGCCGCAAATAGACGATCGTTCTTCCATATCAATTTCAGTACCTTCGATAACGTTTGAAATCTCCGCAAAGTATTTTGCTGTTTCAGGATCAACCTGTTGTCTACAACACATCACAGCATACAATTAGTATCAGGGGCGAAGGATAAGAGGGGCGGGGAGGGGCGCCCCCCCCCCCCTGAATTTTTCGCTCAGTAGTGTTATATATGTAGTTTTCGTATAGAAATTTGTGGGTATATACGTTTTCGCCCCCCCCCCCCCCCGGGCCGAAAAATTCAAGCTTCGCCACTGATTAGTATGATTACATTCATACAAAAAAAGGATAAAAAGAAGTGTTCAAACCTTAAAAAGGATGTGTGTGGCACAGAAGATTCTTGATTGTTTGAGTATTGTTCGGATTTGTGAGTTCCACTGGCGGCACCACCAGATTCGGCACCTTTAGTTTTCTTCATTGATTTCCGACCCATGTTTCGTTTTCTTCCACCATGGTTGTAAGTATTATCCTCTCCGGCCATACCGCATTCGGTTATTGAATCACGGTTTCTAGGTCTTCTCAACGGTAGAGCTTTTGAGCCAATAGCAACCATTAGTAAACGCTAGCTGAAGTTTTTATACTCTATAAGGAACAAAAATATACTATAAGACAAGCACGAGGGTGCAAAAATTGTTTCCGAAACACACATAAACTCAATTAAAGTGGTAGATTATAGGAGTTCTACAACACAACAACCACACATGAAGCATAGGATAAAATTGGTGTTCCATAAGCCTGACAATCAAGCGATTCAGTCAGATGGGGTAACTGCCGAGGAAGCATTCGGGTCAGACAGGTACGGGTCATTTAAAAAAGACATTTTTTGTAAGGGTCAGAACAGGTTTTGACAAAAACGGGGTGTGGGTGGAAACAGGCCAGATACATGATCAAAACAAAATTGTGCATGCTACACAAACAAAACATGTATTACACAAACACTACACAAACAAGCACACCAAACCAAGAGATCGCACAAAGAGCAGAAAACTATGAATCCTTAAATATCAAATGAACACATAACACGACCAAAAAACCTCTTCTGTGTTAGCATTTACTACTACATAGCTTTCTTATTTCTCTATCAACAATTTCCTATTAAATCTTATATGACCAAAAAAACTTCAAACGTCAACACAAAACCGTGAAATCAACCGGTAGCAGTAAAAAACACACTAGTCAATATCTAAGCAGTTAATATCGGTGAGATATTGGTTATATCGGTCCCCAGGTAAAATATCGGTGTCAAATATCGGTACCATTATTATCGGCGATATTGACCGACATACATGGGCGGACCTAGCCTTTGGCCAGGGTGGGCGGCCGCACCCTTGAAAAAAAAATTAGTGTATATTTTAGGCAAAAAACCCGACCGCACCCCTTGAAAGTATGGTTGAACACCTCATCCGCACCCCCAACAAATAATTTCTGGGTTCGCCACTGCCGATATAACCATATATCACCGATATTTGACCGATGTATCACTGAATTATTAGTGTTAAATTGCTATATATATAAATTCTGCATTATATTTGAATTACCGATATCTCACCGAGATAACCTATATGTCAAATATTGGTCCTTGACCGATATCCGATATTTTACCCCGCATTAACTGCATAGGTCAAAATGGACCAAAGTTTGGCAGACCACAAAAGAAGCTACTTAATGAACAGCAAGATTTCATATAAATGATGAAAAACCCTAACCTTGAATCCTTAATTATCAAATGAACAAATAACATGAGACTTGATGACAAAATAAGCACATGTGTTTTGCACTTTTGCCAGTTTATCTCAAATTATCAACTAAACCCTAGAAAGTTATGGAATTTAAAGAAGCGAGCGTAAATTAATAGAAACAGTAAGCAGAAACATGACGCAGTGAATCAAAAATATATATGTTTTGATAAACGTAAAACTGTAAAAGAGAGAAGTACGTAATTACATGAAAGGAGCAATGGCGGTGAAGAATGGTTGAGCAGTAAGCTTCAGAAACTTTTTTTTTTCTGGTGCGGCTGCAAGAAGAAGAAGAAGACGGAGGAAAGTTAGTTTTTGCAATTAAACAACGGATTAAAGTGAATCGGCCCATTGGGCTTTAGCCCAGTTAAAGCAGGCTTTGCGAATAAATTTTGTGTATATTTTCAAAGGGTGGAGATAAAATAGGAAGTTTATTTCGCTAGGAAGGATAGGAAGCAATCCTAACCGTCCAATTGCAAAATCTACGGCCTAGATCAAAATCAAATTAAAACTGTCATTTAAACACGCTCTCCGGGGTTTCAGGGGTATTATCGTCAAATTCCAAAATAACCGCCGTTGAATATACACAGAAACTCTTCGAAAAAAAGTGCATTACGTTTTACACTTCCATTGAACAATCAAACACATACAGAAATTTTAGAAAATCATACTCCATTGAAGTTCATGGCGTCGTCGAGAGATAATTTGAAGGTTTACATTCGAGTTACTCAAAAGAAATCCATCTCAGAAAACCCTAAATCATCAAAGAAGCAAAAAAACATCATCAGCAGAGGAGAACATAGATGAACAAGAAAATATTAGCCGAAAATCAACAATGAAACAACAAAGAACTAGAAAACGAAAAGATATTTCAGACAATGGTAATTTTATCTACTTTTGCTCTTTAACTGAATTCAAGTTACGTTTTATGAAGTACAGTAGACCTAATATATCATATCCGTTCCGAAAAATAGTTAATGAGTTATATCTTCCACTATCTTAACATTTTTGTTAGTAGACACTACATTACGTTTTATGTTAAAACTATGATCTAAGATGCTAATGCTTCTAATGGGATTTATATATTGTCAATTAATGTGTTATACCTTAATAAAGTTGCAGAAACAAAGAGATTATTATTATCTAATTTTAAAACATTGCGTTTTATCTTTGAATTTGCTGAGATACATGTGTTGTTAACTATTTCCTGTTAAATAATAAGATGTAAATTATTGCGTTTTATCTTAAACTTGTTAATTATTGCTTTTTATCTTTAGAGTGTAGAGAATACATTACGTTTTATGTTAAAACTTAAAACTATGATCTAAGATGCTAATGCTTCTAATGGGATTTATATATTGTCAATTAATGAGTTATACCTTAATAAAGTTGCAGAAACAAAGAGATTATTATTATCATAATTGTAATCTAATTTTAAAACATTGCGTTTTATCTTTGAATTTGCTGAGATACATGTGTTGTTAACTATTGCCTGTTAAATAATAAGATATAAATTATTGCGTTTTATCTTAAACTTGTTAATTACTGCTTTTTATCTTTAGAGTGTTAACTAATTCGTTTTATCATAAATTTGTTAATTGAGATTGTTTCATTATTCTATTTAAAGTTAAAAAACAAGAGGAGAAACAAAAAAGGAGAAGAAGGAAAGTGGTGATCGAATCATCAGAAGAGACAGTTTCTGATTCCAATGATAAAAAATCTAGTCGAGCTATTGTTCTGCATACTTCCGAACAACAAGTAAATTCAGGTAACATAAAACGCATTTAACAAATTTCATGAAAAAAAAATATATGTTTTTGACACAATTCAATGTATCAGATGATGATTTTGTTGATCCACAACCAAGAGTTAACCCGACAAAAAATCAAAAGAAGGAAAAAGCAGAATCAAAACCAAAGAGATCACTGAGGAAAAAGAAAACAAAAGAACAACCAGAACAACAACCATATTATGATTACGACGGAAAAAAATCAACATAAGATGTGCAGTCCATAATCTAAAAGATTATATTGAAGGATTGTCAAAAGAGCAAAGGAATGCTGTTAGAGAAATAGGGTTTGAGAGCATACTAAAATTCAATCTGCATTCAGTTCCACGCAAATTCGGATATTGGCTGGTAAAAAACTTTGATGCTGAAAATGATGAGATAAATACCGGAGATGAAAAGATTAAGATCACAGTTGATATTTATCCAAAAGGTACTTCAAATACCAAATGGAAAAACAGAGATTGAGGAAAAATTGAGACCAAAAGACATTGATCTTATAATTAAATTCTGGCGCGGTCAATTCAGCAAAGATATATTGAAGAGAATGTATGCGCACAATTTGATTGGTTATTTATAATCAAGAAATGAGCTTGGAAGATTGTTCAAACTAAATTTCTTGGTTATATTTTTTACGATCATGGCAGAGGCAATGCAAAGTAGTAATGTTAATCAAAGATTCTTGCCATCAATGAAAAGTGACAAAAAAAACCCAGGATTTTAATTGGTGTGAATATATTCTGTCGGTTTTAAGGCGTACAAGAAGACAATGGCCTGGAAATGAGAAGCTCTTCAATGGACCTATTGCATTGTTATCGGTATGAAATCTGATCTTTCACTATTGCTTCATATTTGCTTAATGCTTGTTTAGACTCCTTGTTTATATTCTTTGTTTGTTTAAAACTATACTTTATAAAAAGCAATGTATATTATAAAACGCAATGATCTTTCATTTTTGTTTCTTTATATTCTTTGTTTGTTAAAACTTCTTTGCTACTGTAAAACGCAATGTTTAATGTAAAACTCAATATATTTAAAGTTTTGTAAGTTGTTTACAATGATTTATATTTTAAAACACATCAAAAATTTGAATTGATTATATTTCTAAAACGCAATGTTTCATACAGATACTTTATGCCTACAAAAAACAAGGATTTGACAATGCTGAAAACACTGAAAAGTTCTCTCTTGATAAAATTGACTCTACAACATTACAAGAATTTGAAGATGAATTGAAAATTGCTGCACAAAATGAGGGGAGATGTCTTGTAATGGATAAAAAGAAAAAAGTCAGAAAGAATAAACAAAAAAAGAAAGATGAAAAGGATGAATTTTATGTTTATCCAACTGAATCCGAGAATGAAAACGAAGAAATTTTAGAAAATGAATTTGAAGAAAATGATGAAGACGATGCTGAAGAACAACCAATCACCTTACTTAAAGCTGCAACAGACTGGATTGATCAAGAAAATCAAGAAAATGTTCAAAACAGCCCAAATAAAACCAACGAAACTGAGAAAACACCAACAGAAAGTGGAGGTTCATGGGGGCAATTCTTCATTAAACCATCAATAGGAAATAAAGATAAAATGTGGGTAGACAGTCAAAGCCGACTGCGTAATTTCATGCCATCACAAAATCAAAGTGAAGGTCTTTCTGACATTCATTCAACAAAAACTGGCGATGAAATGTGAAGAACATTGAAGATAAAAAATCAAATGAAGAATAACTTGTGAATGTTTTGGATGATTATATAAAAGGATTTGAAGAAATTTTTGAAAAAATCCAATCACGTGTAGATGAGATTGTGGAAGAATATCCAAACAGTGAGGCTCTTCATAACAAAGTAAATGAATGGGTGTCATTGATTGAAAAATTAAACCATCAAGCAAAAAAGCACAAGAAAGTTGATATTGATTCAACTATGATGGAAACACCATCAAGATTCCTAAATTTGAGCCAAAATGAAGACACTGAAAATCAAATCATTTCAACTCCATTGATTATACAACGCAATGATGATGATGATGCAAAACGCAATGAGGATTACACAGCTGTAGTCCAGTCCTCCAATCCAGAAAAAATCAGTAACAATGACCCTGCATCTATTCTGCAAACACACATTGAAAAACCTTCAATTGAACAATCATCATTTAGCGAAGAAACTCCATCGTTAATGTTGGAGATGATCAAAAAGACAGATGAAGAAGAAAAAAAATCAAATCAAATGAAAATTCAAGATAATGAGGTACCATCCTTTGATTTGAAAATTTCTCAGTTGTCTTCAAATGTTGATGAAAATGAAGTTGAAGTTGATGCTACTCCTCACGCTGCACAAACCGAAATTCAAGCGGAGTCTGAAAATAGATCAATCGAAAAAGAAGTTCAAATTACTGGAATCCAAACAATGTTTGATAGAATTGAAGAACAGGATAATACTGAAAAGCAAATCAGTGATCTAATTCAAAACACATCATTCCTCAACCCACAAGAAGATCCGTATAAAACACCTGCAAAATCAGTTCATCAAGAACAACCAACAACAGATATAAGCAAAACAGAAGAAATAATCACAAGGATGGTACGACCTGATCGTGAGAAAAATTTACCAGAAGTATTTTGCTCACCGTATTATCTAAGACAAGTAGCAATGAAGGAAGCAAGAACGTCACATGAAAACAACATATCGGGATATGCTTTCCATGCAGAAGGAGAAATGATGTAAAAATTCATTTATATACACAGGGATACTCTCTTTGAAAAATATAATTTAATTATTAATTTTTTTTTGCAGGGATACTCTCTTTGAAATTAAAAATCATGTATTTCTATATAGATATGCTGCTGAAACAATGAGGCCATGATTGGAAATCACAGGAGAAGTAATCAATTGTTGGTCATATATTTTGAATGAAGAAGAAAAAAGAAGATTAAAAGACAACAAAACTCCAAGATTTTTCTATACTATTCGAATGCTGGTATGATATATAAAACTCAATTTTTCTGTTTTCATATAATCATGTATTTTGAAGTTTGATTGAATGAAGTTTTATAAAACGCAATTGTTGTTTTATTTCTATAATAAAAAGCATAAAAAGCAATCTTTACTTTGTTTGAATGAAGTTTTATAAAACGCAGCTGTATGTTTTATTACCTTCATAAAACGCAGCTTTATGTTTTATTAACTTCATAAAACGCAATAATATGTTAATTTGTTTAATTTTACGCAGGCTTTCCCAATGAATGATAAGGAAGAAACTGAAAATAAAGAAAAGATGATAGAAACATTCACAATGAACATAGAAAAAATTCTTCAAGGTGCAAAGCTAAAAGACATAAAGGATTTTAAAATTATCCTAGTCCCGATTCTCTATATACAGCATTTTTTTGTGATCTCCTTCAATCTTGAAGAGAAACAAATATTCATCATTGACAACAGCGCCAAAGAAGAAACAAATGAAGCTAAATATGGGAATGTGCCTGAAAATACAGTAAGTATTCTTACTTATGCTTTTATAACACAAATATAAACCACCTAATCTTTTTGTTTGATTTTTTTTTCCGTAGAGGGATGCTTTGGCAGCTTACCTTAAATCTGTTGGACATGAAAAAACAGATAATATAAGGGGAATAACCCCTGTTAGAATGCAGATGAAATGGAGGACACAATATAACGGCATTGACTGTGGTATATTCACTATGCGTCATATGGAATGTTATCATGGAGAACCGGTCGAAAAATGGGATTGTGGGTTTAACATGGAGTATGAAGAACCTGCAAGGGGTAAAAACAAAAAACCAGTCAACAAACAGACCACACAACTTGAAGATTTAAGAAGAAAGTTCATTGCGAAGATATTATTGCACGAAATAAACGAACAAAGAGATTATGTTATTCAGGACTCAAAGAAGTTTCGAGACCTCAGTGCGAAACTTAAAAAACAATCCTATGACACTAGTTTAGATAGGATTAAAGACAGGCTTTCACTTGCTGGTTTACTTTGATTTTGAAATGCTACTTATTATAAAACGCAATGTTTTTTGATTTAGCATGTTTTTAGTATAACTCATAATTTTCTTGAACTTGCTAGTTACTTTGATATAGAAATGCTACTTATTATAAAACGTAATATTTTTTCATATAACGCAATATTTTGATGATATTTTAAAATGCACTTTTTGTTTGTTATTTTAAAACCCAATATGTATCCTTTAAAATTATTTAAACATTATTTTGAAAAAAATTTATAAAATATATATACAATTTATAAAACGCATCATTTTAATAGTATGATATAACTCAACATTATCAATTTTAAGTATTAATATGTTTGGAATATAAAACACAATGTTTTTTTAATTATTTATTTCCAAACATATAACGCAATATAATTTATAACGCATTGATTTTTTTTTACAATTTTTATAAAACAAAAAACAAATTTAAAACATAATTACAACAAAGGACAATAATAAAAAAAATATATTATAATCTTCTAAAACGAAATGTTATAAAAAATAAAATAATATACAATATATGAATACTGTATGTGTGATTGAAATTTATACAGTTGATTAGACCAAAAGACTTAAAAAGCCTTTTGGATTCCTGATACCAAATACTGTATGATTGAACAATCAATTCAAAGAAAAAAATAAAAAATAATCATTTTTAAGTTGATTCAAATTCCTCTACCAATATATAAGAACATAAACCCTAAACTATTTTCACATTGCTCTCATCATACTCCAAAAAATACACCAAAATACCCAACACAAACAAACCCTAAAATGGCTAATCAACAACTCTCAGTTTGGTGGCTTAAAAGAGGCAATTTCGTTCTTCAATTCCTTGATGGAAAAAAAATAAAATACCATTCCGTTGCTTCTGTTCTTCAAAACTGCAATGAAAATGTTTTGAAAAGGATGAACGAAATAGGTATACCACCTTCTTATTACACAAGTCAAACAGCCGCACTGTTCAGAATTCTGAACAAGAGATATGGTAATCCGAATCAAACTGAAACTGAAGATACCCAGGTTACATCTTGGGAGTTCATTAAGGAAACATTCAAAGTTTCAGTCACTTGGGACGATGGTGAAGTGGAGATGTATGACCCAAAGGACATATCTAACAGTGAGGATCTAAACTTTTTGAAGCAGTTATCTGAAATACCAATCATCAACAACTCTGGTAGCAAATTTGCAGAGAAGCTCCAAAACGCAGTGGTCTCTCAGGTTGAACTTTGGGTTGAATCTGAAAGTGATGAGGAAATCCCTGATGGAAGCTTAGGGTTCTCATCAGAAGAAGAAACAAACTTTGATCCATGAAGCTGATTATGCTTGTAATTTTTCTTTAATTTTGTAGGTTGAAAACATCATGTTTGTTTAAAAACTATCATCATCTATATATCGCAATGTTTATTATATCCAATTGCATTTCTTGTTTAATTTTATGTATGATCTGTGTGATAATTATAAAACGGAATAACCAAAAAAAGCTGATATGTGATTTGGATATCCTTGATAGAAGATTAATGTTCTCATCATTTCTTGTTTAATTTGATATATGATCTGTGTTACAATAAAAAGCAATAATCAAAATATATTGTTCTATGTATAAAACGCAATCTTTATGATATCCACTTGCATTTCTTGTTTAAAATATATTAATGTTCCCTCCAAGAAGATAGTGTTTAAAATATATTGTTCTATGTATAAAACGCAATCTTTATGATATCCACTTGCATTTCTTGTTTAATTTGATCTGTGTTACAATAAAACCCAATAATAAAAAAAATCCAGTTAAATTAATTGTTCTATGTATAAAACGCAATAAAAATATATTGTTATCATAAAACTTAATTAACCATAACAATCTGATATTTATGAAGGATATGTCAAAACGTAGTAACAAAAAGAGATGAAATCCATATATCATAAAACGCAATGAATTTTTTTTTTTTTACTTATTGATATCTAATATTGACAGAATTTGTATACATAATTACATTCCATTGCTAGAACCTATAGCATTAGCAGAAACCTTATCTTTACATGTGCGACTGTTATGTCCTTTTCCACCACATACACGGCACGATTTCTAGATCTTTGATGATTTCTGAATTGCAATCTCACGATTAGACTTGATCCTTTTTTGAACACCGCATCCTTTGGTCCTTATTTTTATCGGGACACGAATCATAGAATCCGATTTTTCTAAGTTCCTTCCAATATCAGCAAATCTTTCTTTGCAACTAGGAGGCGGCGCAACAACCATAACCTCATCTGCTTTATCAATATAACTTTTAATATGATCCCTGTAACGACACAATTCATCTAAATCGCCAACCAGCCTATTAACCACATACTCATTTGCAACAACAATTTCTCTATAAACTTTATCAATTGCACTATTCCTACCAATTTCATCAAACCGAATATTGGAATGATTTGATCCAACTGAAACAACATCTCTCATCCATCTTCTATGAACATATCTTCTAGGAAACTCACTTATATCTTCATACCGTAATACGTAAAATATATGGCGGCACAATATACCAAATTGTTCAAACCGTTTGCAAGAACAACTTATACTTAAACCATCTTCTTGTTTGCTGTATTCCACCTGTAAAAAAGATTAAAAAGTTATATAAAATTAGTGAAATGTAATATAAAACGCAATGAATAGTAAATATAATACAGATAGAACCATATGATAATATAATGATAAAACGCAATAAAAGATGAAAAATAAAACGCAATAGATATTTAAACAAATATAAATTTAAAAAATACCTTGAAAAAAGATGTGCATGGCTGTCTGAAATCCTTTATTTCAAAATACTGAACATCACCCACAGTATCAACAGACTTTGACATACACTTTGTAATGGCAGCATCAATTTCAATCTGAATATCCTTAAAAATTGTTTGGGTATATATTTCTGATGCTTGTTTCTCCAATACAAAGTCACTCCAGGGTTTACACTGAATATACCTTGTATCATGATCATTCCTCCTATGCTCATGCCTTTGAATATCCATTGCAGTCTCAAAATGAGTAAAAAATTCAACAAGTGTGCATCTTGGATTGCAAATCTGACCAAAGAAGTAATTCTCGCTTTCACATCTTGACGTAGTACGCATAAGTCCAGCCAAATCCTCTCCTTGGTAATAAGCAGGAATCCAATCAAATCGAAGATCGTACATATCTTTTAACCACTCATGATTTTCCAATCCAAAAGTAGACATTATTGAATGCCACTCAGTTTCAAAATCTTCTGGAATAATAGTATCATTCCAAACAACATGAGTCATTCTTGTATTAAAATCAGTGTTTGCTGACAAAACAGGACCAACCTGAATAAAAAATTATAAAATTATTAAACATAAAACGCAATAATTTAAAAACCAATATATTGAAAATGATAAACAGAATGCATTAATGGTAAAAGGCAATTGTTTTGTAATTCTATTGATAAAAATGTTAGGGGATCTTATTGTATAATACATAAAATGCAATAATAAAAACAATATATAATTCAAGTTTGTTATATCATAAAACGCAGTAAATACCTTTGTCTTCAATTTCTCCCATATATGCCACATACATAACCTATGCCTACTTCTTGAAAGTACATCCTTAATAGCTCTCTTCATTGCAGCATCTTGATCAGTAACAACAACTTTAGGCTCACTTCCAAAAGCATTAAGAAAGCACCTTAAAAGCCATCTATAAGAATCTGCAGTCTCCGAACCAAGTAATGCACCACCAAATGTGACATTCCTAAAATGATTATCAATACCAGTAAATGGTACAAAAACCAAATCATACCTGAATAAAAACAAATTAAAAAGGCATTAAAAAATTAGAACAGCATATATAACGCAATAGAATATATAACGCAATAAATCAAAAAAACTTACTTGTTTGATTTATAAGTAGCATCAAAACCAAATATGTCACCAAACACTGTATAATTTTTTTTTGATTGCTCATCAGCCCAGAAAAGCCCTTTCAATCTTCTATCTTCACCAATAACATAATCACATGTGAAACCAGGACAACATTCTTTCTTCCTAATAAGACGCCTAACTACCATTTCAGCATCATACTCTCCGATGTAAAGATTCAAATCCCTTCTATAATTCTTACAATCAACTTTACTAGCACCAACTTCACCAAAACCACCATACATTGTTTTCATAATATTGAATGCTTTAACAGGTCCAATATTGATTGCAGACAATCCAGATATAAAACTTTCTTTCACATAATCGATACTTCTGGCAGCCGGCAAGAAATGAATATCTTCATCTTCAACAAAGATATGATTATGTTCTTCTTCAAAGTAGTAGATTTTAAACATATTGTTCTCTAATATTAGTTTCACATGAGCATTGCATCCAACTCTTTTTGAACCTCTATTACGTCTAACAATCTTTTTACTATTCTCAACTGAACCAGAATCTATTTCTTTGCTAACATGAAATCCTTCTCTTGAACAGACAATATACCTTATTGTCACCAAACCACCAACATTTTTCCAAGAAGTATTTTTTCTTGCAGAAAAACCTGCAGCAAGTGCATATCTCTGATAAAATGCAAAAGCCTCATCAAATGACTTAAAAAACATTCCAACAACAGGTGTAATAGATCCACTGACTTTAGGTTTGAAAAACTTTCTTCCACTCTTTGTGCATAGACGTTCCTCCCACTTAGAAATAATATCTGAAACAATTAAAAAACTATAAAACACAATATCTCTTAGAGAATAATGTTTCTAGAAATAAAACTAAAAATATATTAATAAAAATTTAAAAAAAATACAAACCTTTAAAGTTTATAAAAGCATAAAAAGCATAAAAAGCAATACGTTCAGTAAAACGCATCATGTGATCTGAAACACTTAACAAAAAATCATAAAAAGCAATACAACATATATAGTAATGTGTTTACTGTTAAATCTCAAAAATATGTTAATAATAATTTAGAAATACAGACATTTAAGGTTTGTATATCAACTATTATGGATAAAAGCATAAAACGCAATACATTCAGTAAAACGCATCTAATGATGAACAAACAAGAATTGTACAACAATAACAGTTATAGCTTCATTATTACATAAATCTTAAACTAAAAGTTTGTATGAATATAATTTAAGTAATAACATAAAACGCAACTATTCACTAAAACGCAATAAATGATGAAGAAGCAAAACAAACAAATTATGTTAAATTATACAACAATAACAATTAAACTTATGAAAAATCAAATATTAATTACAGAAAAACGAATTATAAAACGTAAAACAATGAAATTTGGACAAAATAACAAAAAATTACTCAAATTGAAGCTAAACATACCAGCAGAGTCTGACGAAGACATTGAAGTTATCGAATTGACAAACGAAAGAAGATTAATGTTTGAAAAGAGATGAATTTGCGATCGATGGCGATTTAGGGTTATTGAATCTTCAATTCTGTTATGAGAGTGATGAACTAAGAAAAGAAGTAACAGAATCTATAAATTAGAACGAAGATATGATGATGTAAAAAGACGAAAAAGCCCACGCGTGCAAAAATTTAAAAAAAGATGATGAACGACTGAGATTGCTTCCTATCCTTCCTAGCGAAAATTAACTTCCTATTTGATCTTTTCCCTATTTTCAAAAGGCATCACAACAAACAACATAAACCACAACATTATCCAAAACAAGACAAGTCATTATTCAAAACAAGACAAGTCAAACTTCCTCCATAAATCCCAGATGATTGAAACAGCCCTCTGTTCCAAAAAAAAAAAACATAGGATCTCTATCTCTTCTATAGGGCATGTTTGACTAACCTTTTTGAAACAACTTATTGACTTATTAGGTTTTTGAAAAGTCATAAACTCTAAAATGATGTTTGACAATATGAGGGTGTATGTGAGGGGAAAAGTGATTTTTTTTCAAAAAGTCACTCCATACTGACTTTATCAAAATGTCAATAAGGAGTTTTATAAGCACTCTCAAACACCCCCATAATCTTGGACAAGTTGAGGGAACCTTGGTTATACCACGAGTTAGCGCGACCAATATTTATTTCACAATAATAGTTCATGATAATAGTTCGAGCAATAATGTTTACGAAAGGCCAACTACGAAGTATTGGGTTCTCCAGATAATTGTCTTCTCGATAATTGAGTTTTCTATAAGTTACGAGTTCTCTAGAAATTATGAGTTCTCTAGTTTTTGAGTTCTCTGGGTTTTCCGAGTACTTTAGGTTTTCGAGTTCTCTAGAGAAAATGATCTCACGAAAACCTTGAGTTCTCGAGTTTTTATGGGTTCTCTACAGAATGAGTTTTCTAGAGAAAAATGATCTTGTGTCGAGTTTTTATGAGTTCTCTAGTTATGTTGAGTTTTCTATAAAAAGCGAGTTAATTTTCGAAAATTACCAAGTTATCTCTTATTTGAGCTATGACAATTATGGATTATTTCAAAAAATTAAGAGATAATAATGTTTCATAACATTATACTTTAATAATAATTATCCTAGATTTCGAAATATTTTTATTGATAGACCATATCACAAAGTTGAAAATATTACGGGTAAAATTTAATCAAAACTAGGAAAAAACACAATCTTATTGATCGATTCATCCATAATATTAATAAGTTTTCGAATTCTATGATGAATACGAAGAACACCTTCAAATAATTTTATACAATTTTCATCTAGAATCAGAACCTTAACAGGAGTTCGGATTTTTTATAATGTTGAAAACGTGAACATCATGTGTTAAAACATTTTTCATCAAACCTTTTGTTTTCCAGTTTTAATTCCATATTTGGGGAAAACAAACATAACTGATTTTTAGTAACATATGCTCCAATACCACATGTTGATCAGTTCTGTAAGTACATAATGGAAAACATGTAAATATTATACCTTTTACAGCATTCAGGTCAGCAAATAATCCAGAGAAACTGATGCAACCATCGAGGTAGACCGTAGATATGATAATCAGCTTGATCCGGTTCCCGTTTAGAGTGTATATGAGTGATGAGATTTAGGAGTTCAAAAGAAGAACTTGAGATTGTGGGAGAGAGAGGAGGTCGAAATTTGTGATGTTATGATAAGAGTCTTACCTTTAACCCTCTCTAATCTTCACTTTGAATACACACAAGGAGAAATCTTTAGTAGTTACTAAGGTTAATATTGTCCATCAACAATTACCAACTACTATTAATAAGGTATAATTATTATTTTGATACATTATAATATAAATGATTACAATGACTATGTGATTAACTACACATATATATATTCGCATGCAATTCAAATTCATATTATTCAAGTCCAATCGAAAAAAGAAATACGTGAATTTTTTATTCTATGATGAAAACTTTTTTAACTTTTGTGTATATTTTCAAAAGGTCGGTCCAGCTGCTTTTTACTGGATAAAGCACAAAACAAGAAATTTAAAATGCTGACACCAAAGATAAGTTAAATGTTTCATGCTACCTATTTATGAGTGCGCGTGCTTCCTTAGTTCATTGCCTCTTCTAACTTAGCTGGATATTCTTCACCAACGAATTTATGAAGTGGGTGCATCTTTGTATACAAAAGCCCTTTTTTTAACGGTAAACGAAAGAATATCATTTCCACCAAAAGCCTAGCAAGTTGATAGACTAAAAACACCATATAAACCAAAATCCACCAGCAATCATCACAACAAACAACAATAGACAACACAAATCACAACATTATCCAAAACAAGACAAGTCAAACTTCCTCCATAAATCCCAGGTGACTGAAACAGCCCCCGATCGACTTCTGATCCACAAAAAACTTAGGATCTTTATCTCTTTTATAATCTTGGACAAGTTGAGTGAACCTTGGTTATACAACCTATCATTCCGCATCATCCACATACGATATACAAAAGCTTATTACAACATCAGTTTAATGAAAAGTGGAACCATCATTGTATTAGTTAGACGTATCACTAAATACCTTTTATCTAAACTTATTATAGCAGCAAATCAAACAAACTGGATGTATTGTTGTAATTGGTTCAACACACATTTACATCAAAACCCATTATGGTAGTGAATCAAAATTGGAGTTGGACACATTGTTGTGAAATGTAAAACACATTGTTGAATAAATGTGTATTGAAACTTGTTTCAGTTAGAATTGTTGTAGTTAACAATTTATTAAACCGTTTCAAAAAATTCATTTTATAATTTAACTTATAGATTCGAAAACCTAAATCATATTAAAAATATTTAAGATTAAAAATTAATGAAACATGGGTATTTCTTTAATTCAAATAAATCGAACGTGTAAACACTAGTACAGAAGTGAGCATTAGACGCGGTTAAAATAGTTTTTAGTCGCGGTTTCTAACCCTGACTTAAAATGCCGTGGCTAAAAATGTATTGTTTATAAGACGCGGTTTGCTGAACCCCGTCTTAAAATAAACCACCGCGACTAAAAAGATGTTCATACTTTCACAGATATATTTTTAGTCAGCATTATGAACCGCGACTTAAAATCGTTTTACAATTTTAGGAAAAGTTTTTAGTCAGTGTTAGATGAACCGCGACTTAAAGTCGTTTTACAATTTTAGGAAAAGTTTTTAGTCAGTGTTAGATGAACCGCGACTTAAAGTCGTTTTACAATTTTAAGAAAGGTTTTAGTCGGTGTTGGACGAACCGCGACTTATAACCAATGTTGTAAGTGCTGTCAAATTTCAAAACAAAAATTTGTAGTAAAAAAGAGAGGTAAAAATGACATAATATGCAGTAAAAAAAAATAATCTCCACTCCAACATAGACGTCAAATCCAATCAATCCTTTTATATATTCAACGTAGTCAAATCTGGACAAGTAAAAAGTGACCCAATACACATTCAACCCGAACAAACTATATTTAAACTAAGGAATGCTCAACCCGTCAAATAAAATTGGCATCAATTCCTTCAACGTCTTTTCTATATCTTCATCTGTAGCCACTTTAGTGTCGTTCCACATCTAAAAAATAGAAAATATTATAATTATTAGAAATTAGTTAACATCAACGAACAAATTGTTACCAACACATAACTACACGTATGTGTGTGTGAGCATTTTTGCGCATGTTATCTTGTATATACTTATGCACATCTAAAAAATAATTAAGAAATAGACTTACTCTGGGAAATTGCTTTTGATACACATTGACAAAGTCGAACATAGATTGAAGAAGTATATAGCCGCATTCCCATGTCTCAGCTTGTTGATTGCACTACAATAAATTAACAATCATTATTTATTCAAATTTTTGAAAATCAAACTAGAAATAGAAAACAAACTTACATTAACCATATCAAATGTGGGCTTTATTGGCAGCAAGGCGCTTTCAATCACACTTGTAAGAAGATAGCGGCTAGGATTCTTGTTGCCCTTTTTGAATAGTGAATCTAAAATATATACCTGTCGTACTTTTACGACAATAATGAACAAAGTCCAATGTCCACTACAAAAAGTAAAGTTAAAGCGTAGTTAACGAATTGTACTAATAAAACAAAGAAAGTTAATTAGATTAGACTTACTCGGCCAAATAAGGTGCAAGGATGAATTCTTTATCGTCATGATAACGCACCATAGTCCTAATGTGTTCTTCAACTTCTGCTCTCATTTCTCTACACATTTGACCACTGATTGTGTTCACGTTTAAAAAGGCACATTGGTTGTCTTTTTCAGCCTTTAGCACTCTATGCAGGTAGCTTAAACAAAAAAAAAAACTATGAAAAACTTAATGAATTCAGTTATATTTAAAAAAGATTATAGTGTTAAAGAACTTACGATGTAAACCAAAATATAGTAGTGATATCAACCCAGCCGTTGATATTCAGTGCTAACAATGATTCAGGTTCGACATGTATTGGACCCAACTCCATAGGAAACATAGTTTCATCTACATTGAAGGTCAGCTGAGTCTTCCAATCGTCCTTGATATGTTCTTTTAGTCGACGAACCATATCCTTGAACCATTTGGGTCTTAGTTGGATTAATTTCAAGCCTAGCTCAACTTTTTCGGCTTGCTTGTCCTGATCTGTCACTTTAGGTTGGGCCTGTTTTTCATTGCCTTTGGCCTTCTTTTGTTTTCCTTTAGGTTGCTTCGGGTTAGATTGTTTCCTTTTAGGCTTTTGAACTACAGCCTTTGTAGCCTAAAATATCAAACAATTTAATGTATATATGTATACAAACTCACACACACACATTTATCTATAATGGACTGATTTAATTACCCGTTGTGGTTCAACATGATGAGTTTGGTCCTCTTCAAACGCACTCATTCTTGTGTTGACAAGTGCATCACTATTGGCTAAAAAAACATTATCGTCATATAGTTCATTACTTCCAAAATAAACATCATTACTTCCAAACTGAACATTGACTTCAGGCGAAGGCTGCATCTAAAATAATAAACAATTTTTTATAATATAAAAACAATAAGCTAATAATAATAAACAATTTGTTTTAATATAAAACAAATACACTAATACTACCTCCGGTATATAAGCTTCAACACTTGGGTTGAAATCACACCGGGCGTCCAAAATCTACACTTAAAAAAAATATTATAGTAAAGTTTATTATAATAAAAGATAGACAAATAGATTAATCAATTAACCAAGCAAATACACCTTTATTAACTTCCTTGGCCATTGAATCAAGTGTAAAACTGTATCCTCCATCCGTGTTATTTTATCTTCTACAAAAGCCTCATCAAGGACCGGAATTCCCAAATATAGTGAATAGACTTCATCGACAAGTACTTTCACACAATGTTCGTGCATGGGAATGTCATTTCCTAAGTCTCTATCAGAACTAGGATATGCTTGACCAATGGCTATAGGTGTATCACCACTCCTCTTACTGAATGTATATAACAATTCACATTGGCATACCGTCTACAAAACCATATAAGGTTTAAATAAACTAGTAATCCATATAATGTTTTAATAAACTAGCATCCATATAACGTTTTAATAAACTAGTATATGTACCTGAATATCCGGATATATAACATGTGATGTACCCGAACCGCAAGTAGGTCCACGCAAACCCGGGCTCGCATCAATAGGTTGTCTCGGTTGGCTCATGTTCACCGTCGTGCTCACTTCCACCCTTTGTGTAGCACCTTTGAAATATGGACCCTTAACTTTTGTATGCCCTACAAACTCAACATCAAATATTACATCATTATATATTACATCATATATATATATATATATATATATATATATATATATATATGTGTGTGTGTGTGTGTATGTATTACCAATAGCACTTGAGACACCTCGTGTTCGACCGCCATGCTCACGTCCAAAAACTTTTGTTATTGGATCTTCCGACCCTTTTCCATAAGTTCCATCAACTATCATTTTTTTCTCAGTATCGATCTATATATCAAAAAGTAAGTATATAACCAAATTATAAATAATAAAGCATTCGACAAATATATATATATATATATAACTTACCAATTCATCAATTTTTAGATCACTGATATTTTTATATTTTTCGGGATCATAAGTTCCCGTTTGAGGGTCTTTTTTTATTCTAGCCGCAACTATAAGTTGAGAGCGTTCATCGTTTATCTCTTTAAGATAGTCATTATCTTTCAGCATCTCGGGCCATATCTCGGGCATATTTTCTTCCAAACCCCTATATCCCGAGCGTCCGGTCCTATGTGGGATTTTGTTATTTTGTGCACTTTTTCTTGCCTTATCACTTTTATCCTACAAATAAATCAACAAGCTACATTATCAATATTTAAAACTATATTAGAATAATAAGAATAGTCATAGTCACTTGGTTCGCAATATGCTCCAGATCAACGGATTGCAATAGGAATCATATGTGTCATCAAAACATGACAATCATGAGACTTCATACCAAGCAATTTATAGTCTTTCAATGACACCAACCTTTTTATGTTTGCAGAATAGTTGGATGGAACTTTAATACCGTGTAAACATTCACAAAACATTTTTTTTTCCTTTGTTGACATTGTATAGCACGCCGGTGGCAGAAAAAAACCCTTAGGTTGCGCAACAGGATGGAGCCCTTCACGTATTCCCATTTCTTGCATATCTTTACGGATATTGATCCCATCTTTAGTTTTCCCGGGAATGTTTAACAACAAGCCAAGCAAACTCTCACATACATTTTTCTCGATATGCATAACATCTAAGCAATGTCTAACTTGTAAATGCTTCCAGTAAGGCAAATCCCAAAAGATAGACTTTTTTTTCCAAATGCCTGGCTCCAAACGAGATTTTTTCCCCAACTCGACGTTTAAATTTCTGACTTTTGAGAACGCATCAAATTGTTTCTTTACTTTTCCGTGCTCTGGTTTTCCATCAAACTCTAGAGCTTTGTTCCGGTAAAGGTGATTGATTGGAAGGAATCTTCGATGGCCCATGTATACGGTTTTTTTGCAGTTATTTAACCACATTGAACTCGTGTCATCTTCACAAACAGGACAAGCAAGTTTACCTTTGGTACTATATCCTGACAAATTACCGTATGCTGGAAAATCACTTATGGTGCAAAAAATCATGGCATGCAAATCAAAATATTCTTTCTTATAAGAATCATACACGTTGACACCTGGACTCCATAGGGTTTTAAGGTCATCTATCAATGGAGCCAAATAAACATCAATGTCATTACCAGGTTGTTTCGGACCCTGAATCAACAACGACATCATTATGTATTTTTTTTTCATGCATAACCACGGTGGAAGGTTGTAGATGCAAAGAAGAACCGGCCATGTACTGTGGCGACTGCTCATGTTTCCGAAAGGGTTGATCCCGTCTGAGCTAAGTCCAAATCGTATGTTTCTAATCTCTTTGCCAAATTCTGGATACCTATTATTAATAGTTCTCCATTGGGGTGAATCTGCCACATGTCTTAATTTTCCATCATTTATACGGTCATCTGAATGCCAACGTAACAATTTTGCTTCTTTTTCGTTTGCAAATAACCGTTTCAGTCTCGGTATAATCGGGAGATACCACAACATTTTAGCCGGTGGTCCATTTTTCGTCACATCATCGTCAACTTCATCTGTTTCACTTTTACGCTTATACCTAGATGCATTACACTTAAGACATTTATGATGATTTTTGAACTCATTTCTATATAACATACAGTCATTTGGACATGCATGTATTCTTTCAACTTCCAATCCCATTGGGCACATCATTTTTTTTGCTTGGTATGACGAAAGTGGTAACTCGTTACCTTCCGGAAGCATGTCATTTAATAGCACTAATAGATCTGTGAAACTCTTATCGCTCCACCCATGTGTTGACTTCAAGATAGACAACCTTAAAACCGCACGAAGTTTGGAATATTTATTACAACCCACATATAATGGTTTTAACTCATCTTCAAGTAATTTCCTTAATTTTTCTTGCCCATTATCACCAACATTAGTCTCTAAATCATCATACATTTCATTGAAGTTGTCATTGTCTTCATTTAAAGTGTCATTTTCTTGATCAGTATCTTGTTCGTTGTTATATGTTTGATCGTTGTCTTCATTGAACGACGACGTGCCACGATTTGAAAGCGATTCCCCATGCTTTGACCAACAAGTATATCCAGGCACAAAACCATCTCTCAACAAATGAAACTTTATTTCTTTAATATCATGTTTCTGAAAATTTTTACACGATGCACAAGGACAAAAAATGAGCTGATCTTCGGCATTCACCCGAACCCGATGAGCTTCGGCGGCCTTAAGAAAACTTTGAACACCCATTATATATTTTGCACTAACAGGACTTTGTTTGTACATCCAATCGTCACGATCCATCTGAAATTAAAATTTACAAATAAATCGAGTGGCCAATTTTTGTTTCAACCACTTTTAGTTTTAAATTTTTATTAAATTAGCAGTGACTAAGTGATTTTAGTTCGGAAATTAAAATTTCAGTTGTTGCTACTTTTTAAAACATGTGTCCATCCAAAATATAAAAACAAACACATACATACATACAAATAAACAACTAGTAGAAACAAAAGTTTATATATGTTTCGACCAAAAACTAATAAATAACTTGCATATTTTTTGATTTTATGAATTGTCTATGAAATTTGATCGAATCCAAGACCTAATGGTCTCTAAGTCTTATCCTACCACTAAGAGATAATGTCGTTTTTAGATAAAATAAATAAAAGTTTGGGCTTATCTACATTGATGATAATAATAATAATAATAATAATAATAATAATAATAATAATAATAATAATAATAATAATAATAAATAAATAAATAAATATAGATTAACATTGACACCGACATCTGATGTTGGTAGATAACAAAATGATAGTTGGATCACGAAAACCCAGGAGGGTACCCAATTCATATATGGTAGCAAAGTCAAATTGGTTACAAACTGTGTGAACAAAAGATTATTTATAATTTATAATATTCTTTTGAGGTTGTATTTTTTTTTATCCTCTAGCATATAAGGGTCTACAGTTAAATACAAAGATGAGGTTGTATTTTTAATGGGAAAATGTCGGCTGTGACAAATAGAAATTTTATCACGTGTTATAGTTATTTATTATCAGGCCTTTCTGTAAAAATAATAATAATAAGTATTATTGTTATCAATATTATTGATATTTTGTTACGTATGGCTATTGTGCATTTGACAATAGGAATTGAAGTAAAATCATAACAGATGTCAATAAAACAGTTATATCACATCAATGTAGATCCATCATCCACCACATAAAACACATGTATAATAATTTTGTAAAAGCAAGAAAAAATATATTACTATGATTCTACAATTAAACAGGACATTAATATCATTATAAAATTACTAACCTTTTAACTCTTGATGGTTATCAATGATGGGTTGAAGAATGTAGAATTTTGATGGAGATGATTGTTAAACCTGAGGTCGTTTACACAAGTGACGCACAACTCCAATTATACTCTTGCTTACAGCCTTTGATCAAAGAGAATAAACGTTATAGCACCAAAAGGAAACAAACTTTTTTTCTTATTCAAAACTCAACCTTGCATATTTATAAACCTAAGCTACTATCTTAATTAATTACAAACTTACTACAACTAGGAAACATGGTCTTTTATCTCTATCCATATACTTAAAAAATCAAATAATATATATCTCTAATGGGTTTTTTAATTATATTTTAAGTCAGGGGTTTGTAAACACCGTCTAAAGCTATGTAAGCATATTTTAAGTCGGGGTTCGTGTCAAAAGACGTGATTTTTATTAGTGTTAAATTATATTTTAAGTCAGGGTTTGTAAAACACCGTCTAAAGCTATGTAAGCATATTTTAAGTCGGGGTTCGTATCAAAAGACTCAATTTTATTAGTGTTTAAAGGATATTTTGTTAGGATCCTGATTGTGTGTGTATATTTAGACGGGGTTATGTGCATTACCGCGTCTAAAAACAAAATTGAACCCCGTCTAATGGTTACTTGTGTACTAGTGAAATGTATCTTATTATTTTTTGATACACTTAAAAACCATTGATATTACCTATATTTAATGTAAGAATTGATAACATGAGTTATACATATAAATTAAAAGGGCACATTGCATGATTTGCATCGTTGGTAAGTCAAGACAAAGCTAGATGGTTCTAAAAGCTTAACATTTTGCCATTTTAGTCTAATTGTCTTTGTCAACGGAAGTTATATGTTGTTATATCAACTTAAAAAAAGATTCATCCCAGTCATAGTTTGATTAAAACAACCTTCTATAAACTTCAAAATGTTTTATAAAAGTTAAATTTTGCTATTAAAATATGTGTTTGTAAAGTTAATAATATTGTTCAAGAGTCTTAACACAGTTGACGTAATCGAGGCTGTTTGTTTAGCTTTTAATGATTCAGGCATCTTACTAGTTTAACACTTAATGATTCAGACTGTTTGTTTAGCGAGCAGATGTCTGAATGATTCAGACATTTGTCTTTGAATGGTTAAGCAATATACTAAGTCTTAAGGGTTAAGACATCTTATCTGAATTGGTCAGACATTTGCATCTGAATAGTTAAGCATTATACTGACTCTTAATAGTTCAGCCTCTTCCTGGTTCAGTACTTACATATTCAAAAGTTGTCAAAAAACCCCAATGTTAATGTATCTTGATGCTTAAAGACATCAATGCTCACCTACCATGATGTCAACGTATCTTAAAGCTTAAAGACATCAATTGATATTTTGGTGTTGGTATTGTCCTGTGTCTTTGACTTATTTAATAAGTTACTTTTTAACATAAGATAATTTATGATTTACCGTCTATCATATGCTCTTTCTTTTTTATTAATATTATTATTAAAAAGGCATATTTTAACTATACACTAACAAATTACACGAAAGAAAATAAATTATACAGGAGAAAATCATCAAAATAGACATGTATCCGTATATTATATCACCATAACATTGTCAGAAAATATTTACGTCTATAGTCCCAGATAGATAATTACATACTCTAGTAAATACTTTTCCTCACATGACATATAAGTTTTTTTTTAACGGCAAACCACTTTATAACTATATATAAAGAGCCAGCAAGCCACTAGAAAACATTAACACCCGGGGAAAAACATAACAACTTACAAAAGACTCGAAACATCAAAATCACGCCAACTATCCCACCCTAAGCTAGTGAGTTTGGCCTGATGTTTAATCCACAAATAGAAGTCTTCCTTGATTTGAGCCACCATATCTAGGATTCAGATGAAGTTACCCTCAAAAACATTTTGGTTCCTCGCATACCAAATCTTCCAAAAAGCCGCCTTCATAATAGTGTTAACCAATTTTTTCAACTTTTTCGAACCTGGAGTATGCTCCAAAACATCCAAGAGGGCCTAAACCGAGTTAACATTATTCGGCATTGGGACTCTAACCCGACATACTTTAAGTTAACTAGTAGTAATGTTAAACATAATTTTACCAAAGATTCATGTGGATGAGGGACAAAAGCGTGGTTCAACATATCAAAAGCCGCCTTCACCCCACCCAAACCCAATTTCTCTTAGCATATACCTCTCAAATTTCTAGCCGACTTGATTAAAAGTCAAAATATCACTATCACGTCACCCTTCAATTGAATTTAGAGGAAAGAACAAAAACATGTGTTGGATGAAGGCCCACTTATTATTTTTATATTTGTATCGTGTGTGTTGAATAATATAATTTATTTGTAGGGAAAAATATAGAGATTTAACATTTCATTTTTAATAGTCAAAGGCATTGAGTTGAAATGAATTTTAAGCTTTTTGGATTAAATAGAACCGGTATATTCGAAGCATATGAAAATTTGAAGCTAGATTCCATTTCATTTTTTAACATTACAAACTGTAATTATATTTACAAAATGCCAAAACAATAAATTACAAACAAACGGCAGGTAAACGAGCAAAAAGCTGCGCCGCAACCCTTTTTTGAATTGCAATCATATTTGAAAAAACAATTCGAATCCTTGTTAACTTGATTCGAACTAATAACAAAAATAAATTGAACTTTAAATATTATACTGACTTTCCATCATCATAATTATTTGGCATATAAAGCAAATCCATGAAACTAATAATATATCAAGTGACAAAAACTTGAAAATGTAATCCCAAAATATAAATAATCAAATGATCAAAGTCATTGAGGGCCATAACTTGGTGTGTATAAAGAAGAGACAACACACTTATTAAATTTAGGAGCGCATGATTTTAAAATTATATATACGTACGATAAATCTAAATAATATACATAATTCAATTCAAATATTTGAATCGAGTGGAAATTCATATATTTATTATTATATTTGATTCAAATTTTGAATTCCAAATTGTTGCTATTTTGATTCAAAACTAAACTCCAAAGAAAGCTGATTCGAAATTGGAACTCCAATTTGAATTTAAACATTTATTTATATGAAATAGCTCCCACTTCACGTGAAAATAGCGTAATCTCTCAGTTGACATGTTATAAAAAATATTCACTCGATTTGTCTATCAGTTTGCATGCCTCATATGCACGAGTAGCGATTGCGCACTCATGCTTGACATCTCATTACAAATAATAAACACAGAAGGCGACTTTACTATATATATTCGAAATCAATAACAGGAAGTAAAAATGCTATTTGTTTCATCATTTCATTGCTTAGTTATTTTGCTGGTATTTAAAAATATCTATTTTGGCGTTGCTTCAACCTCACAATAGAAAAAACAAATCTCACATAGGGCTGGCAATATCGGACACAGACACGAAAACACGACACGATCTTAACAGATTTGTGTTTGACCCTTAACAGGTTTCGTGTCTTAAATAGATCGACATGATAAGACCTGTTAATTTTCGTATCGTGTTCATGTTCGTGTCCACCTCTCCTTGGTGAGTTGTCGTGTTTATGTATTAACAGGCTGTGTTCGTGTCTTAACAAGTCATGTTCGTGTCTTAACAGGTCGTATGATACGCTTTTAAGTTTTTTTGTGTCTTAACAGGTTGTGTTCGTGTTACATGTTTATTACAAGATTCGTGTTTGGAAAAACTGACACAATAAGATTTCATATTGTGTTCGTGTCTTAACAGGTTGTGTCTGACACGATATGCCACCCCTAATCATAATTCTATATACAAATGAGGTTGGTGGCCTATTGACAAAGCTAAAACCTTTAGAACACATAGGTTTGAAGGTTTTGAGTTAGAGGATTAATGACATTCTCCGTTAACAAAGAAAATTCTATATATTTCAAATTGAAGTTTATTTTTTATTTTTTTCAAAATTCCCACCAACTAGATTCTTGAAAGCTCATAATCATAATAATAAAGACAAGCAGCAAACATCCCTTAAAAGAGCCACCTGTATCCATTCACTCACATTTAACAGTGCATTTATCACCTAGAGCGCTCGATCATGCTCGAACTTCTGACATTGACATTATTTCCCCAATACAGTCTGTAACCAGATTATCAGAATTTCAACAACCTAAATGTTAAAATGTAGACTGCTCCTTGTAAAATTTTAAGAGTATCTTTACACTAATTATCTAGTCTTGATATATATCCAGAAAAACATTGGTTTGTTATATAAACTTAAGAGAATTTCTTATTCCACAACAATGAGTGCTACACTTATTAGAAGAGATACATGAGATGTTCATAAGTCGTATGATAAGCATTTGGTACTGGATACCGGTACTGTATCGGAACGAATTTCCCGTACCGATTTATTTCGGTACCGGTACCCACTTTTTTGCATTTTCGGTTTCGGTACTTTCGGTATCAGTACCGGTTCGGTACGGTATCGGTAAAAAACTGAATTTTACCTTCAAATACCGGTACTATACCGATCTCGTACAGTACCGTACTGAATATTTGGGTACCGGTACTGGTACCCAGTTTTGATGAATTTAGGTACTGGTGTCGGTTTGGTACGGTATCGGACTATCGGTACCACGCTCATCCCTAATAAGTTGGTGGGCGATGGTAGAGGTGCACAAAAAACCCGAACTTGAGTATTAGAAAAACTGGGTTTTTTAAACCTGAACCCGACCCTACCCGTAGGGTAGGACCGAGTATGCATATTATGTTTAATACCCAAACCTAAACCCAGGTTTTTTCGTACCCGGTTTGTACCCGTGTTTTCGTAATACCAGTAACGGGGTTTTCGTAATACCCGGACCCGAGTTTTCGTAATACCCGAATCTAGGGGTGTTCAAAAAACTCGTGGCTCGCAGCTCGCTCGAAGAAAGCTCGGCTCGAAATTGGCTCGGTTGTAAACGAGCCAGCTCGGCTCGTGAGCTGGCTCGATAAGGTTTACATCCTTCATTTTTTTGTCCCACATCGCTTAGAAAACAAAAACTAAGGGAGTATCTCCCCTATAAAAGAAGGTAAAGACAATGTACAAAGTAAATTAACTATATATACTTGCATATTTAGCTATATAGTTATATTAAATGGCAATTATAGCCCCCAGTCTATGAAGAAATTCATTTTTAAGAGTTTTTTAAGTAGTAAATTTTGCGGGTTTTTGTTAGTTAGAGCTAGATCGAGCCGAGCCGAGCTAGCTTGAATTCTAATCGACCTGAGCTCGAGCCGAGCCAGCTCGAATTGAGTTCGAGCCGAGCCAGCTCGAATCGAGTTCTAGCCGAGCTCGAGCTAGGTCTAGCTCGGCTCGTTTACAGCCCTACCCAAATCTGTTGTGTACAACAACTTTTATTGAACGTGTAGAGCTTGTGTGAGGCTTTTTTGGACAAATTTCAATGCATACAATATGTAAATATTATATTGCTATGTTTTAAGTAAAAAAATGAATTGAAAAACCCGATGTATACCCGAACCCGAACCATATCCGATCAATACCCGAAACCTACCTAGACTCGGAAATAGTGTATTTTAATATCCGGGTATTGAAAACCCTACCCGAACCAGGGTATAGATTTTCTGGCCAAAACCCGAACCCAATACTCGAAAAGTCAAAACCCAATCATACCCGTACCCAGATATTAGAAAAAACCCGGTTTGTACACCTCAAGGCGATGGTGGTGTGACGGTTCTCAAGGCAACAACTCACAAGTTACAATTTTTGTTATTTTTGTTTTTCTATATTTTTGGTCGTATTAATTAAAAAAAGATATCTGTGTGGCATTAGTTAAAGTACAATGTGTTATTTTGACCTTTCAACCTAATTATTATTTAGACTAATTAATGATTATGCACTTGATAATGACATCCAAGCTAAAAGTTTCAACACGTAGATTGATCGGTGCGTGATCACATATCTGTTAACCAAATATAAACCAAACATTCCTTAAGAACAACATTATGCGACAAATCCAAATTCATCACAATTTGCTAAATATCTAAGTTACTTAATACTATTTTAAACATACGAAAATGCTGTCATGCAATAAATATTGATGAATAGTCAATAATGCTACATTATGATCAAAAAAAAAAGAAGTAGGGTCCAATGCATGCAGTAAAAAAATAGTAAGAAAACATGTTACCATTCATACACACTCAATATATACAAAGTACTCTACCTTCACCATTCATCACTTTATCTCCACCACAATATCATGACCAAAAACATGTTCACCGGAATGTTGGATTCCGACAAGAAGAAAAAGATCTTCTTAACCATCTTAGCTACAGTGTTATTTACATCCGCCATCATCAGCATAGCAGTCGGAGTTAACTCCCGAACCTCCAACAACACCAAACCCGTCAATAAACTCACCGTCAAAGCCGAATCCACAGCTCACGACATCGTGAAATCGTCGTGCAGCGTCACCCTCCACCCTGACCTATGCTACTCCACCATTTCCACCATCCCGGAAATGGCGAAAAAGGTCAAAACTCCAAAAGATGTAGTCATTTTGGCTGTTGATAAAACAAAGGAGATAGTTCAAAGAAACTACTTCACCATAAAGAAACTCACGGTTCAAACCGGTCTCACGAAACGTGAGAAAGTCGCTCTACATGACTGTTTAGAAACGGTGGCTGAGTCGCTTCATGAGCTAGACGACGTCGTTCGCTACTTAAAGACTTATCGACCAAAAAAACTTACTCGCGGGCATGTTGACGACATACTCACGCTAATGAGCAGCACGTTGACCAACCAAGAGACATGCATTGACGGGTTTTCACATGACAAACACGAAAAAGAGTTTCGTAAGTCGTTAATAGCCGGTGAGATTCATGGGGAGAAGTTGTGTAGTAATTCATTGGCTTTGATTAAGAACATGACGGATACGGATATGATTGACCAAGATTCGGTCAACGTGGTCAACGGGAGGAAGTTAGTTGAAGATGAGAATGAGGATGGTGTGAAGTGGCCGGAGTGGTTGTCGGCTGGTGACCGGAGGTTGTTGCAGTCTGGGACCGTGACAGCGAATGTGGTGGTGGCGGCGGATGGGAGTGGGGATTTTACGACGGTTTCGGCCGCTGTTGCGGCCGCTCCGTCGTCGAGTTCTAGGTATGTGATTAGGATAGCGGCTGGGGTGTATAGGGAAAATGTGAATATTCCGGCTAGTAAAAGGAACTTGATGTTTTTGGGCTCGGGTCGGACTTCTACTATAATCACCGGAAGCCGAAGTGTCGCCGGCGGAAGCACCACCTTCAATTCCGCCACTGTCGGTTAGTACCGTTGCGCAAATTGACCGTTTTTCGATTCTCGTTATTAATTGAAAGAAAATCACGAAAATAGCCATTTTGATCAAGAAAAATTAACAATATAACCTTCACATAATGCGATTGCGCAAATTGACCATTACTCAACTGTCATTATTATTTTAATTTAGAGAAAATCACGAAAATAGCCATTTTAATCAAGAAAAACTAACAATATAACTTCAGATAGTGCTATTGCGCAAATTGACCATCATAATTAATATTATTAATACTTTTCCAACATTTGTATGCAGCCGCTGTCGGGGCTGGATTTCTAGCACGGGACATAACTTTCCAAAACACAGCAGGTCCATCAGGCCACCAAGCAGTAGCGATACGGGTCGGGTCAGACCTATCCGCATTTTACCAATGTGACATGTTAGGCTACCAAGACACCCTCTATGTCCATTCCAACCGTCAATTCTACATCAACTGCTTCATTTCGGGCACCGTCGACTTCATTTTCGGCAATGCGGCCGCAGTGTTCCAAGACTGCGACATTCACGCCCGTCGACCCAACCCAAACCAACGCAACATGGTCACGGCCCAAGGTCGAAGCGACCCGAACCAAAACACTGGAATTGTTATTCAAAAGTCTAGAATAGGTGCCACCTCGGACCTTCGCGCGGTCCAAGGAAGCTTTCCTACGTACCTCGGGCGGCCGTGGAGAGAATATTCGAGAACGGTCGTGATGCAATCGACAATAAGTAATGTGATAAATCCGGCGGGATGGTTTCCGTGGAGTGGGAACTTTGCACTTGATACTTTGTATTACGGTGAGTATCAGAATACGGGTGCAGGTGCGAGTACTGCGAATAGGGTGACGTGGAGAGGGTATAGAGTGATTACGAGTGCTACGGAAGCTCAAGGTTTTACTGCCGGAAATTTTATCGGTGGTGGAAATTGGTTGAGAGCTACCGGTTTTCCTTTCTCTCTTGGCCTGTGATGCGGTGATTCAAATTTGTCGTTAAAAAAATAAAAATATTCTAATAAGTTGTTTGAATAACAAGTTGTGATGATTTTATCATCATGTGTATGTTTTGTGCCGGGTTTTAAATGGTAATGTTTTCAATAATCCTATGTTAGGTCAATTTTAAGTATAAATTTAAGAAAATTATATGTTTATATTAAATTATTCTAATTCTAATCACTGTGTACACTACCATTTTAAAAGTAGGGTATTGCATATTGAAGACTTAAAAATCAGTTGATACGAACTGGCTAGAGTATAGCTTCAGATGATCCGACAAGAGACCTGCAAGATCACAAGAGACAAGCACACCGTTAGCCTCGTCACAGGGAGGGGGGCCTCTCTGTGACCAAGCTCGGGCGTGAGAATAAGTATTTGTGAGGAGGAAATAAATCAGGGAGAGAGAGAGTAACGATTACCACTTGCTGGAGGCTTTGGCGGGGTATTTATAGCTTTTGGGTGTGTTGACGTGGCGAGTTAGTTAGGGTCGGACCAGTCGCTATCATGACGGTTATGGAGGTGGGGCCTAGTTAGTTATAACGGACCATCGTAGTGTCCGGTTCGTTTCGTGGTGCAAGGCCCGGTCCGATCTGTGTGTAGCCATGATTCGGTCCGGTTAGGGACGTATCCTCATCAAGTCCCCCTAGTTCGTAATGTTTGTTTAGCAAAAATATCGAACTATTTGTCGAAGTGTCCTGGGGTTCACGGTCTTTTGCCTGGCGGTTGTTTAAAATTTTGAAATTGGGCGGTGATCTAAGATTGGTGACCGTCAGTCGTTTTAAATTTCCCACCCGATGCGACGGTTGGTGCGCGTCAGTTATCATGACGTGTCGTCGTTTGATTGGGGCTTTTGAGGCGGTTTCATATCCCTATAAAAAGGGGAAAGGTGATTTCTCGATTTTACTTTTCACTTTATACTTTTAACCTTCATCTTCCTCCCTTCCTTTCTTCATCTTTGTTGGCGAGAAAAAATCGATCCGCTTATTCAGGTTAGTAAGTTCTGTTTTCTGTTATGGCGAATAAAAGCAATCTTTCTGGTTGCTTTAACGTCTTGACTCAAAAGGGGTTAGACTGGTATGTGGAGAGTTATGCGATTCCTAAATCGCTAAACCCTATTCTTCCGAAAAAAGATACGCCTATCTACCCTTTCGTCCCGGGGAAGATTGGGATTTATACCCGTTTTTTCGACTACTGTAACTGTCGTCTGCCTCTGACGAAGTTCTTGGTTGAGGTTCTACTTTTTCATGAGGTACACTTGACTCAGGTGAATCCTTTTGGCCTTGCCAAGATCAGTCACTTTGAGTTGGCTTGTCGTAGCTTGGGGTCCGGGCCGGATTTGGATGTGTTCCGGGCTTTCTACAAGTTGAACCGGTCCGGAAATTGGTATACTTTTGAAGTTAGGGACAAGAGTTCTTGCTGCTATACATGGATCACCACGAGTATAAAAGACTGGAAAGATCACTTTTTTCTAGTTGATGATCGGTGCGTTCCGGAATTCATGGTGTGGAGGATAAAAAAGTCGAAACTCCCGCCTCCTCTTCCTGAAGATTTTTCGTATAACGAGAAACTATACGCCAATTTGATAAAAGAGGCCGGACGTATACAGAAATATCCGGAACACATCCTCGTCATGGGTCGGATCAGTACGATGTGGGCCGAGCCGGAGTGGTATCCTACCCTTCGGTGGAACAAAGAGGGTTAGTTGTATGGAGTCTCTTATACATTTATGTGCTACTTATTTATATTCGAACCCCCTTCTTTTTCTTTTTTTTTTTTAGGTTGGTAGATATTACTTATCATTTGTCTTCTTGTGCAGTTATGGGTTTGAAGGAGGCGCTGCGGTTGAAGTCCTTCGATTCGAAGGAGCTGGATGTTCGTGCTACCAAGACTCCGAAGGGTGATACTCCGTATTTGCAGCTTGTGCAACAGAATCTTTATCCAATTCGTGAGCCGGAGGCTCCTGGTGGTCAAGGTGTTTCAGGTTCGGCCCCTATTGTGTCGCCAGTTGCTCAAATTCAGGCGATGGTTACGGCGGATGATGCTGGGGGTCGGAAAGCTGGTTCGTCGATGACGAAGGGTTCCGGTTCTAAAATTATTATCGAGGATGAGGGGGTCCATCTTTCTGTCGGAGATACCGAGACGCATGCTAGTGGTGAGAAAGGAGGTAATGATCGGAACGAAGATGAGGACGTCGGGGAAGATGGTGAGGGCGGAGGTGAACAGCCTCAGATTGTTTTGAAGAGAAAACGGGCTGCTCCCACTAAAACTGACCCAAAGGCCAGGCAGCCGAAAAGGACGAAGGCAGATTTTAAAACAATTACACTCGACGATGACGACCAAGTTACCGAATTCTCTACCGCTGGAGGTGTATTAGCAAACTTAGATGCTCATCTCCATGAGGGCCGCACCCCGCGGGATCATCCGCTGCAAACTCCTGTGAGCCCGTTGTCTTTTGGTAAGGGTGGTGTTAAGGTTGTTACGGACTTGCGCACGTCCGACCCCAAGAAAATCGTGCTTTCTCCTTCGGGTAAGTTTACTACGGGAGTTGCATCTAATGTGTCTAGGCCAAGCTCTTCGCCGCTTGATGGTGGGGACAGTGCTTCTTCCTCCCCTCTATGGTATGACACTGAGGCTGTGTTCTTGTCTCGGGAATTAGGTTCGGGCGATTTTGAAGGTGCGGATGCGGCTCATGCTTTGGAGAAGTATGTGCCGGAATGGTCGCTGGTGAATAAAGACAGGATCGTGGATGCCCTTTCGGCCAAGATGTCTTTGTTTCATTTAGGAACTCCTGCAGAACATTCCCATTACCGCAAGATGAGTGGACCGGAGCTTGGAAATACCTTGATGCTGAATCAAGCTCAGTCGAACTCTCTGGTGGTGGAGACGTACAAACGTTGGGTCGAGTCGGAGTCATTGTGCCACAAGCTTAAACGTGAGATTGCTCATTTGAAAGGCGAGGGTGATGTTCGATCTAAAACGAAACAGGAGCTAGTTTCCCTGCGATCCCAAGTTGACCGACTGAAAGGGGCAGGTATCGGAAGCCAAAGAAGTTACCAAGTCTTCTCAAGCTTCGGCCGTTGCGGCCCATGAGGCTCGTGACAAAGCTCTTCAAGATTTGGAGACTTCTAAGTCGAAACTTGCTGATTTGGAGAAAAAATTAACCGGAGTAGAGATGAAGCATGCCGCCGAGCTGAAGGAGATGCAGACGTCTCACGATCAGCTTCTCGCTGATTACCATCGCTTGGTTGACGGTACGTTTACAACCTTCTCGTCTTCCCCCTTTTTTTTATATATTATTGTTATTGATCCTTTGGAGCATCGTCTCTTTGCAGCTAAAGACGAAATGGAGAGATCTCGTGACAGGGAGATCGAGTCGCATAAGACAACGATTGATGAAGCAAGAGGGATGTTGATTCGGTGCGAGCGTGATATGATTGAGGCATACGCGCAATTATCGGAGCTCAAACTCACTAAGCAGTGGTTTTTGACCGAGGGGGTTGCATGGGTTGTGAAGTTGGTGCATCAAAGCCCTGAATTGGAGAAGGTGGTTGCTGACCTGGTCAACAGTGTCAACGCGGTTGGGGCGAATGAAGGGATAAAACAGGGTTTTAAGGCCGCGCAGGATCTGGTTGGTTCTGCGGAGGAGGTTCCAGGTTATGATGCCGGAGCTCAGAGTGCCCTGGACGCTGCGGTGAAAGCTTTTGATGAGCTTAATATCTCCGTTCTTGACAAGGTAGCTGATTTGATAGACGAGCCCCTACCGGTTATTCAACAAAGAAGCAAACTTCCCATTGTTGGGGATGATGATAATATAGTTCAAGTTTAATGTTTTTTCTTTGTAATCGTACAATGTGTTCCATTGGTATGCTTTGCTTGAAACAGTTTTAATTGCACAACGAATATACATGACTGTTTTTGTGTTAAGTCATTTTTATTTTAACTTAGTTACTTAGCATCGGTTTGCGTCCAAACCTTTGCCGTATACTTTTAACTTGGCGATCGCACCGGATGAAGGTGCTTCGCCTGCTCAATAGATTTTAATTCTCTTTTGAACTATTTAAGCCTTCTCGATCAGCGCGAGGCATGGGTCGTGGCCCGTTCGTGCACATTTAGGAATTTTGTTCGAACTTATATGTATGCTATCTTTATGTTTATAAAGATATAGATCGCTTTATTTACTGGTTCGGGGAAAAAACATCCTGATTACAAAGGAAATAAAAGGTTATCGGGGTAATACCCTCCCGATTTACATATTGAAATCTGGAAATACTAAAAATGTAAATTAGCGATCTTCTTCAGCCGTAGCTGGTTGTTTACATGAAGCACTTTTTTAAGTGTACCCCATTCCATGTTCGAGGCACTAGGGTTCCGTCAAGCTTCTCTAGCACATACGAGCCCTTCTCACTGGCTTCCTTGACTCGGTATGGCCCTTCCCACTTTGGGGTTAGTTTGCCGGGGGTTTCGGTGCGACTTGCGTCGTTGTTTCGGAGCACATAATCTCCGACTTTGAACTTGTAGATTTTAGCCCGAGCATTGTAATACTTTTCGATTTTTTTCTTATACCGAGCCTCTTTGATTGCCGCTATGTTTCGGCGTTCCTCCAGCAGGTCAAGGTTGGACCGGAGTTCACGTTCGTTTTCTTCCGAATTCTTGCACCTTTGATTTGGGAGCCCGATTTCGGCCGGAATTACTGCTTCGGTACCGTAGGTCAAGCTGAACGGTGTTTCACCGTTCCTGGTCTTGTGCAGTGTTCGGTGTGCCCATAGGACGTTTGGCAATTCGTCCGCCCAACCTTTTCCCTCCTGACCTAGCCTTCTTTTTATGCCGTCGACGATGCGTCGATTGATCTGTTCAACCTGCCCGTTGCCTTGGGGGTGGGCAATCGAGGAAAAAACTTGGTTGATTTTTAACCTTTCACACCATCGCTTGAAGGGATTTTCTGCAAACTGTTTTGCATTGTCGCTTATGATGTAGAGCGGTAGACCGAATCGGCACACTATTTGCTCCCAGAAAAATCGTGTCACATTGTAGCCGGAGATGGTTGTAAACGGACGAGCTTCTACCCACTTGGTGAAATAATCCACCGCGACCAACAGATATTGTGCGCTTCCGCTTGATCTCGGAAAAGGTCCGACGATGTCAACTCCCCATTTTTGAAAAGGCCATGCGGCGGTTACTGGTATCATTTCATTTTTAGCTCGGAGGCTGGTTGGTGCGTGCCTTTGACATTCGTCACATTGCTGGAGCTCTTTTACGGCGCTTTCATGCATTCCGGGCCAGTAGTACCCTGCGTTTTTTTACCTTTGTTACGATCATTTTGGGTCCGGCGTGGATACCACAGATGCCATAGTGTATTTCCCGTATGATGTAACTAGCTTGCTCCGGATCCAGACACTTTAGCAATGGTCCGAGAAAGGTCTTTCGGTACAATCCTCCTTCCTGCATCTGATACTGGAGGGAATTGATCTGGATCTTCCTTGCTTCCGCTTTGTCAGTTGGCAGAACATCATGCACCAAATAATTAATTATCGGCGTCATCCATGTTTGTGGTGGAACTTCAACTTGCATTACTTGCGGAGCTGCGATTGACGGTGTAGCTAAAACTTCCACTCTTACTTCTTTGGCTAGGTGGCTGAATGATACCGATGCCAATTTGCTCAATGCATCCGCTTTTTTGTTTTTGCTACGGGGGATATGTTCGACCCTACATGCTTCGAACAAAGCCATTGCCTGCCTTACTTGTTCGAGATACTCGATCATGTTTGCTTCCCTCGCCTCGTATTCTCCATTTACCTGATTTGCTACGAGCAACGAGTCTACATGGGCTATAACATTCTTTGCTCCGACTTTCTGTGCTAGGCATAGGCCGGCTAGGAGAGCTTCATACTCAGCCTCGTTGTTGGAACTTTTGAATTCTAGTCGGAGCGCATACGTTACATCCGTTCCGTCTGGATCGGTGAGAATTAGGCCCACTCCTGATCCTTCGGCACTAGAGGCACCGTCGGTATACAAAGACCATGGCTTCTCCGGAGCTTTACCTGCCTCTTCAGTTTCTTTCTCTTCTGGTATTTCGACCAAAAAATCCGCTATCACCTGTCCTTTCAACGGACCTTTAGTTCAGAAGGTAATGTTGAATGCGCCCAACTCAATCGCCCATTTCGCCATTCGGCCTGAGACCTCGGGTCGTCGGAGAACGTGTTGGATTCTTTGGTCCGTTCGTACCTCGATTGGATGGGCCTGAAAATATCGGCGAAGCCTTCTTGAAGCATGGACTAGGGCCAAGGCTAATTTTTCCAAATTTGAATATCTTGTTTCGTAGTCTTTTAACGTTCGGCTTACATAATAAATGGGGATTTGTTTTCCAGTTCGGTGGGCAACTAATACCGCGCTGATGGCTCCGAACGATGCAGCTAAATATACCGTTAATACCTCGTCTTCTTCCGGTACGGTGAGGGTTGGTAGGGTGCCCAAACATTCTTTAAGCTCTTCGAAAGCTCGCGCGGCCTCTCCCGTCCATTTAAACTCCGATCTAAAGCTCTTCCTGAGAACGTCCATGAATGGGAGCGATCGGTCTGCAGCTTTTGACAAAAACCGATGGAGAGCAGCCAATCGTCCATTTAAGGATTGAATTTTTTAACTGATGTCGGGGGCTTCATTGTAAGAACAGCGTCAATTTTGTCAGGGTTGGCTCGTAAGCCTTTCGACCCGACCATGACTCCGAGAAACTTGCCTTCTTCTACCCCGAATGTACATTTTTTCGGATTCAACTTCATGTTAATGCTTCGGAGCCGAGTAAATGTTTCGAGTATATCTTTTAGCATGGCGGCCTCATCATGACTTTTTATCACGATGTCATCGACGTACACCTCTACGTTTCGTTCGATCTGGTCCTTAAAAGCCTTGTTCATTAGACGCTGGTACGTAGCACCGGCGTTTTTCAAACCGAACGGCATCTTAGTAAAACAAAACACTCCTTCATTGGTGACGAAGGCCGTCTTATCTTCATCTTCGACCGCCATTTGTATTTGGTGATAGCCTTTGTAAGCGTCCAAAAAACATTTTAACCTGAATGTTGCAACGGAGTCAATCTTCTCATCGATCTCTGGGAGAGGGAAACAATCTTTCGGGCACGCATTGTTTAGATCGGTGAAATCGATGCACATTCTCCATGAGTTATCCTTTTTTCGTACCATCAGGGGGTTTGATACCCATGTTTGATACCGAACCTCCCGAATGATCCCTGCGTCTAGGAGGCTTTTAACATCTTTTGCTATGGCTTTTGCTCGATCCGGTGCCATGTGTCTCTTTCTTTGTGCTATTGGTTTGACTGAATCTTTTACATTTAGGTGATGTTGTGCCATCGATCTGGGGACTCCCTGCATATCAGAGTGCTGCCACGCAAAGACATCTATCGAGTTGCTTAACAATTCCCATAAAAGTTTCTTCGTTCGTTTTGGGAGTTGAGCGCCGATAGCCACTTGTTGTTCGGGGAAATCCGGATTGATTGCCCATAGCTCCGTAGGTACTTCGGACTTCTTAGAGCTTGTTTCGGCCGTATGCCTTACTTCAGCGACCAGTGAATTCGATTCTGAACAGATGGTTGCAACACCGGCTTCGGTAGGGAACTTAATAGCTCCGTGTATTGTCGAACTGATCGCTCCAAGAGCTCGTAATCCGGGGCGTCCGAGTATTATGTTGTGCGAAGAATGAGTTCGAACAACAAGGAAAGTTAATGGCACTGTCCTGCTTTTGCTACCGTCTTTGAATGTGGTTGGAAGAGTAATCTGTCCTATCGGACGGACTACTTCTCCTGAGAAGCTTATCAATGGGGTAGATACTTCGATTAACTTCCTTTTTGTTTGGGGATTCAGCTGTTGGAAACACTGGATATACATGATCTCAAAGGCGCTTCCTCCATCCACGTAAATACGTCGAACCAGGTGTCCGGCGACAACAGCTGAAATTGTGATCGGTCCGTCCCGAGCGTCTTCGGGGTCGATCGGAGGAAAATATGTCGGCTGACGCATCCATGCTGCCATATGTTGGTTCGACCGTTTAATTCCTCTCGGTTCTGCTGACCGGATCATATTGATCCCCGGTTCGGTGTTCGGATTGTCAACTACTGTTGCTGGCTTCTTTCCATCTTTTACTTCTTTTACAAGATGTGAGAGTTTACCGGATCGAACGGCCTTTTCGATTTCTTGCTTTAAAGCCCAACATTCATCAGTTGTATGGCCTTTGTCCCGGTGATATTCACAATATTTTTTGGAATGCTTATCCGAGGTGGGCCGTTGCTTTGATGGCGTGGGGAATCGAGTGTTTTCCGTGCTGAGGATTTCGCTCGGCGATTTTGATAATTCAGAGAAACTGTTGAATCGTACGTTTCCTGTCCGGAAACTGCTTCGATCGGATTTTTGATACGGACCACGGTTTCTGTTCCAGTTGCTGTTCCTATCTTTTGGTGGCGATGCGTTCCGTCTCCATGACGTGGTTCGGGCTTTGGAGCTCCTGGCAGTCGCATCGTTCGGTTGGCCGCAAGCACTCTTCCCTCGAACAAAAGCTCGAGCCCGTTCCATGAGTGTCTCCATGGTCTTTGGGAGATCTTCGTGAAGTTTTTCCACCAATTGATTGTTCCGTACACCATGACAGAAACCCGATACTCGGAGCTGGTCTACTGCTCCACTTATCTGCATACTTTCTCGGTTGAAACGGTCTATAAAATCTTCTACGGACTCTCCGTCGCGGCGCTTGATGTGGTGTACCTCAGTAATATCTTTTTTGCAGCGACGCTGCTGGCAAAAGTTTTGCAAGAATATACGTCGGAAGTCCTCGAAGTGATCGATCGACCCCTCTGGCAACCCATCGAACCAAACTCTAGCAGATCCGGTGAGAGTTTGGGCGAACATAAGACACCAAGCCGGCATTGGCCATTGTTCGACCTTAGCCGCTCCGGCAAACGCGAACATATGGTCGTCCGGGTCGGACGTTCCATCGTAAAATTTTAACGTGGGAGGCATCTTTAGCTTTGCTGGGAGTGGAGCATTGACAATCCGTAGCGTGAACTTTGACTGCGAAGTCATAGACGTGGGATGATATGGCATGAGTAGCTCTTGGTCTTGGGGGTTTAAACCCAGAGATCCCTGGAGAAACAGGTCGTTTAGACCGTTATTCATCGGAGCACTTGTTACGGAGGAGAATTGTGTAACATGTGGTATAGAAGTGGAGATCATAGAACTTACCAGAGATCCAGAAGCGAAAGGACCGACGGAGACAGGGTTTCCCCCTGAGTAGGCACTGGTAAACAAGTTTGTTCGGAGACTTTGCAGCATCTCGTCTCTCTGCTGTTGCTGCTGTAACTGTCGCAACAGATCAGCATTCCTTAAGAGGAAAGCGTTGTCGAAACTCGGTAGTGGCGTGACAACTGGGGCGGTAACGGACAGTGTGGTGACAGAACTTCCACCCACAACATTTGCAGCTGGAGGAGCCGATGCGGAGCCTATCGAGGCTGCTGAAGCGATAACTGCTGCTGGAGCGATTGTGGAATTAGCGTTTCCTTCCCATATATCATTGTAAGATGGGAAAGGACTGGTGGAGATTGCTGCTGGTAATTCTGCCATTACTTCGAAAAAATGAGAACAACAAAATGAATTATGTGAATTCGAGGGGATGGCGCCACTGAAGACTCAAAAACCAGTTGATACGAACTGGCTAGAGTATAGCTTCAGATGATCCGACAAGAGACCTGCAAGATCACAAGAGACAAGCACACCGTTAGCCTCGTCACAGGGAGGGGGGCCTCTCTGTGACCAAGCTCGGGCGTGAGAATAAGTATTTGTGAGGAGGAAATAAATCAGGGAGAGAGAGAGTAACGATTACCACTTGCTGGAGGCTTTGGCGGGGTATTTATAGCTTTTGGGTGTGCTGACGTGGCGAGTTAGTTAGGGTCGGACCAGTCGCTATCATGACGGTTATGGAGGTGGGGCCTAGTTAGTTATAACGGACCATCGTAGTGTCCGGTTCGTTTCGTGGTGCAAGGCCCGGTCCGATCTGTGTGTAGCCATGATTCGGTCCGGTTAGGGACGTATCCTCATCACATATGTTCACAATTCACAGTAGTTCATAATGATTCCATAGATATTAATTTATCGATGATAACATGTGGCGCGGTGAAGGTAAATCACAAGCATTGAATGGATTATACCACGCGTTATGTAATTCTTTAACCATAAGCATTACGGTTGGATAAAAAAGTAAAGTAAATCGATTTTATACTGTATAAAAGTAACGGAATCGAACCCGGGTTGGTTCGTTTAGTGGGGTTCAACCTAACCACTACATCACCCTTACCTTTGCATCAAGACTTAATTAGCAACGTCAAAACGTACTAAATCTCGTACGTCAAAATGTAGATCAACTGAAAACGTACATAAAAATAAGCATGAAAACATATCATATTTGGCCCGACTCATTTCCGGTAAAATTTTACGTTGATACGTGAATTTATACCGTTTACATCGAAACATGAATTTATACCAACATGTACATAAAAATAAACACATGAGAAACTAACGTTTTTTTTTTTTAATTTATGGCAAAAGGTAGACCAGCTGAAAACGTACATAAAAATAAGCATAAAAACGTGTTATATTTGACTTAACTCTTTTTTAGAAAACTTTAGGCCGAAACGCAAATATATACCGTTTACGTTGAACGTTGAAAGGTGATTATATATCGTTTACGTTGAAACGTGAATTTATACCAACACGTCCATAAAACTAAGCATGTGAGAAAATATTTTTTTAAGTAAAATAATGAAAATACGAAAGTAAACTTGAAATGCTGGAACTCAAGAGTGAGAAAGTGACATTTCATAAAGTTTTTAGAAATGTGAAGGGTGTAAATGTTAAACTACAAAGTTTTGGGAGGTGTTTTGGTCGGTGGCAAAGGGCACGAACTTTAGAATATAGGGTGGATGAGGCACCCATCACAGCCATCACTAAAATTTGCTATCACACCCAATTACCATTTGACATCTTAGTTTTTCACATTTCACTCATTACATTTACAAGACACATCACATTTCAAAATACATATCGCACACAATCACAATTTAACATCTCATTCCTTTTATGAATATCAAAGTTAAACCCATTACCATACACAACACTAATCTTCCACGACCGTGATAGTCATCACGAAAAAGCCTATCACACAATAAAAAAAAACACCCCCGACAATGTTTCACACTATCAATACCGTGAAAAGGGGCTATCACGGGGGCGCCTTGTATGCCCTTAGTATAGATAGAATGTTCTCATTTATAGATAGAATATTCATAAGATGGTTATAGACTTATACCTCGTTCTTTTTCTAACTCTCATTGTATTTGTTCTAAGTACAAGGTAAAAAAAATTTATATGAGTTTTTAAGATATGGAATGGACTTGTATCTATATTACATCTAGCTAGTTAACAATGCATCTTCAATTTGAATAATAAATATGTGTACTACGTAGTAGTAAGAGTTGCTGTCATCGTAGCTTATCAATACATTGTGGGGCAAGTTTTCACATGTGAGTATTAGAGTATGTGCACAGTTCATTGAATTTTGGGCTCATCTCTTAGATTGTTTGGTATCTACATCTACATATCTAATATACGGGTCCACCTATCCCCTCGGGTCATACGGACACACGGAGTGGATTAAAGAGCAATCAGGGCAGGAGCGGGATGATCTGGGCCCCATGGAAACACCGGCCCGCCCTCTCAATAGCGTCAAAACTCAACCCCGATAGGGGCTGGTTTCAAAAACGAACCCAGAAGCAATGGTAATATTAAGGTTTAAATACACTCACTTAAGGTCATCACCATTTTGGTGGGGTGCTAGAGGCTTTGTGTCTCTTAGACCATGTGTAGTGGTGGAACAAAATAATGCCCCCACCATGGGGCATTATTCGACACGTGTCATCCTAGTCAGCATGGGGCATTATTGCAAAAGTGGTGTAGTGGGCATAATGCCTAATAATGCCCGTTCCAGTCATTAAAAAAAAAAGGAAAGTAGTTGCGACTAGTCAAAGTCCTCCTCATTGGCTAGTCAAAGTCCTCCTTGACAGACTCACACTCCATTGACCACATGCAGTTGCTCAGTAAACCATTTCAGCGTTTTATTTAAAACGCTCCCATGCAAATTCTTCAAAAATAACGCCTTATAACGCCTAGTGTAGTGGGGGTGGGGGCGTTTTGAGGCTTTTTTTTTTTCAAATTTTTTTTTTAAAAATCACGCCCCACTACGGGTGGTCTTAGGGAGAGACCATGACAGAGGTAAATTTGGTGTAATTTAGAAACAAGGATTATGTAACCTTTGCTGTTAAAAAAATACACTCACTTGGAACTTATTTTATGTTTTGAAATTTTTTAATTACGAAAATGACCCTTTATCTTTTACATCAATTGTCGAATACTCAAATCCCGGCTGACGTTCAATGGATCTTCGCTGACGTCAAGATGTCCCGTTCCTTGTAACTACAAAAGAATAAACTGTTAGCCTCGTCACGGAGGGCCCCAGGTGGGGGATCCGTGACCAAACTCCGGCGTGAGAGTAACCAAACTTGCCGGAGAGAAGGAGGAGCTTATTCCGATGAAGGTGATCACCGGAATGTTTCCTCAAGGGTGTGAATCCAATAGATGTGATATATATGATTAATGTATGGGAATATTGGTCGGAAGTAAATGTGTAGGTAGTAAATGAGAGTGGAGTAAATGAGATAGTCTAAAGATGATACCTCTGATGATCCTTGTGGTTATCTTCTCTGGCTCTTATATAATACCCAGCCCTTATCCCACATGTGAGATATTTCGTCCGGGACATCCAACGGGTTCTGCGGGCTTTCGAGGGATGCAGACACGTGTCTGCCCCCTAACGGTGAGATGACAATCCTATTTAATGTTCTAACCGGAGAAGTACAATTGCCAGCCAAGATCCTATTCTTGTCAAGCATTAAATGAGACCTGTTCCTTCTGATCATGGTTTTCCCGTTCATTTACAAACGAATGGAACCTTAATGGGCAAGGCAGCTTATTATTTGGGCCTGTTCGTAGTTGGGCCTGCATAAGGGTAGCCCAAAGTGGGTAAAATGGCCATTGGCCCGTCGTCAAGTCATCTTTAGTCCCTGGTTCTGAGACCCGAGGCTCATGATCCGGGGCTAAATCATAACTGTTCAAAGGGAGGTTTTTCTTTTCTTTGGGCTTTGAGTGTGGGCCCACTACTGATCGGTTATAATTAACCACTCCCACTAGCCATCATGTCGCCGGACGCCTATAGCGAGAATTAATCCCCTAGAGACACGTGCTCTTTTTTTAATTTTGAAGGGACTGATGACAGGATCGGTTTCCTGTGTGTCAGTTATCCTCTTTAAATACCCCATATCTTTTCAAATTTCCTATCTAAACCTTCTGGTTCCTTCTCTTTCCGTCATAATTCCTCCGATCATCATTCTTTCTCCGATCATAAGTCGCTTCGGCCGTTCTGTAATCAAGTCTGTCTTGACGTCAAAGGACTTGAAGTCTTTTGTTGAGACATTTAACATCCCTGAGCAGTTTTCCCCCACTTTGCCGGATCCTAATGAACCGGCAGTGTTTACACCAGACAGGATCCCTCTTTATATCTTGGCTTTTTCCTCCTGCGGCGTCCGATATCCTCTTTCCTCTTTTAAGGTCGCTCTGCTTCGTCATTTTGGGGTTCACTTTTCTCAGTTACATCCCTTAGGGTTGATGAGAGTGGTGCACTTCGAGTTGTCCTGTGCGGCTATTTCCGGTGAACCCTCCATTCCCTTATTCTGCATGTTTTACAAACTGATCTCTGACGGAGATTGGTTTACCTTTGCCAAGAGACAAAACAATGTGTCAAAACCCTGTTACACCTTCATGCCAACTTCCACTTACCCGAAGGATTGGAAAAGTAGGTTTATTTTCGTCTCTGCTGCCATGATGTCAGAATCCCCTTTGCCTAGGGATGTCGATGCCCCCATTGAAGATACTGTTCCTACCTTGTCAGCTAATGAGACTGTTTAGTGGAAACGCATGTACGAGAACCCTACCCGGGATTTCACCTTTTCTGAGGGTATTTTGGCCATGGGAGGGTTGAGCCCTTCTTATCCTGTTCGACCCAAGGCTTTCTTTAGTAAAAAAGGTATCTTTTTGCCTTTGATCTGTATTTTGTTTATTTTGTTTCTTGATATCTGTGTAGTCATCTTTAGTGCTTTTCTTTCACAGAGGTGACTTTGTGGAGGTTGCTCCAGGGAGATTCTAAGGACGTGAAGTTTGTTGTTGATGGTGAAGCTGTTCCGGGTCTGAACCGGAGTGGGACAGTGCAGGTTACCGGAGGGTCTGCCCAGGCGGGGGGCTCTATTGTTGTAGAGGGGGGTGAGGACGCGTCCTCTGATGAGGAGGAGAGTTCTCCTGATCCTGCTCCTGTTAAGCATTCTGATAGGAGTGATGATGAAGACCTGGAAATTCGTTTAGTTCGCAAAAGGAAAGCTTCAGGTCCTCAGCCAGCCGTGATATCCGACAAAGGCTCCGGAGTGCCAGTGGACAGAAGCTCCCCCTTCCTTCAAAGGCTGCTTCCGAACTTCCCCCTGCTGGGGTCAAGGGTTCTTTGTCCAAACATCTGAGGTCTTCAAGTCTTGTGAGTGCACCTTTGTTGGCGAGTCCCTTTTTTCCCCTTGTCTACTCTGTCTCATCTGTGTTTTATTTCTGATGTTTCTTTTGGTGCAGGGGAGTTCTCGTGATCCCATAGAGATCCCCACTGGTTCCTCATCCTCCCGTGTTCGGGACAAGACCCCAGGAGTAGGCTTAGCTCACTTTACCTTAGCCTTTGAACTCTCTCCTCTTCATGCTACGGGGACCAGTAAGCCTACTGAGCCTGAGGGTCTTATCCGTCGGTCCCCTTTGGCTCCTCTGTTTGCTGATGCTATCCCCTTTACCTATGTCCCCAAATGGAAAGTGACTCATTCCTCAGTGATAGGGACTCCTAAGGCCGCTAGTGACTTCATGAGTCATGTTGTTCCTCCCTCCCATAAATTTGTAAACTCTGCTTTGAGGGATGATCTTTTCGAGGATCAGTATAGCATGTCTCTTTGTGAGAGCTTTTTCAGGGGTGCTAGCATGTTGCAGCGGATCGATGATTTGAGGAGGGCCAACGAAGGTCTCAAGGGTGAGCTTAGAACCTCTCAATCTGTTGCTGCCGAACTTAGCTGCCAAGTAGTTGAAGCTGAGAGAAGGCTGCAGGAAGAGAAGGTATGTAGCCCTTCTCCCCCCCCCCCTTTTTGTTTTTCGGATTTTTTGTGATATTTTTTGTCCAGGGGGCTGGAGCCATGTTGGAGAAGAAGGAGCGGGCCTGGGAGCAGGAGATGGCGGTGCTGGTGGAAGAAAAAGAAGAGTTGGCTGCTGAGTTGAAGTATTTGAAGGAAGTTGGCTCTGTCTCCCAGGAACAGTTGAATACCATGTATGCAAACTATGGGGTGACTTCTGATGATAACCAGCGGTTGGCCGGGGAGAAACATTGGCTTATTATGGAGGGGTTTGGGGCCTTCCTTTCTGCTGTCTCCCAGTCAGAGGATTTTAAGAGTGGTTTGGAGGAGATATATAGGGCTTGCCGGGATGTTGGCTAACAGGCTGGGTTAAATGATGGTTACGCTTATTATGCTCAGGGTCTAGGCAGGAAGGAGACTCCGCTGTACAACTCCAAGGCTAAGAAGAAATTATCCAAGCTGGATGAGGATTTTGGGAGCAAGACCCCTGTTATCCTGAAGAAAATCCTGGAGCATCCCTTAGTATCGATAGATGAATTAAAGGCCCCGTTTTCCTCTGTTGGTCCTTCCTCTCCGCCATCTTTGCCTGAGGGTGCTCCCCAGTGATTCCTGGACATTTGCTTTCTTCGATGTGGTTGTAACTTGAATAACTACTTTTCTTGGGATACTTTTGAACTTTTTTGTGTTTGAAAAGGGGGACCTTTGTGTGGGGGTCCTCCTTAATGCCTAATCGTATAACTTATGATCCTGTGTTGTTGCCCTGTTATTTGCATGCTTTTTGTTATGTTTATTGTTTTTGCAGGTGCTTTTGCCTAGGATCAAGCTGGTGTTTTTCCTGGGGACCTTTGGACCATTTTGCAAGAAGTTGGGTTTTGGTCTTTTTGGTTGAACTCGTTGTGTTTTGTTTCCTTGTATTTCAGCCAAAGTTACTAAGGCTTTTCTTTGTACATTTGTTTTGTAAATGAATAAAACATGATCCCTTTTTGTAGTTTGGTTTACAAAGATATGTTGTGTTTGTGGTTTGTCTAGTAAACCCGGATTGTCTGTTCGAGGCCAATCATAGGACAAGTTTATAATGTGAGATTATGTTTTTGGTTTATTTTTTGTCCGTTTTCTTTGGGTTAGCTAGACCCTATTTGCTCCACGGCCGGGCTTTTGGCATGTTTGATATGCTTTGTACACGTGTGTTTACTTGTTAATTAGGTTTTATAGTGTTCCCAAGCACGTCTGCCTAGGTATAATACCTGCTATTTTGTCAAAAGAGGACATGCTAACTGTTCATTTTTTCATTTACTTCTTGGGGATTAAACTTCCCAGCACAAATTGTTACAAAAGATTCGTCATTGGGGGAACCCCAGATTAATAGTTAAATATTACAAAAGTGGCTCTTGGCCGTTTTTCCTGGGGGTAGACCCCTCATATGTGATATTTCCTAAGCTGCATGAGGTTCCATGTCCTGGGGACCTCCTTGCCTTGGAGCGTTTCCAGTTTGCAGCTCCCTTTGCCGTTCGCCCATATGACTCGGTAAGGCCCCTCCCAGTTGGGACCTAACTTTTCGGTGTTCTCCTGCAAGCTGGCTTCATTTGCTCTTAGGACCAGATCTCCTGAGACGAGGTTGAGCTTTTTCATCTTGGCGTTGTAATAACTTTCCAGCTGCTTCTTGTATTTGGCCTCTCTGATTGCTGCTACCTCTCTTCTTTCTTCCAAAAGGTTCAGATTCATCTGGAGGTCTTGCTCATTCTCCTCCTCCCTGAGTCTCATCCGGGCAGTTGGGGATCCTATTTCAGCCGAGATGACAGCTTCCGTCCCGTAAGTTAGGCTGAAAAGAGTTTACCCATTGCAATTTTTAGGAGTGGTCCTATATGCCCATAACACAAATGGTAGTTCCTCCAGCCATCCTTTTTGTTTTCTCCCGAGTCTTCCCTTCATTCCCTTGATGACACTTTGGTTGGCTCTTTCTACTAATCTATTACTTTGGGCATGGGTGACGGAGGTAAACACTTGCTGAATGTGCATCTACTCGCACCATGGCTTAAAAGGTCTTACAGCAAATTGGACGCCGTTATCACTTACCAGTTCCTTTGGGACCCCGTATCTGCAGATGATGTTATCTAATACAAACCGCCTCATCTGCTCCCCGGTTATTTTTGCTAAGGGCCTTGCCTCGACCCACTTGGTAAAATAATCGATGGCCACTACCACATACTTGACTCCTCCTGGACCTTCCGGTAATGGCCCGATTATGTCGATGGCCCACTTTTGGAAGGGCCAGGACGTTGAGACTGATATCATCGGGTGCTTGTGCCGGTGGGTCATAGGTGCATGTAATTGGCAGTTGTCACATTTCTTGATCTCCCTGGATGTTGTTTCATACATTCGTGGCCAGTAGAACCCCGCATTCATTGCCTTTGTTACTATCGTCCTTGGCCCCGAATGCATTCCACAAATCCCTTCATGCATTTCCCTGATCACATACTCAGCTTCTTCCATGTCAACACACTTCAGGGATGGGCCTAGGTATGACCTCCGGTATAGTTCCCCGTCAACCAGCTCATATTGCAAGGCCTTTACCCTTATTTTCCTAGCTGCCCAGTCTCCCTCGGGAAATGTTCCATCTCTGAGGAACTTTATGATCGGTGTCATCCATGTTTCTTGCACATTCTCAACTGCAGCTACCTCCTTTGTGTTGAGGGAAGGGGAAGTCAGGACTTCCACTTTGACTTCTCTTGCTAGGTGGTCGAATGCTACCGAGGCCAGCTTACTGAGGGCATCAGATTTTCTGTTTCTCCCTCGGGGGATGTATTCTAGCTTGAAAGTTTTAAATGCTTCAGCTGTTTCCTTTACTTTCGCCACGTACTGAGCCATGGTGCCGTCTTTGGCTTCATACTCTCCTTGGTATTGTTTAACCACCCGTTGTGAATCGGTGCTAGCTTCCACATGCCTTGCTTTCATTTTTTGTGCTAGCCTCATCCCCGCTAAAAGGGCCTCATATTCTGCAGTGTTGTTGGTGTTCTCGAAGTCCAGTCTTATGGCGTAGGTCAACTCAATCCCTTCAGGGCTTATCAACGTGATGCCTGCTCCGCTCCCTTCTTCACTAGAGGCCCCATCTGTGAGTAACTTCCACACGGCCTCGTCCTCTTTTTCTCTTTCTTTTTTTTTTCCAAGGCTTCCCATTTTAGAAGTTCTTTCTCTTCGTCCTCCGGGACTTCTGCTAAAAAATCGGCCAGTATCTGTCCTTTCATGGCTGTTCTGGGCTTAAACTCTAAGGAGTGTTCCCCCAGTTCCACGGCCCATTTAGCCAATCGTCCCGACATCTCCGGCCTCCTGAGTACCTTTTGGAGGGGTTGATCAGTCATCAGGGTTAACTTGTGCCCCTGGAAGTACCTCCTGAGTCTCCGGGATGCAAAAACAAGGGCCAACGCCAGCTTCTCCAGGGGCATATAGCGTTCCTCGGGGCCTTTAAGTGTTCTGCTGATGAAATATATTGGGATCTGCTTTCTCTCCCGTTCCACCATCATGACCGTGCTTATGGTCGTTTTTGAGGCGGACATATATAGGAGCAGGGGTTCCCCGGGTACTGGGGTGGCCAATGTTGTGAGTTTGCAGATGTAAGTTTTCATTTCTTGGAAGGCAGCCTCCACTTCTGGGGTCCATTTGAACTTGTCTGTTTGGAGGCAGTCCTTCAGCACTTTCATGAAGGGGAGGGTTCTGTCGGCTACCTTCGATAAAAAACGGTTTAATGCAATTAATCTCCCGTTTAATTGTTAGATGTCTTTTAGGAATCTGGGGGATCGCATTTCAGCTACAGCTTGAGTCTTCTCCGGGTTAGCTTTGATTCCGCCTTTAGTGACTACCACTTCCAAGAATCTCCCTTCTTCCACCCCAAAACAGCACTTTCCGGGGTTTAACTTCATATTCACATCTTGCATAGTGCGGAGGGTCTCAACTATGTCATCTATCATGGCCATCTCTGTCAGGATTTTGATAACGATGTCATCGACGTATACTTCCAAGTTCTTTCCACGCTGTTCCCTGAAGAGGGTGTTCATCAATCTCTGATACGTGGCCCCAACATTCTTAAGACCGAAGGGCATTTTGGTGTAGCAAAATGTCCCTTCGTCTGTGATGAAGGCAGTTTTTTCTTCGTCTTCGATTGACATTTGAATCTGATGGTATCCTTTGTAGGCATCCAAGAAGCATTTTAGGAGATACTGAGATAAAGAGTCTACCTGGACGTCTATTTCTGGGAGGGGGTAACAGTCCTTGGGCATGCTTTGTTCAAACCTTGGAAGTCGATGCACATCCTCCATCCCCCGTCTTTCTTTTGAACCATGACTGGGTTGGCAACCCAGGATGGATACTTTACCTCCCTGACTATTCCTGCTCTGAGCAGTTTTCTGGTTTCCTCACAAGCAACTCTTCTTTTGTTGGGCCCCATGCTTCGTTTTTTCTTTTTTACTGGCTTTGCCCAGGTGTATGTGTTGAGCCGGTGTTCAGTCAGGCTCCTGGGGATCCCTGTCATGTCCCCGTGCTGGAATGCGAATACATCTATGTTGAGGAGGAGCAACTCTTTAAGGGCGATTTTGCACTTGTCACTCAAGTGACTTCCTACTTTAATCGTCTGCTCTGGGAACCTGTCACAAAGGACCCATTCTTCGACCCCCTCCTTTGAGGTTTCCCGGGTGCTTCCCCCTCAGAGACGGAGGAGATTACTTCATATGAGGACTTTACCTAGGCTAAGCCTTTTGGTGTCTGGAATACTAAGTCTCCGTGTGGGGTGGATGCCTGTGCTTGCAAATCCCCAATTCCAGGTCTTCCCAAGATTGCATTGTACTTCGAGGGTGCTCGGACCACTGTGAAGGTCAGGTTTATTGTCCGAACCCGATCCCCTACCCCAACTGTGAATGGGAGTCTGATCTTTCCCAAGGGGTGCGATACACTGTTGTTGAATCCTACTAGAGGGATGGAATCCTCTTCAAGTCTATCTCTTACGTCCCTGTCAAACCTGAGGAAACAGTGCTCGTATATAACTTCTACCCCGGATCCCCCATCCACGTATATTCTGGCCACCTTGTGGCCAGCTATTATGGCTGAGATGTTCAACGGGAGCCGCTGTACTTCTTTTTCTTCTAAGTGTGGCATTAGGATGGGAGCCTTCATGCAGTCCCGGGAGCCCAGGATTCTGGCCTTTACGCTTCGGGTGGTATCAAACTCATTCCTCATTTTAATCATATCCACATCTGCCCTCCCAGGCTCCCTTGCATCTCTTCCCTTACGATCCCCTCCTCCCTCCTTGATTTCCTTAACCAAATGGGCTAGTCTTCCCGTTTTCACTGCGGCTTCTATTTCCCTCTTCAGATACACACAGTCATCAGTTTTATGGCCAAACCCCTTGTGGAAGTCACAATACTCGTTCGGTTGTGCTTTTAGTCCAGGTTTTATAGGTGGTGGCCTTGGGAAGGAGCTCTTTACCCTCTCAGTGGCCAGTATCTCGCTTGGGGTCTTGGTGAGAGGGGTGAACTTATCAGAGTAAGGAGGGGGACCTCTCCCCCGATGTGACAACTCGTATTTTAGAACCTATTTATGTGCTTAATGTAATGCATGTGAACTTGGCATGATCATCTTATATGTTGACTTAATGAATGTTATGTTGATATGTACTATGTGTAATATATGTATGTATGCAAACGAGCCCAATCGCACAAGACACACCCGATCGCACAAGCCCATTTGGGCTACACTCTTGTATTCGGATCAAATGGACATCCCAAGTGAGGGTTCGGCCCACTCTCTTTTATGCGCATAACACTTAGGAGATAGGGTTACTTCTCACAACTTGCAAAACACTTTACACACACAAACCCTAGCTCCCATCTTCTCTCTAGAACTCGACGGCAACACACTCTCTCTCTATCGAAGATCTTAGTACTCGGATCATTTTCTTGTTTGGATTATTCTCGTTATACTCTTTTGACCGGTTAGTGTTTCATGTTATGTGTTTTATTCAGGTGATGTATTGTTATGTTGATGATATGTGATCGGTCATATATGTGTTTGAATCCGAATGATTTGGTTAGTGGTTGTGAACTATGAACCGTATGCTAGATGATTTTATGGATGCCATGATTTATGTGATAACGAGAATAGTTTGTGTGAATGATGATGCTCTAGTGAATCGGATAAGTATGGTGATGTTAATCGACTAGCATGTCATGTTCTCGGATTGTTTGCATAATGATTAGGATAAAAGGTACGTAATCGGCTGTGATATGTTACGATTAGGATGAATTATTGTGTTGTCATAATCGGATGTATGTTAGTGATCAAGATTCATGTTAATATGTTTAAATGTTGAGATTATTGTTCATGTTTGATTATGATAGAGTTCATAAGAATTTTGAGATAAAAATCTTGTTTAATCGATTAAGGGATTGGCTAGAATCTGAAATCGTGTTAATTGATAAATGACAAACTTGGAAACCATTGAATGTTTGTAACTAATTGCATGAAATCCGGACATTTAAACTAATCGCACAAGGCTCCTAGTCGCACAAGATCAGATCGTGCAAGGTCTGATCTGACCGCACAAGGAGTCTGGTCGCACAAGATGATCCAATCGCACAAGGTGTCCCCAGTCGCACAAGGCTTATTGGATCGCACAAGTTGTAATGTTTGGGCCGGGTATACATGTTGGGTTGGGCTAGTTCCGATCGCACAACCCAATCGGATCAGATCACACAAGTCGACCGGATTGTACAAGCTATCCGGATCGCACAAGACATGTTATTTGGGCCGTGTTTATGCTTATAGTTTTGTTGGTTTCTTAATATTGGGCCGGGTAGTATTGGGCTCCAACGGATGACTCGCACAAGGCCATTAAGCTTGTGCGAGCCCAATCTTTTAATCACACAAGTGAATACATTATGACTGTTAAACGTGATGATGTGTAACTGCCATGATCTGTATGTGTTCCTTATCTGCTAGCTTATGTGATACTTATGTGCACTACTTGAAACCAAAACCTGACTTGTATGGTAACCCTGTTAGAACGTGGTTGACCACTCTTAGTTCAAGTAACCTTTTGTGTAATCTGCCGAGCAAACCAAGGTGAGTTCACACTCTTACCAAGGCATGGGATTCCCGTGGTTGGGAATGGGATTGAAGGAATGGGATTGAACAAATACTTGTACTTACACTGTTACTAGACTATCTACCATCGTCCTCGGATGCGAAGGATACATACGTAAAACCTACGTATACTTGTACTCATCACTGTCCTAAGGATGCGAAGGACACTTACGTAAAACCTACGTAAACTTATATTCACTACTGCCTCGGGTTGTGACAGGCACTTACGTAAAACCTACGTAAACCCCCGTGTACCACTGTCCTCGGGTTGAGAAGGATGCTTACGTAAAGCCTACGTAAACCTTGTACGTACTACTGTTCTCGGGTTAAGAAGAACACTTATGGTTACGAATAGTCTAGTGTATATACAAATATGGGAAGCCCCCACTAATAGAACATACTATCGGTCTAGTAGAGCCACATGTTACGAAAAGAACTTACTATTACGAACTTACTTACTGTGAACTCGCTCAACTAGTCGTTGACTCTTTGCTACATGCCTTGCAGGACCATAGGTACATGGAGCTTGCATGGGAGGCGCGATCGTTGTGGGCACATGGACTGTTGAGTTCCATGTTAAACATTTACATTATGAGAACTTGATACTTATGTTGGATTTTTACATTAATGCTTCCGCTACACAATAGATTATGTTTGGTTTTGAAAACACCTTTCGTACTGATGAATGACATTTACTATTTACTCTTATGTTCAATATGATTGGTGGCTTGATCCTGGTCATGTCACGCCTCCAAGCGGTGGTACTCCGCGGGTGGATTTTGGGGGTGTGACACCCGAGGCCTATATGGGGAATATGAGGGTCTTGCTCTGTCGTGCAACATTCTATCAAAAGCAGGTTTTCTGGGATAAGGTGTACCTTTGTCCGAAGGTTTCGCAGCCGAGGTGACCCTTCGGGGCGTGACATCCGTCTCCTTAGCTTTGCTGACTGTGTCTTTTCCCCTGACGAAGGCTCTGACCCTGTCCATTAGGTTGTCAAACGAATGGGGGAATTCCTCCCCCAGTTTCTCACATAGCTGTGCATGCTTTAGCCCGTTAATGAAACTGCTGATCTTCATGACCTCCGGGACATCCTTGATGTTCATGCTCTCCTTGACAAACCTCTCCATGTACTGGTCTATCCGCTCGTTGTCCCCCTGCCTTATGTGTAGAATCTCGTTTGGATTCTTGACCACTTTTCTCTGCTGACCAAAGTTCCTGAGGAACTTATCGCTTAGCTCTTCATAACTGTCGATTCCTCCTAGAGGGAGACTGTCAAACCAGAGCCGGGCTCCCTCCGTCAAAGTTTGTACAAACATGTGGCACCACACCGGCATGGGCCATCGCCCAAGTTGTCCCGCTCCCCTGAAGGCATAGAGGTGGTCTTCAGGGTCTCTTGTCCCATCATAACGGTCAAAGTTTGGAGGTAGCTTTGTTTTAGGGGGCATTGGTGCCTCTGCAATCCTTCGGGTGAACTTCGAGACTTCAGCCAGGTCCCGTGGGAGATAGGGCTGGTCTAGATCGTTGCCACTTTGGCTCTCTTTCTCTTTTCCCTTTTCTTTCGGCTTCTTTCTTGTGATGAGGTCTTCCCTCTCTTCTGAAGACATTTGTCTAAGGGCAGTCATGAATGTTTCTAGTGAATCGCTGCCACTGCTCTTGTTTTTAGGGTTTATTTCGTCTTGGTTAGAAGGTGTGTCGAAGGATAGTCTAGCCTTGAGGCTGTTGAGCTTTTCTTGTCTTTCTAGATCCTCAAGACATCTCTTCAACTTGTCTTTGTGCATGGCGACGAAATCTGGAGTGATAGTCTCTTCTTCTTCTAAGATTTCCACCTGATTTTCTTTCTCTTCCTCATGGGTGACGTCCTCCACTGTGACTTTCTCATGCTGTACCGTCTGGGTGACATGTGAACTAGGTGTGATGTTCATGCTGCCGTTTCTGAAACGGGTTATCTTTAACGTCGGAGTTTAATGTGAAGACTCCAGTCAGGATGGGGTCCCACGGATGGCGCCAATGTCGTATACCTAAATCCCGGCTGACGTTCAATGGATCTTCGCTGATGTCAAGATGTCCCGTTCCTTGCAACTACAAAAGAATAAATTGTTAGCCTCGTCACGGAGGGCCCCGGGTGGGGGATCCGTGACCAAGCTCCGGCGTGAGAGTAAGTAAACTTGCCGAAGAGAAGGAGGAGCCTATTCCGATGAAGGTGATCACCGGAATGTTTCCTCAAGGGTGTGAATCCAATAGATGTGATATATATGATTAATGTATGGGAATATTGGTCGGAAGTAAATGTGTAGGTAGTAAATGAAAGTGGAGTAAATGAGATAGTCTAAAGATGATACCTCTGATGATCCTTGTGGTTATCTTCTCTGGCTCTTATATAATACCCAGCCCTTATCCCACATGTGAGATATTTCGTCCGGGCCATCCAACGGGTTCTGCGGGCTTTCGAGGGATGCAGACAGGTGTCTGCCCCCTAACGGTGAGATGACAATCCTATTCAATGTTCTAACCGGAGAAGTACAATTGACAGCCAAGATCCTATTCTTGTCAAGCATTAAATGAGACCTGTTCCTTCTGATCATAGTTTTCCCGCTCATTTACAAACGAAGGGAACCTTAATGGGCAAGACAGCTTATTATTTGGGCCTGTTCGTAGTTGGGCCTGCATAAGGGTAGCCCAAAGCGGGTAAAATGAGATTTCCCATTGGCCGTCGTCATCAATCATAAAATCTTTATTTTCTCAAAATTCTTATTACATTCTTATTTTCTCACAACGCTTGGACGGATTTGCCCTTTGTATTGCTAAAAGTCCAGTTCAAGCCTAAACAAAGGCAAAGATCAAAGCACAGATTTAGCAAAATCTACTCCAATTAAACTCGCAACCCTTTCAACGCACAAAATCAATCTCACTTGTAATATTCTCAACTTTCACAATTTCTAACACAACAATCATATAATGATTCCAACATTTTCAACAACGAAGATATCCAATACAAAAAAGGGGTTCGTAACTAATAAAAAATCAAATGACCAAAATCGAAACTTTAATGTCGAAAATGTAAACTAGGAGTATGATCAAATACAAATTACATTTTGTATACAAATTATAAAAACTATTTAAAACGTGTCATGTGGCATTCAACAATTATAGAAAAAAAGTAAAATAATAACCTAAATAATATCAATAATATTGAATTTCCGGTAATTATGCTAACATACAATTAATTCTTTATTTGGATCTTCTTTTTGTTTTCAATGTGCTGATATAAATCTTCATAAAGAAAAGTATTGATATCATTCACATATGTGCAAAAATCAATTATTTTGATTAATTTTCTTGTGCTAATATAATTCAAACGTGCTACTTTTATGTACATATTGTTTTAGGGCATGTTTGGCTAAGCTTATTAGAGTTAAAAATGACTTTTGGGAAAAGGACTTTTGGGAAAGGAGTTGTTAAAAAAAGTGTTTGGATTAGCTTATGAGGTGGGAAAAACCAATAAGTCAATAAGTTGTTTTTTAAAAAGTGTTTGGCTTAGCTTATTGGTGTAAAATGACTAAAATGGACATTCTTTCATAAGTCAATATGATATAAGAGGGTAAATAAGGGGTATATTGATAATTTAAAGCTTGAAAAGTTATAAGCTGGACAAGAAGTCACAATATTGTGACTTTTTAAAAACTCATTTTCATTCATCTCAAAAAGCCATTTTCAAAATCACTTTTCAATTTGCCAAACACTAAAATGACTTATTGGCTTTTTGATTAAGCCAATAAGTCAATAAGTTACTTTGAAAAGCTTAGCCAAACATGCCCTTAGTATGTGTAAATTTAACTTTTTTAAGTGATAGAATCTATTCTCATGGTTTGTAGGATAAATATGTAAACATTTTTTTTGAACGGCAAATTTGGATCACTGACGGACCACTGGAGTATCATCGTGCCACCAGAGAAACCACCCGATCATATCCATCTCCACTAGGCATAATGCCACACCAATTTAGGAGGAAACCAAATAAACATGGGAAAATCCCCTTTGTGGGAATCGAACCCAGGACCTATTGGTCCCAAAGCCTTATCCTACCACCAAGATGCCACTAAGCTATAAAGCCATGGACGATAAATATGTAAACTAATCAACAATAATCAAAGTTCAAGGGTTGAGTTATTCTACAAAGGAGTGTAAAAATAAGAAGTGTAAGAAGCCACTATAGAGTGACAAGTGTCTCAAAAGAAATCAAGTGGAAATGTTAATTTTGTCAAAGAGAACAAAAAGATTATGCGCATGCAAGTCACATGTTATTTCCTCCTTATTTTTAAACGTCCATAACTTTTGTATACGTCATTTATTTAAAAAAAATTACCATAAAATCGAGCGTATTTTTATCTTTAATATAAGTACCATATAGTTATATTTAGAAAAAAAATCAAAAACCAGTTGCGTATTACACAATGGACATAACATAAAATACAATGAGTACCAAACTAAAAACACAATGGAAAGTAGAGCAAAAAAAAAAAAAAAACAATCGATGGCAACAGATAAAAGACATAATGAACATAACGTAAAACACAATGAGTATCAAGCTAAAAACACAAAGGAAAGTTAACTAAAAATACAAAACACAATTGATGACGACAAATAAAAGACACTATTAGTGAGAGCAAATAAAAAACACAATGGACAACAGACTAATACACATTGAACAACATATTAAAACACAATAGAGAGCAGAATAAAATAATGACCAAAACATATAACACAATGTATAGAGTACCCAAATATAACATAATCTTCATTGTGTCATACATTTTGTTATAGGTTCTGATAAAAATGGGTAATGGACATAACCCAAATTAATATTGTGTTATAAGTTTTGATAATAACACAATGTATAGAAACCTTAGTAAAAAATGTAAGAATCAAAATCCAGTTGAAAAGACACAATGCCCACAACCTTTAACACAATACAAAGAAAACTCAGTAAAAGTGATTTTTTTTTATTTTATTTTTATATAGTAACATCATACTCATATTTAAGATAAAAAACCCTCGTTATTATAGTGAATTTTTTTTTAAACAAATGTCGTATGGAAAAAGTTATGCACGTTTTAAATTTGATGGGGGAATTGGGATGTGCCTTGTATATGGAGAGATAAATTCAATATATGTAGGATTCTTTTAATGCACTTCTATTATTTTATTTTCCCTAAACTAATCTCAACCCTCCAAATCTTAGATAAATAGACTATAATCCTTCTTACCAATCTTATTTATGTTGTCATTTGTATTTCATCTTGGTGCCAAAGTTCAAATATATAAACAACATTTTCATGTGTGAAAAGAAGATGACATACCAACTCAATATAAATAAATGGATTTCAAAGCCGTGATTATAAATTAAAATTATATATGAAAGAAAATCATGAGAAAACAATATATAAATAAGAAAACTAAAAAACTATAAAAACATAAAATACACAAAAATTTTTATAAAAAATCTCTAAAAGTTTTTTCGTAGTGGTGTGGGGTAGGTTAGGGGGTTAATATTTTTCGTATTAATGCACATGTGGAGTACTTATTTTTATTTTTTATTAATTACAAATGGGAAATTTTAGGAATAGAATTTGATTTTTTTTTTTTTTTTGTATTTTTTAGATAGTTTTTCTTTCTCATTTAAACTAAACTTTCTTATGATTCGTCCCCTATATGTATGAAAAAATGTAAAATGAGAACCAGTTTCAGTTGTGAGAAATATAAGAACTAAACCTTCCAAAAGTTTTTTCCCTCAAAAATCTTAAAGTAGCATGCAACAATTTACATTGGATGTAAAAAAAATTTAATCGCCACAAATTTTTCTTATATCAGGCAAATAAATTTTACATCAAGCATAACTACCGACTCGACAATTCTTTTTTGTTTTTACGGATGTGTTTATATCATTCTCATCTAGGTTTGTGCAAAAAAAAAAAAAAAAATAGTGGCCCAACTCGCACAAGAAGTAGGTGTTCTCATGGTTCTCACAACTCGTGGTGGTTATTAACTGAACCGAATCATAAGATATAAATTATGTATATAATTCGAATTCGAATATAAAAAAATCATATGTACTCAAATTTGAATTTTGAATTTCAAATTATTACTATATTAGTCCAAAAACTAATAAACCGAACTCGAAATTTGATATTCATTACAATTGGATTCACATTTCGAGTATTCTGAGTTCAATTTGATACTTAACACCATTTGTTGCAACTAAAGTTCAAAACTAACTTTTGTTAGCCGAGAAATCAATATATTTTTGTTTAAACATTTTGTATGAAACTAGTATCTAGAACCCATGTTTTACGGCGGGACAATTAAACCCAACATAAAGTAGACGTAACAAACGTTGAATCACGCACATGCATTGCGGCGTGCTAACTCGCAAAAATCAGATTAAAATGTAAAATATAGAAAAGAATAATTAAGTCGACCTAGGACTTGCGTGTTGCGACTCGATCTTTAGACCATGCAAAGATAGACGTAAAATTGTTGAATCACACACACGTGTAGTGCGTTAACTCCCAAAGTTTAGACCGAAACGTAAAACATTATAGTCAAAAACGTGTGTTAACTCGCATAAATTAGACCAAAATGTAAAATATAGAATAGAATAACTAAGTCGACGTAGGACTCGCGTGTTGCAACGTGATCGTTAAACTGCAAAGAAATTAGACGTAAAAACGATGAACCACGCACATGCGTAGCGTATTAACTCGCAAAATTAAGTCCGAAACATAAAACATTATAGTAAAAAATAATTAAGTCGAAACGATAAAGAAACCAACCTAAAAAAAGAACTAATTAGGTAAAAATAAATAAAAAAAATTATGGGAAAGTTCAAGGTTTAATTGTTTAAATAACAAACTCAATGAAAGTGGAGAAGTTATCTTGTAATTTATTAAGGGTATAATGTGTAAAAAATGAAAGTTAAAAGATAAAGATTTATAAGACCACGTGTAGCGGTCACCCCTCATCGTCTCCCATGATGTGGGTTATGCGACAAGTGACATTTGTGTAAGAGATAGGGTTATATCGCATATATGTGTATGTATATATATGTGTGTGAGAGAAACAAAAACAATTGCCCCGTTATAATTTTCGCGAGCCAATCTAGTTCAGGTGATATAACGCCTCCTGGGCGGTGTGGGGAGGCGCCATAGGGCGTTACGTTGAGGAAAGGCGTCATATAACCTTCCACTACGAAAGTTCTAAAAAATGAATAGTAATTACCTTAGCATTTATATCTTTTGAATTTACATCGAAATAGTTAAACGGGCAACAAGCTGCGCCGCTACCCCTGATAATCAATATAGAGGTTAATAGCTTATACTTTTACACTAATTACACGAAACTATTGTAATAGTATCATCTCTTTTGTTGATTTAACTAGGGGGAATACCCGTGCGATGCACGACATGCATAATAGTTATTGTTTTTTCTGGAACGACGACTGATATAGATAGTGCGTGACACGGTACGAAAGTGCGAATATAGTATAGATTTTTAAAACAAAACCGGGTTTTTTTAAAGTTAGCCATTTGACCATGGTTATTTTGACCAAAGTCCACTCCTCATTCGGCGCTTTGTGGTAGCACCACCAGTCAAAAAAGGCCCAAAACACCCGAGGGTACAGTGTTCCCCCACGTTTTAAGACGCTTTGAGAGAGGTTTGCGCCCCACCACATGTGGTCTCACAAAACTTCAAATCTATGGACGTGTGGTTTCTCAATCCTCTTCAAAAGACGTCACAGTTTTCAAATTTTTTTATTTTTTCTTTTTCATTGTGTTTTAAATGGTGTAAAATAGATGTTATATATATATACATATTATACTACATACACATATACATATAAATTTAGTTTTAACATCTAAAATTCAAATTGTAGGTTTTGTTCCCTTTTATAGACCAGAAAGCAGTTTATAAACCAACAAAATTAACAAATCCTAACAGTTCTTCAAGTGTTTAGTTATATAATCTATATATTTATTTACTAAAATTTCTTACAATTAACCCAATACTTAATAAATAGGGTATGCAGGACTTAAAAAGTGTTATCTGGACACGTATGTCACTCCAGCTTGCCAATCTTGTGTACCGACTCCAGGGTAACATTTTCAGATGCCTGCAACACATCTGGTTATAAAAGTAAAAAATAAACAAAAATGATGTTTTAGATTTTTACCCTGGTCTCAAACTTAATGTAGTTGTTTAGTCCATTTAATTAAATTTTATTTTTAGTTGACGCATAGGTACAATGTAGTCCTCTATTTGTGACATTTGTCATTGTGCTTATAGTCATGTGATGTTGTTTTAATACCCGTTAACCAACTCGTTTCGCCTCTATTTCTCAGTTATTTAAAGAAGCAACATATACATCAGAAGTAAATTTCTAAAGATAATGGTGAACCGTCAATGGTACAATAAACTTACCTCAAGACTACCATTTGCTAAACTGGTAGTGTATCTCAGAGTCCAGAAATCCCGTGCTAGAGCTATTTCAATTAATATATGGAGAAAAGGAAGAGCCACATTGATTAAACATGGTCATAAAGGCTCGTACTATTTCATTAAAGTTAATTGTAATATCAAGTATTAGTTATCTAATAACCAATCAATCCTTTAAGGTGAATTGTTATGAAAAATCTATAAACCCTAACTTAAACATTAATATATGGAGAAAAGGAAGAGGCTCATTGATTAAACATGGTCATAAAGGCGGCTGGTACTATTTCATTAAAGTTAATTGTAATGCATTTAAAGCAACCATAAATTTTGATTTTAAATATAAGATATAGCTAAACTTAGAAATTGTTTACTGAAAGTTGAAGTTGAAATAAATCATATTCAGATAATTATTTTTTATATGCAAATTCAAACAGACCTATCAAAATATGTAGGAAAACTCCATGCAAGTCTAACTCCGTCACGCTTAAATTCATGTAACCTGAATGCGGTTCATTACTTATTTAACCCATTTATTTAAATAGGCAGGCAAGTAGTAATCGGGTTGGTGGGTTGTAAAACTGTGTTAATTTTACCAGCATGGTGGAAGTCAATATTCTACCAGCATCATTACATCCAACTTTTTAAAAGTAAACAAATGGTTTGATAATATGAAAACTATTTCAAATGAATATTAGTAATGTATAAATTTAAACGAACATTCAAATGAAAATAAAGAATGGTTACAAATGAACGCAAATAAGAGAGAGGACAGACATAAACGAAAGTCAATCATCGAACATAAATGAACGAAAATAAACGAACATAACATTGAACCTCCAATTCGTTTACGGGTTGCACCTACTTCTGTTTAAAGCAAGATGTATAGATTATGCAACGTACCTTAACCATGCGTGTGTGTGTATGTGAATATATGTTTTTAGCTTGATCCGCATAAATAGTTTTGAGCCAATAGAAAGCGAACCGGAGACTAAATAAAAAATGGAACCCAACTAAAAGCGAAAACCAAGGAAACTGAAACCAAACCTAAACGAACCAAAAAACAAAACCAGACCGAAACGAACCTATGCAAACTGAATAATTTTACCGAAACAAATAAGCTGAGACAAATAATGTTGCTGAAATGAAAACCGAACCTGAACCAAAAACAAATAAAGCGAATCTAACCGGAAAGGAAAATAAATTTACACAAAACTAAAAAAAACTGAAAACGGAACAAAAAACGTAAAAGATCTTACCGAAACGAACTCAAAAAACTTAGATCGAAACAAAACAATTGCTGGGAAAAATCAAAACCAAAACGATGCAAAAAATAAAACAACCTAAAACCAAACCGAAACCAAAAACTGATAAAAGTAAACAAAATTGATTCAAAATCGACCCGACAATAAAAACGGTCACGTTAATAAAGTATTCACCTTCACACCTGGCAGGGGTGATTAGTATGTGGTAGCAAAACAATCAAATAGTTAACGAACAACAAAAATGCAGGTACCTTAACAACGGTAGTGACTCGGTTAGTGACTATCAATTGTTCTGAGATTACTTTGAATCAAGAGTTAGTATGCTAATGGGCTATTAAGCAGTTAGTAATAAATAACCGAGTCACTAACAGCTCTATTAACCAAAAATGTTGCACCAGTTCTACTAAAATTGTTAAATAACAATTGATAGTCCTTATTATTAACTCTAACAACATTAGCATACTAAAATTATTATTGACTTTCAGCTAATTATTTATTACTAAAATGTTGTATTAACTTTATTCTGCAACATATTCTTTATAAACTATGCTTACCTTGACATAACCTAATAGCTATATTTCCTTATTAGAAGTCAATGATAATTGAAAATTAGTACATATTATTACCTTGCTGGTGAACACATTTACTCTATGTTTAGGGCACAATTTGATTAGGTTGATGATACTGAATTGAATATCACACCAAATTACAATAGCAGTTTATATTGCTACTATTCACCCAAATCAAGCACCTTAAATAAGTCAGTGTTTCTCTATATTCAAAAAACGAACTATAACTGACGATCATTAAATTGCAACAGTCAGTTCAATCCAAATACTGCAATAGAAACATAAAATCACAACAATTCGTTGGTTAATCACGTATAGTTCTTAATCGATTAGAATCAGAAAAAGGAAATTGACTCACTGTAACTTAAAATCAGGAAGAAGGCGAACAAAGAGGCGGAGTTTTTCAAAATCAATGACCCCTGTCTTTCATTGTTATTCCTTGAATGAGGTAAGCAAGACCCCATACTACACACTGCATACACATACATAAAAATTGGGTTCAATATTATTTGTATAAACACCGATTGGAAACCCTCACATTGCATTTGATGAAACCCTAATCAATATAAACACACACACTAACACTCACGAATCGAATTTATAAAAGGAAAAATTCGGGCTGTTTTTACCTCTTGCTGCTCCAAATCTTCATTACCATACATTATCTTCATCTTAGAAATATATATATTGCACTTAAAGGTTGCTGGAGAGTTGGAGGATGATGTGTAATTAAAGGAGCAAGTAAATGACCCATTTTGATTCCAACTGAAGTTGCCGACTGATGGAGAGCCTGATGGAGAGCCTGTGCAGGAGATCAATCGAAGATATATGTCTGAGAATTGTGTGCCAAATCTATGAAGATCTTCAATTGGGGAGAAGTTAATTACGATTCCAATTGAGTTGCCGACTGATGGAGAGCCTGATGGCGAGCCTGTGCAGGAGATCAATCGAAGATATATGTCTGAGAGTTGTGTGCCTAATCGATGAAGATCTTCAATTAGGGAGAAGTTAATTATGGATTGGAGAGCATATATTGAGAGGCGAAGGATGAGTATCACGGACTCCAAAGTCCCCACAAATGCCAGTTAAACAACCCTTTCACTTTCGGAAGTCCTCTTCTCGCCGTTGCATCCGTCTCCGGCGACTCCTCCACTACCTCATGTTCTTCCTTTGCACATTCTTCAACTAATGAGATGTCGTACGGAGGCGAAACCGAAACCTCTGGCGGAGGATTTAAAGCTTTTCCGGCGAACCTCCGATGACTCGCCTTCTCTTTCTTCTTAGGTTTACGGCCGCGACAGTTAACCTGTTCACTACTGGTAAAGTTTTCTTCAATAGCTTCAATTACTTGATGAATTAGCTCTCGGTTAACAGACGTTTCCCACCGGAACCAGTAGTTCGTGTAATAATCGAAGCAATCGCAGTCGAATACCGGAGATTTGTGTGCGGCCGGAGCTTTCTTCTTATTGTTATTATCAGATGATCTAGGGTTTGTGGAATTATTTTTGACACAAATGATTAAAGTAATGTAACTTGTGATTATTAAACTGGAATTGTTTTTGACCCAAATGATTAAAGTAATGTAACTTGTGATTATTAAGTAAATTAAATGAAATTAATAGGATTCTTATAGGCTGGTGCATTTAAAAGGAATTTTTACATATATCCCCTTATTAAAAGCCCTTATTACATATTTGTCCAATCTTTAAAATCAATTACATATTTCCCCCTTTCTTTACGAAATTACCCTTTTACCCTTTTTCTTAATTTCTTATCTCTTAACTTCAAAATCAATCTAGTCAATACTCTATATGTTGTGATAAAATCTTTAAAATATTTCTTTGAAAAAAAAAACGGTCATACCCATTTTATAAAACAAGTGACCTTTTTACATATCTAGTTACTGGTTAAGTTTTAGTTTACATATTTTTTACAACCGACCCATTATACATTTAAATTTTAGTTAACTACACTAATAATTTACGTTAAAATATTGATTATCTAAAATATCTTATATAAAAAAACATATTGTTATACAATATACGTTTGTTTTTTTCAAGTCGTAATCAATTTTTCTTTAGCCTAAATCTTAGTTCGATCATCAACATTTTAATTGTTTTGAAGCAGGAGCTAAATTTCCATTTTTTTTGTGTAATGCTATTTCAGAAATCTAATTGTCATGTTTTAAACATTCAAAATAATATTGAAAAAACTGTTTTACAGCAAAAGTAAATTTTTAAACCATGGTCGCATGACTGTTTTCTTTAAAAAAAATAATGCTTAAGAGCTATGACGTATTATATATAAGCAAAACTTTCAATTTTCACATAATAGAGGCAGAAGCTTATAAAAAAATAGGCAGGGCTTATAAAAAAATGAATTCATATCATTAGGTTAATATCTTATTTTTAAACAATTATATTACACATTAAATCATAAAATATGTAAGTAATGGTATTAGAAAGGGGAAAAATGTATAATCATTTAATAAGTTCATTAAGGGTAAAATAGTAATTCAATAGGAGTGATTTTAATAAAATGGGTAAATATGTAATATGTATGGTTTAAAAGGGGGAAATATGTAATTGATTTTATGGGTTGGGTATATATGTAATAAATGATCTTAGGAGGGGGATATATGTAAATGACCTCATTTAAAACAACCATAAATTTTGGATTTAAAATAGAACATATAACTAAACTTTAGAATATATATAGATTATCTAAAATATCTTATATAAAAAACATATTGTTATACAATATACGTTTGTTTTTTTCAATTCGTAATCAATTTTTCTTTAGCCTAAATCTTAGTTCGATCATCAACATTTTAATTGTTTTGAAGCAGGAGCTAAATTTCCATTTTTTTTGTGTAATGCTATTTCAGAAATCTAATTGTCATGTTTTAAACATTCAAAATAATATTGAAAAAAACTGTTTTACAGCAAAAGTAAATTTTTAAACCATGGTCGCATGACTGTTTTCTTTAAAAAAAAATAATGCTTAAGAGCTATGACGTATTATATATAAGCAAAACTTTAAATTTTCACATAACAGAGGCAGAAGCTTATAAAAAAATAGGAGGGCTTATAAAAAAATGAATTCATATCATTAGGTTAATATCTTATTTGTAAACAATTATATTACACATTAAATCATAAAATATGTAAGTAATGGTATTAGAAAGGGGAAAAATGTATAATCATTTGATAAGTTCATTAAGGGTAAAATAGTAATTCAATAGGAGTGATTTTAATAAAATGGGTAAATGTGTAATATGTATGGTTTAAAAGGGGGAAATATGTAATTGATTTTATGGGTTGGGTATATATGTAATAAATGATCTTAGGAGGGGGATATATGTAAATGACCTCATTTAAAACAACCATAAATTTTGGATTTAAAATAGAACATATAACTAAACTTTAGAATATATATAGATTATCTAAAATATCTTATATAAAAAAACATATTGTTATACAATATACGTTTGTTTTTTTCAATTCGTATTCAATTTTTCTTTAGCCTAAATCTTAGTTCGATCATCAATATTTTAATTGTTTTGAAGCAGGAGCTAAATTTCCATTTTTTTTGTGTAATGCTATTTCAGAAATCTAATTGTCATGTTTTAAACATTCAAAATAATATTGAAAAAAACTGTTTTGCAGCAAAAGTAAATTTTTAAACCATGGTCGCATGACTGTTTTCTTTAAAAAAAATAATGCTTAAGAGCTATGACGTATTATATAGAAGCAAAACTTTCAATTTTCACATAACAGAGGCAGAAGCTTATAAAAAAATAGGCAGGGCTTATAAAAAAATGAATTCATATCATTAGGTTAATATCTTATTTGTAAATAATTATATTACACATTAAATCATAAAATATGTAAGTAATGGTATTAGAAAGGGGAAAAATGTAATAATCATTTAATAAGTTCATTAAGGGTAAAATAGTAATTCAATAGGAGTGATTTTAATAAAATGGGTAAATATGTAATATGTATGGTTTAAAAGGGGGAAATATGTAATTGATTTTATGGGTTGGGTATATATGTAATAAATGATCTTAGGAGGGGGATATATGTAAATGACCTCATTTAAAACAATCATAAATTTTGGTTTTAAAATAGAACATATAACTAAACTTTAGAATATATATAGATATATATGGAAAAAACTCTTCACTTGATTTCAGAGACGGAGCTTAGTGGGAACCGTGAGGTGCACCCCTCTGCTCCAATGTTCCAGTTAGAAATGTAAATTTTTTAACTTTTTATTTGAAAATTTTAAAATTATATAAAATCACCCCCAGTTATTTTATCTAAATATTTGTTCAATATATAAATTGGTTTGATATTTAATTGTTGTCATTAAAACACATGAAAAAAACACAGTAGTGAACATGATTACACAAAGAAAAGGACCTTGCAGTATACTCCAAATTAACAACGCAAAGTAAAAAAGTTATTTGTTTGATCATTTAATTGTTCTTTTTGTCGTTATTTGAAAATATCTGCTTTGGCGTACTTTTAACTGTCGGAATAAAAAAAATTATGTTTCTTTCCAATTAAGTTTTTTTTAAATAAACTCAACTAAAACACACATCCGATTCAAAAGGGCAAAAAACCAAACAAACAACACCCCCGCTCCAAACGGACAAAGGACAAGAAATTACAACATGTACAATGGATATTTACACAAATCCGTCCAACTAATATAATTACGGGAGGATCTATTTTCAACCAAGGCATAACCTCTCGACTTTATTTCCCCTATGATATCTTGCGGACTACATTTAATCTGATTAAAAACCACATCGTTCCTTCTTTTCCATATGTACCAACATGTAATAATAGTCAGCCCGTAAATGATCTTTTCCTCCTTCTTATCACTCTTAATGAAATTGTGAATGTCTAAAATATCTTTAAACTAAAAAAAAAAATAGCGTCTGAATGTTGCAACAAACAAAAAATAATAAAAATTAAGTAGTTTCAAGCCAACTAGGTTCATGAAAACTCATAATAAAGACAAATGAAAACTCATAATAAAGACAAGCATCAAACATCCCATAAAAGAGCCTTCACTCACATTTATCACTCACCTAGAACATTTGATGCTCTGACTCCTGACATTGTTTTGCCATTGTATGGCCATGTGGTAGGTGGGAATGGCTATTTCCCTCTCTCTCTTGTACGATTGAAGGGAAGGCTCGATCCCCTTGATGGGATAAAGAGGAATGTGGTATTGTTGGGCTTAATCTCACACCCCAACTGATGGCGAAAACATCAGAGTAAGACGAAAACGAGATTGCTCATTTCAACATAACGCTAAAAGCGACAATAATTTAAATAAACTGATTTCATTTCATTGATACAATAGTCAAGTTACATCATACGAAATAGAAATACAATATTAATTTAAATACAACAAAACAAGTTACAATACAACACAGTTCAAAATTTGATACTACAACATAATCTAAAGATTTCTAAGTGTGTATCTAAAGCATCTTCACTACGCCCATTTTAATATCATCATCATCATCCTGCAATATGTTAAAAATACATGGTTCAATACAAAAGTATTGACGTGTATACAAGTTTGATACATAGCATAAATATAAAAGTTTTAAACATATCCACATGGCAAACTAAGTTATCAAGATTAACATTAATCTGGCATGTGAATATTCAAGTCAACCTAAGGTTTAATGCAATGATGAAAGACTTAACATGACCTCACGTTCAGGGGCAGTGCGTTACTCTTATAGCGCTATACATGTTAAGGGTAGGCTCGTACGAAGTTAATGACAAGTTTATCACAAAACGAGCAAACCCATATCAACGAATCAAGTATAACGTATGCATGCATGCATGTATTGGATTGTTTGTGCATTTTGATAAAGTCTAAGTGTAACTGTGTAGGTTTTTTAGTAAACATATTGCACCCAAAGTGTAAAGCGGAAAAAAGGTGTTCGAGTATACTCACAGTTTTGCTAAATCTCTTTACAAATCCCATGAGCGTAGTGTTGGCTGACGTAGTACAGGAACGCCAAGGTTATTCTACCCGGTGAGCATAGGGATGGTGGTAATAGTACAGCAACACCAAGGTTACCCTACAGGGTAAAAGAAGGTGTGAGTTGGAGTTGGAAGATTATGAAACAGAATTTAAAGTACTTAGTATAATACGAAAAGTACAAATAAACAGAAAGTATATTCTGTTCGTGCACTTGTCCCGACACTGAGTTTCTATGTTTTTACGGGTCCTAGTTTGCCCGACAGAATCAGCGACAAGGAACGCGGAAATCAAAATAACGGAAAACTGAAATGCGAACTGTTCGGACGAGAGATTGTTTGGGACGAAAGGGCCATTCGCGCGGATGGGATCACCCTGTCCCGCGAAAGGGACTGTCTGGTGAACCGAGTCTCGTTTGAACGTTTTAACTATCAAACAGTTTTGTTCGTGATTTCTTGTTAAGTTTATTAGTTATTATATCAGTATATTAATAGTTCAGAATGTTCAAAATGTTCATAGAAGTCATGCATGGAGGTATAACCTCGTTATTATTCACCAAAGCACAAATCAGTTAACTTAGTTAACCGACCGGTTGGTCACGAATACAGGAAGGAAATAACAGAATGTAGAAGTAACCAAACAACCGAACAATGTACAACCTAGGTGTGCCAAAATGACATAGAAAGAATTAACTAAGTGTCGGAGGCTGGACGGGGTTCACTTGTTCTAGGTCTAAGAGATTGCTTGGGTGTTCGTTTCACGAATTTCAGTGAGGTGGTGGATCTAGATTGGAAGCCAAGGCTCCCACAGAACACACTCTGACATTCCATAATCATCTATATTTGAAAATAGTGATTTGGTCAGTCATTCAACAATTAAAATCATCGGGATTTAGTGAAACAGTTGAGTTCGGACAATAGGGAGTCCCCTCTCGTGCGAGAGGGCGATCCTCTCAGACGAATGGGCCTGTACCTCGAACGGATGGGACTGTTTCTAGGTAAAATCAGTCCAGTTTGTTTGAACTGATTACCTACTCAGCTGGAATTGGTTCAACTTGAATCCAAAACTATTGACTTAGCTCGTGAGCTTAGAGAACCTCAGATCCGGCTGAGTTTGAAGTCAGAAAGATTGTTAAAAATGGTTTTGAAAGATTTACTTCACTTTCAGCTTGGTCCTCAACTGATTTGAGAGTTAATATCAATTGCCATTGCAGATCTTATAAACCAAGTGAAGATTCATGAAGAATCTTGTAAAAAGTTTGATAAAATCAGAAGAAAAGTAGGAGAAATGGAAGAAACTCAGTTGTTTAGTGAGTGTAAACTCACTTAGGAGCAGCTGAGACAAATCTAGGAGAAATGCTCGAAGTTAGCTTGAGAGAGAATTTCGGGAGTTGAAGGTTTGAAATGAAGGGAGTGAACTGATATTTATAGGCAGAGGGACACATTTGGGACGAGTGGGCTTAGGGACGAATGCGTCATTTTGGGACGACTGTGTCACACCCCCAAAATCCACCCGCGGAGTACCACCGCTTGGGAGCGTGACTGACCAGGATCAAGCCATCAATCATATCAACCATAGCATTTAATAATAAAAGAAATCAATGTAAATCATCATGACATGATTGACGTTTCAAAACCAAACATCGTTTAAATAGCGGAAGCATAGTATGTAAACTCAAAATAGTTATAAGTTCAGATATTGTTCATGATCCAGATCCCACAACGACCTGCTCCTCCCTGTGCAAGCTCCATGATGTACCTAAGGTCCTGCAAGGCATGCAGCAAATAATCAACAAACTAGTTGAGCGAGTTCACAGAAAGTAAGTTCATAACATAGTGCATAAGAATAGCTAGTGGGGGCTTCCCATACTAGTGTGTACTAAAGGTGGGGGCTTCCCAAACCTTGTGTTCTTATTACTGGTGGGGGCTTCCCATGTTTATCCTGGCTAATGAGGGCTTCCCATTAACGGTACTTACTAGACTAACTTCCGACCATGTGTTCTTCTTTACCGAGAACAGGAAAACGTACAGGGTCACGTAGGCTTTACGTGACGTGCCCTTCCCCGAGGACATGGTACGCGTGGGGGCTACGTAGGCTTTACGCAGTGTGGCCTTCCGACCCGGAAGCCAGTAAATGGTATTGGGTTACGTAGGCTTTACGTAACGTGTCCTCCCGACCCGGGAGACAAATGGCAAACATACTGGGTTACGTAGGCTTTACGTAACGTGTCCTGACTAACCTGAGGACGATGGTCTATAGTCTAGAGAATGCGTAAGTACGAGTAATCATTCCATATTCAACATATCCAACCCAATTCCCAACCCGGGAATCCCATGCCTTGGCTGTGTGAACTCACCTTGGTTTGCTCGGCAGATACACAAGGAGTATAATTAAGCTAGAAATGGTCAACCACGTCCTATCATGGTTATTAATCAAGTCAGGTTTTGACTAAGGTAGTACACGTATGCATCACATCAACTAACACGTTACTATCACGTATGCATGTGAACAGGTAAGAGCATAGCATTAACATTCATGTGCGATCCAATGTCTAAGCCCGAAAGGTAATCCGCCCAAATAACATATCAGCCCAAATAACATATCGGCCTAAACAGATAAGCAGTCCAATAACATAACAGTCATAAGTCCAATCGATTAGCCCAACTGATTGGGCCCGTGACAGCGAAGGCCCAAAACAGTGTATGTGCAAAGGTGGTCTTGAGTCGCAACCGGCGATCTCGAGTCGCAACAGGGGATTGCGAGTCGCAACTGCTGGTTACGAGTCGCAACAGGTGGTCTCGGTTCGTCATGGTCCGGTTACGAGTCGCAACGGGACTCGCAACCATGGTTTCGGCTTGTGTGGATTGTGTGCTAGTGTGATGGTTACGAGTCGCAACTAGACCCGCAACTATGGTCCCGACTCGCAACCATGTGTCGTAACCGAGTATGTAACTGATTTCCTTAATTATTCACAACATCAATTCCGTGATTCCAGCAAACATATCAGCAATTTCGGGAACAGATCAAATCAGTTACAATTCCAAATTCAACCACATTCAAACTGTTCATGTCATATTCAAGAACAACATCCTAACATTCATACGGATTTCTTAAATACCAACATATGTGTTCAGCCGGTTATATATATATTCGTTCGGTTTTAAATCAGGCAAATCCAATTTAACATAACATAAGCATATAGCCGATTAATAACATCATACCCGATTAGACTAGATCATGCATTCAAGAACCGTTTAAACACTATCAAACTTGCAAATCGTACATAAAGCAACCGATGATCAAGAACATTATCATCCACCCCAAACAATCATATTAAATCAGGAATCCTAGATCATGATGCAAAGTTATCAAGTACAACAATCAAGCAACAAACACACTAACCGGAGTATAAGAATGATCCGAGTGGGAAAGGTCTTCGATTGCGTGTGTGTGCCGCCGGTTTCAGATTTAGGCCGAGAGAGAGACGAGAGAGGAGTTAGGTTTGCAACTTGGTGTGTGTGTGTTTGTTTTTGCAAAACAATAAAACAAAACCCTTAAACTCGGTTTTTTGTTTGCGAGTGGGGGAGTGGGCCGAGCCCATCCGGTTACTTCTAAGGGTCCGTGAACAAGGTGTGGCCCAAAGGGCTCGTGTACACGGTTCGTGTACATTCACATAACATACATACATACCATGCACATAAACACAACATACCAAGTATACATTCAATTAATAACGTTCTCGTAAACACGTATCGTTACACAAAGCAAGTCTAAAGTTCGAGTTGTCACATTATCCCCAACTAATTGGAAATTTCGTCCCGAAATTTGGTATGCACTCACTGAGGAAGCTAGGTAAGGTGTATTGTTCACTGGTTTTCCTGGGGTGTCACATCCTCCCCCCGTTGATTTGGAATTTCGTCCCGAAATTCCGAAGTAGTAGCTTCAGCCTCAGTAGTGGTTGCATTGGTTTCGAATAACTGGGGGTACTTTTCTGTCATCCTGTCTTCGCGTTCCCAGGTGTACTCTGGACCACGTTTGGAGTTCCAACGAACTCGGACAAGAGGGATTCTCTTGTTTTTGAGGACCTTCACATCCCGGTCCGTGATTTCAACTGGTTCCTCGACGAACTGCAACCGCTCGTCGATAGTGAGTTCCTTAAAAGGAATGATGAGGTTTTCATCTGATAGGCACTTCTTTAGGTTCGATACATGGAAGACATTGTGAACTGCCCCGAGTTCAGCTGGTAGTTTCAACTTGTAGGCTACTTTGCCAATCTTTTCTATGATTTCGAATGGTCCGACGTACCGCGGATTTAGTTTGCCCCGTTTGCCAAAACGAACCACACCCTTCCAGGGTGAGACTTTCAATAAAACCCGGTCCCCGACCTGAAATTCCAAAGGCTTTCTACGCTTGTCCGCGTAGGCTTTCTGACGGTCGCGTGCTGCCGCCATGCGTTGTCGTATCTGTGCTATCTTTTCTGTGGCGTCCACTACAATCTCTGGACCTGTAATCTGACTATCCCCCACCTCTGCCCAACAGAGAGGTGACCGGCATTTACGTCCGTACAATGCCTCGAATGGAGCGGCTTGAATGCTGGTATGGTAACTGTTATTATACGAGAACTCCACCAAAGGGAGGTGCTTTTCCCAGCCGTTGCCGAAATCAATAACGCATGCCCGAAGCATGTCTTCAAGCGTTTGGATCGTTCGCTCAGACTGCCCATCCGTCTGAGGGTGATATGCTGTACTTATGTCTAACCGTGAGCCGAAAGATTTGTGCATCGCTTGCCATAGTTCTGACGTAAATCGTGCGTCGCGATCCGAAATGATAGATGTGGGCACCCCGTGCCTCGAAACAACTTCTTTAAGATAGACGTCTGCGAGAGTGGAGAATTTATCCGTTTCCTTTATAGGTAGGAAGTGTGCAGACTTGGTGAGTCGATCCACGATCACCCATATCGTATCGTTCCCACGCTGGGATCTAGGTAGGCCTGTAACGAAATCCATGGAAATTTCTTCCCATTTCCATTGCGGTATCTTAGGCTGTTGAAGTAGGCCAGCTGGTTTCTGATATTCGACCTTGACTCTCGCACAGGTCAAGCATTTTCCAACGTACGTAGCGATGTGGGCCTTCATGCTAGGCCACCAATAAGTAGTGCTGATATCGTGGTACATTTTATCCGACCCTGGATGTACCGAGTAGCGAGACTTGTGTGCTTCGTCCATCACAAGTTCGCGTAGACCGCCATAAAGTGGGACCCAAATACGCCCCGTTACATAGTAGGCGTCGTCTGCCTTCTGTTCCATTTGCTGTCGTGAGCCGCGTAAGGCTTCAGCCTTGACGTTTTCGGGCTTCAATGCTTCTACCTGAGCATTTCGTATCTGTGCTGGAAGGCTAGACTGAATCGTAAGCTGTAGCGCTCGCACGCGCCGTGGTAGAGTGTCTTTCCGACTGAGGGCATCAGCCACAACATTGGCTTTGCCTGGATGGTACTTAATAGCGCATTCATAATCGTTTAGTAGTTCAACCCATCGCCGTTGACGCATGTTCAAATCCTTCTGCTTAAGGATATGCTCGAGACTCCTGTGATCGGTGTAAATCGTGCACCTGGTACCGTACAGGTAGTGTCGCCATATCTTAAGCGCGAAAACAACAGCTCCCAGCTCTAAATCGTGCGTCGTGTAGTTGCGTTCATGAACCTTGAGTTGACGAGAGGCGTAAGCGATAACCTTGTCGCGCTGCATTAACACACATCCTAGTCCCCGAATGGATGCATCACAATATACCACGAAGTCATCTGTGCCCTCTGGCAATGAGAGGATAGGTGCACTGTAAAGTCTATCCTTTAGATGCTGAAAAGCAGTCTCCTGGGGCTCTCCCCAGCGATAGGTAACACCCTTCTGTGTCAGTAGCGTAAGCGGCTGAGCAATCTTCGAAAAATCTCTAATAAACCGTCTGTAGTAACCTGCCAGACCCAAGAATTGGCGTATTTCTGTCGGCGTACGCGGTGCAGGCCAGTTTCTGATCGAATCTACCTTGGATGGATCGACATGGATCCCATCCTTGTTCACTACATGGCCTAAGAAGTGGACTTCACGAAGCCAGAAGTCGCATTTTGAAAGCTTGGCGTACAATTGTTCCTTTCGAAGGAGTTCCAAAATAATGCGAAGATGCTGCTCGTGCTCCTCCTGACTCTTGGAGTAGATCAGGATGTCGTCGATGAAAACAATGACGAACTTGTCGAGATAGGGTTTGCACACCCTGTTCATAAGATCCATAAATACAGCAGGCGCGTTCGTTAGCCCGAATGGCATGACGAGAAACTCGTAGTGGCCATAACGAGTTCTGAATGCAGTCTTGGAGATGTCCTCATCCCGGACTCTCAGCTGATGGTACCCCGACCTCAAGTCTATCTTCGAATAGTAACACGACCCTTGCAACTGGTCGAATAAGTCGTCGATGCGCGGAAGGGGATAACGGTTCTTCACCGTCACCTTGTTAAGTTCACGGTAGTCGATGCACATCCTGAACGTACCGTCTTTCTTTTTCACGAAGAGTACTGGAGCTCCCCAAGGCGAAGAGCTTGGACGAATAAAGCCCTTTTCCAAGAGCTCTTGCAGCTGCTTTGACAGTTCCTCCAATTCCGATGGAGCTAGACGATATGGTGCGCGAGCTATGGGTACTGCTCCTGGAGCGAGCTCGATTTGGAATTCGACCTGACGATGAGGCGGTAAGCCAGGTAAGTCTTCAGGAAACACCTGAGGGTAATCACGTACAATTGGAATATCCTACAATTTCCTTTCCTTTGCTGATGCGTCTGTAACGAGAGCCAAAATGGCAGTGTGCCCCTTTCGTAAGCATTTCTGAGCTTTCAAGAATGAGATGATGCCGACCACCGCACCACTCTTGTCACCTTGAACTTCAAGAGGTTCCTGACCAGAACGAGGAATGCGAATAACCTTCTCGCTGCATAAGATTTCTGCCTGGTGTTGGGATAACCAGTCCATCCCAATCACGATGTCGAAACTACCCAAAACTATGGGAATGAGATCAATAGAGAAGGCTTGGCCAGCTAGGACAAGATTACAACCCTGAACTACGTGCGTGGCTTCTAGACTTTTGCCGTTAGCTAACTCTACTACATGTTTGGTGGGTAAAAGCGTTGGTGCACGTTTTAGCAGTTGACACATTTTCACAGACATATAGCTTGTATCCGCACCCGAATCAAACAAAACAGTAACATAAATATTGTCGAGGAGAAACTTACCCATAACCACATTGGGATCGTTCACTGCGTCTCCTCTTCCCAAAACGAAAGCTCGACCTCTTGCCTCGTTGCCATTATTGTTGTTGTTCCCGCCGTTGTTGTTGCCGTTGCCCTGGTTGTTGTTGTTGTTGCGGTTCTGGTTCTGGTTCAATTGAGGGCAATCGCGTTTGAAGTGACCTTCAGCCCCACACTGGAAACATCCCCGGTTTCCACGCTGTGGCTGCTGCTGCTGCTGCTGGTTCTGTGGAGCTGGTTGCTGAGGCTGCTGATTCTGATTCGCAGGCCGTGGACTCCTACAGTCTTTGGCCTCGTGACCCATCTTAAGACACCTTTGACAACGACCCTTGTTACACGGGCCATTGTGATGTCTGTGGCAATTGTAGCACTTAGGTTGACTTCCCTGATATCTCCTCTGTCTGTGACCACCAGAGGATTGCTGACTGGGGCTCTGGTAGTGGTCAGTCTTCTGTTGTGGAGCTTGAGACTGAACGGATGCTGAACCTTTACTAGAATCTCCTTCCCACTTTCTTTTGTTGTCGCTAGTAGTAGCAGGAGTAACTGATGGAGTGACTGTAGTAGTAGCGTTGACACGCTTAGGCAGTTTATTCTGATCCACTGCCTGATCGGTGATGCGATGAGCGAGACGCTGGATTTCCTGGATGTTGTCAAGGTTAGCCGAGGTAACGTGGCTCTGGATTTCTGGTGCCAATCCCTTGAGATACATCTCAATGCGCTTGTATGGAGGGTCCACCATAGTTGGACACAGAACGGCCAGCTCATTCGACCGTTTAGTATACGCTTCGATCTCTGACCCAACCATCTTCAGATTATACAGCTCGTCTTCCAACTTGTGAATATCTTCACGCGTGCAATACTCTCGCTTGATGAGTTCTTTGAAATCGTTCCATGGGGTGGCGTTAGCAGCTGCCAACCCAAGAATCTGCACCTGCGCGTTCCACCAGGTTAGCGCGATTCCTTCCAAGGTGCCAGTAGCAAACTTGACCTTGCGAGCCTCAGGGCACTCGCACATTTCGAATACTGATTCTAGCTTTTCAAACCAATGGAGGAGTCCCACTGCCCCCTCTGTGCCGCTGAAAGAATTTGGACGACAGTCCATGAAGTTCTTAAAAGTGCAAACTTGCTGCTGCGCGTGTTGACCTATTGTGTACGAATAGGACGAAGTTAAATACGAGAGTTAATGTAGGATCTAGAGATCCTAGTGTGTGCCTATACTGCAGGATATACTACCTGCTTGAGCTGCTGCAACTGCCGCAGCAACTTGAGCTTGAACGAGAGCCTCTAGCTGAGCTTGAGTCATGTTGATTCGTCCAGACATGATCTTCATTGTAACAAGTAGCATAGGTAAGAATGGTTCGCGAATAGGGCGATGACAGAAAAGTGTAAGCACATAGGGATTCTCATGCTATAATATCATGTGTATCTAAGCGTAATACGAGCAAAGTTCTAAACAGTTTCTAGCAAACAGGCAATAAACATAAACCTTATTACCTAGGATGTCGAGTCTTGCACGTGGAGCGAAGCGTCGTTGTGGATCGTTGAGAGCACTGTACTGGTTATAGTCCGGTTTTAATAAAAACGTTTTCCCATATTAAAACCTAGTTCTCTATAACCAATGGCTCTGATACCAATCTGTCACACCCCCAAAATCCACCCGCGGAGTACCACCGCTTGGGAGCGTGACTGACCAGGATCAAGCCATCAATCATATCAACCATAGCATTTAATAATAAAAGAAATCAATGTAAATCATCATGACATGATTGACGTTTCAAAACCAAACATCGTTTAAATAGCGGAAGCATAGTATGTAAACTCAAAATAGTTATAAGTTCAGATATTGTTCATGATCCAGATCCCACAACGACCTGCTCCTCCCTGTGCAAGCTCCATGATGTACCTAAGGTCCTGCAAGGCATGCAGCAAATAATCAACAAACTAGTTGAGCGAGTTCACAGAAAGTAAGTTCATAACATAGTGCATAAGAATAGCTAGTGGGGGCTTCCCATACTAGTGTGTACTAAAGGTGGGGGCTTCCCAAACCTTGTGTTCTTATTACTGGTGGGGGCTTCCCATGTTTATCCTGGCTAATGAGGGCTTCCCATTAACGGTACTTACTAGACTAACTTCCGACCATGTGTTCTTCTTTACCGAGAACAGGAAAACGTACAGGGTCACGTAGGCTTTACGTGACGTGCCCTTCCCCGAGGACATGGTACGCGTGGGGGCTACGTAGGCTTTACGCAGTGTGGCCTTCCGACCCGGAAGCCAGTAAATGGTATTGGGTTACGTAGGCTTTACGTAACGTGTCCTCCCGACCCGGGAGACAAATGGCAAACATACTGGGTTACGTAGGCTTTACGTAACGTGTCCTGACTAACCTGAGGACGATGGTCTATAGTCTAGAGAATGCGTAAGTACGAGTAATCATTCCATATTCAACATATCCAACCCAATTCCCAACCCGGGAATCCCATGCCTTGGCTGTGTGAACTCACCTTGGTTTGCTCGGCAGATACACAAGGAGTATAATTAAGCTAGAAATGGTCAACCACGTCCTATCATGGTTATTAATCAAGTCAGGTTTTGACTAAGGTAGTACACGTATGCATCACATCAACTAACACGTTACTATCACGTATGCATGTGAACAGGTAAGAGCATAGCATTAACATTCATGTGCGATCCAATGTCTAAGCCCGAAAGGTAATCCGCCCAAATAACATATCAGCCCAAATAACATATCGGCCTAAACAGATAAGCAGTCCAATAACATAACAGTCATAAGTCCAATCGATTAGCCCAACTGATTGGGCCCGTGACAGCGAAGGCCCAAAACAGTGTATGTGCAAAGGTGGTCTTGAGTCGCAACCGGCGATCTCGAGTCGCAACAGGGGATTGCGAGTCGCAACTGCTGGTTACGAGTCGCAACAGGTGGTCTCGGTTCGTCATGGTCCGGTTACGAGTCGCAACGGGACTCGCAACCATGGTTTCGGCTTGTGTGGATTGTGTGCTAGTGTGATGGTTACGAGTCGCAACTAGACCCGCAACTATGGTCCCGACTCGCAACCATGTGTCGTAACCGAGTATGTAACTGATTTCCTTAATTATTCACAACATCAATTCCGTGATTCCAGCAAACATATCAGCAATTTCGGGAACAGATCAAATCAGTTACAATTCCAAATTCAACCACATTCAAACTGTTCATGTCATATTCAAGAACAACATCCTAACATTCATACGGATTTCTTAAATACCAACATATGTGTTCAGCCGGTTATATATATATTCATTCGGTTTTAAATCAGGCAAATCCAATTTAACATAACATAAGCATATAGCCGATTAATAACATCATACCCGATTAGACTAGATCATGCATTCAAGAACCGTTTAAACACTATCAAACTTGCAAATCGTACATAAAGCAACCGATGATCAAGAACATTATCATCCACCCCAAACAATCATATTAAATCAGGAATCCTAGATCATGATTCAAAGTTATCAAGTACAACAATCAAGCAACAAACACACTAACCGGAGTATAAGAATGATCCGAGTGGGAAAGGTCTTCGATTGCGTGTGTGTGCCGCCGGTTTCAGATTTAGGCCGAGACAGAGACGAGAGAGGAGTTAGGTTTGCAACTTGGTGTGTGTGTGTTTGTTTTTGCAAAACAATAAAACAAAACCCTTAAACTCGGTTTTGTGTTTGCGAGTGGGGGAGTGGGCCGAGCCCATCCGGTTACTTCTAAGGGTCCGTGAACAAGGTGTGGCCCAAAGGGCTCGTGTACACGGTTCGTGTACATTCACATAACATACATACATACCATGCACATAAACACAACATACCAAGTATACATTCAATTAATAACGTTCTCGTAAACACGTATCGTTACACAAAGCAAGTCTAAAGTTCGAGTTGTCACAGGCCGCCCTTTCGTGCGAGAGAGGCTAGGCCCATAAGTCCAAAATCCAATTTCCCGTGTTTTGTTGGTTTTAAACGTATAAGTGCAATGTATAAATGTTGTGTATAAATAAATGAATGTATAAATGTATTTTACATGTATAAATAGTATGGATTCGCATATCAATTGTATCAAGTATGTATGTATCACAGATGTCTATATGAATAATGAATATAACACACGCATATAAAAGATCGGATTTTCATTATGATTCAAGTCTCGGTTTACAACGTTTGAAATGAAATACGAATAAAAAGGAATACAAGTTTCCATAAATGGAAAGTACAACAAACTTGCTAAATAAGGAAAGTTACAAAAAGCGAGACGTTACAGTCTCCCCTCCTTTAGGAAATTTCATCCCAAAATTTAGGAAGATGCAACGAAAAGATGCGGATACTTGGTCTTCATTTCACTTTCGAGTTCCCAAGTAAACACAGCGCCACGCTTTCCTTCCCATCGTACCTTAACAATAGGAATTCGACTGTGCCTCAATTGCTTGACACTTCGATCATGATCTCGACAGGTTTCTCCACGAAGTGAAGAGTCTCGTTGATTTGAAGATCTTCGAGAGGAACTTGAAGTCCTTCTTCAGCTAGACATTTCTTTAGGTTGGAGACGTGAATGGTAGGATGAACATTGTTGAGCTCTTGAGGTAGGTCCAGTCAATACGCCACCTTGCCAATCCTTTCAAGAATTTTGAAAGGACCTACGTAGCAAGGAGCGAGTTTCCCTTTCTTACCAAATCGAACTACACCCTTCCAAGGGGATACCTTGAGAAGTACAAAGTCACCAACATTGAATTCCAAAGGTTTGTGACGCTTATCAGCGTAACTCTTTTGTTGGCTTCTGGCTTTACGCAGGTTGTCTCGAATCTGTAAAATCTTGCCCGTCGGCTCTTGTATAAGCTCGGGACCGGTGATTTGAGCGTCTCTGATCTCGTGCCAACAAATAGGCGAACGACACTTATGACCATACAATACCTCGAACGGTGCCATTTGAATACTCGTGTGGTAACTGTTATTGTACGAGAATTCGATCAAAGGCAAGTGCATATCCCAGTTGCCACCAAAATCAATTACACAAGAACGAAGCATGTCCTCTAGAGTTTGGATAGTACTATCGGTTTAACCGTCAGATTGAGGATGAAAAGCGATGCTAAGGGTGAGGTGAGTACCCATAGCAGATTGAAACGTTTGCCAAAGGCGAGAAGTGAAGCGCCATCGTGGTTTGAAATGATGTCAATGGGGATACCATGACGGCAAATGACTTTATCCATGTAGATACGAGCCAGTTTCTCGACTTTGTAATCTTCACGAATGGGGGAGAAAGTGAGCTGATTTGGTTAATCGATCAATGATCACCCAAATACTGTCATGACCTGAAGAAGTACGGGGGATCTTAGTAATAAAGTTCATTGCAACACTCTCCCATTTCCAGACAAGAATTTCTGGTTGTTCGAGTAAGCTAGAGGGACGTTGATGTTCAGCTTTAACCTTGGAACAAGTGAGACACTTCGAAACAAAGGTGGCGATATCTTTCTTCATTCCAGGCCACCAATAAGACGTACGCATGTCGTGATACATCTTATCAGCACCAGGGTAAATAGAATACCTTGATTTGTGTGCCTCCTTCATCAGAAGTTCTCGAAGGTTATCACGAATAGAAACCCAAACACGATTGAAATAGTATAGAATACCATCGGATTTTGTTACAAGACTTTCTTCTGAACCACATTGCATTTCGTTATAGAGGTTACACTCATTAACAGATGCGTATTGGGCTTCGCGAATGCGGTTTTGAAGATCATCGACTAGTTGGAAGCAACGAACACTCTTGACATGAGTTTTACGACTAAGTGCGTCGGCCATGACATTCACTTTATCTGGATGGTAGCGAATTTCGCAATCGTAATCGTTTAACAACTATACCCAGCGACGCTGACGCATGTTCAGTTCCTTTTGGTTGAAGATGTGCTAAAGGCTCTTATGGTCGATGAAGACCACACACTTGGTACCATAAAGGTAGTGTCGCCATATCTTCAATGCAAAAACAACTGCACCAAGTTCAAGATCATGCGTAGTGTAGTTTTTCTCATGCATTTTGAGTTGTCTCAGTGTAAGCGATAACCTTGTACCGTTGCATAAGAACGCAACCAAGACCTTGGTTTGACGCATCGCAATACACGATGAAGTTATCGTTACCATCGGGAAGGGTAAGGATAGGAGCATTGTGAGGCATGTCCTTGAGCGTTTGGAAAGACTTTTCTTATTCAGGACCCCAAACAAATGGTTTATCTTTTTGAGTCAAGGAAGTGAGAGGAACGGCGATTTTTGAGAAGATTGAAATGAAACGTTGATAGTAACCAGCTAGACCAAGAAACGAACAGATTTCAGATGGAGACTTAGGAGCAATCCAATTCTTCACAGCTTCAATCTTTGTAGGGTCAACGTGAATACCAATTTCATTGACGGTGTGACCAAGGAATTGAATCTCTTTTAGCCAAAATTCTCGTTTGGAGAATTTGGCGTAAAGACGTTCAGCGCGCAAAAGCTGAAGGATAAGACGCAAGTGTCGCTCGTGCTCTTCTTGAGTCTTGGAATAGATGAGAATATTGCCGATGAAGACGATCACGAAACGGTCTAAATAATCTTTGCACACACGGTTCATCAAGTCCATGAAAACCGTAGGTGAGTTGGTCAAAGCAAAGGGCATGACCACGAAATCGTAATGACAATAACGTGTACAAACAACGGTTTTGGATATATTTTCTTCGAGGACTCGAAGTTGATGATAACCAGAACGGAGATCAATTTTGTAAAAGCAAGTCGCGCCTTGTACTTGGTCGAAGAGATCGTCGATGCGAGGAAGAGGATATCGGTTTTTTACTGTAAGCTTGTTGAGCTCACGCTAGTCAATGCACATCCAAAATGATCCATCTTTCTTCTTCACGAACAGAAGGGAGCACCCCAAGGAGAAGTAATAGGGCGTATAAAGCCTTTATCAAGAAGTTCTTGAAGTTGGCTCGATAGCACTTGCATTTCTGAGGGTGCTAGACGATAGGGAAACTTAGCGACAGGCGTAGCGCCAGGCACTAAATCAATAGGAAAATCAATAGAACGAGCAGGCAGAGGACCAGGGAGATTGTCAATGAAAACATTAGAGAAATCACAAATGACGGGAACATCACTTATACTTGTGCCTTTGTCCTTCTTTTCCACAATGTGGGCAAGAAAGGCGTAAGAACCCTTGCGCAAGTGTTTGTTCGCTTGAGTACATGACATAAGCCTGAGACCCTTAGAAGGTTTCTCGCCATAGACGTGTAGAGAACCACCGTTAGGAAGAGGAAGACAAATGAACTTATCGGAACAAACGACTTTAGCACGAACTCGCCTAAACCAATCCATACCTACTATGATGTCGAAACTACCCATTTGCAAAGGTATGAGGTCAATTGGAAACATATGATCGTTGGGATTCAAAGAACACTTAGAAAGAACAGAATCAACAGTGATGGATTTACCATTTGCAACTTCGACAGCGAACGATTTAGGCAACTTAGAACGTCTACACTTAAGCATAGGCTCGAATTCAACGGAAACAAAACTTTTATCCGTGCCAGTATCAAATAAACAGGATGCATAGACATTGTTGACGAGGAACGCACCGTTTATGACGTCGTTGGCGTTTTGCGCTTGAGCGGCAGTGATGACGAAGGCTCTGGCTCGAGCTTGCTGAGGCTGCTGCTGCTGTTGGGGGTTGTTGTTGCCGCGTTGGGGGCAAGCATTAGTGAGAAGATTCGGGTCGCCACATTCGTAACACACCTGATCGTTGTTGGCTAGAGGTTGAACTTGGTTAGGAGCAGTGTTTTGGGCTACAACAACTTGGTTCTGGTTGGCGGGTGGCTTATGACATTGGGTGGCAAAATGCCCAAACCGATTGCAGTTTGTACACAAGCGGTATGGTGCGTTGGTTGGGTAGTGGTAGAAACAAGAGTTACACTTGGGTTGTGTCCCAGTGTAGGTTTTTCTTTGTAGTTCAGGGTTGGGTGTAGGAGCGATTGATTGTAGTGGTTTAGGGTTTTGCGGAGTGACGACCGCACAATTCTAGCTTGAAGCCTTCCGCTTTTTCCCTTTGCTTTTGGAGGACGATGGTTTGGGTGACTCAGTGGTGGTGGTATCAGTTGTGGTTTGATGAGCATTCTTCAACGGAACCTTATCGGCAGTTCCATGAAGAACACGGCTGTTATTGAGTTTGGCGGCCAAACGAAACGTGTCTTCGAGGGTTTTGGGAGATGCTGACTTGACTAGGTTTATGATCGAAGGTGGGAGGCAACAGATGTACTTGGCAATAGTTTTGTCGACAGAGTCGACTTGGCCAGGACAAAGGGCACTGAGCTGCTTGAATCGTGCTGTTAGACCAGCATTGTCGTTCCCAATTTGTTTCAGATTCCATAATTCAATTTCCAGTTTCTGAAGTTCATGGGGAGGACAAAACTCGTCCTTCATTAACTTCTTCAATTCAACACAAGGTAAGGCATGGACGACTTCATTTCCTCTAGCGTTTCGCTCGGATATCCACCATTCGAGGGTTCTCGAGCAGAACACACCCGTCACATTGAGGGTTCGAAGGTTGTCAGGGCAACCGCTTTGAAGGAAGGTCAGCTCAATGGCATCGAACCATTGAAGTAAAGCAGTTGCACCTTCTTCGCCAGTGAAGGTGAGGGGTTTTCAAGCCATAAACTGCTTAAACAGGAACGTCGTCTTAGGCGTTTCCACCTTGGAATCGACGTAGTCGTTAGGGGTTTCAGTCACATGTGGGGTTTGAATCTTGCTCACAATGTCAGGAATAACTTTGGCCATTTGCTCGACCATCTGCTCGGTGATCAATCCCACAAGATCCTTCTTTGATATCGTGTCCTCGTTGTTGGAATCTTTCTTTGAACCAGATCGCGATTTCTTGGATCTCTTGGATAAACTGTAGGGAGGCATCTAGAGATTCGAAAGAGAAGGAAAGGACGAGACTTGATCATAATTTAAAATAATGTTTTGCATGTATGAGCATTTAGGTATCACGTATGGTTCACATAATTTGCATGAATTTAACAAGTATAAACACATATCAATGCATAAAAGAGTATAAATTTAGTTTGTTCACGAGAATTATTAATGTTTTTGATTGCGAGGATCGTGCGAATTGTATATCAGTTTTGAAACGAACGAGGTAACAGGTATTAAAATACATAGAAATTGAGATAACATAAAAAAGAGGCTTGAGAAAACATTGGAGTGTTTCGGGTTTAGAAACTTCGACTATTCTAAAGTGAATCGAAAGTCCTTTCGAATTAGGGGAAACGGGTTTTGGCCTATAGGCAAAATACTCTCGTCGAGAAGCGATTAACGGTATTTTACCCTTCCAGTTACTACACGTCCCTAATCGATTGATAAATCGAAACTTTGGCGGGATTGAAAATCGAGGAATAGGACTAGTTGACAAGGTGCGGGTTTCACCCCTAACTTGACAACTTCGTACCCTAAGTGTGGTTGGTACTCGTCGGGTCAAGAAAGTTAATTCTGACATTTTGACGAGGGTCTACTAGAGTTTGAGTTGGAAATTTACCATCAAGATGTGCATTTCACTCCTAAATTGGTAGCGTAATTTCATGCGGAAAATGGAATAAGCGGATTGAGAGTCATTCACCAAATTGTAGGTTTCACGCCTATTTTGGTGAAGTCGTCTCATTTGTATGATACGGGTGTCTTCAAGTCTTCAACGTGTAAGTTGTGTAAATGTCTTAGGAAAGACATATTGTAGGTATTAAGACAAAAGGAAAAGATAGAAGCAAGTAGGAAGAATTAACATTTTAAAGATGAAGCAAGAATGGTCAAGTATGGTACCTACTATAGACTAGGTCGAACATGACAATTCTACCTAATTCCCTATAGTTATGGCTCTGATACCAATCTGTCACGCCTCAACCGATGGCGGAAACATCGGAGTGAGACGAAAATGAGATTGCTCATTTCAACATAACGCTAAAAGTGACAATAATTTAAATAAACTGATTTCATTTCATTGATACAATACTCAAGTTACATCATACGAAATAGAAATACAACATTAATTCAAATACAACAAAACAAGTTACAATACAACATTGTTCAAAATTTGATACTACAACGTAATCTAAAGATTTCTAAGTGTGTATCTAAAACATATTCACTACGCCCATTTTAATATCATCATCATCCTGCAATATGTTAAAAATACATGGTTCAATACAAAAGTATTGGCGAGTATACAAGTTTGATACATAGCATAAGTATAAAAGTTTTAAACATATCCACATGGCAAACTAAGTTATCAAGATTAACATTAAACTGGCATGTGAATATTCAAGTCAACCCAAGGTTTAACGCAATGATTAAAGACTTAACATGACCTCACGTTCACGGGCGGTGCGTTACTCCTATAGCGCTATACATGTTAAGGGTAGGCTCACACGAAGTTAATGACAAGTTTATCACAAAAAGAGCAAACCCAGATCAACGAATCAAGTATAACGTATGCATGCATGTATTGGATTGTTTGTGCATTTTGATAAAGTCTAAATGTAACTGTGTAGGTTTTTTAGTAAACATATTGCACCCAAAATGTAAAGCGGAAAAAAGGGTGTTCGGATATACTCACATGTTTGCTAAATCTTCTTTAGGAATCCTGCGAGCGTAGTGTTTGTTGACATAGTACAGGAACGCCAAGGTTATTCTACCCGACGAGCAAAAGGATGGTGGTAATAGTACAGGAACACCAAGGTTACCCTACAGGGCAAACGAAGGCGTGAGTTGGAGTTGGAAGATTATGAAACAGAATCTAAAGTACTTAGTATAATACAAAAAGTACAAATAACCAGAAAGTATATTCTGTTTGTGCACTTGTCCTGACACTGAGTTTCTATATTTTTACGGGTCCTAGTTTGCCCGGCAGAATTAGCGACAAGGTATGCGGAAATCAGAATAACGGAAAACTGAAATACGAACTGTTCGGATGAGAGACTGTTTGGGACGAAAGGGCCATTCGCGCAGATGGGATCACCCTGTCCCGTGAAAGGGACTCTCTGGTGAACCGAGTCTCGTTTGAACGTTTTAACTATCAAACAGTTATGTTCGTGATTTCTTGTTAAGTTTATTAGTTATTATATTAGTATATTAATAGTCCAAAATGTTCATAAGGTTCATAGAAGTCATGCATGGAGGTATAACCTTGTTATTATTCACCAAAGCACAAATCAGTTAACTTAGTTAACCGATCGGTTGGTCACAAATACAGGAAGGAAATAACAGAATGTAGAAGTAACCAAACAACCGAACAATGTACAACCCAGGTGTGCCAACACGATATAGAAAGAATTAACTAAGTGTCGGAGGCTAGACAGGGTTCATTTGTTCTAGGTCTAAGAGATTGTTTGGGTGTTAGTCAGGATCCATTGGAGGCCAATATATTAAAAGTTAGGACTGACAGTGGTTATTTTTAAAGTTGAAATTGTTAAAAAAAAATTAAATTGTTAAAAGTTAGGAAACACAGTTATCACAATTTCTACAATTTTTTTTTTTGAAAAAAGGTTTTATTATATATAAAAACTAGCGATTTTTAATAAAAAAATTGCAAAAAAAAAAAAAATTGTGTGTTTTTTTAGGTTTTTTTAGTTAGTTTTCGAGTTTTCGCAATAAAAGTGGTTTTCATTGAAAACCACTAGTTATCGCGAAAACTCGAAAACTAACTAAAAAAACCTAAAAAAACATACCAAAATCTTTTTTTTGCATAACAATTTTCGCTATTTAGATTATATATAAATTTTTTTTTTCAAAAAAAAAATTGTAGTGTGTAGGATCGTGTAGCGACCTGAATGAGTCGTTCGGAAGAGCTCTCGTATGTTTCAGAGGCGGAAACAAAGAAACACACTATAAAACAGCTTGATCTACACTTTAAACCTCTTTTATATTCGATTGACAATGATTACAGCAAGAGGAAATACCGGCAGCACCTCGGTATAACTTTTTCTGACTGTTACAAATGAACTAGACAACGTCCTATTTATAGTACCTCCTATCCGTTTGAAATCCTCAAACGGTTACATGTTCAAACGACGGCCTCAAACGGCCACACCTTCAAACGGTCTTGTCTTTCAAACGGCCATGTATAGTTGCTCTTCAAACGGTCAAACTCCTAACAATTGGAACATTCAACCTTTCACCTCATTGGACCTTTATACCGTTGGCTCTCATTGGACCTAAATATGGCAACACATTATTGGACCACTCTTGATTTTGTCTTATGTGGACATGCAAAGGATATAGTTAAACGGCCACCATACTTTCTTTGTTTCATGACATCTCATATATCATGATGTCACATGTGATGTCATCAAGGTGATGTCACATGTGATGTCATGCTTGCGGATCCGCAACGAGACTGAGACTCGACATAAGACGAAGACGACAGATGACTGCACCAACAGACTCCCCCTCAGATGTTGACGAGTCTTAAAGGTCGAGTCTTCATAATCTTCAGTCTTAATTGATCTTCTTCAGAAACTATCTTCTGGAATCATGTGCCTGGATCTTTCTCTGGCTCAAACTCTCGTCAGACTCCCCCTATCATCATGCTGGGATCGCTGTCTGGTATTTGTTATCACCCTTGAAATCAACTCCTGGCTTTCTCAGTTTAAGCTCTCCTCTGGTTCTGATGTGTCTCCTGGCTATTGTAACACCCTTAAATTTTTCGCTCGTTTATACTAATAAACAACACCATTTTGGTGAAAATATTGTTTATGTACATGACTTTCATTAAAAAAGTTCATAAGTAACAAAAGCCTTAGTCGACTAATGACTAAGTTAAAGCATTGAAAAAGATGTTCAAAACATGTTTACATCCCATATACAAAGTTTTAAGGATTCAAAACATAGCGGAAGCTTAGAAATGTAGTTTTCGGTTCTTCATATAACACTTGGTCGCCACCCGTAAGATTTGCAAATTTACCTATGATCAAAACCATTAAAACATTAGTTTTGATGTTAATATATAATATAATCACCAGTTTGAACATCACATTTAAAATAATAAAAACAAAACAACTATTCTGGGTCTACCGTAAATTACGGTATCACCGTAATTTACGGTGAGTCCTGGAGATTTCTGGTCACCGTAAACCAGGAGACATTCACCATAAAATGTCTGACCCTATGTCTTGTTTTGGTTTTGTTCATCTCACTCAAAGAAATCTTGTGATTCGCTTTTCTAAGACTCATTACATCCAATTCTAGTAATTCTAACATGTGATAAATGTCAACCAATAACTTACAACAATCCATCATATCCCGGAATATAAATCATGTTTTACTTGATTATTTGACCCGTTTGGCTCGTCTAAGGAATCCTCCTATATGACGACTACCAACGAGTACCAACCGAATTTAGTCGATCAATCGATACGACGACTTCATTGTTTTATTCAAAACACTCTTATTCATAATTCAATTACATATTTGAATCATCCGATATAATAAATGTAACGGAAACAAGTTACATACCTTAGCGCACGCCCTTCAACCGTGAGTCACCACCGGCTTGTCCACCCGACGTTCCGGTATCTTGTCCTATAGAGTTCAATTCAAGTCATGTTTAGAACTCTTTTCAAATCATAAAACGCATTATACACCGAACATCATGATTATGCGTTTAAACTCGAAATTTCAGTTTTTAAGCCTTCATAGAGGCATTTCAACAAACACTTCATAGGCAGATTTTTACATGATTAAACTTCACATCTCTAGTTTATCATTTAACCCTATTTTCGTATAATTCAACCAATTTATATGTATATTAGCTTCTAATTACTGAAATCACTTCCAGATTGCTAATTTACACTAGATTAACAATCTACTTTCTAGTGTTCATCCAAATACACATAACCCACTAATCACTTACCAAGGTGATTATGGATTCACCTAAAATTTCTTATGATTTCAACTTCTATCAATCTAGGGTTTGTCCTTAGACACTATAGTTGTTCCTCCATCATCATAACACACACATGCATCTCTAATTTCAGATTTTCTTCCAATTCATGAAAATTTCAAGTTGAGAGAAATTCATAAATTTTACATACCTCGAGATCCTCTTGTGATGAGGGTCATGATTCTATGCTCGGATTTTCGTTTGGACCAGATTTAGGCCTTCAATTTGATTGTTTTGTGAAGTTAGGGTTTTGGAATGGGGATGTCACCCCCTGCTCCTTTCCTGGTCGACCAACACTTCAAATTTTGGAGTGTTTGGTTTGTTTTTAATTAAGTTTCAGATTTTAACAATTAGGGCCCCTCCATTTTGTTCCACATATAGTTTGGTAACTTTTAGTCACCTTATAAGCTATTTTTAGACTAGTTAACTAGCTAGGTTAGAATTACTAGTTAGTAAACCCCCATTCATTTACGCTTCATAATTATGATATACTGTTTTATATTTTCGGGGTGTTACAGTTCCACCCCCCTTAAAAGGGTTTCGTCCCCGAAACCGAAATACGTACCAAATAATGAAGGGTAGAGTCGTCGCATTTGTTCCTCGGACTCCCACGTAGTGTCCGAGCCTTTTCTATGCTCCCATCTGATTTTGACTTGATCAATTTGTCTATTTCTTAAGTATTTGACTTTCCGGTCTAAAATCTCCACCGGTCTCACCGCATAATTCAGGCTATCATCTGCTTCAATATCATCGAAATGAATATAAGCTGTTTCATCTGCTAGGCACTTTCTTAACTGAGACACGTGAAACGTGCTATGGATTCCACTCAGTTCTGCCGGTAGCTCGAGGCGGTAAGCTACTTTGCCGATCTTTTCAATAATTTTAAATGGTCCAATAAACCTTGGGCTTAGCTTCCCCCTTTTTCTGAATCTAATAACACCTTTCCATGGGGAGACTTTTAGCAAGACCATGTCACCAACTTGGAATTCAATCGGCCTTCTCCTTTTATCGGCATACGCCTTTTGCCTGTCTTGAGCCGCTTTCAAGTGTGCCCGAACTTTATCGATCTTTTCATTCGTGGCTCGTACTATATCTTGGTGGGCGAGTTCTCGTGGACCCACCTCACCCCAACATACTGGGGTTCGACACTTCCTACCGTAAAGCATTTCGTATGGTGCCATCTTAATACTAGATTGGTAACTGTTGTTATACGAAAACTCAACTAACGGTAAGTGAACATCCCAACTGCCTCCAAAGTCGATTATACACGCCCGTAGCATATCCCCCAATGTTTGTATCGTCCTTTCACTTTGTCCATCCGTTTGAGGATGGTACGCAGTGCTAATGAACAATTTGGTCCCCATTTGCTCTTGGAAATCTCGCCAGAAATTCGAAGTAAACCGGGTATCCCTATCGGACACGATGGACACCGGCACCCCATGATGTGCTATGATTTCATTGGTATAAACTTCTGACATCTTTTCTGACGTATAAGTCTCACGAATCGGAATGAAGTGAGCACTTTTCGTCAATCGATCTACCACTACCCATATGGCATCAAAACCGCGATTCGTTTTAGGTAACTTGGTCAGTAAGTCCATTGTTATATGTTCCCATTTCCAAACCGGAATATCTAACGGTTGGAGTTTGCCGTATGGTTTCTGATGCTCCGCCTTGACTTGTAAACATGTCAAGCATTTTTCCACATACTTCGCCACATCTCTCTTCATTCCGGGCCACCAATAGTTTTGTTTCAAGTCATTGTACATCTTGGTCGCACCCGGATGAATTGAATAACGGGATTTATGGGCTTCATTAAGTAGGAGTGCCTTTACTCCACAGGTATGTGGGACCCATATCCTTCCAGATCGAGTCTTTAACCCGTGATTCCCATCCGACAAATCTTTCAACTGACCAATTATTCTTTCTTTCTTCCAATTCTCTTCTTTTACTGCTTCTAATTGCGCCCCTCGTATACATTCAAGTATACCCGAGGTTACCACAAGTTGCATCGATCTTACTCGTATCGGGACATAATCCGTTTTTCTGCTCAAAGCATCCGCCACCGCATTAGCCTTCCCTGGGTGATAACGTATTTCGCAATCGTAATCTTTCACCGTTTCCAGCCATCGCCTTTGTCGCATATTTAACTCCTTCTGATCGAAGAAGTATTTCAAACTCTTGTGGTCGGTGAATATGGTGCACTTTACTCCATACAAGTAGTGCCTCCATATTTTTAATGCAAACACTACCGCTGCCACGAGATCGTGTGTGGGATATTTCTTCTCGTGTATCTTCAATTGCCTCGAGGCATAGGCTATTACCTTGCCCCGTTGCATCAACACGCAACCGAGTCCCGATAGTGAAGCATCCGAATAAACCTCCATGTCTTCGACTCCGTCCGGCAATGTTAGTACCGGAGCTTGAGTTAACTTTTCTTTTAGCGTTTGAAACGCTTTCTCTTGGTCAACACCCCAAATGAACCTCTCTTTCTTTCGTGTTAGCTTTGTTAGTGGTGACGCAATCTTGGAGAAATCTTGAATGAATCTCTTGTAATATCCCGCAAGCCCCAAAAAGCTTCTAATTTCTGATGGGTTCTTCGGGGAATTCCATTTTGACACCGCCTCAATCTTTGACGGATCCACCAATACTCCATCGGCACTTATAACATGGCCAAGAAATTGTACCTCTCGTAACCAAAAGGCACATTTAGAGAATTTTGCGTATAGCTTCTCTCGTCTAAGGGTCTCTAACACTTCTTGTAAGTGATATGCGTGTTCAGCTTCACTTTTCGAATATACCAATATATCATCGATAAACACGATGACCGACTTATCCAGCATTGGCTTGCAAACCCGGTTCATGAGGTCCATGAAAGCCGCGGGTGCGTTTGTTAGCCCGAATGACATCACGAGGAATTCGTAATGTCCGTATCTTGTGCGGAAAGCCGTTTTCGGCACATCTTCTTCTTTGACCTTTAGTTGGTGATACCCCGATCTAAGGTCAATTTTGGAAAACCAGTTCGCACCTTATAGTTGGTCGAATAAATCATCTATCCTCGGGAGCGGGTATCGATTCTTTACCGTGAGTTTGTTTAACTCCCGGTAATCGATACACATGCGCATGCTCCCGTCTTTCTTTCTCACGAACAATACCGGTGCGCCCCAAGGAGACACACTCGGCCTTATGAATCCCTTGTTAAGCAGGTCTTGGATTTGGGACATCAACTCTTGTAATTCCGACGGTGCAAGTCGGTACGGGGCTTTTGCTACGGGTTTCGTGCCCGGAATCAATTCGATCCCGAACTCTACTTCCCGTTCAGGCGGTATCCCCGGTAAATCTTTCGGAAAAACATCTTCATAATCTCGTACTACCGGTACATCTCCAATCTTTCGTGATTCTTTTTCGGGTTCATTAGCGTATATCATAAATGCCTTGCATCCTCGCTTCATTAGCTTGTGAGCTTTCAACATTGAGCATACTACAGGATTGCCTCCTTTTTCGCCATAAATGGTGACGTGTTTCCCGCTCGGAGATGTCAGTTTTATCTCTTTACGGAAGCACACGACCTTTGCATGGTGCCGAGATAGCCAATCCATCCCAACGACTACTTGAAATTCTCCCATCGACATCGGGATTAGATTTATCAAATATTCTTCATCGTCAATGCTCAGTTTGCAATTTTCACATACATCGCAAACAATAAAGCTTTTATTATTACATATCTCTACTTCTAAGGGCACAGGTAATTTAGTTAGAACAAATGAAGGATGTCGAATAAATCCATATGAAACAAAGGATTTATTCGCACCCGTATCAAATAACACACGTGCAAGAATCGAGTTTACAGTAAATATACCTGAGACCACATCAGGTTCAATCTTTGCTTCTGCGGCGGTTAGTTGAAAAGATCTTGCCTTTGCTTTAGGGGCTTCACCCTTCGGTTCCTGCCCATCCTTCTTTTCAACCAATTCCGGGCATTCAGACTTCTTATGACCTGTTCGATAACAATTGTAACAAACCGTCACCTTCTCCGGGCATGATATGGCTATATGTCCCGTTTTCTTGCATATGGGACAAGGCTTATCCTTGTAACGACATTCGCCTTTATGACCCTTCCCGCAGATTCTGCAACTTGGCGACCCGCCTTTCGTATCAGGTTTCCTTGCGCTTTCGTTTGTTCGTGCCTTCTTAGTAGGGCTTGGATTTACATCATGTGCTCTCCGTTCACCCCTTTCGATACTCTTTTTCAGCTCGATCTCCCTTTCCCGAGCAGCATTTATAATCTCGGTAAGGGTCTCGTATTTGGAAGGGGTGATAAATTCCCTATACTCGGCACTCAACATGTTATGATAGTAGTATATCTTTTGCTCTTCGTTTGTCACCAGATCGTCACAAAACTTCATCTTATCCATAAACGTTGCCGTAATCTTGTCTATGGTCTCATTTTTGTGCCTAAGCTGCATGAACTCTTCCTTGATTTTATTCATAACCGCTTTGGGGCTATGATGCTTCAGAAATGGCTTCTTGAATTCTTCCCAAGTCATGACCTTAGCAGCTTCAATACCGATCTCTCTCTTCTTGTTATCCCACCAATCTTTCGCTTGATTTCTTAGTTGACCCGTACCATAGGCTACATAGTCATCTACATCACAATGGGTCCTCTCGAATAGCCCTTCGATATCACTTAGCCATCTTTGGCACACTATTGGGTCAACCTCCCCATTACATATCGGTGGTTTACAAGCCATGAATTCCTTGTATGAACAAGGCTTTCGTCCTCCATGCTTTTCCTTTTCTGATTTCGAATCATCTTCTAATTTCTTGATTCTATCTTCTAACATTGATAAAACTGTGTTTTGAATTCTATCAATGAAGCATGTCAAACTGTTTTCGATCGCCTTTCCAACCTCTTCGGCAATCACTTCCCTCACTTGTTCGGTGACTCTTGGCACCGCATCATCGTTACCTTTATCAGCCATCTCTATTTCTGAAATGTTTACACAAGTTGTTAAAACATTCCATTTATAACACATGCTGTACTTGTTTGATTCAATCAAGTTCATAACTTGATTTAATCGCTCTTGCTTTGATTCAATCAAGTTCACAACTTGATTTGATCGTTCTTGTTTTTGATTCAATCAAGTTCACAACTTGATTTGATCGTTCTTGCTTTTGATTCAATCAAGTTCACAACTTGATTTGATCGTTCTTGCTTTTGATTCAATCAAGTTCACAACTTGATTTGATCGTTCTTGCTTTTGATTCAATCAAGTTCACAACTTGATTTGATCGTTCTTGCTTTTGATTCAATCAAGTTCACAACTTGATTTGATCGTTCTTGCTTTTGATTCAATCAAGTTCACAATTTGATTTGATCGTTCTTGCTTTTGATTCAATCAAGTTCACAACTTGATTTGATCGTTCTTGCTTTTGATTTCTTGTATTTAAATGAGCTTACTTGCTCTTTTCATGCATATTTGTTCATTTCTCATTCTTTACGTAATATAAAATTTATTAACAGAAGTTAGTTCTTACCGGACGGTCGATCAAGCTTGAACCGAACACTTTGTAAACAACCTTAGGCTCTGATTACCAACTTGTAACACCCTTAAATTTTTCGCTCGTTTATACTAATAAACAACACCATTTTAGTGAAAATATTGTTTATGTACATGACTTTCATTAAAAAAGTTCATAAGTAACAAAAGCCTTAGTCGACTAATGACTAAGTTAAAGCATTGAAAAAGATGTTCAAAACATGTTTACATCCCATATACAAAGTTTTAAGGATTCAACACATAGCGGAAGCTTAGAAATGTAGTGTTCGGTTCTTCATATATCACTTGGTCGCCACCCGTAAGATTTGCAAATTTACCTATGATCAAAACCATTAAAACATTAGTTTTGATGTTAATATATAATATAATCACCAGTTTGAACATCGCATTTAAAATAATAAAAACAAAACAACTATTCTGGGTCTACCGTAAATTACGGTATCACCGTAATTTACGGTGAGTCCTGGAGATTTCTGGTCACCGTAAACCAGGAGACATTCACCATAAAATGTCTGACCCTTACCGTAAATTACGGTATTACCGTAATTTACGGTGGGTCCTGGAAATCCATGTCTTGTTTTGGTTTTGTTCATCTCACTCAAAGAAATCTTGTGATTCGCTTTTCTAAGACTCATTACATCAATTCTAGTAATTCTAACATGTGATAAATGTCAACCAATAACTTACAACAATCCATCATATCCCGGAATATAAATCATGTTTTACTTGATTATTTGACCCGTTTGGCTCGTCTAAGGAATCCTCCTATATGACGACTACCAACGAGTACCAACCGAATTTAGTCGATCAATCGATACGACGACTTCATTGTTTTATTCAAAACACTCTTATTCATAATTCAATTACATATTTGAATCATCCGATATAATAAATGTAACGGAAACAAGTTACATACCTTAGCGCACGCCCTTCAACCGTGAGTCACCACCGGCTTGTCCACCCGACGTTCCGGTATCTTGTCCTATAGAGTTCAATTCAAGTCATGTTTAGAACTCTTTTCAAATCATAAAACGCATTATACACCGAACATCATGATTATGCGTTTAAACTCGAAATTTCAGTTTTTAAGCCTTCATAGAGGCATTTCAACAAACACTTCATAGGCAGATTTTTACATGATTAAACTTCACATCTCTAGTTTATCATTTAACCCTATTTTCGTATAATTCAACCAATTTATATGTATATTAGCTTCTAATTACTGAAATCACTTCCAGATTGCTAATTTACACTAGATTAACAATCTACTTTCTATTGTTCATCCAAATACACATAACCCACTAATCACCTACCAAGGTGATTATGGATTCACCTAAAATTTCTTATGATTTCAACTTCTATCAATCTAGGGTTTGTCCTTAGACACTATAGTTGTTCCTCCATCATCATAACACACACATGCATCCCTAATTTCAGATTTTCTTCCAATTCATGAAAATTTCAAGTTGAGAGAAATTCATAAATTTTACATACCTCGAGATCCTCTTGTGATGAGGGTCACGATTCTATGCTCGGATTTTCGTTTGGACCAGATTTAGGCCTTCAATTTGATTGTTTTGTGAAGTTAGTGTTTTGGAATGGGGATGTCGCCCCCTGCTCCTTTCCTGGTCGACCAACACTTCAAATTTTGGAGTGTTTGGTTTGTTTTTAATTAAGTTTCAGATTTTAACAATTAGGGCCCCTCCATTTTGTTCCACATATAGTTTGGTAACTTTTAATCACCTTATAAGCTATTTTTAGACTAGTTAACTAGCTAGGTTAGAATTACTAGTTAGTAAACCCCCATTCATTTACGCTTCATAATTATGATATACTGTTTTATATTTTCAGGGTGTTACAGCTATCAGTAGCAACAGGATCAGAAACCTGCACAACTCAAACACTCTATCACAAAACAAAAACACAATTGTGATTCAATATAATGAATCAACTAATCATATAAGAAAACTATGAATGATCAAATTGCAAATGAACATTACAACTTAAATTTCAAGTTAATGAACCCCTTTAGCAATTTCAAAATCTTCACATTTTCACTCACTCTCTCCCAAACCATAAGTTCAACATGTTTAGCACTTGAAATGACGAAACTCAGCTCTTCACACTCAGTTGTCGAAAATCTTTTTGTAGTTTTCAAATTTCAAACAAAAAAATACAATATTTTTGGATTTTTGAATTTAATGAAATACAGAAATGGAACACTATTTTTGTGAGATTGTGCAAGAGGATCATATCGGACTTTTGAGACATATCACTAACACCGTTGATCTTGATTAATCAGCAAATGTTAGAAACAAATTCACTTCTGATTGTCGCTTAAACCTCTACACAAATTTTCAATTGATTCGAGATACATATTTAATGTTTTAGAACTTAGACTTATTTGAGTGTCCCACCTCTTGAATATACTCCCGTATCCAGATCTCGATATTCTGATTTACATGTAAGTATACTATGAATGATATCTGTATATAAATTAGGGGATGTGCGAGAACTGAGGGATCTCAGGTCGATACTTCCGTATGCGCAGAGAGATATCAGTTTCGACTTTGCGGTGTGTCCCCTTTAGGAGATCTTTTAGCTACAACAACTGATTATCAATTTTATTGTCTAATCAGCTGAGGGCTTTATGCTATGTTTCAAGCATATGAAGAAAGTATTATCCAAGGACTAGGTCAGAACTTTCATTCAGCAGAAGTCCCGGAATATTACCCCAGACATCATTGAGTAGAAAAACCTAGTATATCAGAATAAGAAACCTTTCAAACGAGATTTCAGGGGTTACCTATATATCCAAGTAGTGTTCCCCACAAACTAAGCAAGTTTGAATTTAGGTTTATATCTCGAATACAATTTACTAACTGTGTGAAGTCTATTGACATATCATTAGTAAGACTTGTTTAAAAACATTTTTGACTTTACAAATCTCTAGCATGCTGTGATAGTCCACCGATGTACTATCATCTCCTCTTTTTGCAACCAAACTCATTTTCAGTTTTCAATTTTTTTTTAAATTTTTCAAAATTTTATTACTCCCCCTAAAATCAAAATATGTTTCAATTTTGATTTTCTGAGGAAAAATTGAAAACAAACTATACAAGAAATTTGACAACATTATGTGAATTACCTCAAATCACCATTCTCATGCAAAAACAATCAGAACTCCCCCTCACAACAAACTATTTTCCCATTTAGATTTCAAAACACTTAAGTTTGTTTCAATCAAAATGGTTTTTCCGGAAAAATTAGTTTGTGTAACAACCATTTGTAGGTTCGGGGTTATCTTCATCATCATGTTTTCATCAAACTCATAATAGATTTGACGCTATCAGTTTTAAAAAATCAACATGATACTCGTAGAAAATCAAGTACAACTTAATGTCCATGACTTACCACATGTAAAACGAAAAATCACCAAAGTGAAATTTCTCAAGAAATATGCCGATTCATGTTCCACGCTTACCAACCTGGGAACTCCGGCAAGTCAGGTTTTTCGTTTAAACAGATTCACCCAAGCCTGACGGTCCTTGGGTGATTTCGAATTCTTGTTCAACAATGGTGGAAAGTTTGCATCATCCATTGTTAAACCTGAATTCTCCTTTTTTACCTCAACCAATGGCTCCTCTGGTTTTGACGAACCAGAATCATTGCCTGCAGGTGGCTTATCTGACTTTGATCTGTCAGATTCATCGCCGACCAATTTCTTCTTCCTCTTATCCTCTTTCGTCCTCAAATTTGTATCTGATGAACTCATCTTGCTTGACTTTGCAGCCGAGGAAGTTGATTCATCAGAACTCTTATTTTTTCCAACGGATGAACCCGAGGACAAAATCTTCTCGAGATATTCTCTTGCCTTCTTTCTCTTTTTTCTCAGTCTGTCTTTCTGCCCCTGTGAAAGCTTTACTTTCTTTTCTTGAATCTTTTGTCCTTGAACTTTAGGTTTTAAAACCTTCTGTTCATGAGGCTTGACTTTGACTGGAATCTTTGCCAATTTCTGAGACTTAGCCCTCAATCTGTCATTCGATCTCCTTGGGCAATCTCTGGCAATGTGACCTTTGATGTTGCAGTTAAAACACCTCCTGGTCTCATAACTCCAATACTGACAGTTAACAACAATGTGTCCGTGATATCCGCAACTGTAACACACTCTGTTATCGTACCAGTTACCACCTTTTTCACACCAAATGCTCAGATCATAACATTGTTTAGCTTGGTGGTATTCCTTCCTCAAGTTTGCTGGTTTTGACGTTTGAGCACTGTGGTCCAACCTGCACCACTTATTACCAACAATTTTTGAGTTTTCATTTTTTACTTTTTGTAATTTTTCATTACGATTGGATGATCGATCTGATGAACTTTTATTATGTTTTTGAAAATTTTTCTCATTTTTAATTTTTTGTTTCCGTTCCACTTTCTTCTTCAAAGGTTTTTGCTTAGAGCATTCTCCCTTTTCAGTCGATTGTAGAACAGTTTTCTGAAATTTTTCTTTCAAATTTAAAAACAATTTTTGTTTTTCTAATTTTTCATTTTCATCATCAGATTTTTCATCGCAATCTTCAACTTTGACACTGTCAAAGTTTGTGACATCGTCACTTATTGGAACTGAATTGATTGGTAGACAAGGAAAATTCAATTTGTCTAAAGTAGATCCAAAACCTATCAATTTCTTCTCAAGTTCATCAATCTTGGTCCTGGAATTCTTAGCTTCTTTTTCAAGCTGAGATATTCTTTCAAGATGAGACTTGATTGATTCTTCATTCTCATTCTTCAAATTTTCAAGAACAGACTTTTCATTTTCCAAAATTTTTATCTGTTCTTGGAATTTTGATTCATTTGCTTTCAAATTCTTATTCTCAAGCTTTATCCAGAAATCCAAATCTTCTGAAGATTTATGTTTGCTTTCAAGCTCTTTTTCCAATTCTTTGATTTTCTTTTTAGCACACTCACCTTCTTTTTCCAATTTTATAATTTTCTGAAGATGGGAATTTATCATTTTTTGTTTTTCAATGTTGTTTTTGCTAAGCACATCTCTCCCATCTTCAAGAATTTTCATTTGATTTTGAAAATCTTTTTCAATTCTTGATTTTTCAATTTCAAAACTTTTATTCTTATCTTTTAATTTTTTGTTTTCTGATGTCAAACTGTTCAAATTACTTAACAGTTTAACATTCACAGATTCCAACTTCTCACAATTTTCTTGTAAATCCAGAATCTGCTTTTTATCAGTTTGCTTCTCATCTGTCAACTTCTTGACTTCCGATGTCAAACTTTCCGCATTCTTCAAGAGTTTGTCATTGTCAGTCTTAAAGTTGTCACACTTAGAGCACTGATTCACAACTTGATGATCCAGACTCTGCAGATTTTTCAGCATTTGGAACTTCTTCTTCATTTGCCCTGAATGTACCTGCACAAACAATTTTAACAAAGTCAAGAGGTTTTAAATTTTCATCAATATAACATCCTCATTTATAATCATATTTCATGTTATGTTTTGCACCAATACATATACAAATTCTTTTATTAATCTCAGTAATTACATCCAAATTGATTTTATCCAGATTTCCCAAATTCAGTTCATCTAGATTCTCTTTGATTCTATTCATCAACATTTTCTTCTTATCAGAATTTTCATAACTATGTTTTTGAAGTTTGTTGATGAAATCAGATGGATGTAATTTCGAGAATTTAGGCTTTTGTTTTAACTCCTTTAAAACATCATCCCATTCGGCAGGTAAAGCGGCTTCCAACTTTGATATCTTTTCAGTGTCTGTCAAATTTATCCCAAATGATTCTAACTTGTCCAACAAGTAATCAAATCTTTTTTCCATCTCTTTCAAACTCTCATTCTGTTGACAAGCGAAGTTTTCAAGTCGAAGAGTCCAAATATGCTTATCATCTTGATCATACAGACTTGTACAGTGCCTTCCAAATCTATTTAAACTTTCAACCAACTTATTCTCTTCTTCATCAAACATTTCGGCAGCACTCAAAAACAACCAAGTTCAAACTAAATCCCCTTTTTCAAACGAAAGTATTTTCTTTCAAACGACCGGAAGTAACTTTCAAACGGCCGGTTCACCTTTAAGTCTGAATCAGTGATTGGGCCGCAAATTTTATAGTGGGCTTGACACTGAGTGGCCGACAACCTGCTTGTATATGATAGGACCCATTTAAAGATTGTTGTTGTTTTTTTTTATATATCACATGCAATACTACACAAAAACCGACAACATCAAGTGCTTCTAATGGGCCGCTAACCCCATCAATCTGACACAAATACAACTGTTATCTTTTAACTAGGCCACATATGATAGTGGGCTGCCAACACTTTATCTTCAATAACACTTCATTGACCGAACAATCCTATAATATTTCAGTGACCGAACATTAATGATTCAGTATCTCGATATCATGTATCACATAAAACAATGTAATCCTCAAACGGTTCACACTGCTCAATGCATATTTCAAACGGTGTGGTTATTTTTCAAACGGACATGTCACTTTCTTAAACGATGTGAGCTTCAAACGACGATTTCAAACGATGTGCATATTTTCAAACGGAACACATGAATTTCAAACGGTAATGGATAATTTCAAACGATACGTTTCAATTTTCAAATGATAGGTCTATGACGTCATCAACTCGCGAACAGTTTCAAACGGTCAAGCATTTTTCTATCAGTTACAATATATTCGATTGACAATGATTACAGCAAGAGGAAATACCGGCAGCACCTCGGTATAACTTTTTCTGACCGTTACAAATGAACTAGACAACATCCTATTTATAGTACATCCTATCCGTTTGAAATCCTCAAACGGTTACATGTTCAAACGACGGCCTCAAACGGCCACACCTTCAAACGGTCTTGTCTTTCAAACGGCCATGTATAGTTGCTCTTCAAACGGTCAAACTCCTAACAATTGGAACATTCAACCTTTCACCTCATTGGACCTTTAAACCGTTGGCTCTCATTGGACCTAAATATGGCAACACATTATTGGACTACTCTTGATTTTGTCTTATGTGGACATGCAAAGGATATAGTTAAACGGCCACCATACTTTCTTTGTTTCATGACATCTCATATATCATGATGTCACATGTGATGTCATGCTTGATTGGATCCGCAACGAGACTGAGACTCGACATAAGACGAAGACGACAGATGACTGCACGAACATAGTGCACATGTGTAATAGTACTATACATGTGAATTATTACACATGTGCATTACAAATTTTTTTTTTTCAAAAAAAGTTTTTTTATATATAAAAGCTAGCGATTTTTAATAAAAAAAATTGTAAAAAAAATTGATGTGTTTTTTAGGCTTTTTTTAGTTAGTTTTCAAGTTTTCGCAATAAAAGTGGTTTTCATTTGAAACTTCCCTTAAAAGAGTAATAATAATATACGAAATCACTAACTTTTAGTTTTATATTTGTAGATTCGTTAGGCAGCAAAATTATATAAAAGTTAAATGATAAGAAATGTATATGAAAAATCCAAACAAATAATTTTTAATAAAATAACAGGTATACTTGATAATCGACGGGTAAATTATCGAACAAGTTCTTGACTGGGTATAAGACACTATTTTAATATTAAGTATGAGACATAGTCTAACAGTACTTAACCCATTGACATCCATTACTCCGGCAAGATATTTCATTCATGTTCATCTAATTAATTTCCAATATTCTTATTAATTGTTTTTTAATCAACAAAACATGCGTATTGTGTTGCTCTCTCGGGCATAAAGTCTAAATACATTGTGAAAGTTATTTACATGACAAATATAATAGTTTAGCAATTATTACCAGACAATGAAACGTGTGATCGTGTTATACAATAGTTTTCATTGATGTTGCTTTTAAATGTGACCCGAAGCTTTTGGTGATTTGTGTTGCCGAAGAAGGATGCACAAAAATCGGATCATTACAAACAAAAATCATTTTTGGCATGGCCTTAGCCCTTAAGACAAGTATTTTAAAAAAATATATATATCCATGACCATGAATGCAAACAAGGACATTTGCTCGTGGACCTCGTGGCAATCACCATCATTCATAACTATTGTTTTGGCCCATTCTAATGTTTTAATTTTTGATTTAATAGGTCATGCAAGAAGTTTTTATGTATTATTGATTATCTATCTGTACTTTCTATAAAAGAAGAAATCCCAATGATATAAGAAAAGCTGATGTGTCAGCCAGAGAGGCTGTCTAACAATGCTTTTCTTATGTCATTACTGCATCATAAACCGGAATATATAAATCACTTTAAAATACATTTAATTTCAAATCACTGCCCTGTATTCAAATGTTAAAGGTCTGGCTCACATTCAAAAGGACAAACCACCGCCCATCTACAAGAAAGTATAACTTAGCAGATGGCTCATTTGGCAAACGTATACCTTAGCAGATATTTTGAAATTGCCGGTAATTTCAAATTTAAAATGAATGGGGATATGTAATTTGCAATTAATGCATGCCACTCACTTTTGTCAATCATCTTCTTATATAAAGGTTTTTTTTTTCTCATTTCACTCTTCATATTTACACTCTCGTGTTCTCTGCTTTTGTATTTTCAAACCACATTTCTAATGTATCTCTCCCTCAATACCCTTCTTCTCAATACTCGACATTTGTTCATAAAGGATAAGAGAAACGGAAGCTCTCTCTGACCTACTTTCAGAACAAATTTTGGGGATTTGTGGTTTGCCTTGATGATGGTAATGTGATATATATGATTATGTTTGTTTTGGTTTTTTATTTTTACTAAAGATTTTTTATCTGAGTTATGACTAAATGATGATTGTGAATGATCTGAGCAGATGATGATGATGATTGTTCTACGGTTGTTTCCAGCATCATTGTTCCAGCATCGTTTAAAGTATGTTTTTTTTTGCTACTCTAGTTTTGAAATTTTGAATTTTGAAGTGATCTACTGTAATTCTCGCTTTATATTTCAGCCTAATCACAGTTGTTTGAAATTCATACAATCATCTGCGGGTTATTTTATGTTTGTGGATTTTAAAATGTTGATATATTCCAGCTCTGTTTTCTTCGAGCGAGCAGTGGTAGAAGTATTTGATGGAATCAAATTAAACACAAAGAAAGGTTATTAAATGTACAGTTCAAATAATTTTTGCTTATGACTAAATGATGATTATAATTAACTTCGGCAGATGATGATGATGTAGAACCCACAGTAGTTCCTACTAAACGCAAGAAAGGATATGCTATTGCTGTAAGATAAGATTTTATTTTACTAGAGATTTGTTCTTTCCTGCCTTTTTTGTATTAAAAGAAGCATAAAGTTAAATTAAAAACAAAGAAAGATTATTAAATGTACAGTTAAAATAATTTTTGCCTATGACTAAATGATGATTATAATTGACTTGGGCAGATGATGATGATGTAGAACCCACAGTAGTTCTTACTAAACGCAAGAAAGGATCTGCTACTGTTGTAAGATAAGATTTTATTTTACTAGAGATTTGTTCTTTCCTGCCTTTTTTTGTATTAAAAGAAGCATAAAGTTTGAATTTTGATTTATAGAATGTATACACTAGTCCAGGCTCCGATGGTTTAAAGCAGCTCTTTATGAAGCAAGTTGAGGATTAAGTATATGAGGATAGGGCTACTCTTCAACAGCTGAAGAAGTGTTTTGATGTACTGTGTAACGCCCGGCTCTTTTGTACTTTCCATTTATAGAAAGTTTTGTTCGTATTTCTATTTTTGGAAACTTTATATTCTTGTAATCGTACCCTTCTTTGTAATCATTGTCAAACCGAGACTTGGATCATTAATGAAGCTTATATTTTGTTACATCTATGTTAAACGCATTCTATGTATACTCGTATGTTCGATTTGGTGAATCAATCTATGTTTAATCGTGATTCTTGGAAACTATGTGCGAAACTTGTAATTAATCTAAACTTATGCATGGAACGTATTTTGATCGAGAACGAAACTTGATTTAATACTTATACGCGTGATTATACTTGGGTTATACTTCTCATACTTAATCATGTCTTAAACTATGCCTTTTTGGCAAATATGGCCCTTAAAATACCCTAAATGCATCAAATACACAACTCCAGGGGCCAAATTGTAAAAAAATCCGGAACCACAAAGGGCTCGCGGCCCGCGTGAACTTGCCTGGATATCCCGGGCGGGCCGCGTGGACCTTCATATCTACAGAAAGATGGATGGTCGCGACCAGCCTCCATTTTTGAGCGGGATTTCGAGTTTAAACCGAGTTTTGGCACTTGTAAACACCTCTAATCAACCCTAAACACCTCCCTATAAGTACCCAAGGCCCTCCAAGCACTTGGACACTTTCATCACACTCAAATCTCTCAAAAACACTCTCAAGTTCCAGCAAGAATCTGCATTTTCGGACAGATTCATACCTCTACACTAAACTTGGTATAACTTGCTCATTTCTTAACGAAATTACTTGATTCTTCTTCCTATTTGCTTGGTTAATCATGGAGTTTGATTCCTTGACTTCTCCTTGGAGAAATCAGACCTGGAACTGCTCCGAAATTGACCAAAAACTTTCTGTTTTGTTACATCTTATGCAAACTTCATCCAACTTGTGTTTAACACAACTCAAACCAATGTCCTAATGCTTACAACCCCTCTTATGGTTGGTTAAGCTTAAAAACATGGTTGAGACACTTAAATCAGAGGATTAAACCTCATAAACTTTCTGTTTTGTTAGGGTATTTAACCCACAAGTCATGTCAAGCTTAGACCTTGATGAATGAGTGATTGTAGAACAACTTGGGTTGTTCCAACATAAAATCCTCACATGATTTGATGATTTTCTTTAGTTTAGATTATTTACATACTTGTATTAACCCTAGTTCGTGACCCTCCTTGGTTGTCTTTACATCAAGTGAAGTGGTGAACATTCAAGGGGTCCCTAAACGGAAGCATGTTCTTCCTACCCCATACATGACATTCATGAATGACTCGAGGTGCCTACACGAAGATCTTAATCTTCTACCTCCTACTTGAAATATTGAACTTAATAATATGTAATACTTAAATATATATATACACACATTCGAACCTTTAATATTAAACTCGTGTTTATATGTTAAAGTAGTAGAATGACATCTAAGACTTAACACTCCAAGTATGATTCTAATGGGCTTACTACCCATGAAATACAATATAACCCTAGTGGTTACGTAGTGTCATATAAGAGTATAAGTCAAAGGTGATTATTTTGATATCCTACTTTATGCTATTTCAAATTATAATCTTCCGTTATACGCCAAACTCACACACCTACGTTTCCTTGTGTAGAGGGACTAGGTGCTCCAACTTAATCCATCCACCAAACTCGCTCGCGGGATTTCAAGTAGGAAAGCTTGCAACCACCGTGAGTATACTCGAACCCATTTTTACTTTTAAACACTTTGGGTGCAACATGTGTTCTATATTAAACGCACGTGACACTTGAAACTTATTTGAAACATGCTCTATCCTTATAAACATGAAACTTGTGAAACTTGAGACTATTTTGTGCTATGTGAACGTTTAATCCTTGTGTGTAGTTCCGCCTTAACAATGGTAGCGCTATAGGGGTAACGCACCTCCCCGTTAGTCTTTGGGGTATTGTTAGGAGGAGACATATTAACCTCCCGTGAAACTTTGGGTCAGGTACTTTAACGCATTGGAAACTTGGGCTATCACGTGGACTGCGTAAACTAGCATGGTTGAAACTATTATAATATGTTCATGTTGGATACGAGTTTTTATTCTATTATGCTATGTAAACAAACTTGTATACTCGCTCTTTGCTTTTGCATTGAAACTCTATTTTAATACATGTTGCAGGTTGATTATTGAAGTATGGATGATTGATGAAACAAGTTTAGGGTGGACTAGATACACACCTAAATTTATCTATCTTTTTTTGTTATGTTATTTGTTGAAACAATGTTGTTATTTCCTTTTTAATTTGTATGACATTTAGTTTTGAAATGAAATTTGAATTTAATTAAATATTGTCACATAGTGTTATGACGTCTCTAGCAATCTTTACACACTTCGTCTCATCCCGATGTTTCCGCCATCGGTTGGGGTGTGACATACTGCATCAAGGTCTGTTCACGAGAGACCAGGTTTCCAGAAACCTGATGGTGATGCATTCAGTACTTCCGTGGAGTTCATGGCGATTGTCGAAGATATACATTGAGAAGTTCGGTACTCGATTGAGTTGAAGCTAAAAGCACTAAGTTTTTGCTGTTAGATTCCTAAATTTCTTGGTGTTGTTGTTAGATTTTAAAGTTTCGTTGTTCAGTACTCGATGTAATTGTTGATCTTTTAATCCTCATAATTAAATTTTAATCCTATTAATGTTTGTGGAGCATTTTATTTTTACTAATTTTAAGGTGCATAAGTATTATTATGTAATTTTTAATATCATCGGATTATTGCAGATCGGTACTTTGATGTAGAAGTGAAAGTTTTATTATGTAACTTTAAGGTGCATAAGTATTATTATGTAATTTTTAATATCTCTGAGTTTAATTAGATTATGTTGATGTTGAAGCAATTTCTGGTAGTGTATAGATCTGTCAAAGTTAAAGTTTGCCAAAAGAGAACATCTGCTCGAAATCATCATCTGCTGATCTAACGGCTGTTTGACTTGCTACTGTTGCCAACATCTGTTGTTGCCTAACAGAGCTTTTCGAAGAATTTCCTCCCCTTAATTGTAAATACTGATGCATTTGTTACTTTAAATCCCTGTCAAAGGTAAAGTCTGCCCAAAGAGAACATCTGTTTAGTGGTGATCTTCTGCTAATCTAACGGTTGTTTATTGCAAATGAAGCGATTTTTTATCTGAGTTAAAATACATTTAATTTTAAACCTCTGCTCTATATTCAAATGTCAAAAGTCTGGCCCACATTCAAAAGGGCAAACCACTGCCCATCTCTAAGATAGTATAACTTAGCAGATGTTTCCTTTGGCAAACGTATACCTTAACAGATGTTTTGAAATTGCCGGTAATTTCAAATTCAATATGCTTGGGGATATGTACTTTGCAATTAATGCATGTCACTCACTCACTTCTGTCATATGGTAAAGGCGTCTTATGGTATATGAAGAGGTTAATTGTAATTATGATAACGTGTTTAATTTTATATTTTTCCCATTGAAACGCACTTTTGAAATGTTTTGCAATAAAAGCCTAACCATCGTCACATCATATTCTTTAACAGTAAGTTAGTCTGACGATGTATTTAGTCATAACCGCCTTCATTGGGTATATAAAATACATTGGACAGAGGCGTTCATCATTACCGCTTTCATCCATCTATTCAATCATCTTCAAAAGTTTTTTGTTTATCAATATCATTACAATTTCTTTGGCTTTCAAACACGCATTTGTTCACTGCAAAATGGAAAACATTGGGTTTCAAGTGATTGTTGACGAAATTTTCACAAGGCTCTCTGCAGAAGATATTGGTCGTTTGAAATGTCTTTCCAAGAATTTTTATAGGGAACTGTCAAGTCATGCATTTGAGATGATGTATGCTCTCCGAAGTGGAGATTCACTACAAAAGAAACTACTCTCCGTTAAAGACACGTCAATTGTCGTTGACAACGTAGTTGCTGGTAATTTGGATGTCGTTAGTAGCAAAACCTTAAGTTTTCCTAACAATGTCCACCCAACCTTCTTACGTATTCTATCGTCATTTAATGGATTGTTGTTAGTTTGCAATAAAGGGATTTGTTGTGAGCTGATTATTTGGAATCCAACTACCAGGCGCTATAAGGTTTTGTCTGACGACTACTTAAATTATATTCATGATTAAAACTCTGATACCGGTGGAATTTATTTTGATCAATTCAATGATCTGAAAGTGCTGAACATCAGATGTTACCGTAATGTGGCTACTGCTCGTGTTTACTCATGACGTCGTGAGTCATGTAGAACAATAAATTTCGGTAGCGTAAATAATTATGGTTCAAGAGGTTATTCATAGTCTCCAGGAATTTATGCTGATAAAACCATATATTTCATGGTTTCAAATTATTGGTATCCACTAGGTGAGAGGAACATCATTGCTTTTGATGTTCTTTCTGAGACTTTCAAAATGCTTCGTTTTCCAGAGTGTATCGTAGTCAATCCTTGCCAAGGGCGTTTTTTGACCATCGCAAAGAGGCTGCATTTGATTGTTATCGGAAAGTCTGCTGAGCTAACTGCTAATTTGCTCAGATATGAAGAAGAATGATTAATAAAGGTGTTTGCTTTTTAATAATCCTCGTGTAGTTGATTACGTAGATAGGCGCCGAAGGACTAATATAATTGAAAACAACAAGTGGCTGATAACAAGCATCTCGGGGGATATGGTTGAAGTTGATCTAAGCAACGAAGTTCTGAAATACCTCCAACATGTTGACAACTACAATGGTCCGAAAGGAGCTTTATTTATCGAGACTACTGTTTTGCCCATTGATTAGAAATTAGTATGTTGTATTTTACTGAATGTTGTTTGCTGTTTTGAACTTTGTTTATTATATAGTTACCTCTGTTTGACACTTGTAGTTTTTATATAATTAGTTGTGTTAAAATTATTAACCATGTTTGTTATTTAAATTAATTAAATGAATATTTAGGTTTGAGAGTGTAAAAGCTTGAAATATTGGCAAAGGTCTGTTTAAATGATGAAAGCTCTGTTATTGTGAACAGATGTTTGAAAATAAAACAGTGGTTGATACATCTGTTGACTTTGGTCAACAGATGTTTGAAACCACTGTTGGGATAAAGCAGAGTGTTGTGGAGAAAACTGTGGTTGAAACCGCTGTTTGGTTAAAACGGTGGTTTAAAACCACTGTTGGGTTAAAATAGTGTTTTGTGGAGGTTGAAGGGGATTGAAACGACTGTTGGGTTAAAATATTGTTTTTTGGAGAAGAAACATGCTTGAATGCAAATGTTATTTCGTTTACAAAAGATTAATAAATTGTATATTTTTGTATTTTTTTTATACTCTAAACTTTGAGTATTTAAGGTTGAAGTTGAAGTTGGGGGGATATAGTTGAAGTTGGGGGGATATAGTTGAAGCTGATTTGAGCAATGAAGTTTTGAAATACCTCCAACATGTTGACAGCTACAGTGATCCAAAAGGAGCTTTATTTATTGAGACTACTGTTTCGCCCATTGATTAGAAATTATTATGCTGTATTTTATTGAATGTTGTGTACTGTTTTGAAGTTTGTTTATTATATAGTTACATCTGTTTGACACTTTCATATTTTATATAATTAGTTGTGTTAAAATTATTAACCATGTTTGTTATTTAAATTAATTAAATGGATATTTAGGTTTGAGAGTTTAAATGATGAAAGCTCTGTTGTTGCGAACAGATGTTTGAAAATAAAACAGTGGTTGATACATCTGTTGACTTTGGTCAACAGATGGATGAGAACAGATGTTTGAAACCACTGTTGGGTTAAATGTATTTGTTGTGGATAAAACTATGGTTGAAACCGCTGTTGGGTTAAAACGGTGGTTTAAAACCACTGTTGGGTTAAAATAGTGTTTTATGGAGGTTGAAGGAACAAGCTTGAATGTAAATGTTATTTCGTTTACAAAAGATTAATAAATTGTATATTTTTGTATTTTTATACTCTAAACTTTAAGTATTTCCCGACTGATTTATCTATTTATAAGTCTATAAATATAATCATATTCATCATTTATATTTGTTATGCATGGTTTTCTAAGAAACGACCCGTGTTTGCACACGGGTCTTACCGCTAGTATTATATAATAAAAGAAACTATTTGGGGACACTTGTCACCATATTAGGTCATGTCTTATAGATAATTATTAGTTGAGTTTAATCTCTTTTAATTAATATCTTATGGATAATTATTATTTAGTTTAATCTACTTCTCATTTATAATATTATTTATTTGAATTAATTAGTACTTTTATATTTATCTATTTACATCAAATTCAAACTTAATTATCTAATTTGATCTTAACTATATATTTGAACGATTTGTTTAGTTTGGTATCAAATAGATTTTACAAAACTTAAAATAAAATTAACTAATATTATTTATCATTTATACATTTACGGAGTTTTAAATAAAGGTTTAAATTTATTGAAACTTCGTTAACAAATTTTGCTACAAAAGTGTTGGTGCATACATCTGTCGACTTCGTCTTGTATCGAGTCTTGTATTACATATGGCACGGAGATCAACAAATCAAGGCTAAGAGTTAATTTCGCATGAAAAGGTCTACAAGTAATTCCACACGGAATTACTTAATATCATTTGAATGAGTAATTCCGCGTGTATGATGTAATTTCGCATGTATGTAATTCCGTGTGAAATATGTTTCATGCGGAATTAGGTCAACTATAAATAGGTGTGATCCCGTATCAGTTGGTACGAAGTTACTTTGGTGTTTTCCGACGGCGAAGCTCTGTCGAAGTGTGTTCAGATCTGTAACCGTTTCAGAATCAATACAAAGACAGTTATTAGTGTAAATCTAGCTGAATTCAACTCATTATGTCTGTTTCCGCCTTTCATTTTGAGTAGAACGCTTCTGATCGACTCATCTCGGGTCCGACAACGGTCCTACAACTGGTATCAGAGCTCAGGAGGAGGAGTTCTAGCCATTTCAGCTTGATTTCATCTCATTCTTTTACTTCTACACCTTCTTTTATCAATTGAACAAGTTTGAACGGTTAAAATGATCTGAATTTCACATATAACTTGCAAAACAGTGTTTTAACAAAGCTTTGAGAGAATTGGACCATAATTCAATCTAAAATTTACAAAATCTGTAATTTTGCATGAAATTCTGTTCGAAAAGGATGACATCATCCTAATCTCATTTGAAAGTGTACTTTAATTCCGCACGGAATTAACAAATTTAGATAATTTCGTTTGAAAAGATTACTAATTCCGCACGGAATTAGTAATTTCGCTCCAAAGGTCTTAATTCCATTTGAACTGATATATAATTTCGCACGAAATTAGGTATTTTCGTTTGAAGTGTATAATTTCTCTTGAACCTTTAATTCCGTTTGAAAGTTGTGTGCAAGTAATTTCGCTTGAAAGCAGTAATTTCGTTTGAAAGTGCTGATTTTGGAAAGCGTGTTACCGAATCATGGAAGAAGAGTTTTATAATGCGTTTGCTTCATCCCCGACTACTCCGGCTGCCATTGCTCAAAGTATGAACATGGAGAACAAAACTGGAACTTTACAAAAACCCCCGAAGCTTATGGGCATTTAGGAGTATTATGGGTGGAAAGATCGATTTGAAAACTGGGTGCAAGCCAATCATTTGAGATCTTGGGAATGCATTGAGAAGAAGTATGCTAGACCGCGTACAGATTTGGGTGTTACAAAAGCTATTTCTGAATTGAATGACAAAGAGAGAGACATGTATAAAGCAGAAAAGATGATGATCAGTCTTTTACAGCAAGCTGTAAAAGAAGACATTTTTATCTTGCTTCAACATGATAACACTGCGCGTTCAATCTGGGATGCTTTGAAGGTTAAATTCGAGGGTAGTGAGAAAATGATTAAGAGCAAGAAAGCATTGCTAAAGAAAGAATTCGATTTGTTTTCAAGCTTGGTAGGAGAAACATCAAAGAAACTGATTGAAAGATATTGCCACTTAGTTCGATCTATGTCTTTGTTGGGAATAGAGAAAACTCAAGATGAGTGGGTCGATAAGTTAGCTGATGCTTTGCCTCAGAAAGAATGGGGTACATTTTTGATGATCTTGAAGAACACTGGGGAATATGATGGATTGACTATTTCACAATTCATTGAAAAGATTGAAAGTCAAGATCTTGAACAGCAAAAGATTGCAAGGATGAACAATCCAAGTAATCAACAAGATGTGAAAATGTATTACAAAGGCAGTGTTCAAGAGGTTGAAATGAGTCCGAAAATTCAAACTGCGTTTAGTGCTGGGAACTCATCTGGAACTGTTGATCAAAGTTCAAACAACGGTAGTGGAATTTCTTCATATCCAAGTGTGAATCCAAAGAGTTCAACTACAAGCTTTCAACATCAAAGCTCAAAAACTGGAAATGGTTGTGTGATACAGTGCAACATTGCATTAAATCTTCCGAATGGTCAAAGCTTTTCTGAAGAAGTTGTTAAAGATCACATGGAGTTACTTGCTACCGTGCTACAATCTTACGAGGGTTTGGTTGCTGGAAGAATCGGAAATCCTATGTTGACAAAAGAGGATTACAATCAGATAGACGCTGAAGAAATGGAGCTCATGCATATCAAATGGTGTCTAGCTAGTGTCTTGAGAAGAGCTGAAAAATTCAAAATGATTACAGGAAGAAATGACTTTTTGGATGCTCATGTGTCTACTTTGGGTTTTGATAAATCTAAAGTAACTTGTTTTCGATGCAGGGAGAAAGGTCATTGCAAAAGAGAATGCAAAAATCAAGAAGCTAGTGGAGCAAAGAATCCGTTTGGTAAAGATGATTACTATCGGAAAGCCATATATCAACAAGTTGCTCATCAACCACAACAACAACAACAAAAGGAGCCACAAACTACACATGCTAGAATGATCGAAGATGCAAATAAGAAAGCTTATTATGGGATCATTGATCAAGATGATGAAAAAGTGGCAGAAGGTTTCAGCTGAGTCAAATACATTCCATCTGATTCAAAAATTGTTGCTCTAGTTGCAAAAGTCATCCAAGAACCTGAATTGTTTACAGAATGGATGAATATGATTGGTGTTAAGGCTAAGAATCAAGATGAAGAGTCTATTTCATCAGAAGAAAGTTCAGAAAGAACGACAGTTTTTGATCAAACACCATCAGATTCTGGATCTTCAGATGATAGTACAGAAAAAACAATAGATTTTGATCAATCACCAACTGATGACAGTAGTGATGTTGAGGAAGAAAAGCATATTAATGTTGCAAAAACTCAACTATCTCCTGAAAGTTTTCAATTTTATTTTGCAGATCATGTGGAGAAATTAAAGGAGAGACAAGCAGCAAAAGAACAAAAGAAGATGAAATGTGAGAGTGTTGCTCAAAAGGAAGAGATTGTTCAAAAGAATGAAATTAAAATTGCTGAGAAGAATGGTGAAGCTGAGAAGGTAATTGAGGTTGAGAAAGTTGTTGAAGTCGAAAAAATAGTCGAAAAGATTGATGAGGTTATCAAGCCGTGTGAAAAATGCTTGGAATCTTGCAAGCTGTGTGCAGAAAAAGATAAGAAACTAAGTGAGAAAGACAAGATGATAGAAAAGTTATTGTTTGATCTCAACTACGTGAAAGAATCTTATGTTGTGTTAAACAGAACGGTAACTGGTCTGCAAAAGACTAATTCTGAAAGAGAAGATGCATTGACAATGCTGAATGCTGTGATGATGTCGAAGCAGAAAACTATCAATTTCTATATTGAAGAAAGTGCAAAATGGAAGCAAGAGTTGGAAACTGAAAAGGTAGAAAATGAGAGAATCAGACGATTATTACAGAGTTATTCTAGTTCTGATTATCTTATTGACCGAATTTATCCAACTGTTGCAGGTATGGAAGCATTTAAAGATGAGAAGCCAAAGAAGAAGGATACTGGTAATAAACAAAGTGTTAGTTACAACAAGTGTCCGCCTCCAATTTGGGAAAGATATTCTCCCAGAAAACCAAATGAAGAGCAAGTCCAAAAGGCAGTCAATATAAAACTGAAGTTTGATATAACCGATGAGTTACCAGAAAACATTGACATCACTTTTACATCGTCTGACACTGATCATGAGTCCGAGTTAATAAAAAAGGTGGTCGATCAGGTGCTGGATAAAGATGAGGAGTCTGAGTCTGGAAATTCGAGTTCGTCGGTCAACAGTCCAAAGACGTTGGTTAAACAGGCTTACAGTAAAGAGTTTTTGTTATCAAAATTAAATTTGGATGCTGAAACATTTGAAGTTGCATATACTTTAAATGATTCTGACAAATTATATTCTGATTTCCAGTAAGAAGTGTTAAATTTGAAATGATCAAAAAGGTTTTCAAAATGACAGAAATTAATATTTCTGAAATAAAAGATTTAAATCTTACTGAAAAACCTTAAAAAATACACTTCAAGAGTTCAACAACATTTAAACAAGAAAAAAGGTTACAGTTCTGGTTCTAGTTTTCAAAAGAAACAAAACCATAATGGTAATTTCAAAAACAAAGGTCTAGGTTTTATTCCACCTGAAAATTATAAAAATGATAAAATTTCTAAAACAAACACTAAATTTATTTCAGGAGGAAGTGCTGAGGAAGAACAGAAGAAACATTTCTGGAGACAATCAAACCAGGAGTTTCTCGCTGAGAGGAAAGGGACTGGAGTTTTTCATAGAAAGGAGATAAGAACCTGTTTTAAATGCAATGAAGCTGGTCACATTGCATGGAATTGTCCGTTAGATACAAAGAAAAAACAGGGAGTTTCTGAAAAATTTAAAGGAAAAGTTGTTGAGAAAAATGAACAACCAACTGAAAAATTTAAAGTTTTTGAAAATTCAACTTATGAAGTTGGTGAGTGTTCAAAGAAAAATTTTTACAAAAAGAAAGCCAAAGACAACCAAATGTGGGTTGTTAAAAAGTCTGATGTAAAATCTGGCGATGATTCTGGTTCCACAAAGCCATAAGAGCCACAGGTTGAGTTTAAAGAAAAGAACTCAGTGCCTTCAGTGAATGATGTTAATTTTCCACCATTGAAGGATGAAATTTTTAAACAAAAGGTTGGTAAGGTTGAGATCTCGAATCAATTTTATTCTGAAAAGAAAGAATTTGATGTGGAGAAAGCATTTAATGGAAATGTGAAAAAGATTTTTGAGAAAATGGTCGAGGGAAAGGCCAAAGGGGTTAAAGATTTTTATGCGACAAAGAAGGCAACTTATAACCCAACTGAATCAGAGTTAAAATCACCCAAGGTTGGTCAGACTTGGGTGGACATTCTTTTTACTTGAAAAATCGGACTTGCCGTAGCTCCCAAGTTTGTAATTGCGAAGCAGGAATCAGCATCATTCTTGATAAAATTGATTTTGTGAATGAATTTTAAAGTTGATAAATTTTTACAGGTTGTGACTTGCCGGAGCTTCCAGGTTGGTAAGTGTGAAGCAGGAATCGGCATCTTTATTGGTAAAATGAATTTGTGTAGATGTGTTATTCCTACAACTGGTACAGATGTTTGCTCTTATTAGTGATTCGTCAAGGTCATTAAGTTGAACTTGATGTAATCTTTATATATGTGGTATTTCTTTGAAGAACAAAATGATGAACCCCAAACCTACAAGTGGTTAAAACAAAACTTATTTTCCGGAAAAACCATTTTGATTAAAACAAACTTAAGTGTTTTGAAATCTAAATGGGAAAATAGTTTGTTGAAAGGGGGAGTTCTGATTGTTTATGCCAAGTGGCTGGCGAAATGAAGCGATTCACAACAGTTGTCAATTTACGTGTATAGTTTGTTTTCAAATTTCTTTAAATGTGTTTGCATTTTAGGGGGAGTAAAAAATTTCAGAAAATCCAAAAACATTAGAAAATTTGAAAAAGGTCAAAAACATGATAAAATTCAAAATGAGTTTTGTTGTATAAAAGAGGAAATGATAGTACATCAGTGGACTATCACAACATGCTAAAGAAATGGAAAGTATAAATGTGATAAACAATCTCACTGCGGATGTGCCAGTAGGTTTTTATACATTTAGTAGATTGTTTTTGAGATATAAACCTAAATTTCAAACTTGCTTATCTCGTGGGGAACATTTCTTGGATATATGGGTAACCCCCAAAATCTTGTTTGAAAGGTCCTTTTTTCTGAGATACTAGGTCTTTATACTCAGTGATATCTGGGGTATTATCCCGGGACTTCTGATTTTGCGGAAGCAATGGCCTAGTCCCCATATAATACTTTGCATTTGCTTGAAATATAGCATCACCCTCAGTACAAAAAATGATGAAACATTGAAAAATGCTAATCATGTGCTGTTGAAGAAAAGATCCTCTAAAGGGGGCACACCAAAAGTCGAGCTGTCATCTCTCTGCTGAACGGAAGTTCTGACCTGAGCTCTCACGGTTTCACATTTAACCCTTTTAACAGATATCATCTAGGTATACTCACCTGTAAGACTGAATATTGGGATCTGGATACAGGAGTATATTCAAGTGGTGGGACACGCGAATAAGTTTAAGTCATTAAAACATTAATCTCGTATCTCGAAACAGTTGAACTTTGTGTGAAAATTTAAGTGGATCAATATACTGACAATCTAGGTGAATTGTTTAAAACTTAAAATGAAATGAAGCTTAATGGTGTTGGTGATTTGTCTCATAAACTGATATGATCCTCTTACACAAACTCACAAAAATATTGTCTGTAAATATTTCTTTATTGCATTTCATTTCTTTTATATGAAAAGTCCCAAAAGATTTTCAGTGTGTTTTAGCATAAACTTTTGAAAAATCCAAAAAGGTTTTCGACAACTGGTGTAGAAAAGCTGATTTTCAAAATTTCAAGTGCTAAACATGATGACATTTTGTGAGGGGAAGTTTGTGTTTAAAATTTTTAAAATGATTAAATCATTCTTTCAAGTGGTTCATCAGAAAGAGATCTACAAGTGGTGTCTGTGATTGTCTAATCTGAAAATCTTAAAACTTATGTTTGTGGTAGAGACAATGCAGGTTTGAAACTTGAGAAGAGCCAGGTTCCGATATCTGAAGACTCTGTGGTTAGAGAAAGCCAGGTTCAGATACCTGAAGATCAGAATGGATGCCAGGTGACGATTCTGATTACGAGCATAACTCGAGGGGGAGTCTGCTTGCAAAAAGGGAGCCTGTGGATGCAAAAAGCCAGGTTACGATCTTGGTATTGCTGATGCTGATGAACTTAAAGAATCAAGAGATCTGATCAAGAGAATTGGAGATAGAAAAGAGCCAGATCAAGATCTTGGAATGTTAGAAGATAGAGCCAGTTTGAGATCCTAAGTCGTTGAAGATTAATATCTGAGGGGAGTTTGTTCGAGGAGAGTCTGTTTGATGCTGATGGAAAAGAGAGCAGACAGACTGATAAAGACCGAAGGCGGCAAAGACTCAACACAGTAGACTCGTCAACATCTGAGAGGGAGTCTGTTGGTGCATACATCTGTCAATTTCGTCTTGTATCGAGTCTCGCATTACACATGGCACGAAGATCAAGAAATCAAGGTTAAGAGTTAATTTCGCATGAAAAGGTCTACAAGTAATTCCGCACGGAATTACTTAATATCGTTTGAATGAGTAATTCCGCGTGTATGATGTAATTTCGCATGTATGTAATCCGTGTGAAGTATGTTTCATGCGGAATTAGGTCAACTATAAATAGGTGTGATTCCGTATCATTTGGTACGAAATTACTTTGGTGTTTTCTGACGGCGAAGCTCTGTCGAAGTGTCTTCAGATCTATAATCGTTTCAGAATCAATACAAAGACAGTTATTAGTGTAAATCTAGCTGAATTCAACTCATTATGTCTGTTTCCGCCTTTCATTTTGAGTAGAACGCTTCTGATAGACTCATCTCGGGTCCGACAACGGTCCTACAAACAGAATAATCTATTTATATCAATCTAAATATTTATATATATTATACTTATATAATAAAACATTATTGTGTGACACCTGTCGTTCATTAATTTTAAATTGTAAAATATTTATAAATAAAATAAATTATTTATCACGAAAACCAAACTTTGTATTAATATATTAAATATTTTTCGTTTCACTATACAAATGTTTGGTAGCCTCTGAATGGTCATTAAGAGGCTACCTCTTAATGGAACCATTAAGAATTTTACCAATGAGAATGTAGAAGAATGTGACATGTGATGATTTACCATTCAGATGTTACCTCTTAACCATTCAGACTTGAGGTTACCTCTTATTCATTCAGAGGTTTTAAACCATTAAGAGGTAGCATCTGAATGGTCATTAAGAGGCTACCAAACAGCCCTACTTAACCTGTGTAATACATGATGTTTTTTAAGATATAACTTTTTATTATTTGATATATAAAATTAGATTTATTCAATTCATAGTTTTTTAAGGATATACATTTTTTTATTTAGTATAGAAAATTACATATATTCAAACTGTGTAATACACATATCTTTAAAGATGTAACTTTTGTATTATTTGGTGTATAAAATTAAATTTATTCAACCCGTCTAATAAATGAGGTTTTTTAAAGATGTATTATTTTATTATTTGGTAAACAATATTACATGTATTCAACCCGTGTAATACACGTGGTTTTAAAGATATAACTTTTTTATTTGGTATATAAAATTATATTTATTCAACCCATACAATATGGTTTTTATAGATATAACTTTTTATTATTTAATATATAAAATTATATTTACTCAACACGTGCAATAAAGGAGATTTTTAAAGATATATATATTTTTTTATTATTTAGTATAAAAAATTTATTTATTCAATCCGTATAATACACGGGGTTATAACCTAGTATATATACATATAGGGTCGGGATTTAGAGAAAACGCTCAAAAGTGTGAGAACGGTGAGAACGCTTATCGATCGTCCGATCAAAACAATCTATGGACTAGATTGGTGCGGTGACATTTTCGTAAATAACATCAATTTTATTACGTGGACGCGCTTCATTAAGGGTAAAAGTGTCTTTTGACTACTCCAAACAAAACACCATCTCATGAAAATAAAACGCCAAAACAAAAATCACACAGCATTCTGCTAAAAACACCATTAGATATAAAACGCCAAACTTAATTATAGTAAAATCCCGCCTAAAAAAACCGCCAGAAAATCCTATATATACAACAACTCAGACATTCAATTAAAAAACACAAACAAAAACCCCAAACGCCATATTTAATATATACCATTCGACTGATAAGCGCCAGAAACCCCAAACATCAAATATATTGCTGTCAATAAAGTGTAGCTGTATGGTGTGGACAACATTGTCAGTTATATTTCTTAACTGAGGATTAACAATGTTATCCAACACCATACAGCAACACTATATTGATTTTAGCATGATCAAATTTACAGTTTTAAGATGGTTTATTTTGTGGCGTTCTTTTTATCGGTAAAACGCCAAAAAGATAACATTTTGGCTGAAAGAGCGTAAAATCAATAACATTTTTGCTGCATGAGATGGACAAAAATTATAGAAAAAGAGGCTGATTTCATACGAAAGTCGAAACAGCCAGTGAAAATGCTTCAAAAGAAGAAAGAGACTGGTGACAGTGAAGATTTGAAGATCAATATTTATTTTGTTTAATTTTCTTTTTCAGTTGATTTTTATTTAATAAACAACGTCATATCTAATAAAAACGCCAAAAAAGGCAAATGTCTTACACCTTTGGCGTTTATCAAACCATCATAAAATTAATTTGGACAAGTATTATAAAAAAACTTTTTTTATGTATTTTTTTTTATTTTCCTTTTCAGTTAATTGTTGTATATAATAAAACACCATATATAATAAAAACGCCAAAACAGCCAAAATGCTTGTTTAAACGATATCATCCGGTTAAAACGCCCCCCCCCCCCCAAACTACCAAACTATAATAAAATTAGTTTTAAAAAGTATTATAAAAACACAAAAAAATAAAAAAAATAAAAAACAAATTTGAAAATGTAACTAGAAACAGTAACTTCAAATCAGAAAAACTGAAGATAGGGAAAATTTATTATATTAGAATCTAAAACGCCAAACTTGAAAGATGGGACGTGTTACAGACTTCAGAGATAAAGCTTGTCAAAAACAATAATTACAAACAGTAACTGAAAAGACGAATACTTTATTATAATAATGCACCGCCTAACTTACGCGCCAAAAAGAGATCCTATAAAATGATACATTTCAGCAACTTCCATTTGATCAAAAAAAAAAAAAAAACAAACAAACGCCAATACTACTAAAATACCACTCACTGTAAAATGCCAAAATATCAAAGATGGCTAATATGCTTTCTTGGATATTCAGTATTGTTATTCGTCAAGTTTCACTGAATGAATTGTTAGGGAGGCAAGTAACTCAGTAAGATCTTGCTTCATGAGATTGACAAAAATTCAAGAAAAAGATACTAATGCCAGTCATATGGCATTTTTGTATTTTTTGTTCTTGAAGAAGGCTTGGATGAGGAGAAGAGATCAATGACACTGAAGAGTGGGATGATGATAAAGATGAAGATCAACATGAAGAAAAAGTGAAAAACCCACCCACACGTCATAGATCTATGTTCCCAAACATCCACAAAAAAAGCCACTATAACAGACGAGCAGGCAAAATAATCAAACCGATGAGTTTGTTAAGTTTTACATAAAACGCCATATTTTGGTGTTAGTTCTTGTACTATTAAAGAACAGAGAGACTGGTGACAGTGAATACTGTGAAGAGAGATCCGATTAGCATTTTTAATTTATTTTCTTCGCTTGTATTTTTTTTTTTATTGTGGCTGAAATATAATCCAACAATTGTAAAACGCCAAGATAACCCAAACGCCAAAATGTTTATAAAAATAATAGAACAATGAGTCATCTTGTTTAAAACCCCTTCAAAAATGACATTCAAATAGATTTCCTGCCCCCTGGGCTCCAATGGCATACGTTGTGAATAAACGCCATAAACGCCAAAATGTTGATACAATGAAACCATTAAAACGCCATCAATTATTGAATTTGGTTAACGTCAAAAATCTTAAAAACCAAAAATTAAAACAACATTGGGAAAAAGCGGAACTGTAAAAGTAGAAGATGAAAGGACAAAAAAGCCCTTCCGCCCTTTTCTAAGCGGCATGACATGTGTTGGGCCAGGAAACGTTCTCACCGTTCTCTCACTTTTAAGCGTTTTCTCCCGATCTTGTTTCTATATATATATATAGATATAGATTACACCGTATGACCGAAGAGCATTCATATTGAAATTCCTCTACCATCTCAAACCCTATAATTTAAGAAAAAGAAATTAATGTTTTAAAAGTTTTGCACTTCACTCGATTCCCTAAAATAGAGAACAGATGTATGGTTTGATAGTCCCTATATATAGAGAATTATTATTACTATTCGTTCTATATATTTTGTTGTGAGTGAAAGATAGATAAAATATAATTAAAAAAGAATAAAACAAATATTTTATTTAATTGAATAAATATTTTAGGAATCAAATGGCTTTAAAAGGTAAACAAATATTAAAGACAATGGCAGTCTTGATGGTGTGTGGGGATGACCTCCGCACAAAGTTCGTGATTTTGAGGGGCACGCGATTTATAAAAATCCAATATGTATGTGTTATTTTTTGTTTAATATTAAAAACATACAAATTCCAATATAGACCCATTTATAAATCATTTTTGTTTTAGAATTTAGCCCACTTGACATTAGGTTTATTGAGCTCAATACTAAAGTGATTTTTTTTAAATAATCATAAAACATTACGGAATGACACATTTTTTCAAGCTCGAACAGGGTATGTGAATTCTCAGAGACGCCTCTGATTAAAGATAATGTATTTTTAATTAAATTATTTAAATGAAGATAATAATTCAAATGTGAATTACATTCAATAGCATATTCTTTTGAGTTATATATACAATTTCATTATACTTAAAAGAACAAAGATAAACATAACAAAGGGAAAAACATATCTCAATTGGTACTCTTAGCATACTCTACTGGTTAGGGATAACAATTAAACCTAAATCAATGGGTAAATCATAAAATCAAAATATTTGGAACGGGTATGGGACAGGTATTTGAGTATGATATTACTTTTAATTTTTTTAATAGGTATGGAACGTGTATGGCAGTGGCGAATCTTGGCCCGAATGACGGGGGGTCGAAAACGTATATACCCAAAAAATTTTATAGAACCGGGGGGTGGAAAACGTATATACCCAAAATTTTCTATACGAAAACCACATATATAACACTACTGAGCAAAAAGTTCGAGGGGGGGGGGGGAGGGGTCGGGCGACCCCTCCCGCCCCTTCTATACTTCGCCCCTGGTGTATGGGATTAAGTAATATACCCAATTACCCGAAACATATACCCGTTCACTCGATAATACATCCATTTTTTTTTCTTTTTATCTTTAATTTTTTTATATATCTAGTACAACCCCGTTAATCTAAAAACATGTAGAAATGAACATACAAGTTTTTTGATGTTCATATATTTAAGAAGTTTACATTAGTTTTTAGAGAGTAGGATGCATATAGTATGTAATTGATTAATGTATACTTATAAAAGAAGTGGATGGTAAGAATTTGTTGTTTTTGAAAAACCCAACACGTTTACCTGATATATGACAGGTAATTCTCCGATAAATATCTGACGAGTATTGAGTTGGGGGATGGGACAACATTTTACAATCTGGCATGGGGTTTAGATTACCAAAACTCGTCCCAAACCTGCCCTGTTGCCATCCACACTACTCATCAAATCTAGGTGTTTGAATTCGGTTATCCAAAAATTATGAATAGTTCATTTTAGTATCCGAAATTCAGATACCTGAAAAAATGAAAATGGATTTAGATACCCTAAATGAACATTTGAATTTTGATAAGATGAACTTTTTTCTAAGTTCCAGTGTTAATAAAAATTAGAGTAAAGTATTATTTGAGTCCCTGCGGTTTACATCAAATTGTACGTTGAGGACCAAGTTTTTTAATTTCAACAATCAAGTCCTCAACATTGCATAATTTGAACAATTGAGTCCCTTCTGTCCAGTTAGATGCATGTTTAGATTACAGTGAAAAGACCAAAATACCCCCCAAATTTTTACATGCAACATGATTCCCTGCATTAAACTTAAAATTATACCTCAAATTCAAATCTTTTAAATTTTTAACTTACCACTCTTAACTAATCTTAACCAATCACTATCAATTAATTGCTAGCTAAACTGCTGAATTTGGCCAACTGCTGCATTTGAAACACTCCAACTGGTTGCTAAACAATTAAACTGCTAAACATACTAATAACATACTAATCAACTACTAAAGATAATTGTTCAAATTGTGCAACGTTGGAGATTTGATTGTTGAAATTAAAAAAGAAAAATTTTGGGCTTAACATGCAATCTGGTGTAAACTACAGAGACTCAAATTGTACTTTACTCTAAAAATTAAGTATGTGTTCCAAATTCAAATTATAAACAAAGAACACTTTTAAACCCAATAAGTTGATATTCATAACTGATACGTTACAAACCTTGTTTTATTGCTATTTTGTAAAGAATACTTTTTGTAACATAAGTAATCCATGTCATCAAAAAGTTAACTGAGTTAATTTTCAGTTAGTATGGGATTGCTGGAGAAAATACTTTGTCTCTAAACATTTTCAAAGTTGAGATTAATCCAACTAATAGGTCGAAGTTAAGAGTATTAAAATCCAATTTCCCAAAAATAAATTTAGTTTTTTAAATGCTGAACTTTTTGTCTGAACAGAAAATTTCTTTTATTCTATGTCTCTGTCGTTTGTGTTACTTGAACCATAGACCTCTCACTCCCAAACACAACTGTTTAAAGGCTTTACTTTTACCCATTGACCACCACCCACCCAATTGAACTGTTGAAGTAATCGGATGTAACTAAAAATTATGATGCAACAACTAAGTTAGATGTCTTGAATTCGACGAAAAGGAAGAAAAATAGCAATTCTTTATTTTAGGTTTTTCATTCATAGACATTTTAAGATCAAAAGAAAATACTGATCCTGGGCCGATTTGATGATTTATGATGCGGCCCCTTCACAATTTTCTCTTCATTTAGAAAAGGCCGAAGCCCAACTTTCACAATTATAAAGAAAAAATAATTCACACCCTCTTGGCCTCTTTGTCAACTAGCTACTATTAAATCTATACCACTCTTCATCCGGAGACTAAAATTCTCAACACTTAACTAAGAACATTTTTGTCATTCATCATGATACCACTAGATAACAAGCCCTTTGGTAACTTTCATAATTAAAAGAAAAAAACACCGATAGAATTGAACTCTGATAAGAAATTAGAAGTTTTGTTAAAATTAAAGTAATATATTTTCTTTTTCATTAAGATATATGATTAATTGGTTTGCTTGTGGATTAGCTTTCAAGATAATTCATGTTGTTACTAATAATGTTATCTAGCAATAGGATAAGAGGAAAGAAAAAAACATTTTTTATATAGCACTTTATCACGCAACTTGATACTATATATTCCATCCCATGACCTTTCCAATGGTCACAAAACTCATTTGAAAAAACACATTTCTTAGTGGTCACATTTTTTACACTAAAAAACAATTTTTTGGTAAATTTTACAATAAGTATGAAAAATCGTCTGAGGCACCCTCGGGCCTCCATTATCCTCCGCCCATGGTGCCAGCCATGCACGTCTCCAACCCGCGTCACATGCTTCCCATTTTCAAGCGCGTGTTTTAGTGCATTATTTGGTTTAATTTGTGCATTTCTTTATCATGTCCTTAGTGGTCACTAGTTAAATTAGGGATTTTAGATTTAAATAAACCCCAACTTTTACCAATTGGTCAATAACACTACCAACTTTCAATTTGCACACCAGCACTCCCAACTTTCAACTTATTGGCCGATAACACTCCCTAACTAACTGAACCCTAACCCGTTAGCTGATGTCAGCTGCCACGTCATCAAAAATGTCAAGTCGTCTGCCACATCAACTGCCACATCATCAAAAATGCCATGTCAGTTGCCACATCATAAAAAATGACACATCCGTTGCCACGTCATGTTCCACATCAGCAAAAAGGGGAACATCAGCAAAAACTAACTGGGTTAAGGTTCAGTTAGTTAGGGAGTGTTATCGGCCAATAAGTTGAAAGTTGGGAGTGCTGGTGTACAAATCGAAAGTTGAGAGTGTTATTGGCCAATTGGTGAAGGTTGGGAATATTAAAATCCAATATCCCATTAAATTATGTGTCAATGTAAGGCTATGGGTATGTTTGGCATGGAACTTTTAGCTTTAAATTTTTAAGAAAAAACTCATACTCAATAAAAAGACTTGTCTGGTTGAAGGAGCTTAAAGCTTGTAGCTTAGGAGCTTGAAGTTTTTAGCTTAGGAGCTTGAAGCTTTTGGTTGAACGCTCCTACTCAATGTTTTAAAAATCGGTTTTTAAATCAAACCGGATTAGGCTAAAAATGGTTTAACTGGTTGAACCAGGTTGTACCGAGCGGTTCAACCGGGTTGACTAGTTAACTCTATAATTTCATAAATTACAACATCAACTCAAAAGTTAATCCAAATATGCATGATTACATATTAAAAGATGATTCAAAAGTAAATCCATAATAAAAAATAATCCTAAAGATAATCGAAAATCATTCAATTTTCCAACAAGCTCTTTTAAATGAAAGTGTACGATATGTTTAAGCCATTTGGGTGTTGAATACGTCAAGTTCACGATCGTGTAAAAGATGAAATTCACTATTATCGCCATCCTCATCAACTAGAGGATAACTATTTTCGTTTCATACAATAGTAAATAAGAACTTTTACTTACGAATAATCATAACATTTAAAAATTACGTAAGATAAGTAACATATATTTTAAAAATAAGTAACAACCCAAACTAAAATAACCCTGGGCCAGTGCCGGTATTACGTTTCAAACCGATATACCGGATTTTACCGCCGGTACAAACCTTATGCCGTTTACTTATATACCGGGGTGTTTCATACCGGATTTACATCTGGAAACAGTAATACCGGAATAACCGGCCGGTATTTACCGGTTTTTAAAACATTGCTCCTACTAGTAGCGTTTAGAAGGAGCTACAAGATTTTATGGAAAAAAATGACTATTTTAACCTGTAAAGATAATGATTAACCTCTAAAGATAATGAAGTTTTTAGTTATGTTTTTTTTAGTTATGTTTTTTTAGTTATGTCTATTTTGGTTATTTTATACGTTTTATTAAAAGTTCCAGCTACTTTGCCAAACACCTAAATATATCTAAAAAGCTACAGCTACCAGCCTCCAGCCACCAGCTTCTAGCCACCAGCCACAAACCATCAACCACCAGCTACTTTTGCCAAACATACCCATATATATATAGCCATCAATATTTATATTAACTATTCATGTTTATTTCCAGAAATTAACTCTCTAGTTAAACCTCCTCCTTCTTCTTCGATCTATCTCCAAGCTTCAGTTAACTCCTTCTTTGGTTAAGCACTCTATCACTAGGGTACAAACAATTACATCAAATGTTTTAGGCCTTAGAATCAAGAAAAAAAGTAATCTATATTATAAGTTAAAAATATATGTAATAACTAAATGAGAAGAGATAACAGAATAATTGAAGGGCCTAGAAAATTAACATTAACATTATACGTTTTGACGCTATATAAATACAATTAAGAAAAGGTTCTCAAAAGGGCCTCGATTTCAAAGTTCGTAATAAGCCCCAAATTATATTGAGCCTCCCCTATAGCGTTGGGCATGATAACATAACAAGGCACCCTTTTAAGTGAACTCCAATGGTCAGTTTTACATCAACTGCTTTGTAGCCGGCACTGTTGACTTCTTCTTTGACGTCGATGGCCGAACCAAAGGAACATAAAGTAAAAAGACGAGGTACTCGAACTAATAAAAAAATTGCAAATAAGATTGACTGTAAGACCACAACTCTTTTTTTTTAACTATAAATTTAGATCACTGACGGAGCACTGCTAGTGGAACCACCCGATCATATCCGTCTCCATTAGGCAATAATGCATATACACCAATTTAGGAGGAAACCCGATAAATCTTGAAAAAACCCACTTGTGGGAATCGAACACAAAACCTAACAGTCCTAAGCTTTATCTCACCTCTAAGATGTCACCAGGCTATAATGCCATGAGCCAGAGCTCTCATGTACCCTCAAGGAAGTCATGCTCCCAACAAAAAGAAAGGTACTAGACTTTAACTACTACAAAATATTAAAGTAGACGGCCCAAATGATTCATTGCCTAATAAACGTGACAAAAACAAAAGTTGACTCTACACTTTAAGAGACCAAATCCTGCTCTATCTTATTGTCACAAAATTTATTATCTTCAGGATCTTAGAAAATCCAAAACGTGGGTGTGTGGATTCTGAGAGTGAGTCACGAAGATGCAAAGTATAGCTGTAACATATGCATATCTAGTTCAATGCTTATGATGATTTCTGAAGATGAAACTTTAGTAACAAAAAATGAAAGCATTTAGTTAATAATTAAGTCGATTATAGCATTGGTATCACAAATTAGGAATAATGATTCTTGATTATTACCCTTATAAAAAACACACGAGCTTAGTTAAGTTTCTTTTTAGAATGATAAAGTCACACACTAAGGGCATGTTTGGCTAAGCTTATTATAGTTAAAAAGGACTTTTGGAAAAGGACTTTTGGGAAAAGGAGTTTTTGAAAAGGAGTTTTTAAAAAAAGTGTTTGGATTAGCTTATTGATGTAAAATGACTAAAATGGACATTCTTTTAGATATAAGGGGGTAAAGAAGGGTATATTGGTAATTTATAGTTTGAAAAGTTAAAAGCTGACCAAAAAGTCACAATATTGTGACTTCTTGAAACCTTATTTTTCTTCTTTGCAAAAAGTCATTTCTAAAAGGACTTTTGGCTTAGCCAAACACAAAAACAACTTATTGGCTTTTTAATAAGTCAATAAGCCAATAAGTTGTAAAGCTTAGCCAAACATGCCCTAAATCCACTTTTAATTTTTTACACCAATGTCAACCACGTAACTAGAACTCATATGAAGTTAATTAATTGACTTTTTTAGATGTTTAGGTTATGAACAGGGTCATCTCCGAGAATGTTAAACAGACTTTGGGCACTAAGCCAGATAAAAAATGGATCCCTGAATCCCTTAGGTTTACTTTTCGCTACAATTTGTGTCCCTTAATCACACACTGTTAGTAGTTTTAGTGAAAAGACTTTTGCCATTATATCCTTTCAATACGCATCCCTGTGTTTTACATGTTGTATTTCCCTACAGATTCAAATGTGTCCTTTCAATACGCGTCCCTATGGTTTATAAGTTTTCTCCCCCTCCGTCCCTGTGCTTTACATGTTTTCTTTTCCTCAAATTTCAAATGTGTATTATGTTAACCATAGCGTTTATGAAAACATATTATGCAAACCATTATAATTATCACTTTTCCGGATGTTTTAGCATAAAAAAAAAAAACTGACATGTTCTAGCACAAAGAACAACTAACCAAATAAACCAACTAGCATGTTTTAGCCTAAAAACCGGTTAAAGTGAAAAAATCAAATGTTATTGTTATGGATGTTGTTAAATAAGTTTTAAAATAATAGTCCATTGGGAATCTTTATGTCCATGGGGACCTAATTCATTTCGACGAAATAACGAGCTAAATGTGCCCGCTAGTTTTCATTTAAATTTATAAAAGTTTTCCAGTTGAAAAACGGCTAAAATTGACTAAAACGCCATCGGATAATAGGTCGGGCAAACTACCTTCAAGGTAGATTTAAAAATGAGTTCCTTGATAGAGTTGATCATTCTAGTAACATAGGAAAATATGAGGCATAAACTAGAATGCATAATGCCTCCTAACGGGTCGGTTGGGTAATAAAATTCAAACTGAAACAATGATTTGAAAGGCTGAAGGATCCGGGTTCGGATCAAGGTTTTGAACCTATAAATATGAAGGAAATTCCTAAAAAATGGTAAACTTAAAGTTAGGTCAAGTCATGTTCAAAGATTGAGAAATTTTGACAAAAATTCGGATAGGGGTAAAAACCGCGAACATCCAAAACTTTCTGTAAAAGTTTCCCGCCCGCACTACAGGGGGGGAAACACCAGGCCCCTCCGCGACATGCGGGGTCGCCTAGTCAACATCTGGTCAAATTTTACTCCCCCGCGCCAAGCGAGGGAGCTGGGTGACCCCTCCGCGACACTCGAGGGCACCCTGTATCACCGAAATTGTTTTCTTTGTAATTTTTAAATGCGTTTGACCGTTTAACTTAATCACTAATTGTTTTTGGTGTTTATGTAAGGTCGTGGGGTATGGTGGGGCGGGGGTTGGGACTTGGGTTGGGCATTTGGTGACACGTGTCCGCGGAGCCAGCCCACTGCCGGGTTACGTGTCCGCGGGGTATGGTGGGGCGTGGGTTGGGCTTGGCTTGGGTGAACCGCGTGGCATAAATGGTTTTTTAAAAAAAAAAATACAAAAAATTTATAAAAAATCACACAACATTTATAAAAAACCTACAACTTTATTAAAATTTTAAAAATTACATAATCCTAAAAATTACATAATTTCTAAAAATTACAAAATAAAAAAACCTAAAGCGTTAAAAAATTTCAAAAAGGTCGATCTTGTCGAACGCCTTGTTTTCCTTGCCTCGAAACTCTATGTTCGCCACCGCCACCCGGTCCTCGTGGCTTAACTCGCCACCGGGAACCGCATCATAGTAAGCTTTGAAACGCTCGAGCTTGGGCCGTAGCTCGCGCCATTTATGTTGGCACGCGTTGAGGTTGTGGCGGTCGTTACCGACATTTTGTCGGTAGGCCGCAAACGCTTCCGCCCAATATTTTGTTTGGCCCGGTGGCCGGCCCTTCATAGCGTCGACGACGCTTGTTACGAGTGCCATTTTCTCTTGACGGGTCCAGGATGCCATTTCTTCTTGGGTTCGTGGGATGGGGGGACCAGCGGGGTAGCGGGTTACCGACAGTGGGTGTTTGGTTCGTGGGATGGGGGACCGGTGGGGTTGGGGTTGCAATATATAGGGCCTTTGGGTGACCCGGGTGGCGGTTATAGAATATGGGGGGATGGGGGGACCAATTTGAATTTTAAATTTCAAAATTTAAAACAAACACCCGCCTGACGTGGCGGGGTGAGCAAATTAGAGTCCGCCAGCTCGCTTGGCCAAACCGCCCCACGCCCGGCTTGAAACCCAAGCCCCAAGAGCCACGCCACAAACCCAAGCCCACCCGGGGTGGTGACTTGGGCGTTTTACCCCAACCCACGCCAAAAGTCCCGCCCCATACCCCACGGCCTAAGGTTTATGCAAAGGCGGGAACCGAACGGACGACCAAGCACGCGAAGAACCAAACACTGTTAAACTGCCACTTTTGGGAAACCTTTATGGAAGGATAAAGAATGTTCATGCACGACAAGTTTCCGAGTTTAAAACTTTATTATTTTTAAACTATAAATTTAGTGTAATAACTCGTCTTGTCGGTTCGCCGGAGTTATTAACGTGTAAATTCAATATTTTTATAAAAAAATAAAAAAAAAATATTTGAGACCTAACTAGCTGAACGTTTTAGAATATTGATATAAAACGGGTATGAGTTTTACATATGAAATGGGTTTTAATTACGCATTAAGAAAGTGCAGTATTATACCATTTTGTACGGGGTCTTTATGTGTGTCATAAACTTGTGTACATAATGGATATGACTCGTGTACATAATGGATACGAATACCCCATGCCCATTAAACTCACTTATTTACACGTGTCGTCACATCTTTGTTCTCTACATATTCTAGGTAAAACTAACTTTGTACCGGAACACATCTACGACGCTACCACCATCACATGTGTGTGTGCGCACACAAATGTATATATATGCATTAAACATGAAAAACCCGAGACATGTCTAGTCTTTCAACATAAGACTTGTTTCGAGTCAAAATTGAACTGTATTTAAATCTGAATCAAAGTTTATTTATTTAAACTATGGCTTGAATTCGTTTCCACTAAGACCATGCGTAATGGTTAAACACTATAATGCCCCCACCATGGGGCGTTTTGCGCCATGTGGCGTCCTAGTCAGCAAGGGGGCATTATAGCAAAAGTGGTGTAGTGGGTATAACGCCCCCATAATGCCCCATTCAATCCTTAAAAAAAAAAAAAACAAAGTTATTTCTTATTGGTGGGTCAAATATAAGTCAAACCTCCAACCAAGCAAAATGGCGTTTTAATAATCACGCCGGGAGGATTTTTTTTTCAAAAAAAACGCCCCAAAACGCCCCATGTAATGGGGGTTTGGGCGTTTTTGGGCGTTATAATGCAATTTTTTTTAAAAAAAACGCCCCACTACGGGCAGTCTAAGGGTGGGAGTATCTATTGTTACTAACCCTCCCATCCTTAAGTTTTCTCTCCTCCATATGAGATTTTTTTTCATTCGTTTCCTAACCATCCCTAAACACATGGTATCTATCTATCCTTAAGTTTTCTCTCCTCCATATGAGATTTTTTTCATTCATTTCCTAACCATCCCTAAACCCATGGTATCTATCTTTCCTATTAAGTCATTTCTAAAATAATGAAAGAGAGAGTGTGTGTGTGTCACACCTCGATTTTCGGTGGGCCTAGAAGGGTAGGGTTTAAGCGTGGCGATTGAATAACAGTATCACAATAATAATGCAACGGAAGTATTGAGTAAAAATATTCATTTAATAAAAGCTTGAATATATATAAAATTTATACAAGCGTTCAAGTACAAGCCCATATGCGGGATCTAATAAAAAGAGCTTTAGACATCATAGGTCTTAAGTTAAGGAGTTGCAAATTCCATAGCCTTTATCATAGCCGACGCGGATTCCCAACCTAATATCAAGGTTCGGTACCTGCGGTTCAATCTTTTGAAAATATGTCAGCTTTTGCTGGTAATTACAATTAACTGACTCATTATGAAAACAGTTTTTCAAAAAGAGTTTTATACATAGAGAAAACCCGTAGGTAATCATTTAATATTTATTGGGATTTTATCTTGTCACCAGATTTACAATACTTGTCATACATGTCACACCCCAACCGATGGCAGAAACATCAGAGTGAGACGAAAACGAGATTGCTAGAGACTTCATAACACAATTTTGCGACAATAATTAGATAAACCGAATTTCATTTCATTGATAAATTGTCATGTACAACATTGGAAATCAAAGTACAACAACGAGTACGTGAAGCAAATATTACAAGATACAAGGAACAAAATATAACAACACTAGAATTAAAGTGGGTTTCTAGTCAATCCTACTAGATTCCATAATCATCATCGTCCTCAAATTCCTGCAACATGTTTTAAAGTATAGTTCAATACAATAATGTATTGGCGAGTATACAAGTTTAATACTATCGTAAGTACAAAAGTGTTAAACAATCAACATGGCAAAATAGTTATCAAAAAATAACATATGACTGGCATGCAACTATAAATGTCCACCCAAAGATTACCGGTAGCGTAATCTTATCGTAGCAACGTTAAGACTGTTCTATTTTAACTTAACATAACCTCAAGAATATGGGTGGTGCGTGTAACACCCCGAAAATATAAAACTTTATATTAGAGTTATAAAGTATAAATAAACAAGAATTTACTAACTAGGAATTATAACCTAGTTAGTTAATAGTCTAGAAATAACTTATAGTAGGATTAAAAAGCAACCAAATTTCATGTTGATCAAAGTGGAGGGGTTTAAGTTGTTAAAATTGAAACTTGATTTTAATTAAACAAATAAAAACAAACCAAACACCCCATTTTGGGGGTCTGGTCGATCAGAACAAGCAAGGGGCGACACCCCCACTCTCAAACCCTAAAATTCTACTTAAACTCTCAAATTGGAGGTGCAAATCTGGTCCAAACGAAAATCCGAGCTTAGAATCGTGATCCTCATTGCAAGAGGATTATAAGGTATGTAAAATTTAATGAAAACTCTTAACTTGAAATTCTCATGAATTGGGAAAAATCTGAAATTCTAGTTGCATGTTTGCCTTATGATGATTTAGGAACAACTATGGTGTTTATGGACAAACCCAAGACAAATAGAAGTTGAAATCATAAGAAAATTTGGTGAATCCATGAACACCATTGTAGGTGATTAGTGGGTTATGTGTAATTTGATGAACACTAGGAAATAGATTATGAATCTAGTGTAATTTGACCATTTTGAAGTGATTCCAGAAAATTTGAAGTTATCAATCATGTAAAAAGGTTGAATGATGTGAAATTAGGGCTAAATAATAAACTAGAGATTTGATGTTTAAACATGTAAAAAATTCCGCCCTTATAGTGTTTGTTGAAATGCCTCAAAGAAGGCTTGAAACTGAATTGTAAGTTAAAAACGCATAATTATGATGTATGACAAAATGTGCGTTATATATGTGAAACAAAGAGTTCTAAACATAAAGTGATTGAACTCTATAGGAAAGGAAGCCGGGGCATCTAGCGGGCAAACCGGTGTGGACGCACGTTTGAAGGGCTTGCTTTAAAGGTATGTAACTTGACCCGTTACATTAAGTAGATTTTGATGATTATATAATACGTAATTGAATTTTAGAATAAGAGTTATTTTGAATAAAGCGGTGATGTCGCTACATTGAATAATAGGTCAAAATTGGTTGGAACTCGTTGGTAGTCGTCATATGGGAGGATTCCTTAGACGAGCCAAACGGGTCGAATAATCAAGTAAGGCATGGTTAATGCTCCGGAAATATGATGGGTTGATCTTTGATATTGATTAATATATAACATATTAGAAATACTAGAATTTAATGTATTGGTATGTTAGAGAAGCGAAATCCGAGAGTTGGGTTGAGTGAAATGAACAAATCAAACATAATAATGGATTTCCAGGGACTACCGTAAGTTACGGTAGTACCGTAACTTACGGTAGAGGTCAGGTGCTTACGGTGGGTTACTCCTGTTTTACGGTGGACCAGGAATTTCCAGGACCTACCGTAACTTACGGTGACACCGTAAGTTACGGTGGAACAAGAAAAATCAGTATTTTATTATTTAAAATTTGATGTTGGATCTTGTGTTTATGTACTATATAACAATGTCAAAACTAATGATTTAATGGTTTTGACCCTAGGTAACAAGGTGGATCTTACGGAGGACGGTCAAGCAAATGATGAAGAACCGAACACTACATTTTGAAGCTTCCGCAATGTTTTAAATCTTTAATAGACTTTTTTTGTGTATGGGTTGTAAACAATTGTTAAACAACTTTTGGTAACGTTTTAACTTAGTCGTTAGTTGACTAAGGTTAATGCTACTTATGAATCTCTTCAATGAAAGTTATGCTATTAAATCAATACTTTATTTGTATTGGTATAATCTTTTATTAAAAATTAAGAAAATTAGACGGGTGTTACAGTGCGTTACTCCTATAACACTATACATGTTATGGGATGCTTGTACAAAGTTAATGACAAGTATACCACATAAGAATGTTCCAGCACCTATGAATTAAAGCATAATGTATTAAGCATGTATGAATGATTGTTTAATTGTGTTTAAGCATAAAGTATGTGTGTTTGTGTGAGTTTAATAGCATGAATGTGTTGCTGTAACACTCAAATTTTAATTATACTAATTCTTACCAACTAGACAAGAATTTTCATGATCAATTTAAAACAAAACATTAATATTAATGTTAACTTAGTACATACTAGTTTATCAACCTTCCAAAACAAAAATAGGATAATTAAGTATTTCTTCTATTACAAGGTTTCACTAATGATTAACTAAGACAAAAATTGCGGAACTAATTCTCGAATGTGTTCGGTTCGTGAGCCTTGAATTGATCATCATCCGCCTGCTTAACATACTTGAAGCTGGAAAATTTAACAAATATTAGTGTGAGAATCCTTAGAAATTACGCATAATCGAAAGTACGCTTAAAACGGATTCAAACTATGAAAACAAACAAAGTTTAACAAAATTGGCCGGGCTCCACCGTAACTGACGGTGGACACCGTAAGTTACGGTGGCCATTGGGCAACTATGGCCTGCCGTAAATCAGTAAAGAACCACCGTAAGTGATCATCCTCTACCGTAAGTTACGGTAGCTACCGTAACTTACGGTAGCTTCTGCATATTTTCCCGTTTTGCTGTTTTGACCCGTTTATTCCAGTTTTTGCACTTTTAAGATACCAAAGCACAATACGGGACATTTCTTTGCAACAAGTGTGACCCGTTTCGGGTTCCTTGTTTCAACACCCACGCTCCCATTACCGGTTTGCGTGTTTAACACCAATTCTCCCATTACCCAACACCGGGTTTATGGTCTACGGATAAGGTACTCCTTTTACCCGGTTTGTACCCTCCCTTGGTAATCCGTTTGGGTTGCCATCATGAAGTCCCTCATTCAAGCAACCAAACCATTACAACCTTATATTATTCATAACTAGCAAACATTAACCGTGAAGACTAAATTAAAGATATTGTAGAAGCGTTAGCCATGTACCTCAAAGCTTTCCCTTTAAACGAGCGTCCGCACCGGCTTGACTTCCCGACGCCTCGCTCGTGTTGCCTAAAACATACAAGCCAATTACCATTAGAACCTTTCGGCTCATGACTAAAGCTTGTTACTTTACCAACACTACAATTTGTGTCAATCAATGTCTTTTAGGCATTTTATCGAGCATCTTATGTGCATGATTTCTCACAATTCATAATTAAGTCTAACATTTGTCATTTAGCCATGATAAACATCAATTTAGGCATTTTCACATAATTTTCACGTCAATAAATTCTGAACCTATTTCATAGAACTTGAATTACACTAGGATAACATCATAATCCTAATGTTCCATACTTTTCTACAAAATTCTCATATCACCTCTAATGGTGATTATGTATTCTACAAGAATTAAGCTAGGTTTCAACAAGAAATCAACTAGGGTTCATCCCTATAAATTAATTTAATCAAAACAACTATCATGCATGCTTCGATTTGAATCTCATGAATTTATCTAAAATTTAAGATAGAACCAAATCATGAAATTTCGCATACCTTACGATCCCATTAGCCAAGGTGATCACAAATCTATATTCAGATTTTAATTTGGACTTGATTTGAACCCTCAATTGGTGAATTTTGTGTATGTTAGGGTTTGATGGAGAAACCTCCTGGTCGCCCTAAGCTCTGGTCGATTAACACACTCTTAGGTGTGTGTTTGGTGTGTTGTTTTACTAATAATAATTCAAGTTCCAGATTTGATAAGTTTGGTCCCTCAATTATACATAAGCTATAGAAAGGGCATTTAATCATACTTGTCATATTATGTTAAGATACCTACTAACTAGGTTATCTTTCCTAGTCTTTTATCTTAACTTATTACTGATATTTAGTTTAAAACGTAGCATTAATATTTTCGGGGTGTTACAAGTCCACCCTCCTTAAAGAGGGTTTCGTCCCCGAAACCTGTTTATGTATAAGACATAAATTTATACACGTACCGAAAAGTGTAGGGTAGAGTCGTCTCATTTCCTCTTCAGTCTCCCAAGTGGTGTCTGATCCTTTTCGGTGTTCCCATTTGACCCTTACTTGATTAATCATCTTGTTTCTCAAGCTTTTCACCTTACGGTCTAAAATCGCAATTGGTCTCACCGCGTAGTTGAGACTATTATCCACCTCGATGTCGTTGTAGTGGATATACGCGGTTTCGTCAGCTAGGCATTTCCGGAGATGTGATACATGGAACGTGCTATGTATCCCACTCAACTCCGCAGGCAGTTCGAGACGGTATGCCACCCTACCGACCCTCTCGATGATTCTGAAAGGCCCAATAAACTTTGGGCTTAACTTTCCCCTTTTTCTAAACCGGATTATTCCTTTCCATGGTGATACCTTCAGCATCACCTTATCACCAACTTGAAACTCTATTGGTCTTCTTCGTTTGTCTGCATACGCCTTTTGTCGATCTTGAGCCGCTTTCAGGTGAGCTCGGACTATGTCAATCTTTTTATTCATGAGTCCGACTATATCCTTATGTGCAAGTTCACGCGGACCAACCTCACCCCAACATACCGGAGTTTGGCACTTCCTACCGTATAGCATCTCATACGGAGCCATACCGATGCTTGCGTGGTAACTGTTATTATATGAAAATTCAACCAATGGCAGGTGAACATCCCAACTACCCCCGAAGTCAATTATGCACGCCCGTAACATATCTTCCAATGTTTGTATTGTTCTTTCGCTTTGACCATCCGTTTGAGGATGGTACGCGGTGCTAATGAACAATTTAGTTCCCATTTGCTTTTGGAAATCGCACCAAAAACTTGAAGTGAACCGGGTATCCCTATCGGACACGATGGATACCGGCACTCTGTGGCGTGCTATTATCTCATTAGTGTACACTTCTGACATCTTTTCTGATGTATAGGTTTCCCGGATAGGGATGAAATGGGCACTTTTGGTTAGTCTATCCACAATTACCCAAATGGCATCAAAACCACGGCTGGTTCTGGGCAGTTTGGTTAGCAGGTCCATTGTAATTTGTTCCCACTTCCAAACTGGAATGTCTAATGGTTGCAACTTACCGTATGGTTTTTGATGCTCCGCTTTGACTTGTAAACAAGTCAAACACTTCTCCACATATTTAACCACGTCCCTTTTCATCCCCGGCCACCAATAGTTTTGCTTCAAATCTCTATACATCTTAGTCGCTCCGGGATGGATCGAATAGCGAGACTTATGAGCCTCGTCAAGCAGGAGACTCTTAACACCACATGTGTTTGGGACCCAAATCCTATCATTCCGGTATTTCATCCCATTACTTCCTTCCGTAAGGTCTTTTACCATCCCTTTTATACGTTCTTTCTTCCAATTTTCTTCCCTTACCGCTTCGGTTTGGGCTTCTCGGATTCGCTCAAGCAAGCCTGAAGTTACTACCAACTGCATAGACCGCACTCGAATTGGAGCGCATTCGTCCTTTCGGCTAAGGGCATCCGCCACCACATTAGCCTTTCCGGGGTGGTAGTGGATCTCGCAGTCGTAGTCTTTCACCACTTCTAACCAACGTCTCTGCCTCATGTTTAACTCCTTCTGATCGAAGAAGTACTTCAAACTCTTATGGTCAGTGAAAATAGTACTTTTCACACCATACAAGTAATGCCTCCAGATTTTCAAGGCAAAGACCACGGCGGCCAACACAAGATCATGAGTCGGATACTTTGTTTCATGCGGCTTAAGTTGCCTAGAGGCATATGCAATCACCCTTCCCCTTTGCATTAACACGCACCCAAGGCCTAGGTGTGATGCATCCGAATACACTACCATATCCTCCGTACCATCCGGTAAAGTCAACACCGGTGCACAGGTTAACTTTTCTTTTAATGTCTGAAATGCCTTTTCTTGATCGCTTCCCCAGACGAACTTCTCATTCTTGCGGGTCAATTTGGTCAACGGCGCTGCGATTTTGGAGAAATCCTGAATGAATTTCCGATAGTAACCTGCCAACCCCAAGAAACTTCTAATTTCGGATGGATTCTTTGGAGGGCTCCATTTTGACACCGCTTCCACCTTCGACGGATCCACCAATATTCCCTCGGCACTTATGACGTGCCCTAAGAATTGCACCTCTCGTAACCAGAAGGCGCATTTTGAGAATTTAACATATAATCTTTCCCGCCTTAATACCTCCAATACTTCTCGTAAATGGGTAGCGTGCTCCGCCTCGTTTCTTGAATAAACGAGGATGTCGTCTATAAAGACAATCACCGATCTATCGAGCATCGGCTTGCAAACCCGGTTCATGAGGTCCATGAAAGCCGCGGGCGCATTCGTTAATCCGAAAGACATCACGAGAAATTCGAAATGTCCGTATCGTGTTCGGAATGCCGTTTTTGGTACATCATTTTCCTTTACCCTTAATTGGTGGTAACCCGATCTCAAATCGATTTTTGAAAACCAGCTAGCGCCTTGTAATTGATCGAATAAGTCGTCGATTCTCGGGAGTGGGTATCGATTCTTTACCGTGAGTTTGTTTAACTCCCGGTAATCAATACACATCTGCATGCTCCCGTCCTTCTTCTTTACAAATAGCACTAGAGCTCCCCAAGGAGACACGCTAGGCCGGATGAATCCCTTTTCAAGTAAATCTTGTAACTGAGACATTAATTCTTGCAGTTCCGACGGTGCCAATCTATAAGGTGCCTTAGCAACTGGTTTAGCACCCAGAGTCAGTTCAATCCCGAACTCTATTTCGCGCTCTGGTGGCATTCCCGAAAGATCCTCGGGAAAGACATCTTCGAATTCATGCACCACAGGTACGTCTTCAATCCTTGGCGTTTCTTTTTCGACGTCACGTACTTAAGTTAAATATGCCTTACACCCGTGTAGTATAAACTTGCGGGCTTCTACCATCGAGCATATCATGGGATTACAAGCCTTCTCCCCATAGATGATGACACGCCTTCCGCTCGGAGACGTTAGGTGTATCTCCTTACGTAAGCATATCACCTTAGCATGGTAGCGGGATAGCCAATCCATTCCGACGACCACTTGAAATTCACCCATGGACATGGGTATTAAATCAATGGAGTATTCCTCGCCATCGATATTCAATTTGCATTCCCGACATACATCACAAACAATAAAACTTTTGTTATTACCTACTTCTACTTCCATTGGCATAGGTAATTTCGTTAATGTAAACAAGGGGTTTTGAATGAATCTATGTGAAACAAAAGACTTATTCGCACCCGTATCAAATAAAACACGTGCAAGGATCGAATTTACAGTAAATATACCTGTAACCACGTCGGGTTCCATTTTTGCTTCAGCAGCTGTGATTTGGAACGACCTTGCCTTAGCTTTTGGGGTTTCATCCCTAGAGTCAGCACTCTCTTTCTTTCCCATCAATTCCAGACATTCTGACTTTTTATGACCCGGTTGGTAACATTTATAGCACACCCTTACTTTGTCTGGGCAATTTGCAACCCCATGCCCTATCTTGCCACATGCCACGCAAGGTTTGTTCTTGAAGTAGCATTCACCCTTATGAGTGCGTCCACATGTTTTGTAACTCGGAGAACCTCCTTTTGCACTTCCTTTCTTCGAAGATTCAGCTACCTTTGGCTTCTTTGCGGGACTCGGGTTTTCATCCAAGGCCCTTCTCTCACCTCTTTCAACTTGCCTTTTTAGTTCAATCTCGCGTTCCCGCGCCGCATTGATTATATCGGTGAGGCTTTCATAATGTGAGGGGGTCATGAACTCCCTATATTCAGCACTAAGCATGGTGTGATAGTAATAGATTTTCTGTTCTTCAGTTTTGACCAAGTCATCACAAAACTTGAGCTTATCCATGAACATCCCCGTAATTTTATCAACGGTTTCACCCTTTTGCCTCAATTGCATGAATTCCTCCTTTATCTTATTTATCACTGCCTTGGGGCTATGATGTTTGAGGAATGGTGTTTTGAAATCTTCCCAAGTCATTGCCCTTATTGCTTCAACACCCCTTTCGTTTCTGAGGTTGCCCCACCAATCCTTGGCTTGGCCTATAAGTTGGCCAGTTCCATAAGCCACGAAATCACTTTCATCACAATGCGTTCGTTCGAAAACACCCTCAATATCGCTTATCCACCTTTGACAAGCAATTGGATCTACCTCTCCATTGAAAATCGGGGGTTTACACGCCATAAACTTGTTGTAAGAACAACCTTTCTTTTCTTTAGCCTTGCCTCTATCATTGGTAAGGTCTTCTCTTAATTCACCAATCCTTTCCTCCATAGTCGAAAGTAAGGTGTTTTGCATTCTTTCCACAAATCTTGGTAGGCTAACTTCAATGGCCCTTCCGACTTCCTCGGCAATCTTCTCTTTCAACTCGTCGGTAGTAAGGGATAGAACATTGTCACTAGCACCTCCCGACATCTTCTTACTGAAATGTTAAAATGATTCGATAAATAATCTTGTTCAATCACTCTCATGCCTTTACATGAGACTTCGTACTCATTATTCGGCCAAGTATATAACTTTGCCTTATCATTTGTACAAAGTGTAATTCCCGGGTTCGAGTATATCATTATACTCCTCCCATACACAATAAATCGTTACCCTTTTTAATCTTTTTAAATTTAATTTGCTTTAAATAAATTCTTACCGGATGTTGATCAAGCCTTGAACCGAACACAATTCTCTTTAACCTTAGCTCTTATACCAACTTGTAACACTCTAATTTTAATTATACTAATTCTTACCAACTAGACAAGAATTTTCATGATCAATTTAAAACAAAACATTAATATTAATGTTAACTTAGTACATACTAGTTTATCAACCTTCCAAAACAAAAATAGGATAATTAAGTATTTCTTCTATTACAAGGTTTCACTAATGATTAACTAAGACAAAAATTGCGGAACTAATTCTCGAATGTGTTCGGTTCGTGAGCCTTGAATTGATCATCATCCGCATGCTTAACATACTTGAAGCTGGAAAATTTAACAAATATTAGTGTGAGAATCCTTAGAAATTACGCATAATCGAAAGTACGCTTAAAACGGATTCAAACTATGAAAACAAACAAAGTTTAACAAAATTGGCTGGGCTCCACCGTAACTTACGGTGGACACCGTAAGTTACGGTGGCCACTGGGCAACTATGGCCTGCCGTAAATCAGTAAAGAACCACCGTAAGTGATCATCCTCTACCGTAAGTTACGGTAGCTACCGTAACTTACGGTAGCTTCTGCATATTTTCCCGTTTTGCTGTTTTGACCCGTTTATTCCAGTTTTTGCACTTTTAAGATACCAAAGCACAATACGGGACATTTCTTTGCAACAAGTGTGACCCGTTTCGGGTTCCTTGTTTCACACCCACGCTCCCATTACCGGTTTGCGTGTTTAACACCAATTCTCCCATTACCCAACACCGGTTTATGGTCTACGAATAAGGTACTCCTTTTACCCGGTTTGTACCCTCCCTTGGTAATCCGTTTGGGTTGCCATCATGAAGTCCCTCATTCAAGCAACCAAACCATTACAACCTTATATTATTCATAACTAGCAAACATTAACCGTGAAGACTAAATTAACGATATTGTAGAAGCGTTAGCCACGTACCTCAAAGCTTTCCCTTTAAACGAGCGTCCGCACCGGCTTGACTTCCCGACGCCTCGCTCGTGTTGCCTAAAACATACAAGCCAATTACCATTAGAACCTTTCGGCTCATGACTAAAGCTTGTTACTTTACCAACACTACAATTTGTGTCAATCAATGTCTTTTAGGCATTTTATCGAGCATCTTATGTGCATGATTTCTCACAATTCATAATTAAGTCTAACATTTGTCATTTAGCCATGATAAACATCAATTTAGGCATTTTCACATAATTTTCACATCAATAAATTCTGAACCTATTTCATAGATCTTGAATTACACTAGGATAACATCATAATCTTAATGTTCCATACTTTTCTACAAAATTCTCATATCACCTCTAATGGTGATTATGTATTCTACAAGAATTAAGCTAGGTTTCAACAAGAAATCAACTAGGGTTCATCCCTATACATTAATTTAATCAAAACAACTATCATGCATGCTTCGATTTGAATCTCATGAATTTATCTAAAATTTAAGATAGAACCAAATCATGAAATTTCGCATACCTTACGATCCCTTAGCCAAGGTGATCACAAATCTATATTCAGATTTTAATTTGGACTTGATTTGAACCCTCAATTGGTGAATTTTGTGTATGTTAGGGTTTGATGGAGAAACCTCCTGGTCGCCCTAAGGTCTGGTTGATTAAACACACTCTTAGGTGTGTGTTTGGTGTGTTGTTTTACTAATAATAATTCAAGTTCCAGATTTGACAAGTTTGGTCCCTCAATTATACATAAGCTATAGAAAGGGCATTTAATCATACTTGTCATATTATGTTAAGATACCTACTAAGTAGGTTATCTTTCCTAGTCTTTTATCTTAACTTATTACTAATATTTAGTTTAAAATGTAGCATTAATATTTTTGGGGTGTTACAGTTGCACCCTACAGTGTAAAAGTAAAACGAGTCGAGTATACTCACAGTTTTGCAAAGCTTCCAAATAAAACCGCGAGTTGACGAGTGGAGGGTTGGAACACCGAGGTTACCCTACACGGGGTGTGTGTGAGTTATTGGAGTTGAACGAGGGATTCAGATTGGAATTAAAATACAAAGGTATATGTATAAACACGAAAGTATATCTCGCCTAAGCACTCGTCGTGACACTAAGTTTACTGTGATTTCATGGGTCCTGATTTGCCCATTAGAATCAACAAACACGAAACTTAGAACTGAGATAAATGGTAACCGAATATTCACAGCATTGTTCGTGCGAATGTAAGAACCATTCGTGCGAACAGGTGTCTCTTCGTGCGAACAGGGCCTGTTCGTGCGAATGAGAAGTTTCCAGTCGTGCGAATGGGGCCTGATCGAGACACTAAACCATGAAACGGTTAACGTTCTGATTTCGGTTAGGATATATTATATTATATAGTCTGATTAGTCCAGTAATGTCAGAGAGTTCATGGATGTCAAGCATAGAGGTGCGAACACCTCATTGTATGATTCACCAAAGCTCAAAGTTTATTAACTTAGTTAACAAACCTTGTTGGTCTTGAATAATTATAACAAAAATAAATAAATATATATATCTAAACACCCGAATAAGGACAACTCGGGCGTGTCATTCCCATCCTGGCAAGTGTTGGAGGCGAGGTGGGGTTAACTTATTCTGAGTCTGGGAGACTGTTTGGGTGTTCGATTACAAGGTATAAGTGAGGTAGTGAAACTAGTTTGGAAAGCCAAGGCTCCCACGGTTCACACTTTACCATAACACAAGTTCGTCCATATTGGAAATGGGGAATCCTGCATGGTGTCAACACTTGAAAATTTGTATGAACGAAACAAAACAGGAAGCCCATTCATGAGAAGGGGTTCTATCGTGCGAACAGACTCCTTTGTGCGAGTGGGTTATGTTTGTACGAGTGGGTTTTGTTTTGTTTGAACAGACTCGTTTCTTGGCTGAAATCCACCTCAACACAATCCCACAGTTATAGACTTAGCTGTGAGCTTGGTGGGTTCAAGGTTTCGCCAAGTTCTAGAACAGAAAAGTATTTTATTAAAGCTTGAATGGAACAGAAATGTAAAGTCTTCATTTTGGCCTTAAAGTGGTGAGTTCTCGTCTTAGACCGCCAAGGCAAGTCTGTGAAGCATCCAAGAGGTTTATCCAAGCTATGAAGATTTGAAGAAAATGGAAAAAGTAGAAGAAACCAAATAGAAATGATTAAGTTAGTGAGTTTAGACTCAATTAGCAGCTACTGAAGTGTCTTGTTTGAGATGTGTTCGTTCAGAGCGTTTGAGAGAGTTTAGAGTGGCTGGAAGGTGTGAAGTGAGGGTGAGGTCTCGTATTTATAGGGGTGAAGGAGTGTTTGTGCGACTTGGTTGGGGCAACTGAAGCCTCTTCGCACGAATGGGATGCCCATTCGCTCGAAGGGTGTTCATTCTTGTGGAGGGGTTAAGTTTTGACCGTATTCGCGTATTTTAATCGGTTTTAAGTACTTCAAGCATAAAAGTGTGATGTATAAGTATAATGCTTGTATAAATGATGTTTCAAGTATTCTAAGTATGAGTTTCGAGTATGAGCATGTATCAATACTTGCATGTATAATGTATGTCACACCCCAACCGATGGCGGAAACATCGGAGTGAGACGAAAACGAGATTGTAACATTTAGTGTAATGATGCAGTTCGTATTCAACCATTGTAATCCGAGACTTATGATCATAATGGAATTCATATACAAAACACACTCAACATACATACTTTTATGCAATCATACAAACAATCCAATACATGCATGCTAACACGTTATACTTGATTCGTGATTCTGGGTTTATTCTTTTTGTGATAAACTTGTCATTAACTTCATACGAGCCTACCATTAACATGTATAGCACTATAGGAGTAATGGAACGCCCGTGTTCGTGAGATCATGTTAAGTTATTCATTCATACTTGCGTAAACTTTGGGTTGACTTGTTTATTCACATGCCAATTTATACGTTAATCTTGATAACTAAGTTTGCTATGTGGATTGTTCAAACTCTTATAATTATATGCTAGTACTCAAAACTTGTATACTCGCCAATACTTTTTGTACTGAACTATATTTTAATACATGTTGCAGGATTATGATGATGATGCACAGAACTTAGTAGGATGCCTAGAAACACACCAAAATTAAATTCGTGTTTATTAGTTTAGTCATTCGATAATTATTGTAATTTGTTTGTTTCAAACTTGTTGTATTTCAGTTTCAAACCAACGTACTTATTATTAGCAATGAAATGAAATTCATTATTAAATACTTCTCACAATTTAGTGTTTTGAAGTCTCGAGCAATCTCGTTCGTCTCACTCCAATGTTTCCGCCATCGGTTGGGGTGTGACAAAAGAAAACTTTAAGAACTCAGAATAGGAGGCTTCCAATAATGGAAACAAGCTCCAAGAAGTTTGAGAGTGAAAGAGTGAAAGGTGTGAATGAAACTCATGAAGTCTTAGGCTATTTATACTAATCCAAGAGTTGTAAAAAGATTACAAGTGTCCTTAGGAGCTCTAAGATAAGGATTAGTGTCCATACATGTGTCACATGATGTGGTGAAGTGTGGTAAGATGAAGTATAGGTGTCAAAAAATGCAGCAAGGCTGCTGTCCAGCCACGAGTTTGCTGTCAGTGCACCCCATGCGGACCGTTAGGGGTATGCCATACGATCCGCAAGGGGACCAAGCGCACAATGATTTTTAAACATCCTTGTGGACCGCAAGGGTAGTTCATACGGTCCGCAAGGGACCGCGGAAAATTAAAAGTTTTCCTTTTAGGCATATTTATCCCCTCAACTTTAAATTCAACTTTTAATATATGAAATATTGGTCCCTCTCCTTACACATAGTCGGGATTAGTTGGAGATTCTGGACACGTGTTGTCACATAGTTGGACGAAAATTTTCGGGGAGTTACAGAGAGAGAGAGAGAGAGGTGGTATGAGTTCGGAAACAAACATTGACCGAGGAGGATTTAGGGTGGTACCACCGTTGGGTTCGTAGGACGTGTGGGCCTATATGAGCTTAACTTAAAGAGCAAGTTTGCTAAACCCTAGACTAGTCTCTGTAAATATATTTGATATACTTGTGATTGTTTAACACTTCAATAAAATAAATCTTAGTTATCACCCGTGGAAGTAGGCCAGTTTAGACTGAACCACGTAAATCTTTGTGTTCACTTAATTTGCTTTTGTGGTTTTGTATTTGTATGTGTGTGTTCTCGATCCTAAGAAGTGGTATCATAGCTTTAGCCAAAGTTGCTACAGAGTGAGTTAAGAGAACTAGTATTCCAGTGGTTAAAGTACTACAGAGAATTACCTGCTTAATATGGAGAATGTTCTTTGTTCTCCGATTAACTCAAGATCTGACAGGTCGAGTCATTGGCAGCTGGTAGAGACAGAGGATGGGTCAAAGGCAGACGTAACCATGACTGATATTGGCAGCTCGGAAGAGCTCCAACGAGCCTTCAGGTTAATTGACAAAAAATGTAGTGGTAAATAGGTGGAACTTGAAACTCAAATTACAGAAGTACATCCAAGAGTGCATGCGAAAGTATTCAAGGCTTCCGAGTGGGAGACTCTTAGATCCGTAGGTCTTGTGGGCTCAAGGCTTTACATAGACTTACGCTCTGTTCCCGAGTTAACTTAACGAGGGATAAGAAAAGAAAGCAAAAGTGAGAAAGGAAAGGATGAGAAAGGAAAAAAAAGATGACTTTCCCACCGCTTCCTCCCACATCGGAAGGAAAGAAAAATTAAAGAATTTAGCCTAGTTTTCCTGTCATTTCCTTTCTTTTCCTTCCTTAAATGAAACTCGGGAACACGACATGTTTTATTTTCCTTTCTTTTCCTTCCTTAAATGAAACTCTGGAACACAAAATATTTTTACTTTCTTTCTGTTTCCTTTCCTTTCCTTCCGTTAGTAAACTCTGGAACACAATGTTAACTTGGAGAGCAAGTTTGCTAAACCCTAGACTAGTCACCATAAATATATTTGATGTATTTGTAATTTGTTTTACACCTCAATAAAAACAACCTACTTTTCATGCGTGAACGTCGGCGAGTATAGACCGAATCGCATAAATCTTTATGTTCGTATATTTTGCTTTTGCGGTTTTGTATTTGCATCTACGCTGGATCCTAACAAGCACGGCACCCGGACAATGTTGCTGCCTGTACCCACCCACTTTTCTTCTAGTCTCGCACCATGCTTAGTCCATACCGTGTGCACTAATGTGATGACACATGGAGATACTTGATTCCACGGCTACTCGGTCCATATCTTTCAATTGGTGAGCCAGGTCACATATCAATACAAGGTGCTACAAAACATATGGTGCTAAAAGAAATACAACTTGCACAAAGAAGGAAACGGTCTGCAATTGCATTACAACATCTATCTAATATAGTATAAAAAGCAACAAAATAAATATTAAAAAAAGGGAAGGAAATGATGTATAGGAAACACACATGATTTGCCTTAATCAACGGCAGGCTCCAACGTTCTTATGTTTAGTTGACTTTTCCAAAGAATGTAAACACAACAAGGAGATGAGATAAAAGTTATGTATAGAATAATAGAACTATAGAAGCAATGGGCCCCAACTAGATAGTTTTCGAGGTATTATTAAATTATAAGATTATTATTTTTAACAAAAGCAATAAAAGTAGAAGAAATAAAAAAAAGTTATGTAAAAATAAAAATATAATATAATAAACTTTTGTCCGTCTGATTTTGACTTTAAAACATGTGTAAACAGTTGGACCTTTAGAGGGTTGGCTTTTAATCTTAACTAGTATCAGTTCGTTACCGGTTTTTACCTTCATATATTGATATCGTAACCGGTATTTTCGGTATCAATTGGCACCGAGCTCATCCCTACCCCTGATATTAAAAAAAAGTTGTACGATACCGTTGGTGTTCGTACGGTACCCGTGATCAGGGATGAACAAATGGTACTGGGTAGCAGTACCAAATTTCTCGAACTAAAAGATTATCAAACTCAATCCGGTACCGACTTTTGGCGTTTTATGTACCAGGCTAGTGTTGGTTTTTACCTTCATGTACTGATAACAAACCAGTATTTTCGATACAACTACTGGTTAACACCAAGCTTATCAGACTAAAAAGGTAAAAGAAATAACAATTATTATAATATTAAGATAATAAAACTATAAAAAAAATTAATATAATATTTTATTATATTGAAGTTTACTGTTCATTTGCTTCATCTCTATATCTAATAAAAGAACAACATTTCTGCCACTTGGCACCCCCACATTCCACCTAAACACATGTCAACCTCTCCTTCACTTTACTAACGTGTTCAACAAAGAAGGGGTCCACGACCTCTTTCCTCCCTCTTCTCTCTTCTGCAGGTCAAAGCAACCAGACAAATTCCTATCCCCAATTCTTTCCCTTTCCTACCCGTCTTCTTCTTCTCTCCTTCTTTCCTTCTCTGCAAAACTACTTCACCTCATCCCAGAATTCAAAATTCAAAATTTAAAAGTTAAACTCTCTCTCTCTCTCCCTCTTATTTACCATGAACGAACACACAAATGCTATGACTTTTCATCTTCATTTTAGAGTGATCCATGGTTGGATGTTCTTCAAGAACAGGTTTGTATGTCTCATCAACAGTCAGATCTGCATCAATGTTAGGTGTTTTCGGTAGAGATGGAATTCCACCACTGATCGGTGCCTGATTTGGTGGGGTTAAACCCGTACTGCGGCGACATATCAGATTCCAGTCAAGCCTAGGGTTCCGGCGAGTACTTAGGTAAGCCTTTTCGGTTTCATGTTTCTAATTTTCTTTAGATCGGTAACGTTAATGGCAGTCGATCTATTATGCTCGAAGACGAGACGACCCCTGTTTCATCTGTTCAAAAACCCTTTTCCCAACGCGTTTTCTTCAGATCTTTGCTTTTCTTCGTTGTTTTTGACGATTTCGTTTACATATTCGTGTAGATCGTTCTTTGATCTACGTTTTGTGTATGGATTTTATGTGTTTTGATGAAACTTTTGTCAACGATCATTGTGGTTCTTTATTGGTGGTCTTGTGATGGTTGTGGTGAAGCATTAGAGAAGAAAAGAAATTGTTGCTGGGGAAGAGAGTATGTTGATACATTCTGTACTAAAATTGTGGGTTGTGGGTTGAATTTTTTTATAAGAATTTTTTTATGGTAATTCCATTATAACTTGATACATTCTATACAAAGATAGTACATGTGCGGACATGTTTATTGACCTGACATGGAACCGGGTATTTAAAAAAACCTGATTTGTGCACCTCTAACTGTAAGTAATGTAAATGGCCCAAAAGAGAATTATTTTTTATCACAATTCTCTTTGTTAGTCTGTAGAAGTATTTCACTATTATATGTAATAAATTATTTTATTGATAGGTATTCTATATAAGTTATGGTTTATACTTCTTTTTTAATATTTTAACCGAGTTTGTAATGTTGGAAACGAAGGATAGTTTGCAGAGAATGGGATAGCTGCCCACCGCACTCGGGGGTGACACCAGGAATTCCGGCACTTGAACTACCCAACCTCAAGTTTGGAGGGTAAGGAAGGCGGTCCCAAATCTTTATTTTATTAATTTTTTCATAACCAATTCCCTGTTCCATTTTTTTCAATTTTTGTTTTGTGATGTTGAATCTTCAACAAAGACATTTAAATGAGGTGTTTATAATATTGATCATCTAACATTTATTGCCTAAAAGATTCAACATCTTTTTTGGGTTTTTTATTTCACGTATTCTTTTTAGGTTTTTTTTTTTTTTTTTTTTTTTTTTTTTTTTTTTTGGCATTAGCAAATAGCAATTTAGCATGATATTTTAACACTCAAATGTGGATTGGTTTAGGAAGAGAATAGGAGCCGGTTTCAGGCTGTTTTTTTTATTTATTTAATAGATATCAGAGTTATGGTAGGCTTTGAATAGATTTAGTTTAAATACCGAGTCTTTGTTCATAGCAGTATAGTAGTACATGGTCAATTTTTTTAGTTTTAATATAAGAGTTCGAACCTGGTGTTTGGTTCCAAATTTGTTTATGTTTTGTTCTCGCGTATTTGCTACTACTATGTGTTGCAGTATTGGAATAATTCTTATATGCTCTTAACCGTGATATGACTGCTATAGAATGCGAGATAAAGTTTGGACGTCTGAAGGTTTTCCGTATCCATACAAAGAAGATGAAGCTTTCTGATGATGTAAGTATGAATTACAGTTTTAAAATATAAATGTTAAGTTGATCGATCATTAACAAGGTATTATACATTTTTTGTTGGTTGATTTGGTAAAAATATGTAAAGAAACACATGGTTATGCTGTTAAAAACTTATAATTTGCTATTTGATGTTTATTCTTTTATGCTTTGATATCTATTAAGAGTTGCTGCATAGTCGTTGCAAAGGAGGATTGTTATAAACTTATTAATATTCTTTCATGGATCGTTATTTGGATGATGAACAATGCTCAATTTGAATATAAGATTAAGTGTTAGGACCATACTTTTGGCATTGATTTTTAATATGTTTTATGTATCTTCATCTTTGTGATGATAGCTTTCAGGTTTGGTCCTTCACCAACGGGTTTATGAGGGTTCTTCAACTTTCGGTACGGAGGAAACACAAAGAAGAGGTTGATACAGCCCGTATACACAAGGTTATGTAATTGTTTACCCAAAGCCCTCTATCATAAACCTGCTCGATTCTCAACTGGGGGTTTATGATGTATCATTTTAATATTAGTTCTTTCTGTTCAAATTTGTATATCGTGCTAATTTAGAAGTGATTGTAGGTTCAAGTACAAAATAAGATAAACGGAGAAGCCGAATAATTTCGGCAGTGGAAATCATCACGTGAAAAAGAAGGCAAGTATGTTTTGGCTTTTTAATCTGTATATTGTTCAGACTTATATGCATATACGTGTGTGTGATTTATGTTTTAATTTGTAGCTAAATAATGGAGGAGAAACGAGTATGAATGGCACAAATTCCAGGTTCTTAATCAATCCAAAAAATGGTGGGATCTTTTCTATATTCACTTTCTTTTCATGCATCCTTATAAGTTCTAAAATTTCCCACTTATTCTATTATAATAATTTTATCTTTATAAAAAAGAACCTTAGGTGTTTTAAAGGATTAGAGAAGAGGCTCCACCTGCAACCCAAAAGTTAAAAGACTTGCTAGAAGCCTGGAAGTTTACAAGTACACAGGGATATAATTTTTTTTGACCGAATAACATTTTCAGTCCATGTGGTTCCAGCAACCAATTTTTAAAGGACAGTGGCGATATTTTGTAATTGAGATATGGTGTATTACATTGACTAGCAGTGGGGATGGAGCAAATGAACATGTATACAACTGAATATTAAAGGACAATGGTGATATTTTGATATATCCCGACGTTATCAAATGTAATATGTAATTTTATCAACCTATCATTATATGTGAATCATGGTTTTATGTTCTTGATTGTGTGCTTTTGCAAATTGGTTCCGCCACCAAATCGACCCGTTTAAATGAAAATGTAGTAATTTAGATTAGTATCTCAAGTAGCAGAGTTGAATGGGTGGAAATTTTGGGTAAAGTATATGAAATTAGATAACAATAAGACAACTTGAGTGTGTAGTCCAATGCTTTCAACCACCTAAAACGGACATTTGAAAGAAATTATATATCCTATTAACAAGATAGTTTTCATAACAATATGAACATATATTATACAAATTAAATTTTTCAACCCGTGAAGCTTACGGGTATATAACCTAGTTTATAATATATACGAAAAAGTACAATTCCCTTACGTGTCTCACCTTAAACTCTTAAAGGATGCAAGTATACAACAAGGTCTTTGACAAAGTTTTAAAACTGATAAACCACATATTAAGATATTCAAAAGTTTAACAAATGATAGATATTATTAAGATATAATCAAAAGTTCAATAAATGATAGATATTATATGATATATAAAATCATGAAAACAGGTCTTTTCATACATTTATACGTCATAATAACTAAAGTCATACAAGTTTATAATTATACCTTTACAATGGTAACATTATCTTAAAAAAAGGATTTAGAATTTAAAATTTAAAAAGTAGAGCAGCAAAGCAAAATAAATTGAAAACTAGTAAAATGTAATACTTTTAAAATATGATAATGATGGTTAGAGATTAACTAACACCTATAATATATTCATGTATTTTATTACTATGGAATTTAAAACTTATCTCACAAGTAGGTAATTTTATGATTTTTATTTTTAAATAGTCATTTTTATCGTAATCAAAGTGTATTCGATGTTACATCAACACCTTCCGGCCTCAACTTAACACGCAAAAGCCACAACTGGCGCTGATTGTGTAGAATTCATATTATTAAAGTTGGAAAAAATATCACAAGTCCAGAAACTAATAACTTATTCAACACACATCATAAAACGCAAAAAAAAAAAAAAAAAAAAAAAAAAAAAATAGATAAATAAATACATAGTTTTTTTTTTTTTTTTTTTTAACGGCTAATACGCGTCTTACAGCATCACCCACTTTATTTATATAAACCATTTCACACACACTCAAAACACCAACACAAACGCAAAAAACCAAACACAAGTAACATCATCATGGATACCATCAAATCTTTCAAAGGTTACGGCAAAGTAGACCCGGCAGAAGAACAAGCATTCCGCCGTAAAACCCGCAAACGCATAATTATCCTCACCGTCTCCGTCGTCCTCCTCCTCGCCGTCATCATCGGAGCCGTCGCCGGAACCCTCATTCACAAACGCAACAAAAACAACGACGACTCCACCGTCGGCTCCAACGACTCAGCCCAATCGCTCAAAGCAGTCTGCAGCCAAACATTGTACCCAGAATCCTGCTACAACAGCATCTCCGAGATTAATAAATCGAACTCTACAGATCCCGAAGAGCTGCTAAAGCTCTCGTTACAGGTGGTTTTGAAATCGCTATCCGACGTGGCAACGTTGCCAGATAAATTGAGTTCGAAAACGACCAATGAGACGGTTAAAAAGGCTTTGGGTGTATGCGGGACGGTGTTAAACGACGCCGTTGAGTATCTTCAAGATTGTTTATCCGAAATGGATGTGAAACCCAATGAGAAGTTGCTTACACTACCCAAAGTTGAAGACCTGAAAACGTGGTTGAGCACTGCTATAACAAATCAAGAAACGTGTATCGATGCGTTAGATGAAATGAGTCCAAATTCAACTTTTGTTGATGACACCAAATCTCAAATGAAGAATTCTACTGAGTACGCTAGTAACAGTTTGGCTATTGTTTCCAAGATAGCTGGGATATTAAGGAAGTTGAATATTAATTTTCACAGGAAGATGTTAACGGTAACGGTAACGGAACCGGGTTTTCCGGAATGGGTGTCTCCGGGTGTACGGAGGTTGTTGCAGGAGGTTAGACCGACGCCTAATGTGACGGTGGCTGCTGACGGAAGTGGTGATGTTAGAACGATTAAAGAGGCGATGGCGATGGTAACGAAGAAGAGTAAATCGGTGTTTATAATATATATTAAGGAAGGGGTGTATAAGGAGAATGTTGTTTTGGATAAATCGTTTTGGAATGTTATGATCTACGGTGATGGGAAGGCTAAGTCGATTGTTTCCGGTAACCTGAATTTCATCGACGGTACACCGACTTTTTCCACAGCCACTTTTGGTAAGTTATTTTTCTCTGTTTTTTTTCTTGATTTAATGAATCATGGCCGGGTTGGGTAGATTTTTATAAAAATCTTAACATACAAAATACTTTTATCGTACGAATGATGATTTTTTTTTTAATTTCTTTTTTCGTCTAAACACGTATTTTAGTATTAGAATAAAAAAAATCATGACTTTACACCTAGTAGAGTAATTATGTAATTTTGTAGAGTAATTATAATAAGTATATAATTATTTTACTACTGTTAAATCACTAATTTTTTTTTATTGCAATTAATGTCTCATTTACTTCTGAGGTTAAAAGTATTTTGTATTTGATGTTTACACTATAAAAGTAATATGTTGTTGAATTGTTAACTACGATTTCAAAGAATGATAAAACTAGTCGGGTAAGTAGATTCAGCCGGACAGAATGATTTGACGATTTAATAGTTTGGTTTTTACAGATTCACCTGGTGGTATTTTCTTTTCAAAGTCACCATAGGTTTAAAAAATTATATATTTAAATTGAGAGAAGATTTTTTATGAAAATATTTAGAATGACGGAAGATTGTTTCATGATTTATAATCACTGTACTTAACTATATATTTTGAAAAGAAAAGAAACAGAAATCATAAAGTTAAATGACCGGTTCACTTTACACAACAGGTTTTTCCTTACCGGACCAAGCTATTAAAGTGTCAAACTGTAAAAATTAAAAATATATGTTAGGAAAGAAAAGAAATACAAATATTAAAGTTTTACATAACCGGTTTTAAGTTTTAAATCGGACCGAACACATAACCGGTTTTAAGCTTTAAATGGGACCGAAACATAGATCTATTCATTGTCTAGACATTCCACCGGTTTCAACGGTTGATGGATTTTATAGATCTATTTTGACCGTTACATATGGAACCAACATTGAAGTGGGGCTAGTATAATAATATGTTACGCACCCCATCCAAGACTTTGCAAGATCAAGGAAAAACAGTGCTTTGTTTGTTGTATGCTAGTGAAATTATTAAAATTTGGTTGTATGCATCCAACCCCACGCACATGGTTTGTTGTCTCCTGATGTCACGTGGCACCGTGACAATTGAAAATGTCACCACCACTAACCATGTGCAAGTTTAGGCTTCGGACGTGACTACAATAAAGTTTTAAAATATCATCTGAATATTTATTGTTATTTTTAATAAAAATAATATTATTATTATTTTTAATAAAAATAATAATGGCCATATGGGTTTAATAAATACTTTTACCAACTCTAATTATTTGACTAGTTCTATCAGATATTTAATGTGTCTAAATTCACATCTTAAAATCTTAATTTCACACATTGTAGGCTGTACAATGTTATACGAAGTATAGAATAATCTAACATTGAGTCATATAAAATTATACAGGTAATATAGATGGAGAAAATAATAGGTCGTATAACATACAATACGGGTCGTATAATATTATATGAAGTTTGGGTCGTATAACATTATATGGGTCGTATAACATTCTATATGGGTCGTATGGCCGTCAACATGGAGACAAAAAAACATTCTCCAACTTTTTTTTTGCGCAACAATCAGTTGTACGACTCGTATAACTTTATACGGGCCGTATACATGTAGAGGTGTGAAAATAAGATTTTAGGAGTGTGGCAATAGTGGAAGCCTTAAAATATCATCTGAATATTATCATTTTTATTAAAAATAATATGGCCATATGGATTTAATAAATACTTTTACCAACTCTAATTAATTGACTAGTTCTATCATATATTTAATCACATGACAGCATAATGAACGTTACCATCATTGTGTCATTTTCATTGGTAGCATAATAGTTTGGTTTCTTAATTAATTATCATTATCAAGAAAAATAAAGGTGTAAACTTTAACTTTAATCTTTAATGATTTGAATGATTATCAGCTGTTGCTGGAAGAGGGTTTGTAGCAATGGATATGGGATTCATAAACACAGCCGGTCCAGAAAAACATCAAGCAGTGGCTTTCCGGTCCGGTTCGGATTTTTCGGTTTTCTACAGATGCTCGTTTGACGCGTATCAAGACACGCTTTATCCCCATTCGAACCGTCAATTCTATCGCGAGTGTGATGTCACTGGAACCATTGATTTCATCTTTGGAAACGCGGCTGTGGTGTTCCAAAACTGCAAGATCATGCCGCGCCAGCCTATGGCAAACCAGTTTGTGACCATCACGGCTCAGGGAAAGAAAGACCCGAATCAAAACACGGGTATTTCGATCCAAAAATGTGATATTTCAGCATTTGATCAGCTTACGGCTCCGACGTACCTTGGTAGGCCGTGGAAGGAATTTTCAACGACGGTAATCATGCAGTCCAACATTGGAGCGTTTTTGAAACCGCAGGGATGGATTTCATGGGTCAGTGGTGTTGACCCACCTGAGTCGATTTTCTATGGCGAGTACATGAACACTGGTGACGGTGCGATTGTCGGTCAACGGGTAAAATGGGCTGGCTATAGGCCCAGCCTAACTAGCAGCGACGCTAACAGGTTCACTGTGGCGAATTTCATTGAAGGCGCAATGTGGTTACCACAAACGGCGGTGAAGTTTGAGTCGACTTTATGATCGTGAAAACGGCATTGTATACTCGAGTGTTTCATGGTTGTTTCTCATTCTTTTTGTTTTCCTACGATATGTTGTAAACTTGTAATACGACTTATTCTAACACGGTTACCGTATTGTAATACTTATATGATCTTTGTATCCAGATTAACCAAAAAATTATGATAACATTTGTATTTTGTTTTAATTCAAATGGTGTAATACAAATTATGATAACAAATGTAATGATTGGTACTACACCATTTGAATCTATGGCACAGTAATATACATGGGGGATTGGGGTCACTCGTAAATTTGGGTACCCTGTTTCATATAAAATTTTTTTAGATATTCAAATTGTTAAAACTTTCAATCATGTGACTTGGTAAATATGTAGACATACAACTTCGTCAATTCGAAATCGTATAGTTACTAGAGGTAAGTGTTACTATTAAAAAAAATTGTAAATAAAATTGGAGTGGTAATGGTAATAAAATAGTTAGTGGTTCGGTAAAAAGTTAATAAAAATACAAAATAGATGGGGTCATGCTAATTACACACGCCCAAAATAATTTTCACACCCCTAAGCGCCGCGCTATGGCCAAAGCGGGGAGCTTAGGGCGACAAAAGTTGATACGAGGTTTCGAATGACTGACTGACTGACTGACACAGAGACATAAAGGTGATACGAGGTTTCAGTCGCCCCGTGAACCCTAAGCGCCGCGCTTTGGCCATAGCGCGGCGCTTCGACCCCAAATGCTGCCTTTAAATCCCTGGACAGACTCGACATTCATAATTCGGATTGTTTTTTGTCGATCTTCTTTGCTCTATTAGTTACATGTTTTGAAAAAACGATGTCGTGGTTAAGTAATTATCTTTTCGGAATATTCTGACGAGTCAGTTGTTCCTGATTCTTACGAGGGGACCGCTATTTCTGACTCGTTTGAGAAACCGGTGTCGTCCAACTTGAGGGAGACAGAGGTTGTATCTGGCATTCATTATCGTGATAACACGGTGCAGCTGGATTTGAATACCCCTGTGGAGGACCCTTATGCACAACAAGGTTATTCGAATTTCGGTTACGGTGGCGACTATAGCTTTGTACTGCAGGAGTGTTATCCAAACGACAGCTACGGTTGTCAACAGAGCTTACAAGGTTATTCGAATTTCGGTTACGGTGGCGAGCAAAGCTTTGTACAGCAGGAGTGTTATCCAAACCAGAGTTACGGTTGTGAACAGAGCTTTGAACATCAAGTCTATTCGAACCTCGGTGACGATGGTGAGCCGGAGGATGTGTCTGTTGACGAGGAAGGTTGTTACCCGGTTACATTTTCGTTTGATACAACGCAGACCTTTTCGTCACATAAAGAGTTGGTGCGTTGGGTACAAGACACGGCAAAAGACAATGGTTACCTCATTGTGACTAAGAGGTCGAATAAAAGAGGAGAGAATTACAAGATTTGGTTTCAATGTACTTTTGGTGGGGAGCATAAGAGTATAGCTACACAGAGGAAAATGGGTAGCAAGAAAATAGGCTGCCCGTTCGACATGATCGGGTTTTCGGAATCATCCGACAGTGTTTGGAGGATCGAGGTGACGAAGGCGAAGCATAACCACACTCCTATTGAAAACTTCGAGGGTCACGCGTATACGAGAAGGCTTTCTTCGGAGGAGAAAAAACTGGTTAAGGAGTTGGCAGAGCAAGATATTCCCAACCAAAGTATCTGGCGAACGCTGACAAAAAACAATCCGGCTAGAAAGCTTATTCCGAAAGATATACACAACGCTGTTCAGAAGATCAACGCCGAAAAAAATGTCGGTAAGTCTCCGATGCAAAAACTTGAAAACATTCTTATCGAAAAAAATTACACTTATTACATGCGCACGAATGAGATATCGAACGAAGTTGAAGACGTCTTCTTTGTTCACGAAAAATCATTCACTATGTGGTGTGCCTTCCCGCATGTGCTATTGATTGACGCCACATACAAAACGAACATGTACAACCTGCCATTTGTTCAGGTCGTAGGCATGACGTCGACAAACAAATCGTTTACGGCTGCTTGTGCGGTAATTTCCGCTGAGAAGTCAGAGAACTACCTATGGGTGTTACAGAGGATCAAGTCTATGCTGGTAGGATGTATAGAACCGCGCGTGATTTTAACAGACAGGGTGTCACACCCCCAAATTCCACCTGCGGAGTAACATCCGCTTGAGGGCGTGACTGACCAGGATCCAGCCACCAATTATACTAAGCATTGGTTAGTAGTAAAACAATTGCTATCCAAAGTAGTTAGCAACATCGTAGTTTAAGTTCGATAATTAGTTTAAACAAAAACAGCGGAAGCATAAACCAAATAGTTTTTAAAGTTAGTTCATGGTTCAAGATAATTAAAACCCAACACACGGGTTTTGACGAACACTACACATCCCCAAGCAACAGCTCCTCAGTCACTGGTTACCTGCAAAGCATGCAGTAAGGTGTCAACAATAATGCTGAGTGAGTTCACTAGTTGTCCAGTTTTAATTACCAAAAACTTGTTTCACCAGTTAATTTATCCGTTTATACATGCCGTGGGGAGCTATCCCAAAAGTTAGCGACTAAACTGTTTTTCCAATACCGAACACTAGGTAACCGTTTGCGTTTCCGCAGGATGCCCCGATGTCAATGTTCTATCATCATTGACAGATGCCTGAGTACATTAGTTCACGACCGATCCCATACCATGGCACGGTGTGAGGTTGGTAAAACCTAAATAGCGCTATCAACTAATAACCCGTTCGCCTGGCCCCGGCGACTAATCGTTATTATGTAGTAGGGACTTGAGTGATAGAGTTTCGTTTAGTGCCGTTGGTTGCAATCCGTATAAACAGTAATTAACTAAAGGTTCCCAATAACAAGGGAAGAAAAGTAAGTTGTATCCCTCATAAGGGGGATAGTGTTGTTTGTAGTTCCGTTTCCCAAACCACTGGGAACGCATGCTTTAGGTTGTGAACTCACCTTGGGTTGCTCGGTAGATTAAATACCCGGTCAATCACGTTGGTCACCACGTCCTAGCATGGTTACCAAATATAGGTCAAGTTGGGGTACAAGTAATCACGTATAGCAAACACGTATAGACACACTTAAAATGCACACATTCAACAGTTGGGTCATTGGGTCTGTCCTAACATCTTCGCAAACAAACAGTAACAGAAACACATGCAGCCCAGTCAACAGATAGTCCAACAAGCTTTTGGCCCAATAACACTTAGGCAGCCCAGTCGAGACAAGGGCGGTTTCGACTCGAGAATACACGGTCTCGAGTCGCAACCAAGGGTTCCGACTCGCAACCTCGGTCTCGGTTCATCATGCTTTGGTCTCGAGTCGCAACCAGGGGTTCCGACTCGCAACCTTGGTCTCGGTTCATCATGCTTTGGTCTCGAGTGTGCTGCTTGCGAGTCGCAACCGGGAGATCTCGGAGAATCACGTTTTGGTCTCGAGTCACAACCAAGGGTTCCGACTCGCAACCACTGTTTCGTGCACCTGAATCTTCTAGAACCTGTCCAATGTACTAACCAATAGAATGCTGTGATCGTGATTTGGTGTACTAACCAATAGAAATTCACAAACATGTTTCTTTGTCTATTTACCAAGCAAAACAGATCAAAAACAAGCATTTTTGAATATTTATATCACATTCATCCAGTTCATCATATATTCAAGCATATCATTCAACAAGCATATTATCATGCAACAATCATTCCAAAGATCAACTTGTTAACATCACAACCATTCGGTAAATAGGCACTCTTAATCACACATTATTATTAGAACATGAATATCATCAACAATAACAACACTTGATTCGATTTCCACTTAGTATTAAAGATCATCATTCATGTTATCACAATACAAGGAGTTGTATAATATGTAAATCTTCACATTATAGCTAAAACACATTGTTTCTATCATGCTAAAATCCCTAATGCACTTTATCATCAACAACCAAAAATCATGGTAAACACTTAAGATACTAACCGGTTAGATGGAGGAGTACAAGAGATTGATGAACCAAGTTCCGAGTGATGATCTCGAGCTAGTCCGAGAGCTCCTTGGTTATCGCCGGTCCGATCCGAGAGGGGGAAGGAGGGGAGAGGGTGATGTTTGTTAGGGTTTAGGGTTTTAGAGGGAGTGTGTGTGAGCAAGAGAATGTTTGAGTGTCAAAATGAGGGAAGTGTGGCTTATGTGGGGATTTTATAACTCATTCAAGGGCCATGCACCCTTATGGGTTTCCGAGTGGGTTTCGTGTGAGGCTAAAGGAAGCGGCCCAACGGCCCATCAGTTCACTGTTCACTCGAGACCGGGAGTGGTCTCGAGTCGGGTCCTTGGGGTCTCGGCTCACTTGTAACACACATATAATATACATACATACAACACGTAATAACCGATAATTCATAGCTTTTCATTTAATAATATATGTACACGCGAAGTTACATCAAGAAGGTTGTCCGGGAAAACCCGAAGTGTCACACAGGGATTTTGCGCTAATGAACACGTGTGAACAAGTTTTTCCAAAAGCGCATAAGTATCTTTGTCGGTTCCATATTCAACAAAATATTAATAAGAACAGCAAGAAGAAATTCTCTGACAAGGAGTGGAAAGAATTCGTACGTACATTTTGGACATTGTGCGAGTCTACGACCGAGGAAATATACAGGTATAACTTGGAAAACCTTGAAGCACAGCTGAAAGAAGCTGACCGTGAACGTGAGTATTTCTTAAATAATTATGTTCAAATTTTATATAATAACAAAAACTGACTATTTACGTTTTTTAATTTTGGAGGTTTTTGATTATTTGAAGAAATCCTGGTTGGATCCGTACCGTGAAAAGTTTGTATCTTGCTGGATTAACCAAACTATCAACTTTCACCAAACTACGACCAACAGGGTTGAGGGCATGCATGCAACATTAAAAAGTCACTTTCCAAGTCATCACAACACACTGGATAAACTTGTACTGTATGTTGATCATGTTGTTGATAGACAATACGCCGAGATTAGAAGTAGCTTTGAAACAAGCCTCCGAAAAGTGATGACGCACCACAAGAATCAGCCTATGCTTGCATATATTCTCAGAAAGGTTTCAATATATGCGATTGAGCTTTTGAGTATGGAACTAAAACGTAAGGAAGACGGGTTGAGAGCCTACGGTGCAAGCTGTGGTTGCCAACTTTTTACCAGCTGTGGTTTGCCATGTGCCTGCCGTTTGGAAAAGTTGGAAAATAAAGGTAATGAATATTTTTGACCTTTCTCGTTAGGATTTTGCCACATAATTTGTTTTCATCCACAGGTCAGCAAATCCGGATCACACACATAGACGTGTTTTGGAAGAAGCTTGACTTCAAGCCTGCAAGGAATAACATAGAGGATATCGATGTAGACGCGGAATTTGAAAAATTGAAAAAACAGATCGATCCAACACCCCCTCAAGTGAAAAGGAGCTTCTTTGAAAAGTTTCAGCAAATCCTCAATCCAGGGAACAATAACAAAAAACCTCCTGCTGTTCTGAAGAAAACTCGTGGTCGCCCAACATTGAAAACACAGGAAGAAAGAAAGGTTGAAACCGCTAGAAAAAGCTCTTACATTCCGTCAGAAGAAACTTGGGTCGAGGCCTCATACGATCTTCCCCGTCACAGCTCGTACATATCAGCCGAAGATTCTAGAAGAGAAAAGAATACCAAACCGCTCAACCTACACCCTGATTTCCCGATGATCAAGCTCGGTCCAAAGACGGATATAGCGATCCGCAACTACGCATCTCAGATTCCCAAAGTGATCCATCCATACATCGTTAGAATAAAGGACGTGAAACCAGATGGTCATTGTGGGTTTCGATCGGTGGCTGTTGGGTTAGGAGTGAAACAAAGTTCATATTTGATGATCCGGGAACAACTTCTAAAGGAGTTACGTATGAACGAATCGCTTTGGAGGCAGGTTTTCGATTCGGAAAACATAGGACATTATGATGCGCTGGTTACACGGATCGATTTCAAGGGGGTGGGACGAGCAGGTATCGAAAATTACATGACGATGCCTGACGGGGTTTCTTATTGCCCAACGATACGGTGTGATTGTTCACACCTTCGACATTCGTGGGAGCGATACAATTTTCCCTCTGCTGGGCGGGCCAAACGAAGCTGAGGAACCTCACTTGGTAGTTGCGGTTGTGTTCGTCGACAAAGGGCATTTCATACATGTAGAGCTTGGAGGTTGTTATCCAATGCCTCCCCCAAACCTACTCTGGACAGCGAACAGAACAGAGCACGCAGCAGCCTGGCATACATTATACAGGATCAGATCAACGCGTACCTTAAATGCTTACGTATCGTGCCCCTGACCTTAATGTACCCCCATATGTTCACGATGTATCTTAAATGTGTTTAATAATAATCACGTCTGTGTTTGTTCAATATACGCGTTACATCACGTTAAAAACCGAATGTCACCGACACGACCCAATCAGATTCAATACGCACTTGTACGACCCGAAATGACAATATACATCATAATACTACAATTAATGAAAAAATACGTCATGTTCATGTACGGTAGGCGACACATAACACTTCTCACAGGAGTACTTGTGCTTTCAAACCTAAATGATACGAGATAACGGAATAAGACATCACACGTAACCGATTTGATCCGGAACTTGCAGTATAGTCCATATATATTAAAAAATGATGTATAATGGAAAAACGGAAAATTTAGACTATTTATCGACGCGTTTGTGAATTAAAAACAATTTTAAAAAATTTAAAAAATGCCCAAAGCGCCCCGCTATGGTCATAACACTGCGTTTTGGACCCGAAGCGCCGCGCTATGGCCATAGCGGGGCGCTTCGGACCCTCGTTATACACTGAAGCGGGGCAACTTCTCCCCCACTTCACCCAAAAATAAAAAACACACACCAAAGGGGAGATCTCACACAGTCGACCATTTTCGGAGATTTTCGAGGTTTTCAACCGCTAAAAGGTGCGATCTCAAACCCTTAATCGTTTCTTTACAATATACATGTTGATTATTGTGTTGGTTGTTTGGTAAGATCGAATGTTGCTGGATCTGTTCTTCAGAATGAAGAACCAAAGCGCCGCGCCGAGGCCAAAGCGGGGCGCTTTGGTTCATGTTTATTTTTTTGTTGTTATTTGTTTAATTATTATTATTTGTTTAATTATTATTAATTGTTTAATATTATTTGTTTATTAATATTTGTTTAATTATTATTATTTGTTTTTTAATATTTGTTTAATATTATTAATTATTAATATTTGTTTAATTATTATTATTTGTTTTTTAATATTTGTTTAATATTATTATTTATTTAATATTATTATTTGTTTATTTAATATTATTTGTTTAATATTATTTCTTTAATTATTATTATTTGTTTAATTGATTATTATTTGTTTAATTGATTATTATTTGTTTAATTATTATTATTTGTTTAATTATTATTATTTGTTTAATTATTATTAATTGTTTAATATTATTTGTTTAATTATTATTATTTGTTTAATTATTATTAATTGTTTATTAATATTTGTTTAATATTATTATTTGTTTATTAATATTTGTTTAATATTATTATTTATTTAATATTATTATTTGTTTATTTAATATTATTTGTTTAATATTATTTGTTTAATTATTATTAATTGTTTATTAATATTTGTTTAATATTATTTGTTTAATATTATTATTTATTTAATATTATTTGTTTAATTAATATTATTATTTGATCTACGTGCAGGGATGGATTTATCCGATGAGGAGATTGAGCATATGGAGGCTGAGGGAGAGGTGGGGGACGAGGAGGAGCCGGCATGTCCGTATCTGCAGTTTCCGATGGGGTCACAGGCGAGGAGGAGATGCGCTAGGTTGCGCACCATAGAGATTGGGGAGCATGTAGGGATAGACTGGGAGCTGCTGAGTACCGTGGGAGAGGTCGAGCGGGCGCGTGATATAGTTGGGCTAGATACTCCTTGGTCGCGCCTATTTGAGTTTGCGATGGAGGACTCGTACCCTGAGCTTACGGTCGAGTTTCTTTCCACGTTTACATACGCGCCGCATCCGGCGGATTACGTGGAGGACCCTGCTTTTCCAGTCCACGAGGTTACATTCCGTCTCGCCGGTCAGGAGTTTGAGATGAGTGTGCGGAGTTTGCTGTCCATACAGGTTTGTACACTGAGCCTGAGCTTGATACTGATTTATATACGCAGGCGGTTACGATGATGGACAGGCAGACGCTTATCAGTTTCTGGAGGGCCATTTCCAGGGCTCCCTTTGGGAAATCCTGGCAAAAGGCCACCACCATTAGAGACCGCTTGTACCGATACCTGCACCATGTTATCACGTCGACTATCGTGCCGCGGGGTTCCAGCAAGGAGAAGGTCAACCTCAGTGACCTTTTCTTTCTATACTGCCTACTACGCCGCCAGCCCTGCGATCTAGCAGCCAGCCTGGCAGATTACTTTTCTACTGCATACCACCGGCAGCTCCGCGGACAGCTGCACACTGGCTCATTTATCACCGCCATTGCACGCTCGCTAGGGATCGTGCCCGAGCATGATCCGCTGCTGTCCGATCCGGTCCCGTCATCCAGGTTGGGCCGCGCGTCAGTATCCGCTATGCAGATCACCCGTACCTTTGATGTCGGTCTGAGGTTCAAGGGTGCTGACGGGCTGATTTGGCAGCCGGAGGTGTTGCCGGAGGTCAACCCGGTTGTTATTGAGTTGAGGCCTGGAGTGTTAGCCGCTCCTGATGTTCAGCAGGCCGCTCGGCAGGCTCAGCTACAGGCTCTGGGCATCGAGCAGCCTGAGGCTCAGGCTCAGGCTCAGCCTCAGGCTCAGGCTCAGGCTCAGCCTATATTCAAGGATCTGGCGCAGGAGGAGCACGTCGAGGAGATCCCGGTACCACCTGTTCAGCCAGCTCCTGAGCCGCCACAGTACCCGCAGCACGTTTACGCTGATCTGCCTCCGGTAGCGCATGAGGTGGCTCGGGACTTCGACCGGCGCCTCAGACGTCAGGGCGCACGCATTGACTGGATCGTCCAGACGCTCGATGATCTACGAGAGCTCGCTGGGTTGCCTCCACTACCCCTCCCACCATCCCCACCGCACGAGGATTAGTACATTACTTTGTTTGTTTAGTGTTTTGTTATGTATTATGTACTCAGTTGTACCTTTTTATTGTGTATTGTATGTACAAACTGATATATATATATATATATATATATATATATATATTGCAGTTAATCTTCTATTTACATCACGTTGGTTCTGGATTGTTTACGTTTAATTCTTATGGCTTTCTGTACATTTTATTTAACGTGTTCGTTTAATTTAACAAAATAAACAACGTTAAGAACTTATATTATACACATTCTATAAAAATAATGACGTAATGACGTAATTATAAAACAACTATGAATTATATGTAATAAAACTAAAATAAAAATTTTTTCCTCCAAAAATCCCTACCAAACTAATTCAACCAAAAATCCATACCAAACTAACCCACATCAACCCCAATGTGACACCTGTGTCACTTCAACCATCAAACAAACGCCAAACCAATGAAATATTGTATTTCATACTTTGGACTTGTATAAATATGTGTATCGTTTGCACATATCAACTCTTGTTCGATTTCAAGCCCTACATCGCTTTCTGGGGAATTATACGCAAACTGGTGCGTAAACGTACTCAGTTTAATGCGACAAATACTCCGGAACAGCAACATATACTTAACATACCTTAAATAACCTCTACATAACTTAGAAATAAGTTTTGAAGGCTTTGGTATGGCAAAAACAAGTTAATTCGCTTACAGGGACTAAACTTGACAAACTGCGAAAGTATGTCAATTTGAACTGTAACAAACATTCCGGAACATGTCCATAAGTTAAACATACCATAAATATCCTTTACATAGCATAGAAATAGGCTTTGAAGGGTTTGGTATGCTAAAACAAACTTTTGGATCATTCAGGGACTAAAAGTGTCAAAAAGTGCATAAGTTTGCACTTTCGCGCATAACTTACGTTCTGAATACATCCGGATGTCCAAAAATTTATGTAAGCATCCTTATATTATGCCTTAGTGTTTGGCATGAGAAAAATCCATTCGTCACGCATTTTGGATCGTTTTTCGCGCTTATGCGCATTCCGTCGTAATTAACCGAACATCGCATTCGTACGGCCAAACGAACCAACATCCGACATATTTTTGAGCATGTTTCATGTCCACAATGTTTAGGCATCATTTTAGGGCCTTAAAGTTGGCTTTACGGGCCTTAGAAGTGTCGGAAATGGCTTAAACACGCAACAGGGACCAAAACTGCCATTTCGGAAAGTATGTGCAGATCAGACAGGCCCAGGCGGCCCGCCTGAGTTTGTGCATATCCTGATGCGGGCCGCATGGCCCCTTCAGTAACAGAAAAGTTGTTTTCTAGATAAGATTGGCCTTTCGAACATCCCAAAGGGCAATGCCCTTTCACCATCTGAAGAGTTAGGGTCAATTTGAGCCACCACAACATTTTGACAAGTGTACGCTTAAGATCGTGGCACGATATTCAAGAAACGATCCTAACGGCTCTACCTTTCCTATAAATACCCCCCCCCCCTTTGATGTAAAACCCACAAAAAAATCTGATCAAAATGCTCTAAGTTGATGCCTTTGCTTCATACCTGAGCTCTTTGATCTAAATTAGCATTCGGGGACCCTCCGTAAGTATTCTTTCGTTCTTTTATTCGCTTTTCGAGTCCGAAAGTCAACGTTTTGTTGACTTTCTGCATTGACTAGCCTATGGTCAACACGAAGTTCATTAGAACTTCATAACGTGAGCGTGATCACGATGGTTATAGTCCGTAGTGACTATACCTACTGATTACCACGTTATCTAGGCTCAGTGACGAGTCGTAGTTTCGGCCAAAATGCGCATTCTTGCGTATTTTGTAACCAAACTACTCGTGAGCATCAAGGCCGTTTGTTTTGATGCCAAACCTGTTTTCTAAACTTAGTTAAGCATGTTCTAACGTGCTTAGCTCGTCACTTTTAGTATAATGCTTATATAGGGTCGTAAGGTAAGCGATCTAAACCATCGCTTATACTTTCGAACCCGACCCATTTGGTCGATCATTAGGATCCGACCAAACACATTAGGTGACCATAGCTATAAACTTCCAAGGTTATACCTTGTGGTCACGATGTTAGGCGTTCCAAACGCGTTCTACGCGAACGACGCGTTAAGGTAGCATAAGCTACCTAAACGGGTCGTGATGGGCCGTAAGCACTTAGGTTAGGTTTCATTTTAGTATGTAGGCTTTGTTAAACCATATTACACGAGCTTCCATACTCGTTTGGTTTACGAACCCGCATACTATCCGATCCTTCCGATTTTGGTCCGGTATATTAATATAGCTACCTTTTAGGTGCCGTTTGATATCCCGTGATCTCTAGCATTGTGTGATTATTACACAAGGAATTCAAAGCAATCTCAGGTGAGTACATAGAACCCCATCTTTTACTGTTTTCCAAACTGTTTTGGGGTGAAGCACATGTGCCTACTTGTTACTTTCATGCTTTCCATGTTTTCACATCATATACCTGCTATGTTCGTTAGTACATTATAGTACATGATTTCATTACATTTCATGCTATGTATGCCCATTGTGTGCGTACTTAGTACATTGCTTTACACTACATTTCATGATATGTATGCCCATTGTGTGCGTACTTAGTACATTGCTTTACACTACATTTCATGCTATGTATGCCCATTGTGTGCGTACTTAGTACATTGCTTTACAATACATTTCATACTATGTATGCCCATTGTGTGCGTACTTAGTACATTGTTTCACATTGCATTTCATGCTATTTATGCCCATTATGTGCATACTTAGTACAATTGTTTACATCACATGCCTTCATTTTGGTACAACATTTGGTTTGTTTAACATGGAACAATACATTCATTAACATTAGCTACGCCGTTCGTTAGTAGGTAGTGGTACCATAGGAATTGACAACACCCGTTCCTGAAATCTTGGGTTTGTTTGGATTGGAAGGAATGACCGAATTCGATATACATAACTTAGATGAACCATTAATTTGTTTAAGGGTTTATCGCCACAGTCTCAAGGCTTGGATGTATGCATATTTTACAATACCGTACAAATGTTTATATCAGTAGAGCATGCATTGTTCCACGAAGCATAACGTTGATTTAAACCATGTTTTACTTCAACACCTTGTTTTGTGCATTTTACATATGGTTGAGTTGATACGTCTCGCTTACCATACAAGATATATTTTGGGTACACATTACATTATCTACATTGAACATAAATATTTTGACATTGATACACATACTTGGTGGTTTACATTGAACATAGACATTTCGACATGGTTTACACAATAACACTTGACATTTGGTTTATACATGAACAATTTACATGGTGGATGGTTTGGGTAAATGGTTGGAGTAACGTGGCGTATGTAATATGATACAAACATGGTGGATACGCCGCTGGTACTTCCTATATATAAATGCTTGTATGGTATTACATATCGTAACGTTATTTGAATCATTTCAATTTGAGACATATGACATTTTATACAAATACACACTTTTCACGAGACATTGTTTTACAAACGACTTATCTTATACAAACACATTTTACATGGTTATCCGTTTAACCATACAGTGTCTTCTTATTTATACATATCATCTGATCTTATCGTTCTTCAAATGATTTACAAGACAAAGCAAATTACAGGGTTCATGACTAAACATTTTCTCAAACATAAGTCATGAATTCCGTTTTCACAAAACCAATGTATCTCACAGGCATTTTTATGCTGACGTACCTATTTTCACATGTGTTTTCAGGAGATGATGCATAGGACTTATCAAGATATACTTAGGCGGACCTGTGCCTTAGTGACTTAAAAACGAGACAAGAACTAGTTAATTTATGTTATGTACTATTTGGTTCTTGTTTAAACAATGTATACTTTCATATTTGATTAATAAAACGAAACTTCATTTGCCATGGATTTGAAACAATTGATTCTGTTACAACACTCCCCGACGTTTCCGCCACGTTTTGTATGTTCTACGTGGTCGGGGTGTGACAGAAAAGTTGGTATCAGAGCCAATGGTTATAGGGAATTAGGTTATTAGTAATGCTTTGACCTAGTCTATAACCTTCCTAGGATCCTAACGCGAGTTTACTTGCGTTTAGTCATAAAACAATACCGTCACCTATCCTTAGGCGACGACCACAACAAGAACATAAATTTCAAAACCGCTTTGAAAACTAATCATCTGTTCTAGGATGATTGATTACTAGGTTTTGAACCCTCTGTTATAAGGTTTTGAACCCCTTTGAATTTTCAAAACTCTCGTCAAAGTTTTGGGTCCTAAATAGTGTGAACACGTGCAAACTGGAAGAGTGAATGCCTGTACCCTGGGATTTCTGTCTAAGGTTAGAGTGTTCGTACAAATCCACATAATCGGACCAGTCACTCTTACCTGGGAACTCTTGGGGTGAGTGTCCACTTATAGGCGAGCATGTCTTCGCGATACACTATGAGGATCTATTTGCTTTGATTCAGCCTTGGTGTTGTTTGTTTGCTTCGTGGATTCAAACAAATGACCATCAACCATGATTATGGCCGGTAATTGTAACATCCTATTCTTACCCAATGCCATTTCATTTGTTTTCCTTCTTGTTTCTCTTTTAGAATGCCTCCTCGACGCGAAAACCAGATAGCAACTGCCGAGCTGGCAGAAATTATTGCGCAGCAGATGGCTGCTCAATTCCCAAATCTCTTTGCTCAATGGAACTAAGCCAACAACAACAACAATGGTACATGCAATTTCAAGAACTTTAACTCGGCTAAACCACTCAAGTTTAGTGGTTCTGAGGGAGGAACTGGGCTTCTTCAATGGTTCGAGAGCATCGAGAATACTTTTCGCCACGTGCAGTGTCTGGATAATCGCAAGGTCGAGTTTTCTTCGAGCGTGTTTCAGAAGAGGGCTCTTACATGGTGGAATGGGGTAATGAGAGACCGTGGTGCAGATGTTGCTCTAGCACAGACATGGGCTGAACTGAGAGCTCTTATGATGAGGGAGTTTTGTCCTCGTCATGAACAACGAGCGTTGGAGAAGGAGTTTGATGATTTGAAACAAGATAGTGGTGAACACAGGGCATATACTGATAGGTTTGAGGAGTTGAGTCTACTTTGCCCGACTATGGTCGCCCTACTCGACAAGGCTATCGAAAGGTACATCGACGGCCTGCCTGACTCGGTACAAGACATTATCACTGGTAGCAACCCTACCACACTCCGTCAGGCCATTGAGCTATCTGCAACCTTGACTGAATCGCAGATCAGAAAGCATAAACTTTTTCGAAAGGGTGACAAGAAGCCAATCGAGGAATCAAAGACCATAGATGAACAGACTGGATCCCCTGAGAAGTCTAAGAAGCGTAAGGCTTCGCAGAATTGTGCGATTGCTGCTCAACCCAACCAAAACACCCGCAACCAACCAACTCAACCTCCTGCAAAGAAACCTTATGCCGATACTGCACCGATATGCGACAAATGTAATGCACACCACTTAGCTCATCTACAGTGTCGTTTATGTGCATCATGTGGGCGACTCGGTCACCTGGCAAATGCTTGTCGATTTACCCCAAACCAAGGTGGTCCAAACCAACCTCAAGTAAATCCTGCTCAAGCTCGTCTTCCACTAGGTCCTTGCTTCAACTGTGACGAAATGGGCCATTTCCAGAGAAATTGCCCAAAGATTGCTAATGCGAATCCAGCCCAAGGATGAGCATCGGACCAACTAGAAGACAATGTTGTTTAGAGATAATCAAGCCTTATGTATTAATTTCTTTTGTAGTCAAGGTCCATGAAACAGTTGTTGTTGTTTATAAATAAATCTTTTTATTTTACATTGCAATGTACAAATGTGATGTCATGTATAAACAACGTATCCTCTACAATACCGACAATCAAGGAACTGTATTCCTTGAAGAACAGACTACCCCGTAATTTCTTCCATTTTATTATCTCTTGTGTTTTCCACGAATACCCAAAGTACCACTATAAATTCTTAATAGGGTACCTAAGGGTATTTCCGTATATTCAAAAATTATTGTACCTTAATTCGAAAATTGCGTTTTCTTGAAAACGAAATCGAATTTATAGGAGATCTTTCTATTTTCATAGTTAGATTCTTGCTAATGTTTAAAGTACCGAATGAAATCCATGAAATGGATTCCTAGTGTGCTTTAAATGCATGTACGTAATCAACCAAAACAAATTAACAAATTAAAGATCTAGATAAACAATCTTTGTGGTTATATGACTATGTGTTTATGCATCTTGTGTTTTCTATTATGCATTTTGTGTTTTTGTATACTCTGGATATTCGCTATCCAAATCCTCGTAGAATCTTTCATACCTTCATATGAGGGATTCGTAGTAAGATATTCAAAAAGGTACTATCTTAAATCCTTAATGGACTTCTACGTTGTAGTTAAGTCCCTTGGATTATAAAGTACTATTCCAAAGTTTAAGGACAATATGTGTTGATATAGTTGAAAAGATTGGTTCGATAATCTAGTTAAAGACATCCTACATCGATGTAGTTAAATATTCCCCGTGGGTAGTTTAGTTAAATATTCCCCGTGGGTAGTTTAGTTAAATAGATCATTCATTGATCTAAGTTAAAGAGATTGGTTCGACAATCTAGTTGAATATATCATGCGTTGATATAGTTAAAAAGGCCCTCGGGTGGTCTAGTTAAAGAGATCCTACGTCGATCTAAGTTAAATAGATTGGTTCGACAATCTAGTTAAAGACATCCTACGTTGATGTAGTTAAATATTTCTCTTGGGTAGTTTAGCTGAAGAGATTACTCGTTTGATTTTTTTCCCATACGCATATGAAATGAACTGTGCGGACTGTGCAAGGAAGTACGTAATTATGGAGGCCTACATAATTATGGAATTCAGTGCACAGAAACCACAGGAAGTTTTGTCATGTGTTAAGACCTACAGTGACAAGAGTAATGATACGGGAGAAGTCTTGGATTTTGACCAATGTCATTTATCCTTACACTCCCCCATTCTGATTTCAGGCACACACAAGTTTCCTATGATAACTCTTCACGGGAAACGTTCTCCTGCCCGTAGTTCGAAACTCCATGTTTTGTTACTACAAGGACTTCACTTTGTGGGTTGAAATTTTCGCTATGGATCCTAACATGGCCCCGAGTTTTACCTAAGGGTTCAATGGATTTGTCTGAAAGTGAAACCGTCACAGCTGTCTTCACAAGTTTCCTCTAAAAACTAAATTTCGGGACGAAATTTCCTAAAGTAGGGGAGACTGTGACACCTGTGTCACTTCAACCATCAAACAAACGCCAAACCAATGAAATATTGTATTTCATACTTTGGACTTGTATAAATATGTGTATCGTTTGCACATATCAACTCTTGTTCGATTTCAAGCCCTACATCGCTTTCTGGGGAATTATACGCAAACTGGTGCGTAAACGTACTCAATTTAATGCGACAAATACTCCGGAACAGCAATATGTCCATATATGCCCACCTGAAATTAAAATACTAAAAAATATCACGTTAATTAAAAAGATAGAAACTGTATAAGTTTTAAAATAGTAAAATGTAAATGAACAAAAAAAAATACTGGTATAACTAGTAGATTTTATGTTAAATAAAAAAATTTAATAAAACGATGAAAATAAAAAAAATAAATAGTTTTTATGTTAATTAAGAGATATAATAAAAAGATGAAAATAAAAAAAATAGATTTTGTAAAATTGATTTAAATTTAAATAAAATTAGGTGTTAGTACCCAAAGGTGTTATATTGATAAAATTTAAAAAAAAATGGAAGGGTATTTTAGTCGTTATATTGATAAAAATAACTAATTTTGGTTAATATCCAAAAGTGTTACAAAATTGAAACCATAACTTAGAGGGACTAAACTTGACAAACTGCGAAAGTATGCCAATTTGAACTGTAACAAACATTCCGGAACATGTCCATAAGTTAAACATACCATAAATATCCTTTACATGGCTTAGAAATAGGCTTTGAAGGGTTTGGTATGCTAAAACAAACTTTTGGATCATTCAGGGACTAAAAGTGTCAAAAAGTGCATAAGTTTGCACTTTCGCGCATAACTTACGTTCTGAATACATCCGGACATCCAAAAATTTATGTAAGCATCCTTATATTATGCCTTAGTGTTTGGCATGAGAAAAATCCATTCGTCACGCATTTTGGATCGTTTTTCGCGCTTATGCGCATTCCGTCGTAATTAACCGAACATCGCATTCGTACGGCCAAACGAACCAACATCCGACATATTTTTGAGCATGTTTCATGTCCACAATGTTTAGGCATCATTTTAGGGCCTTAAAGTTGGCTTTACGGGCCTTAGAAGTGTCGGAAATGGCTTAAACACGCAACAGGGACCAAAACTGCCATTTCGGAAAGTATGTGCAGATCAGACAGGCCCAGGCGGCCCGCCTGAGTTTGTGCATATCCTGATGCGGGCCGCATGGCCCCTTCAGTAACAAAAAAGTTGTTTTCTGGATAAGATTGGCCTTTCGAACATCCCAAAGGGCAATGCCCTTTCACCATCTGAAGAGTTAGGGTCAATTTGAGCCACCACAACATTTTGACAAGTGTACGCTTAAGATCGTGGCACGATATTCAAGAAACGATCCTAACGGCTCTACCTTTCCTATAAATACCCCCCCCCCCTTTGATGTAAAACCCACAAAAAAATCTGATCAAAATTCTCTAAGTTGATGCCTTTGCTTCATACCTGAGCTCTTTAATCTAGATTAGCATTCGGGGACCCTCCGTAAGTATTCTTTCGTTCTTTTATTCGCTTTTCGAGTCCGAAAGTCAACGTTTTGTTGACTTTCTGCATTGACCAGCCTATGGTCAACACGAAGTTCATTAGAACTTCATAACGTGAGCGTGATCACGATGGTTATAGTCCGTAGTGACTATACCTACTGATTACCACGTTATCTAGGCTCAGTGACGAGTCGTAGTTTCGGCCAAAATGCGCATTCTTGCGTATTTTGTAACCAAACTACTCGTGAGCATCAAGGCCGTTTGTTTTGATGCCAAACCTGTTTTCTAAACTTAGTTAAGCATGTTCTAACGTGCTTAGCTCGTCACTTTTAGTATAGTGCTTATATAGGGTCGTAAGGTAAGCGATCTAAACCATCGCTTATACTTTCGAACCCGACCCATTTGGTCGATCATTAGGATCCGACCAAACACATTAGGTGACCATAGCTATAACCTTCCAAGGTTATACCTTGTGGTCACGATGTTAGGCGTTCCAAACGCGTTCTACGCGAACGACGCGTTAAGGTAGCATAAGCTACCTAAACGGGTCGTGATGGGCCGTAAGCACTTAGGTTAGGTTTCATTTTAGTATGTAGGCTTTGTTAAACCATATTACACGAGCTTCCATACTCGTTTGGTTTACGAACCCGCATACTATCCGATCCTTCCGATTTTGGTCCGGTATATTAATATAGCTACCTTTTAGGTGCCGTTTGATATCCCGTGATCTCTAGCATTGTGTGATTATTACACAAGGAATTCAAAGCAATCTCAGGTGAGTACATAGAACCCCATCTTTTACTGTTTTCCAAACTGTTTTGGGGTGAAACACATGTGCCTACTTGTTACTTTCATGCTTTCCATGTTTTCACATCATATACCTGCTATGTTCGTTAGTACATTATAGTACATGATTTCATTACATTTCATGCTATGTATGCCCATTGTGTGCGTACTTAGTACATTGCTTTACACTACATTTCATGCTATGTATGCCCATTGTGTGCGTACTTAGTACATTGCTTTACACTACATTTCATGCTATGTATGCCCATTGTGTGCGTACTTAGTACATTGCTTTACACTACATTTCATGCTATGTATACCCATTTTGTGCGTACTTAGTACATTGTTTCACATTGCATTTCATGCTATTTATGCCCATTGTGTGCATACTTAGTACAATTGTTTACATCATATGCCTTCATTTTGGTACAACATTTAGTTTGTTTAACATGGAACAATACATTCATTAACATTAGCTACGCCGTTCGTTAGTAGGTAGTGGTACCATAGGAATTGACAACTCCCGTTCCTGAAATCCTGGGTTTGTTTGGATTGGAAGGAATGACCGAATTTGATAAACATAACTTAGATGAACCATTAATTTGTTTAAGGGTTTATCGCCACGGTCTCAAGGCTTGGATGTATGCATATTTTACAATACCGTACAAATGTTTATATCAGTAGAGCATGCATTGTTCCACGAAACATAACGTTGATTTAAACCATGTGTTACTTCAACACCTTGTTTTGTGCATTTTACATATGGTTGAATTGATACATCTCGCTTACCATACAAGATATATTTTGGGTACACATTACATTATCTACATTGAACATAAACATTTTGACATTGATACACATACTTGGTGGTTTACATTGATACATAGACTTTGTGTTGTACTTTATTCCCCTAATAATGTGCAGCATTATCTAGTATCAATCTGACAAAAACACCTGAAGATGAATGCTGAATGTTCGTCTAAGGCTCAACAATTGTCTTCGACTACAATCAATACGCTTCCTCAAACCATAACTGAAAACATCCTATGTCTTTTACCAATTGAAGAGGCAGCAAGGACAAGTATCCTCTCAAGGGAATGGAGGTACAAGTGGACCACTATTCCCAAACTTGAGTTTTATTGGTCTACTGTGTACAATAGAACAACTGAAGAGAATCAACCATCTTACATAACAAGTGCAAGGAATAAGATGGAACGGAGGCGTAAACCTTTCAATGCAATAGACCAAGTTTTGTTAATGCGCCAGGGTCCAATACACGAGTTCATCTTTCACTCGAACAGAAGCTGCCACTTTTATGAACTCGATCAAATAATATTTCATTTGTCAAGGAACCATACTGTCAAGAAATTAACACTTGCGTCGTATAAGTTACCCTTATGTGCCTTCTCTTTGCATCAGTTAACAGACCTAGATCTCTGTTATGTCAATTTTGACCATCAACCAATATTCAGTGGATTTGGTAGCCTTAGAAGCTTATCCTTGATAAAAGTAAAGATCTCTAGAAAAGCTTTTCTTCATCTTCTATCAAATTGTCCTTCACTTAAGAGGTTCAATCTGGTAAGTTCTCACTTGGATGCATATTCTCATGGGCTTTTGAAACTTATCTGAATATTGTAAGTTGTTGCAGCAAGGAGATATCGGTTCTAAAGATTGCACCATCATTGAGCTATTCGAGTGTTTGCCTGTGATTGAACATCTTACTATTTGGGGGAACTGTGTCGATCCGGTAATATTCATTTAACCACGTTATATATAAGCGGAAGAAAAGAAAACTAACTTTGGTTGTAATTTTTTGTTTTTGCATATGGTTGAAGTGGCTTGTTCTAGACTCTATTCCAAAAGAGCTTCCAACCACACTAATCCACCTCAAATGCTTTCGTTTTAACAATATTTGTTTCGTTGACGACCATGGATTAACTTTTCTTGCTGTTTTGATCAAATGTTCCCCGAACTTGGAGAAAATTGAGCTAGAGGTAAATCTTTTTTTATCCTATATATTTTAGTTCTCGCCAAAATCCACTAACAAAAAAAATGTCGACCCTTCCCTCCCTGTAGATTGATGATTGTATTGTTGATGACAATGAGATATGTTATGGTATATTGGAAGAATATTCAGATGTTCGGTTGGAGCATCTGAAGGAATTGGAGATCATGTGTTTCCGCAACTTAAAGCATGAGATGGAGTTTGTGAAGTTTATCTTGGCAAGGTCACCTAAGCTAAAGAAGGTGATCTTATATAGCTTTGTTGAAAAGGATGAAGAGTCGGATATTTTAATAATTCTCTCACAAGCCCCACGCGCAGCACCGGAAGAAATCCTTGTGAGATGTATCCCAAACTGGTCGTATTGCTAATTGTATTTCTGTGTTTTCTTTTTGGTTAGTCTATGGAGTTCTTTTGGATGTTGGTTCTCACTTCCATAGCAGGTGTACTCAAAATTAAGGTAGGGGTGTATATGACTATATGAGTTGCTCGATCTTCATGCAATCAATCAATTTGAGTAGTATTTTCTACGGTCTTTGCAGGTTTGAGCCATTTTGGGAGCACGAATAGCCTGTAAGTATTTTGACTTAAAACTGAACAGAATCTTCTATAACACATTGGTTGAACATTGTGGACACTCTAGAAAGTGCATATGTCACATAATTCCCCTTTTAGCCTAACATATTTGACAACCATTTCATTTGACAGGAGTGCTCAACCTTTTTTCCATCAGATAATTCAGGCTAAATACCCCTTTTTGCTCCCTTAAGAGAAACTACAATCTACAGTCCAAAGTTCTTTCTCATATGGTGACCATTGTATTGTAAAGCTTCTCCTATTACTTAAGTATCAGTCTTCATTACAAACTCTTCAGTGAAATCTTGGAGTTTGAGCACTGAGTTATAGTCATGGTATATCTTCTTATAAAGATCCTACAATAGCCAATCAACCCTACAACCACTCTCAACTGTGAGATGGTTTTTGGAACTAGCTTTTGTTTCATAGGTACAACTTTTGTATATTTTGTAAAACCCCTACCCATGAATAAAGTTGTCCCAAGTATTCTACATTCAAACCTTAGCCTATTCACCACCACGTGTCAAAATGAAACAAAAAAATGAAACAAAAACATGTCTACATTCAAACCCTACATATGTCCGGTATTATTGGTGTAACCTCCACACAAGGATTCATCGGTTCTAACAAAAAAATGAAACAAAAACATGTCTACAGTCACAACAAGGCACTTTATGGTCATAAATAAGCATCATGTGCCTACATGGATCAGTTAAGTGATTATTTTTTTTTGAACGGTCAACAACCAGAGTTTTATTGAAAACGGGGATAACATTACGTTGGCCCAAAAATACACACCAAGTTCTAACACAAAGCTACATCAAACACCCACAGTGACGGAACTAGAACATTAATTCAGGGGTATCTTAAAAAAATTTCACCGTACAATCATACAATATTAAAAAAAAACGACAATAAGTAAATAAAGTAAAATAAATACCTAATAGATTTGTCCTCTTTTTTCATAGCGTGAGATTGTTCCATCACATCGTCGTCTTTTACTTTATGTAAAAGATTCTTTTCGACCGCACAAGCCATAACATTGTTCAAAAATTCCGGGCCCATTTCGATTGCGTAAATCCGTCTTGACAAGCTTCAATTTCGAAAACATCTTTCAACGGTTTGCGGTTGCAATCGGTAAAAGAAAAGCTACTTTCACTACCCAATAAACTAAAGGACAAGAACTATGTGTTCCCGTTTCAACCATAACACGCGCAAGATCACTTATTCCATTCAAGATTGCAAATTTATCATCGCTTATAGTGTGATGAAAGGACTCAATATCACCTAAAATAGTCCCTATTTCTTGTGTAGTAAAATCATCCGGGTACATCTCAGCAAACGCCACTATCTTCGATGGGTCAAACTTAGTAAACCCGTTACAATGATTTAAAGCCGACATATTTTTTTATCAAATTAGTTGTTACATCACTAAATCGATTTCCTAATTCTTGAATTTGCATGTCCAAAACCTTATTAAAAACGTCAACTTCAAAATGATGTCGATTTGTAATGACATTCTTTTGGGTTCTTGGATTACCATAACTTTCCGTCATGTCCAACATTGTAATGTTGTTTTTTTTACAAAAAAAAGAGTCACTTTTTCAAACATCGGCTCAAACCCACAAGAAAAAAAGAAATAAAGAATACCCACAAACAAACTTCATATTCAAAGTGTTATTAGTTTATTACGTATTGTACTATTGGGCTAGCTATTAATCAATAGAATTGGTCTGCCTTATCAATTAAACTGTTTTGGGTTTACAATTTTAAACAAGAATTGGGCTGCCTATGAACTATAAACTGATTTCGACTTTTGTATTTTTCATTGGGTTAGATACAAACGCTAAACAACTTTTGGGCTTACGAACTTATTTTTTTCAGGGGTATCCTCGTAGTTGTTTATGGGTATTCTTTGTACAAAACCGAAAAAAATACACTACCAATACGAAGTTGAGCCGTAGCCCGTGCTACGGCTCATATAGATATAAGTCCGCCCCTAAACACCCATACATAAAAGATCAAAATTGCACCACTTTTTCCAGGTTAGACCCGTTGCATTTGCTCGACTTTTGCACCAAAGATAGGTCATAACTTTTATTTCTTCCTTAATGTTCCGTAAGCACGGTTGTCTCTGGTTGAAAATTGCATTATTTCGCGCTTCCCAGATGCGCCATAAGGATGTTTGAATAACCACATAAACCACCATTTTCCATTTCTTTGATCTCCTGGCATGTTTGTGATAATCCAGAGCATATTTTATGTCAAACATATAGAAGTCCACCAACCTACACCAAGATGCCACATGATCCCATATTAACCGAGACAAAACACAAGACAAACAGATGGTCGACTGTTTCGTCCTTGTCACCACAGAATCTGCACAAACGTGAACCCACTTGCACATTTCTCCTAATCCATAGTAGCGAGACGGTACTTCAGGCTAAGTTGCCACGCCATAAAGTTTACCTTGAGGGGTGTCCATCGGTTCCACACGAAACCCGTTCCGAGATCCGAGAACCTTTTTTCTTGTAATCTTGTTAAGTGATTATTACTTAAGTTATAATTGCTATTGCTATAGTTAAATATATTAAAGTCCCAAACACTCAAATATGAAGGTCAATATCTAAACTCTTAAAAAGTATCAACGCTTCACTTCACTACATTTGAATATGTGTCTATTTGTGTGTATATAAACAGAATTATTATATGATGACAGAACTAGTTATCATAATTTATGTACCGTTGTATTGAGAAGATGCAAGCTCCACAACCAATATAAAAGGCAGTCTTATTGATCATAGCTAGTGTGACTTCTGCTCTTATCTAATTTGAACATGTGTCTATTTGTGTGTAAATAACTTCCGTGTGAGAATTGCTGTAACAAATCCAATGTCTTTATGTCTTTCCAAATAATCCAACTTACAAATGGTATGTTTCAACAATGTGTAATAACTTTTACCTAAATCGATCCATACGCCTCCAAACTATACATTCTTTAACTAGCTTAAAATACAAAGTCGGTGGCTTTTACGCCACCGACACCCCACTTTAATACATTGCCACAATCGCCCCCTTTACTCTGAATTTCCATAATCTAACCCTCACTTTTCAAACTTTGCTATCATCACCCCTCTGTTTTGCTTTTCCACCACCCGCTCAACTTTTACGTATTTACGCAACCAACCCTCTACTTTTAATTTATACTACCACCCCTCATCGTTTACACATTTCCGTCACCACCCCTTCAACGCTTTTCCGCCACCACCCATCTACTTTTATACTTTCCATTTTTACCCTACTACTTTTATTTTCCCTCAAATTTTAGACTTTGCGTTTTATCCCTTGCAACATTACTCCATTTTAACCCCTAGACTACTACTCCTACCTTGCAAATACCAATGCACTGTGTTTTACGAAATGTCTTAGTCATTGTGTTTTACACTTCATGTCTACCTTAGTGTTTTACTCTTTTTTTTTTGTGTAATTGTGTTTTATGCATTATGTTTTACACTTTTTAATTAACTTTTACACATTGCGTTTTACAAATCGTGTGTTGCCTTACTACAACATGTTTCCATCCCTCGTGTGCCGCCGCAACGCGCAGCGGACAAAAATACTAGTTATGTACCAAACAACTATTGAGCAAACAACCGAGACGTCGAGATCTCAATGTACCATGATGATTGGTGCTACACTATTTTGTTTTATGAGACGATGATATACCTAGCTCACTCCTGAGCGGTAACAAAAACTATGTTACAATATTTCATATCCAAATTTATGTATATCTGACACACAGCGGAAACTAATAAAAAGAATAATAATTTTTGAAGAAAGATGGATATATTTCAGAATAATCCAAACTGACTCCCCTCTAGACCGCGGGGTGTGGGCTTGGGTTTGGGTTTGAGGCGTGGGAACCAAACCAACGCTGCTTTAGCCACACCGAGCCAGTTCGGGTAGCGGCGTTGCCCCTCTGGCGTGGCTATGAAGCCTGGCGTGGGGCGGGTTGGGGAGATGATGTGGATGACTGGGGTTGGCTACCAAAATATGACCGTTACCCATAGCCGTTTGGGCTAGCCGTTGGCCATGACGGTTACCACTATGTAAATCAAATTTTAAAATTTTTTTACTATTTTTTACTGTGAATAACTCAATAACTCAATTGATTTTATTGATAACAATCAAAATATATATATATATATATACGTACAAGAGCAATGTAAACTAAGAAAGTGAATCACAAATAAGGGTGGGGTTACTCTACAAAGTGTGTTTTTCCTACAAAGCGTAGGAAGTGTTTTGGACCATTGGATGGGTGTTTTTAATGGTTGAGATCATCTTGTTGGCATTTTAGTAATATTATTGTTTTAAATAAGGATGAATTTAATTGATTGTGGGGGAAAAAAGTCATTTGGCATATTTTAAAAAAGGCAAGTAAGTGTCATTCCATAAAACCACTCTTTAAATCTTGGAAACTTCCTCTCTCTCTCTACCTCTCTTCTATACTAAAAAACAAGATTCATTATTCATTTCTTCGTTCAAGTTGTTCGTTGTGAAATCAGACCCTGGTGTGTTTTATATTATGTATTTCAGACATTGGTGTGTTTTATGAATGAGAGGTGTGTTTAATTGTGAAAAATGATAAAACACAATGTGAAGAAATCAGAAACTAATTAAACACAACGTTAAGAAATAATGAATGTGTTTAATGTTACGAAATATGTGAGAGCGTGTGTTTAATTGTGAAAAATATATAACACAATATGAAGAAACCATAAACTGATAAAACACAACGTCAAGAAATGTTTAATTTGTTTTACGTTTCGAACTTCAGATGATAGATTTTATGTTTTATTATGAAAGCTGATATAACACAGTGTGAAGAACAAGAAACTGATAAAACACAATGTCAAGAAATAATTAATGTGTTTTACGTTTCCAACTTTGGATGAAACAATTGTGGATATGAAGGATATGACTACCGATTTTGAAAAGTCATTAGATATATAGTTTCCATAAAAATAACATTTATTATTTAATAGATATATCTTCCAAAAATAAAATTAATTATTGAATTACCTTTATGCCCTTTAACAAAAACCCTAGATGCCACATGTCACTCTTTGAACACTTCCTACACTTTTTAGAAACACCAAGGTGGACTGAAACACCACCTCTTCAGCCAAAGTAAAGTTTCTTGAGCCATAGTTGCCGGAGCTGAAACGACCACCATCTTGGCTCAAAACAGAGAGCTAGTGTCGGAAGTCATGATCGGAACCTCGGTTTAAGGGTCCGCTCACTGTTTGCCGGAAAATCACGACAGAAAGAACCGCCACCGCCTGGAAATCAGGTCAGAAACACCATCACTGCCGCCACTCCGGGCGGCGTCGTCGCCTGAATACCTCGTCGGGGTGTTGTCGGCCACCGATCTTGTGTGTGTGCGGCGGGGATTGAGAGAGACAGAGATCGAATTTGGAGGTGGGGGTGTGCAGGTTGAAGAACAAAAAGGGGAATGTAGGGTTTGACTTTATAAAAAGATTATATACTAGGGTTTTAAGTGTGTTGGGTCTAAAGCTCGTTAGCGTGTATCTCGTCTCTTGTACGACCCAAAAGTATTTCTGAAACCCGTCTTCGAACCCAAACGTCGTGAAATGTCATAAATGTTGTTTTAGGTCCGTAAACGTGTAAAATGGTACCGACACTCGATACCAGTCGCGTCCGTTTGTCGTTTCGTTAAACGCGTATAATGCTTCTGTGATCGTTTCTAGCTCGTTTTTCGATCTGATTTCGACTGTGACTCTAAAAAGAATAGAAAACGAACACTAATTTCTAAAAATGGAAATACGAAAAGAGCGAAGTGCTACAGTCTCCCCTCATTTAGAAAATTTTGTCCCGAAATTTATTCAGAGGGAAGACTTGAAAGGGTTTTGGCAACAGAAGAGGATTGTTTAAAATTGAGGCTTTGGAGTTTGAGACAACGGAGAATAATTGAGGTATAAGGGTGAACGATTGATCTAATAATGATTATGAGTATAAGAATAGTATAAGTATTGGGTATACGAAAGTAGAGTGTTAAGAATGAGGTCTCGTCGTGGATAATCGGATATAATGTGTTTGTGAGTTGTTTAAAGTTTGTATTAGGTCCAAAAAGTCTCCAAAACACTGAATTTCTCATGGCACGTTTTACGAAAGTTTGGTAACATAGTGAAAACACTTATATACAGGAAGTACCAGCGGCGTATCCACCATGTTTTGATCATAATACGTTCGTCTCGTATTTGGTGTCATGTTACGTTCTGTGTCTTACCATACACAGTAGTACACTCTATGGTCCTCATACGCCCATCACTATAATCCCGTGTGCACCCGCGATTATACCGATAGTCGCATGATCCGCATAGCTTGTACTAGTTGCGTATGAACTTAAGGTATTCATAAATTCTGAAAATCAGATTGCGTATAAATAGGGATGTAGCATATAATCAGGTTTGTGTTCCAAATAGTATAAGGCCAACGTAAGCGAATCCCTAGGGTTTCGCTCGCGTATGGTGCGAATGTATGAATTTTGAGTATGAATAAAAGCATGAGCATAGTATAAGTTTAAATATGAACACGCACGTGAGCATAAACACAAAACGCATGATATGAGTATGAGTAAAAGTATAAGCATAATGTGTATGAAAAATGAGTATAAGTGTGAGTACAAACATGAGTATAAGTATAAACACAAAGCATATGAGTATGAATACGAGTATAAGTGTGAACATAAGGTGTATGAGCATAGATATGAATGTGAATATAGGTGTAAAACATGAAGGTTTAAGTAGGAATAAAACATATGTGTATGAATATAAGTGTAAACGAAGTTGTATAAGTGTATTTGAAAACATAAAATGTATGAATATGAATATAAATGTAGTATAAACACGAATGTAAGTACAACGCAACCGCATAATTGTGAGTGTATGTATAAACGTAAAACGTATGAATTTTGAATCATGAGTATAACATAAGTGTGTAAGTGTGAACATACGTGAAGGCATATAATGCATAAGTATGGATGTAGGAAATAATGATTTTGTTTATAGTATAAATCGAAATACACATGCGCATAAAAGATTAAAAGTTTTGAGTATGAAAGAAAAAGGGAACGAGTGACACGCGTGAGATTGTTGTGAGATATTGACTAAAACGTGTAAAATGATATGCATATATAGTTGTTTGAGCAAAACGTGAAGTTAAAATAGATTGAGTTGTCATGGAATGTAGAATCTAGTTTGTGAATGTAGGGGAGTATAAAACAACTATTGGTTATGTGAGTTGTACTTTGTAAACGAATGGAAATGCTACTATGGTTTTCAAAGAATTTACATAAGTTGAAAATTTGTCGGTCCTTATGAAGTTGCATTGCCCATGTGTCTTGCATTTAATTGACGCATCGAGTGAGGTTTTGAAAAGTTCTAAGGATTAACAAGTTTACATCGTTTTAAGTAACTTTGTATTAGAAAGTTTTGAAGTTTACAGATTCTTGTGAAAAAAAGTTGATCCTAAAAAAAGAATTTGGTATGTGAACTTAGTGATCATGAAAGGTGATCTTAATAAAATATTTTGTTGATTTTGAAAATGGTTTTGCTAAACGATCGAATAATATTTGTAATATTTTGTATGAAAAATTGGGTTGATTCTCAATTGAAAAATAATAATCTTTAATATAATGATGCGAGATGAGTGTGTTTTAGTAATTACGTGGAATACGATTTTTTTTTGTGGGCAATGGATTTATTAGACCGACTAGGTTGATAAGTTGCATTTCGTGAAATTTTGAAAATCGAGGAATAAGCGTTCATGGTATAAGTTAAGAATTTTGTGTGTGTGTGAGCTATATGAAAATAGATTGTAGAATAAGAAATTCGTTCATATAAACAATGCATTTTGAAATAATTGAAGATTTGTAACGATAAACGATTAGACCTAGACATGATTGTGTTTACATATTATAGTCTATTAAAAGAAAGTATTGGTAACGATCACCTAGGTAAGGGAATCATCCCAAACCGTTGGTGAGGTCGTTGTAATATGAGAAAGGAAGCGGAGTTAATCGTCAAGGTAAGGAAATCACTCCTATCTCGATGATATGTCTCCACTCGTTACAAAAAAGTGTAAATAAAATTACGTGACAATATGCATGCAAATAATAATGTATAATCGTATGAAAAGTAATAGTATGATGCATGCGCAAAAGTGAAATCTAAAAAAAATGGTTCAAAATTGACAAAAGATCGAAAATAATAAAGCGTGAGTTTGATAAAAGAAACTTGGAGGGTTCCAACATGGAATGTTGACTAACCAAAGTGGTCGAAAGGTATTTTGAAATTGAAAACATGCTTTGGCCTAATAGGTGAAATACTCTCGCCGACATGTCGGTTGACGGTATTTTCCCTTCCGGTTACTACATGTTCCAATTCAATCGAAAATTCGAGACTTGGCGGGATTTATAAAATGTAAGGAATGGGACTAGTCGACGAGATGCGAGTTTCACCCCTAACTTGACGACTTCGTACCCTAACTTGACGAATTTAAATTTGAAATTTCCCTTAATATGTAGATTTCACTCCTAACTTAATGGTGTAATTTCGTGCAAAATAGAATTTAACGGAATGAGAGTCGTTTACCAAATTGTGGGTTTCACGCCTATTTCGGTAGACTCGTCTCGTTTGTACAATACGAGTGTTTTCGAGTTTAAGAAAAATCGAGTAAAATGCTTTAGAAAAGGGCGTATGTTAAAGGAATACACAAACAAGTATAAACACATAAGAAGGCACATCAAGAATGGTACATAAAGAATGGGACAATAAAACAAGTAGTAACACATAGAGAAATATGTCAAGAATACACATAAAGAATCGAACAATGGAACAAGTATTAACACATAATAAAACAAGTATAGCATGTCAAGTGTTAACACATAAGTGACATATATGTTTAAAAGATCAAAAGAGAATAAATAAAAGCAAATAAAGTAGCATGCAAGTAGTTTCAAGCAAAACATAAGAATAAAGCTCTAAAACTATAGACTAGGTTAAAGCATTCCTACTTTTCCTAATTCCCTATAGTTATGGCTCTGATACCAATCTGTCACACCCCAACCGATGACGGAAACATCGGGATGAGACGAAAACTAGATTGCAAGACACATCATAACACTATGTGACAATATTATTTAAATCCATTTCATAAATGATTAAAATTCCAATACATTGTTTCAAATAAAGACAAATTGCAACAAACATTGTTTATTATTGGAATGAGTATCTAAGTCCATCCTAACTTGATTTCTTCATCATCTTGTCTATCAACCTGCAACAGGTATTAAAATAAAATCAACAAAAGTTGGCGAGTATACAAGTTTGAATACATAGCATAATAGTTTAAACGTTTAAAAACTCATATCCAACATGAACATAATAAAATAGTTTCAGCCATGCTAATTCACGCAGTCCAAGTGATAGCCCAAGTTTCCAATGCGTTAAAGTGCCTATCCCAAAGTTTCACGGGAGGTTAACATGTCTCATCCTAACAATACCCCTCGACTACAAATAGGGGAGGTGCATTACCCCTATAGCGCTACTATTGTTAAGGCGGAACTACTCACAGGGATTAAACGTTCACATAGCACAAAATAGTCTCAAGTATCACAAGTTTCATGTTTAAATGGATAGAATATGTTTCAAATAAGTTTCAAATATCACGTGTTTGAATATAGAATACATGTTGCACCCAAAGTGTTTAAAGGTAAAAATGGGTTCGAGTATACTCACAGTTTTGCGTAGAGTTCCACGAAAAACGAGAGTGGAATTTACGAAGTCTTGAGATTACAAGTAGTTGCGTTTGCGATTCCTTGTAAAATAACGCACGGGTAAAGATTGAGAAACCGAATGACCGAGCGCGATTATACTAGATATGAAACTACCACACGTGAAAACGATTTAGTTATTTAAGTGTATAATCCTATTACTTATGCTCCACAATTTAATGATATAGTTTAATGTTTTGCCATACTAAAGAAAAGTAGTTTAGATAAAATCAAGATACTAGTTTTCGTCTCATCCCGATGTTTCCGTCATCGGTTGGGGTGTGACACAAGATACTAAGTTTCCACCCAAATAAATAGAGTAACCATACGTCGAACGTCGTGTTTCAATACAGCGTGCCCAGTCGGCATCAGAATAGCCGACCAAAGTTGTCTTTTGCGGTCGAGAGAAAGTTAATCCAAAGGAGATAGTGCCTTTAACATAACCCAGGATGCGCTTCACTGATTGAAAATGGGCCGTTGTGGGGGATTGCAAGTGTTGACTGGCTTGATTAACTGCATAGGAGAGATCGGACGAGTAATAATTAAATACTGTAGAGCTCCGACCAGTGATCGATACAAAGTGGGATCATGAAACTGATCACCATTGGAGGAGAATGTTTCTATGGTAGTTAAGGGAGTGGCAACCGGCTTAGCATCCAGTAAGCCTGCATGAGCCAAGATGTCATGAGCATATTTCGCCTGACTGAGGAATGTGTCGTTTTCTGAATAAATCACCTCAAGACCCAAAAAATATCCAAGAGCACCCAAATCTTTGACAGAAAACTCCTCATGCAGACGAGTAATAAAGGACTGAGTAAGATTAGGATCACTAACAGTAATAATGATGTCTTCAACGTAAACCTGAAGATAGACAATTGCATTCCCTTTTTTGAAAATAAACAAGGAAGTATCTGCTTTGCTGCAAAGAAAGCCATTTTGTAGTAAGAAGGTGCTAAGTCGTTGAAACCAGGCACGAGGGGCCTGTTTGAGACCATAGAGTGCCTTCTGCAAGCGACAGACATGATCAGGAAACTGAGAATTAACGAAACCAGTCAGTTGTTCCATGTAAACTGTCTCAGTGAGATTGCCGTGTAAGAAAGCATTTCGAACATCCAACTGACGAAGTGACCAACCGTAGATAGTGGCAAGAGCAAGAACAATTCGAACTGTAGATGCCTTGACAACTAGACTGAAAGTATGAGAAAAATCAAGACCGAGAACCTGAGTGAAACCTTGAGCCACCAGACGAGCCTTGTACCTGTCAATAGACCCATCAGCCTTATATTTTGTTCTGTAAATCCACTTTGAGCCAACAATATTTACATTCTTTGGACGCGGAACCAAAACCCAAGTGTTGTTTGCCCGTAGTGCGTGAAGCTCCTCCTCCATAGCTTTTACCCATTTAGAATGTTTAGCTGCAGATTTGTAGCCGCGAGGATCCTGTGCTGCAAGTAAAGCATAATGTAAAGAACCTGAAAACAAAGCAAGATTAGCATAATACTTTGGTTTGTAAATTCCATTTTTTGATCGAGTCCGCATAGGATGCGATGGTATCGGCACAGCAGAGGATCTTGGTTGAGAGTTGGGTTGGATGGAAGGATGGGGGCCGAGTAAACTAGGTGTAGAATCTGAGGAATGGGTAGTATGGGGCGGATGTTGAGATGTAGGAGCATGAGTACTGGGTTGAGGTGAATGGGCCGAAGATGGAGGATCGGACAGAGTAGTGTGAACCGTAGAGGGGGTGTGCGGCAGGCCGGAAGGAATGGGTTGGGCTGGAATAGTGTGGGCTGAAGGTTGTTGGTGGTGGGGTGGTGTTTGGGCCGAAGGTTGTTGGTGGTGGGGTGGTGTTTGGGCCGAAGGTTGTTGGTGGTGGGGTGGTGTTTGGGCCGATGGTGGAGGAACAAGGAAGGGAGGAGGAGAACAAAGCGAGCACGAGGATGGATTTGATGAGTGTTGTTGGGCCGATGGTGGTTCTTGCGGAGCATTGGGTAGAACGGGCGCGGAGGGAACAGATAAGGTTTCATCAAAGTTTGAAAATACAAGGGTGGCTTCATCAACAGGTTTGACATAAGTGCTAAAGGGAAAGTTTTCCTCATCAAACTGAGCATGTCGTGTTACGTAGATCCGATGAGTAAGAGGATCTAAGCACCGATAACCTTTATATTTTGCATCATACCCAATAAAGATACATTTGGCACTACGAGGGGATAATTTGTGCTTTGCATAATCCCCCAAGTATGGAAAAACACGACAACCAAAAATTCAAAGATTTGAGTAAGTAGGACAACGACCATATATGATTTCATATGGTGATTTAAAGTTGAGAACCGATGATGGGAGGCGATTAATGATGAAAGTGGCAGAGGCAAAGGCGTCCGTCCACAAGGTGGCAAGAGCATGGGAATTAAAAAGCATAGCGAGGCCGGTTTCAGTAATGTGTCTGTGCTTTCGTTCAGCTCGCCCATTTTATTCAGGAGTGTGAGGGCATGAGAGGCGATGATGAATGCCTTGAGCTTGAAAAAATTGTTGCACTCTATTGTTTGTAAACTCAGTGTTGCCATCACTTTGAAACATTTTAATTTTGCAAGACAATTGGTTTTGAACAAAAGGTGCAAAAATTAATAATGCATCATAAAATTCGGATTTGTGTTTAAGTGGATAAAACCACGTGAAACGAGAATGATCATCAATAAATATAGCATAAAAACGATAACCATTCGTAGAAGTAACAGGCGCAGGTCCCCACAAATCACAATGTATTAAATCTAAAACATGCAATGAACGTTTTGAGTTTAATACAAATGGCAAGCGATGAGATTTAGATAATTGGCACGGAGAACAAACATTTGGTTTAGGTAATAACGAGGTAACAAACAAAGAACCATGTTTATGAAGTCTAGAAATAACATCAAAGGACACATGTCCAAGGCGATTGTGCCATTTTTCAAACGAAGCTTTGAGGTGATGAGCCGAGTAGGAAGCAATAAAGGCATGAGTTCCTTCTCGAAGAACATAAAGGCCATTTTCACGGGTGCCCTTTGCCAGGATTTCCTTGGTTTTTCGATCCTGAATATGAAAGAGATCATTAGAGAAAAGGAAGTCAATAGGAGAATCATGAGTAAATTTACTAATAGATAAAAGACGTTTAGTGAGATGCGGTACGACAAGAACATTTTTTAAATGAATGTTATTAGAAAGGAATTTTGTACCGACGTTCGTTACTGGTAAAGTGTGACCATTACCAAACCGAACAAACTCATTACTATGAGGACTAGAAGTGTCATCAAGATCCTCAATAAAGGGAGTCATATGTGCCGACGTGTAACACCCCAAAAACGGGTTTGGTAATCAAACCACGTTAATAGTAAAGACGGGTAAAATACCGTTAGTGGTAAAAAAAATTATTAATAAACCCGGTAAATATTAGGATTTAATTAAATAAACCTAATATTAATTAAAAGGAGGATAAATACTTTGAGAAAAACAAAGTTTACGAGAAGCCCGAGCTAACGGGACTTAAAAATAAAAACGGGTTATGACTTCTCTGAACCCACCAAGTAACTAGGAATGATTAACCTAGTTAGTTAATTGTTTTAACACAATTAATGAAGCATGAATTGGTAGGTTTTTGTAAAACTTAAAACTAAAGGGACTTAGGTTGCCAAAAAGGGGACTTGATTTATAAAAGCTAAAAATTAAAACACAACACACACTTAGAGTGTGTATGTGTGTGCGTACGACCAAGAGCATGAGTAGGGGGCTCCAAAACCCTAGTTCAACAAAATCAACAAATTGAAGCTCAATCCAAGCCCCAAATCAATGCAAGAACACTTATAAATGATCACTTAATCAAGGGGATCACAAGGTATGTCGAAATTTTGATATTTATGAAGTTGAGATTCTTGATGAACCCATGAAAATCGAAGTTCAAGCTTGAATGATTGATGTTTTGGTGAAACTAGAATGAATCCATGCTTAGGAACGAACCCTAGTCAATAAATTTATGAATTGGTGTTCATAATTATGAACTTTCTAATCACCCACTTAGGTGTTAAATGGGTTTTGTAGGAAGAGGAAGAACACTATAGTTTTGATTATGAAATGGGTGTTGTTTGAATTCCATGAAGTGAATTTAGGATTGTTATGTATGCTAGATATAATGAAATTGAGAATGATGTTAAACTTGGTAGAAATAACTAGTTATGAACTAGTTTATAAATGTGTAAAAAAAAATTATGCCCACTAGGTGTTTGTTAAAATGCCTAAGTGAAATCGCGCGTCTACTCGGTTGTAAGTAGAACTTGATTTGATTAGGCATCCGTAGGAATGCCTAATAACATGATAAAAATGGGTTTCATTTATAGATGAAAACCCGTAAATGTTGTCTAATGAATAAAGTGTCTTTGATAATTGATGAGATTACCTAAATGAGTTATTGAACGCAAATTTGCGTTTTGTATGATTGAAGGTAAATGACCTTTATAAGTCAAATTAACCAATGATGAAGTTGAATGGTATTTTCAACATAGAATTCGTAAGATGGAATGGCCGTATGTGATAATGACTAATCTAACCGTCTTACGAATTATGATGATAGTTTGACTCTTGACAATCTAGATGGAGGCTTGGGAATGAAGCGGGTTAAACGGAGCAAGTACGGAAAGAAAAGCGTGGCATGGATGCAAGGTAAGTGAATCTTACAATTCTTTTGTAGAATACCTATACATTCTATAAGTTATAAATACGATATAGATATTAATCAAAATATGGTTTCCGACGCGTAGTGATACGGGTTGGAACAAACATAAATGATAAAAAACCATGGCTTATGGTAAAAATGGGTGAAACGGTAAACTAGTCATGTAATGACTTAGAATTTATGATTTTTCATTAATATTACCTTATAGTATAATCTAATAATGAGAAAAAGGGTAAAAATGGAAATTTGGTCAAGGGTCGACTAATGTAAATTGACGTTAAAAATATACCCGTGGCGTAAGCCGAAATGGGTTGAGCGTGTATGAAAAGAACTTGTGAAAAATCCGAAATGGGTCGGATGTATAAATTGGGAATCAAAAACCATGTTTTAAAAATTATGCGACGTTTGGTCATATAGTCCAAACGGGTCAAATGGTGGTGTAACACCATTTGACAAATATCGACTAATGTGGATGTCAAGTCTTATGTTAACAGGAGCGATTAGCAATTTGGATAATTGCGTCGCTGTAGAATATGGGATAATTAAAGCGAGGTATAAATCGGGTTTATTTGTTGACTCGGGCCAGGTACGCATATATAGACTTATAGTTAAAAATGCAATGTTGGTTAAATAATTAGTGGAAGTCCTTCATCGTAAAAATGAAGGATTAAAATTGATAAAAAGGTCCTTGATGGGTAAACCGGGCAAACGATCCTTAGAGGTTGTTTAGAAACGTATATTATGACTGTGTAACTCTTAGACGCGTGTAAAAGTTGTAGGTATAAACTTTCAAGGGTTAAATGCCTTAAAATGTGTCTTGTCGTAAAATGACATATCCGAAGGATAGAACTCAGAATAAATATTCTATTACATTAAATCCACCACAATTGTAGTTGTGGTGGAAGACTAATCAATATGAATGGGTGGAGTTATGAGGCATACAAGGAATGAGTGTAATTTAAGCTTAAAAGTGCATAAATACCCTTAACTGGTCAAAATAAGGTTATAAGCAAAAACGAGTCAATGATGCTTAAAAACCCATGATTTGAATCTTTTACAATAGGAAATAATTAAAATAATATGTTCATGAAAAACCGGAGGCGACAATCAGGTTTGTTGATAAAATCATGAATGGGTCAAAAAGTGTTATAATTGAATTTCAATCCGAGAGATTGAAATCTAAAATTTCGTGAATTTAGATGTCGGATTTTAACTCCATGTGATGGAGAATTAAATTATGGACGTGTAGGAAAAAGAGTCATGCAAAACGGACTTACGAAACAAAAGTTATGGCGATTTTAAGATAAGTTTTGATTGAAATTTGGAGCTGGGCGTTTTCAGCACAAAAAGCTGTGAACTGTCACACCCCAACCGATGGCGGAATCATCGGGGCGCGGCACTAAGCGAAACAGATTGTCCAGAAGTTTCCATAACAACTATATTTACCAAATATTTAAAGCAACACGTCCCATACCATGTCATAAATGATAATACAATTATTACAGAAAAGATCTAGTCAAATTGTTCTGTTCTGACAACTCAGATTTTTATTACAGACGATTGTTTATTGTTGACCTAGGTCTTTCCTAGCCTCGATTTCACAGCAAAGTAAGCAAATAAGCATCCTAAGCACCTGTCACATACGTTAAAGTAAAAGTCAATACACATAGTGTAAAAGTGAGCATACAAGTTTAATAGATATAATAGAGTTCGAAATCGATTACGCATAACCAGCACGTACACAGTGTGAAATGAGGCATGTTAGTTATTGACATGAACCTATCGATACCAATGACTGCGAGTTGACTGCCCAAGGCAGTTCGCGATACACACTCACCACTGTGAGCCATGTAACTAATTGTCCTTAACAACCCCTGAGTGAACAGGTGCTGAGTCCAAACTATAGTACTATCGTTGCTAAGGCAGGTAGACAGCATTCCATGTGTAAACATAACAAACAAGCATTCATTATGTCACGTATAACATGCGGTAACGGTTAGCGTTAAAAGTATTGCGTAGTGTTCGATGTGATTTAGAATAAGTAACGTATGTAACACCCAAATGTGCATAAAGCAAAAAGGGATCGAGTATACTCACAGCGATTGGTGGATTGAAGGGAGTGCTAGAGAGTAGGGTTAGCCTGATCAGAACGATAGCATAACGATAAGTGACGCGTAAAACGGTGCAAGGTGTAAGTGGGTCGGACAGCAGTTCGATCAGATGGTAGTCCGATCGGACAGCTGGTCGTTCGAGTGACAGTCCGCTCAGATGGTCATCCGATCGGGTGACCTTTCGAGTGGATTGTTTCTTCCTTTGGGAAGAATGTGTTTGTGTATGATGGCTTGACTTTTGAAGTTTTTGTTCTAGCATTTTGAAAACATAGAAGTATCACTACCCTTCAAGTCGGTCGATCGGACGGACGTTCGATCGGACGACAACCCGACTGGTTGGACACTTTAGTGAGAACAAGTTCACAACAGGGCGGTCACTTGATCGGATGACCATCCGATCGGGTGGCAACCCTTGTGCATTGAACATGTTGAAAATTGTTTAAGTGTTGAAGTCTGATCATTACATGGTCGAGTGGTGGTCCGATTGGATGGTAATCCGATCGGTCAGCCCTTCGTTCAATGTTCATCCTTCAAGGTTTTGAAAGCAAAAGTTAAGTGTGGGACCAAGGTGTAGATCGATCGGGTGACAACCCGTTCGGATGACAGTCCGATCGGACGGTAGTCCGATCGGACGACATTCCGTCCTGGTCGTTCCGTTCGTCTTACAATTGGTTGTTTTGATATTTTATCGTTTTATCGAGATGTTTTGATAACGTGTTAAGCAACAGAAACCTCGTCAATACTTGGTACTCCTGATCGGACAGGAACCACCCAACTCCGACCAGTTAACTGTTCGAGACGGTGTTCCATGTTTAACCCGAAATCGGTAAACCTCGTGGATAGAATCCAGATCTTGGACCAACACAACCACAAAGATGAGTAGGAAGTCGGTACAAGCTCCGATTCTATCGGTTTTGAGTGCATTGAGTGTAAAAGAGTTGAAAGAAAGTTGGAAAACCTTCTCTCAATCCCTTTCACCGTGAATATGTTTAGATCTTATGGAAGATCTTTGTTTGTTTATGTGGAAATCGGTTAGATCCAAGTTGTTCTTAAAGGATTGAAGCCAAAACATGAAGTTCTTAAGAACACCATGATGACATCACCCTAGAACACCTCAAATCTAGTGATTTCATGGTTAAAAGTTAAGATTCAAAAGATAGAAAGGTGTAGAATCGAGTGTAGATAAAAAATGTACGAGATTTAGGTTGAGATCTTACCGGAATTGCGAGAAATCGGAGAAAAAGCAAGGTTGGAGTGTTGGTCGGACAGAGAGTACCAAAAGTGGTAAGTTGTGATGGTGACATGGGGTATTTATAGGGTTTCCCAAAGTGGAAAGGGTTGGTCGATCGGGTGGCAGCCCGATCGAGTGGCTGGCCGATAGAGCGGCAGCTCGATCGATCGGGTGGTCGATCGGCTGGTCACCTGGTCGATCAGCTATTTGGTTCGAGTGTTTGGTGCGACGCATTTTGCTGTTTCGATTGCGATTGCGAGTGATGCGAATGCGATAGAGTTTTCTATTCAAATTACTTTTAATCCCAACTACTATATCATCATACAATCATCCTTAATTCACTTACGTTTAGCGTTTGCGATTCGATTTCGATTGCGTTTCAATTAATCACCACAACATAACATAATTAAACATGCACAAGTAACACGTAGAGGCACACACACGTATAACAATAACCAAAATGCGTAGTTTGAGTTGCGAGTGCGATTGCGATAAGCGATAAGCGGTAACATATGCGTTAAATAGCGATAATTATCGAATAACCTCAATTATTAATAGATACTCCACATAATACAACTAACGTTAAGCATAAATAAGACTAACTACGAGTCAAAGAGGTCAAAACAGGAATTGAGCAAGGAGTGACAGATCGCAATTAGCAATCTTTCCTTCCTTTGACTTCAATCTTGACTTTGACTTTAAGTTTCGAAACACGGGGTGTTACATGAACCCCCTCACACACACATATATATACATACAACATATACATATATATTTAGGCTCATCCCCCATTTCCTTACCTCCATCCTCTTTGCACCATCCTCATACCCGATCTACGTGGCGCTTACGTGACGGATCATCCTCCAAGAATGGGCCAGCACCATACCGCATAGCCTAAGACAACAACACTCCAATGTGAGGCTACACGGTATGGTGATGGTCCTCCCTTGGAGAGGGAGGTCCACCACGTAAGCGCCACGTAGGATGGGCATGAGGATGGAGCAAAGAGGATGGAGGTATGAAAATGGGGAATGGACCTAAAAAGTATATGTATATATTGTATGTATAGGTGTGAGAGAGAGGGGGAGGGATAGTTTTTGTCCTTTTGTGGACCGTCGCAAACGTCTGGCAGAGGACAGGGAGGACGAAGCCGGGAGGGGGCGGCGTGGTGTTTGGCCCGACGCCGAACCTGGACGAACCGGGGACTAACTCCATACTGTCCAGCCTGAAGATCAAGATCTAAACTCATAGGGACTATCCGGGCATTTTCTCTTATCTGCTCAATAATTATTGAGCAAACAAACTGAGACACCTGATCTCAATGTACCGTAATGATTGGTACTACACCATTTGAATCTATGGCACAATAATATACATGGGGGATTGAGGTCACCCCTAATTTTTGGGTACCCTGTTTCATATAAAATTTTTTAGATATTCAAATGAGTTAAATGTTTGGTTGGTCCCTGTGATTTGCAAATATTACAGACCTGGTTCCAGTGGTTTAATAATTACACACTTGGTCCCAATGGTTATAAAATTGTAACACGGGTGAGCCCAATGGTTGCATTTTCATAACATGAATGGTCCTTACCAGCTAACATAGTTAAATACTCCAGTTAAGTCCATGTCAAATTACCAAACTACCCTTAGTTATATATTACAAAAAAAACTAAATTATATATTTAATATTTGTGGGTCCCACCCCACTTCTTCTTCAACCTCTGATTTCCACCATCACTACCACCCACTGCAACCCAACCCAACCCAACCCCATGACCACCGCCACCGTCAACTTATCACCACCATCATACACATAAACCTTAGTCATTTCTAGCCTTTTTCTTAAACCCTTACACAGATATGAAAATTAGATTCAGATCTAGTCACACAACATCGAACCCTTTCAGCCGGGTTTATTTGATACAATTTGTCCAAACACGATGAAAACTTTGTCCGAAACGCATAAACTCAGATCAAAATAATCCAAAATTCATCTGTAACAAACTGAAATATCAATCAAAACTCATCGAAGCAATCAGAAATAACCAAAATTTTCACTAAATCAAATCAACACTCAAACGAAACAGTTCGAAATTCAACTCAACATCCACATTATGATTATTGTTATTACTGGGTCTTTGATTCATCATGGATGAACTGCTAAACAGTTTATTAACCGATGTGACCGTTTCCTCACCGTTAATCAACCGCCGACCACCGTCCCCATGGCCGTTTCCTCACCTGTCGCAACCCCGACCCCTGCCCCGGGAGGCGGGTGGTCGCGAGCTACTCAGAGCCGGTGGTATCGGTGTTTATTTATTTAGCAGCGTAATTTACATCAGGACCGTAGTTAGGAAATAGTTTATCAGAGTAAAATACCATATTTTTATAATAATAAATACATGGGATAAACCCAAGTTTCTGTTACAACATGTTTATAGGGATAAACCCTAATTTATTAAAATAAAACTTCTTCTTTATTTAGGTAACTTTTATAGCCACTTTTCCAAGCCTTCAGTGCTCTCCAGCTGGCTTCTAATTGGCTTTCACATTTTGTTACCTGAAACGCGTTTAAAAACATTTTATCAGCAAGAAATACTGGCGAGTGAATCCTAGTTTAATCAAGAAAAGTTTTATCATTTTACAGCATTGAGGGCAACCCGCAATTACATTTGTTTATATCTACTTTAATTACCACCCACGGTACTGTCAATCCTGACTTGTGGTAATGTTACTATTCACAGTGTAGTAACAAGTTATGTATACAAAACCCCAACATACCGACGATAATTGTAGATTTACAAATACTTAATCACTGTTAAATTTCAATTAAAACAATTGAGGTTTTGTAAAAACAGTTCATAAAAAGGTTTCACAAAAAGAGGACTAACTCACATTGTTAATTTAGGTATTTTCTTGTGACTTCCTGGCTATAATCTATTAATTTAAACAATGCACACACGTTAGTATAATAACCCAATTTACATTAGCTATACCCTCCCCGAGACAGAACTCCAACGATTGAGTCAGGCAGAGCCTTGACATGCGTTACAGAGCACTAGATCAATCGGGCAGCGTAACTAATACGTAACCGGGGGTTATGATACTTACATCGAGGCAGAGCTTCGCTTTTTAGTGGGTATTAAGCCCGGGAATTACTTTAGCTATTCAGAGAATTTAGAGGTTTGAGAAATTTTGAACGAGGAAACTGAACGTCGAACTTCTCAATTTATAGCACTGATCAGGGGTTTCTGGCGGCCCGCGAAAGAAACAAAAGAGGGCTTCGCGGCCCGCGAGTGAGGTAGAGTAGGGCGTAGCTTGGCTGAGTTGACCCACTAGCCTCGACACGCAACCTGCCACATGGCGGCATGGGGTGCGGTCTGGTGGCCAGTTGTCGCGGCCCGCGACCAATGTAACCAAGGGGGTCGCGCCCCGCGAACGACCCTTATTTCTTGTTTTATTTGATTTTTGTTAAATTATAGGTATTTCGGGCCTGTTTTTCGTATATGGGGTGTATTTTAGAACATATAGGGATGTTATAAAGATTTTAGGAGAGTTGTTATATCACCCCTCTGTAGGTTTTCTCCACCAGTGACTTTTGTGCTGGTTGTGGTTGTGTTTGTGGTTGTGGTTGTGGTTGTTGTACGGTGTCATTTTGGGTGGTTGTGGGTTCAACGAAGATGACTTGTTTGAGGTGTGGTGGTAGGTGTTGGTGGTGCTTGTTTGAGAAGAGAGAGAGGGACCTGTGGTGGGACCCACAACCATCCAAGTTTCAAAGGTTGAAGAAGAATTGGGTGGGACCCACAAATATTAAATATATAATTTAGTTTTTTCTTAATATATAACTAAGGGTAGTTTGGTAATTTGACATGGACTTAACTGGAGTATTTAACTATGTTAGCTGTTAAGGACCATTCATGTTATGAAAACGCAACCATTGGGCTCACCCATGTTACAATTTTATAACCACTGAGACCAAGTATGTAATTATTAAACCACTGGAACTAAATCTGCAATATTTGCAAACCACAGGGACCAACCAAGCATTTGACTCTATTCAAATTGTCAAAACTTCCAATCATGTGACTTGGTAAGTATGTAAACATACAACTTCGTTAATTCGTAATCGTATAGTTACTAAAGGTAAGTGTTACTATTAAAAAAATTGTAAATAAAATTGGAGTGGTAATAAAATAGTTAGTGGTTTGGTAAAATAGTTAATAAAAATACAAAATAGATGATTTTAGGGTTTTATGTCTTCTGTTTTTATCTTAACTAGGGGTGTAAACAAGCCTAGAGACTCGAGAGCTACTCGTTATCGGTTCGGTTAAAAGCGTGAACAAACCGAGCTTTAACGAGCCCGTGCTCGAGCCTGAAATAGAGCTCGTTTCTTTATCAAGCCTGAAATACAAAGCTCATTTAGGCTCGCGCGAGCCTAAACGAGCCCAAACACTATTTTATTTTTTTATACATACTATAATAATAATGATGATAACATTGGCGAGCCAAGCTTTGACTCGTGCAAGCGATATTGAAGTGAGATTGAGCCGAGCTTTTAGCTCGTTTGAGGTTGTTCCCAAAATAGCTTGAGCCGAGTCAAGCTTGTGATTTAAGTTTTACTCGCGAGCCGAGCTCGAGCTCAAATAAGTACGCTCGAACCGAGTTGATCACGAGCTCGAGTTTCATAAAGACATGACGAGCCGAGCTCGAGCCCAGTCAAGCTTGGGCTTGACTCGGCTCGTTTACACACTTGATCTTAAGTCATAGATGTTTTCCTTTTTGATAATTGTTACTTTCTATTTCAAATTCATAAGTCGTATAGCTTCATCGACAATACATTGAGGGTGTTTGGGTTAGCTTATTTTGGAAGAACTTATAACTTATTAACTTTTATAAGTTAATAAGTTGCTTTTATAGTGTTTGAGTTAGTTTATTTAAGTTGCTTTTGTGTGTTAAAAAGTTGAAAATGATAAGTTAGTATTTGTAACTTATAATATAAGTTATGACTTATATAGGGGTGTTTGGGATTCCTTCTCAATATTAACTTATATAAGTCATAAGTTATAAATTAGAATTTCTAACTTCTTAAAAACAACTTTTTCACACACAAAAACAACTTAAATAAGTTAAACCAAACACTATAAAAACAACTTGTTAACTTTATAAAAACAACTTGTTAACTAATAAGTCAAATAAGTTGCAAGTTGCTTTAAAATAAGTCAACCCAAACACCCATATAAGTTCTTTTTGAGAAGGAATCCAAACACCCCTGTTGTTGTTGACTCACCGAGTGTGAAAGAAAATCCTAATTGAGTACCCATCAACACAGATTCTTATAAGAAACGCATTTCAATTCAGGTATTATTTTAGGGTTTATGAGTTGTTTCATGCCTTCTCTTTTCCTTTTTCAAGAGATAGATGTTTGATTTTAGGTTTTTATTTCGGTTATTTTGGGGTTTATTTCGGTGAGATTAGGGTTTTATTTCTGTCATTTTGATTGTGTTATAAATCTATGTTTCCCTTTTTGATAGCTCTTACTTTCATAAGTCTTTTACTTTCATCCACAGAACATGCGTCTGTGTGTTAATCGATAGAAATAAATAGTCACCAAATTTAGCAGCTCTTTAGCCATTGGTGTGATAATTGGGTGTTTCCAAAGTTATTATGTCACATATATAAATTAAAATAAAAGCTATAATATAAAGTGTGCGAGGATAGATGTTTGTGGTGTGTTTCTTTTGCTTGAACTTGTTATAATCTCTTTAATGCTGTTGAGTGTTTCATGCTTATAATCATTTAGGGTTTATTTTGCTTGAAGCTGATATAATCTCTTTGATGGTGTTGAGTGTTTCCTGCTTATAACTATTTAAAGAATTAGTTGATGAAAGTAGAGTAAAGTAAGTTTAAACTGTTTATATAACCCTTTATAAGTTAATGATAAGCAAAAGTAGATCACTGGAGTATAAGCTGATGGTTTACAAGCAAAAGTTGCTCCTTCATTGCCTGCAAACTCAGATGGTTTACAAGCAAGAAATTCCTTGTAAGTGCAACCAGGCGTTGCAACTTTCATTTTCTTAGGGAGCGGCGCTGGTTGTGGTTCATTGTCATGATTAACATGATCATTGCCTCCGTTTACGCTATTACTGAAGTTATCTTCAGAAATACGTTTGCTAGGAACGAGTTGTTGTGGTTCTATTGGATTTTTAACTGCAGCAACGATGGCTGGAATAGCGTTGGCTATCCCTTGAGCTATCATTGTTGGAATAGTGTTGGCTATCCCTTGAGCAACGATATTTTCTATATCCTGCCTAGTCATATATTGATTCCCCGGTTGTTGCTCAGAATCATTAACTGGTTCATTATTAGCGTTTTCCATTCGATAACTAATTTATAGATAAATAATTAGTATACAAGAAATAATCCAATATCATACTTAATTGCACATAATCACGTATACGAACAAAATTTATAAATTTTCTAAAATTTCATGCTTCTATATACAATCGTTTTATTATTTATCTTACACATACTGATTTTACTATTACTATTACACAATAATAGTTTCATAAATCCCCTATTCTTTTTGTCAACGATATTCTAGTAACTGTGTTCCCTCTTATCGTAGTTCCAGGAGATTTGTCCCCCAATCTCTTGGATCCTATTCCCAGTATCCATTAGTTCTTCACCAAAGCGAAGTTCAGCCGTATTCTTGTTACTTATTGGTGGATTTGGTAAAGGTTCTAGATGGAACTTGAGGAAAAAGCTTATAGGGATGGTTTTGTAACTGTATTTCATTAATTAACCATTCGTCTATTTGCGAGTGGATTGAAGGGTTTGGAATAGCTGGTTCTAAGTTCATTAGTAGTTGTGTTTTAAAAGAGCGATTAAAAATAGTTTCATTAACAGGCTTAATAGTATTATGGCTTGCCATTATAGAATCTAACTCTTCCTGAGATGGTAACTTTTCAATTTGCCTAGAACTTTCCCCAATTTCTATTTCCTTGGGCTTGGGTTTCTCGAGAGGTAAAGCATCGAATTCTATAGGTTCCTCTATGTTTGGTATATATCTATTGAAATCTCTGGAAACTTCTATTCTTACTGGATAGAGATTTAAATTTTGAAGGGCCTCTGACAAGTTACTCATGCTGTTTAGTAAAATAGATATAGTCAGAATTCATAAAGTTTATAGAAAACTTTTTAAATATTAGTTCCTACTGGGTACTATTGAAATTTACATCACACGAGGTTTTATTTGTAAATTTTATGATTTTCTTGATAAGACTTCTAGACTGTAGATAATAAAGGTACTAATACTTGAGTCAAATTATTTAAGAATTTGCATTACTTACTACATTGACTAGCATATAAAGATCTGCTCATACTGTACACAATTAGTCAGATAAATAAACAAATAATCACAAAATAGCAATTAATGGAAATTAAGTATTTTCTAAATACTTAATTGGCTTAAATCAGTGGCTTGAGAAGTGGCTCTGATACCACCTTATTTCTGTCACGGCCCCCGACCCGGTTTGACCCGTTTCAGGAGCCGCGGGACAGAAATCCCGTGGTATTTAATTTAGGCGACAGCGGAAGTCTTTTAAAATAGGATCTTTAGTATTAAAACTGCTCATTACATAATTTAGGGATAAAACCCAGTAATTTACAATAATGTGATTTCCATGGAAATCTTTATTTTTAAAACATGTTCCTTTATTTATTTACACTGAGCCACTTTTCTAAGCTGGTAGTGCTTTCTGGCACTTTTCTTTGCTCACAACAGATTACCTGAAACATGTTTGAAAAAGGTTTTGTCAGCGGGGAAATACTGAGTGAGTTCATTCAGTTTTTTAGGAAATGACCCATAGTTATAAATTACAGCATAAGAGCGATTACAATGGTTCATATCTTATTTTTATCTGGCTTTCTGTCACAATGGTGACAAGTCACAATGGTGACGATGGTCATACCACTATTAGGTCAATGAACTCTAATAGTGACGTTTCTCCCTAGTAGGTCAATGAACCTAACTGGGAGAAATAGTAATGTGCACAATACCCCACTAACCAATAAATCAAGATATCCACGACTTAGTCCCTGTAATTATAACACTTTGAAAATACTTTGAGGTATTGTAAAACAGTTTGAGAAAAAGAGAATGACTCACATTGCAGATTTAACGAGCAGTGTATAAGCCTACTGATTAGCCTTGATTATTTCTAATTTAACAATAATGCACACAAAACAGGATTAGTGATCAATACAGCAGTTACGATAACTTCCGAGATCAATTTCTCACAATGAATGACCAAGTGCAATACTTCAACTCATTTATCAAAATGACAAACGACAAAGTATAGTACTTCAACTCATTTATCGAATTATCGACAAACGACAAAGTACAATGCTTCAACTCATTTATCGGTTTACCGACAAACGACAAAGCATAGCCCAATGTGGGCGGCACTTAGACATTCTTTGAATGTATTGATTCCGGAAACTGAATCGTAATAGCGATCGAGTAATTACCCTGTTCCGCGGCAGCACCTCGTGATTAGTGTGTGTGTGTTGGACTGTTTCTGTGATAATTCGCTCTACGTAACTCAATTTTACGTCGTTCCAAAGACAGAATTCAAGTCCCAACCCCATCTATTTATACCCAAAATTTGACACCGTCGCGTAGCGCGAGGGGTACCCCCTATAGGTGTCGCGCTACGCGAGTGGTAACCTATGTTCATAGGGTAGCTACGTGTGTAACTAGGCTTGCTGTGTTGACAGTTTCGTTAATTTCGAATTTTACACAGAGTTATGAGGATAATCGTTGGCTAGGGTTTATCCCCCCCTGAGTTTTAGGGGCCCTGATCCTGATTCTGATTGTTCTGGAAATTTTAGGGTTTGCGTAGAATCACTTGGGTGTCTCAATTAGGGTTTTCTTAATAAATAATTAACATTCTAATTATTAATTTTAATGAGAGTTGTTACATCCTCCCCACCTTAAGAAAAATCTCGTCCTCGAGATTCACTGAAATAGATGAGGGTGCTTTCACTTCATCTTTGATCCCAGTTCCCAAGTGTACTCTGGTCCTCTCCTGGATTCCTATTTGTCTTTTACTAGCACTAGTCGTTTGTGTTTGAGAAATTTAATCTTCCTATCTTCTATTTGTAGGGGTTTCTCTATAAATTTTAGCTTTTCATTTACCTCAATATCTTGAAGAGGTACTTACCAGGGATTCGTCTGATAGACATTTCTTGAGATTGGATACATGAAACACATCATGTACTCCAGCTAATTCTTCTGGTAGTTGTAAATGATAAGCTACTGGTCCTATGCGTTGGATTACTGGAAATGGTCCTATGTATCAGAGACTTAGCTTCTTCTCTTACCGAATTTATAAATTCCTTTCCAAGGAAATACTTTCAATAGCATTTTGTCTCCAACTCGAACTTCGACGGCTTTTGTTTATTATTTGTATAATTCTTCTAACCGTCTTCAGCCTTTCCTTCGTGATACTGAATATCACAGTCGTAATCACCGAGGATTTCCTTTTCCTCATTTTTAATTCTTGTTGCTCAATATGTATCTTAAATTCTTATGACTTATATGGATAGTAAGCTTGCTTAGATAATGTTTCCTAATCTTAAGGGTAACTTGTGGTTTCTAATTTTTTAAGCTTACAAGTGGTAAGGCTTTCTTCGTGCTTTTGCAATTGCCTTGATGCATACACAATTACCTTTTTGTGTCGCATTACCATACATCCAAATTTTAACTTTGAAGCATTACCGTATACTTTAAAATCTTCTGTTCCTTCTGGTAAAGCTAGCTAGAGGCTTCTTTTTGTTTGGGTTCTTATTTAGAATTAACTGTGTTAACTTAGTTAAGGATATGCCTATCTAAAAGAATCCTAATAAACTGTCTATAGTATAAAATTCCTAATTTCCATTTAAAGATTGCGAACTCTTCCATTGCTATCTTAGCAGGATCTAAGTGAATATCTTCATAATTCATCATGTGACCTTATGTGGTTTATTTCCTATAATCATAAATACTTCTCCGGCGGTTACCTGTATTTTCTATAAAGTTCTTATCATAGAGAATTCGAGTCGGGTTGGCTACTAACCAATCTATTTCTCACACAATATCAAACTCGGCTAATTTCATAGGAATTAGGTTAGCGAAGAATCATATGACCTGAGAGTTCTATATTTTCCTTTTTACCTGTTTTGAGTGTAAAGATTTGTCTAAGTTAAGAGTTTGACAGAATAAAGTATTTATAAAACTTTGGTGTGCATCAGAGTCAGTTAATACTTTTTGTGTAAACGTTGTAACCTAGGACGTACCGGCTATTACATCTGGAATGAGCTCTGCTTCTTGAGCAGTCAATTGAAAGGCTCTTGCATTCCTTTTTGCTTCTTCTGCAAGTTTGGCTTTAGTGTCAGATGGTTTGTTTAGTTTTGGACAATTTGGCCTAAGATGTCCAGTTTTTCCACAGTTGTAACAAACTGAAAATTTCTTCCTTCTGCAGTCTTCTTCCTGATGCCCCGGAATTTTGCAAATATTGCAGTATCCTTTGCATCTTCCAAAATGCTTTCTTTTGCAAAAATTGCAAAATGGACTAGTAGAAGATTGCCCATTCCCTCCTTTCTTAAAATCGTTATGGTTATCCGAACGGATTACCTGGGTAATCTTTTGGGCTACTTCCTTCCTTCTATTTTCTTCTCTTGTCCGTACTAGTTCGTCAGTCAGAGTATTGGCTAAATCCACCACATCATCAATCGTGCGAGGTTTCGCGGCCTTGACGATGTTACGGATTTCAGAAATCAATCCCCAAATATATCGAGAAATAAGTACTGGCTCTGGCGAAGCCAGGGTTGGTACTACTCGAGCATATTCGAAGAATGTCGTAGTATATTTTCAACAATCTACATCAACCATTCGGTGGGTTAAAAATTTGTTTGTCATTTGTTCCTTTTCATATTCGGGACAGAATTTTCTTTCTACCAAGCTTTTAAATTCTTCCCAGTTCATAGCATACGCCATTCTTCTTCCTTTTGATTGTAACACCGTATTCCACCATTCTAGCGCTCCTTCTTTGAAAAGATTTGACGCGTACATGACCTGATCATCCTGAGCACATTTACTTATGGCAATTACTGCTTCAGTTTTCTCTAACCAACGTAGTGCCGCAGTTGCTCCTTCATTGCCTGCAAACTCAGATGGTTTACAAGCAAGAAATTCCTTGTAAGTGCAACCAGGCGTTGCAACTTTCATTTTCTTAGGGAGCGGCGCTGGTTGTGGTTCATTGTCATGATTAACATGATCATTGCCTCCGTTTACGCTATTACTGAAGTTATCTTCAGAAATACGTTTGCTAGGAACGAGTTGTTGTGGTTCTATTGGATTTTTAACTGCAGCAACGATGGCTGGAATAGCGTTGGCTATCCCTTGAGCTATCATTGTTGGAATAGTGTTGGCTATCCCTTGAGCAACGATATTTTCTATATCCTGCCTAGTCATATATTGATCCCCCGGTTGTTGCTCAGAATCATTAACTGGTTCATTATTAGCGTTTTCCATTCGATAACTAATTTATAGATAAATAATTAGTATACAAGAAATAATCCAATATCATACTTAATTTCACATAATCACGTATACGAACAAAATTTATAAATTTTCTAAAATTTCATGCTTCTATATACAATCGTTTTATTATTTATCTTACACATACTGATTTTACTATTACTATTACACAATAATAGTTTCATAAATCCCCTATTCTTTTTGTCAACGATATTCTAGTAACTGTGTTCCCTCTTATCGTAGTTCCAGGAGATTTGTCCCCCAATCTCTTGGATCCTATTCCCAGTATCCATTAGTTCTTCACCAAAGCGAAGTTCAGCCGTATTCTTGTTACTTATTGGTGGATTTGGTAAAGGTTCTAGATGGAACTTGAGGAAAAAGCTTATAGGGATGGTTTTGTAACTGTATTTCATTAATTAACCATTCGTCTATTTGCGAGTGGATTGAAGGGTTTGGAATAGCTGGTTCTAAGTTCATTAGTAGTTGTGTTTTAAAAGAGCGATTAAAAATAGTTTCATTAACATGCTTAATAGTATTATGGCTTGCCATTATAGAATCTAACTCTTCCTGAGATGGTAACTTTTCAATTTGCCTAGAACTTTCCCCAATTTCTATTTCCTTGGGCTTGGGTTTCTCGAGAGGTAAAGCATCGAATTCTATAGGTTCCTCTATGTTTGGTATATATCTATTGAAATCTCTGGAAACTTCTATTCTTACTGGATAGAGATTTAAATTTTGAAGGGCCTCTGACAAGTTACTCATGCTGTTTAGTAAAATAGATATAGTCAGAATTCATAAAATTTATAGAAAACTTTTTAAATATTAGTTCCTACTGGGTACTATTGAAATTTACATCACACGAGGTTTTATTTGTAAATTTTATGATTTTCTTGATAAGACTTCTAGACTGTAGATAATAAAGGTACTAATACTTGAGTCAAATTATTTAAGAATTTGCATTACTTACTACATTGACTAGCATATAAAGATCTGCTCATACTGTACACAATTAGTCAGATAAATAAACAAATAATCACAAAATAGCAATTAATGGAAATTAAGTATTTTCTAAATACTTAATTGGCTTAAATCAGTGGCTTGAGAAGTGGCTCTGATACCACCTTATTTCTGTCACGGCCCCCGACCCGGTTTGACCCGTTTCAGGAGCCGCGGGACAGAAATCCCGTGGTATTTAATTTAGGCGACAGCGGAAGTCTTTTAAAATAGGATCTTTAGTATTAAAACTGCTCATTACATAATTTAGGGATAAAACCCAGTAATTTACAATAATGTGATTTCCATGGAAATCTTTATTTTTAAAACATGTTCCTTTATTTATTTACACTGAGCCACTTTTCTAAGCTGGTAGTGCTTTCTGGCACTTTTCTTTGCTCACAACAGATTACCTGAAACATGTTTGAAAAAGGTTTTGTCAGCGGGGAAATACTGAGTGAGTTCATTCAGTTTTTTAGGAAATGACCCATAGTTATAAATTACAGCATAAGAGCGATTACAATGGTTCATATCTTATTTTTATCTGGCTTTCTGTCACAATGGTGACAAGTCACAATGGTGACGATGGTCATACCACTATTAGGTCAATGAACTCTAATAGTGACGTTTCTCCCTAGTAGGTCAATGAACCTAACTGGGAGAAATAGTAATGTGCACAATACCCCACTAACCAATAAATCAAGATATCCACGACTTAGTCCCTGTAATTATAACACTTTGAAAATACTTTGAGGTATTGTAAAACAGTTTGAGAAAAAGAGAATGACTCACATTGCAGATTTAACGAGCAGTGTATAAGCCTACTGATTAGCCTTGATTATTTCTAATTTAACAATAATGCACACAAAACAGGATTAGTGATCAATACAGCAGTTACGATAACTTCCGAGATCAATTTCTCACAATGAATGACCAAGTGCAATACTTCAACTCATTTATCAAAATGACAAACGACAAAGTATAGTACTTCAACTCATTTATCGAATTATCGACAAACGACAAAGTACAATGCTTCAACTCATTTATCGGTTTACCGACAAACGACAAAGCATAGCCCAATGTGGGCGGCACTTAGACATTCTTTGAATGTATTGATTCCGGAAACTGAATCGTAATAGCGATCGAGTAATTACCCTGTTCCGCGGCAGCACCTCGTGATTAGTGTGTGTGTGTTGGACTGTTTCTGTGATAATTCGCTCTACGTAACTCAATTTTACGTCGTTCCAAAGACAGAATTCAAGTCCCAACCCCCTCTATTTATACCCAAAATTTGACACCGTCGCGTAGCGCGAGGGGTACCCCCTATAGGTGTCGCGCTACGCGAGTGGTAACCTATGTTCATAGGGTAGCTACGTGTGTAACTAGGCTTGCTGTGTTGACAGTTTCGTTAATTTCGAATTTTACACAGAGTTATGAGGATAATCGTTGGCTAGGGTTTATCCCCCCCTGAGTTTTAGGGGCCCTGATCCTGATTCTGATTGTTCTGGAAATTTTAGGGTTTGCGTAGAATCACTTGGGTGTCTCAATTAGGGTTTTCTTAATAGATAATTAACATTCTAATTATTAATTTTAATGAGAGTTGTTACATCCTCCCCACCTTAAGAAAAATCTCGTCCTCGAGATTCACTGAAATAGATGAGGGTGCTTTCACTTCATCTTTGATCCCAGTTCCCAAGTGTACTCTGGTCCTCTCCTGGATTCCTATTTGTCTTTTACTAGCACTAGTCGTTTGTGTTTGAGAAATTTAATCTTCCTATCTTCTATTTGTAGGGGTTTCTCTATAAATTTTAGCTTTTCATTTACCTCAATATCTTGAAGAGGTACTTACCAGGGATTCGTCTGATAGACATTTCTTGAGATTGGATACATGAAACACATCATGTACTCCAGCTAATTCTTCTGGTAGTTGTAAATGATAAGCTACTGGTCCTATGCGTTGGATTACTGGAAATGGTCCTATGTATCAGAGACTTAGCTTCTTCTCTTACCGAATTTATAAATTCCTTTCCAAGGAAATACTTTCAATAGCATTTTGTCTCCAACTCGAACTTCGACGGCTTTTGTTTATTATTTGTATAATTCTTCTAACCGTCTTCAGCCTTTCCTTCGTGATACTGAATATCACAGTCGTAATCACCGAGGATTTCCTTTTCCTCATTTTTAATTCTTGTTGCTCAATATGTATCTTAAATTCTTATGACTTATATGGATAGTAAGCTTGCTTAGATAATGTTTCCTAATCTTAAGGGTAACTTGTGGTTTCTAATTTTTTAAGCTTACAAGTGGTAAGGCTTTCTTCGTGCTTTTGCAATTGCCTTGATGCATACACAATTACCTTTTTGTGTCGCATTACCATACATCCAAATTTTAACTTTGAAGCATTACCGTATACTTTAAAATCTTCTGTTCCTTCTGGTAAAGCTAGCTAGAGGCTTCTTTTTGTTTGGGTTCTTATTTAGAATTAACTGTGTTAACTTAGTTAAGGATATGCCTATCTAAAAGAATCCTAATAAACTGTCTATAGTATAAAATTCCTAATTTCCATTTAAAGATTGCGAACTCTTCCATTGCTATCTTAGCAGGATCTAAGTGAATATCTTCATAATTCATCATGTGACCTTATGTGGTTTATTTCCTATAATCATAAATACTTCTCCGGCGGTTACCTGTATTTTCTATAAAGTTCTTATCACAGAGAATTCGAGTCGGGTTGGCTACTAACCAATCTATTTCTCACACAATATCAAACTCGGCTAATTTCATAGGAATTAGGTTAGCGAAGAATCATATGACCTGAGAGTTCTATATTTTCCTTTTTACCTGTTTTGAGTGTAAAGATTTGTCTAAGTTAAGAGTTTGACAGAATAAAGTATTTATAAAACTTTGGTGTGCATCAGAGTCAGTTAATACTTTTTGTGTAAACGTTGTAACCTAGGACGTACCGGCTATTACATCTGGAATGAGCTCTGCTTCTTGAGCAGTCAATTGAAAGGCTCTTGCATTCCTTTTTGCTTCTTCTGCAAGTTTGGCTTTAGTGTCAGATGGTTTGTTTAGTTTTGGACAATTTGGCCTAAGATGTCCAGTTTTTCCACAGTTGTAACAAACTGAAAATTTCTTCCTTCTGCAGTCTTCTTCCTGATGCCCCGGAATTTTGCAAAAATTGCAGTATCCTTTGCATCTTCCAAAATGCTTTCTTTTGCAAAAATTGCAAAATGGACTAGTAGAAGATTGCCCATTCCCTCCTTTCTTAAAATCGTTATGGTTATCCGAACGGATTACCTGGGTAATCTTTTGGGCTACTTCCTTCCTTCTATTTTCTTCTCTTGTCCGTACTAGTTCGTCAGTCAGAGTATTGGCTAAATCCACCACATCATCAATCGTGCGAGGTTTCACGGCCTTGACGATGTTACGGATTTCAGAAATCAATCCCCAAATATATCGAGAAATAAGTACTGGCTCTGGCGAAGCCAGGGTTGGTACTACTCGAGCATATTCGAAGAATGTCGTAGTATACTTTCGACAATCTACATCAACCATTCGGTGGGTTAAAAATTTGTTTGTCATTTGTTCCTTTTCATATTCGGGACAGAATTTTCTTTCTACCAAGCTTTTAAATTCTTCCCAGTTCATAGCATACGCCATTCTTCTTCCTTTTGATTGTAACACCGTATTCCACCATTCTAGCGCTCCTTCTTTGAAAAGATTTGACGCGTACATGACCTGATCATCCTGAGCACATTTACTTATGGCAATTACTGCCTCAGTTTTCTCTAACCAACGTAGTGCCGCAGTTGCTCCTTCATTGCCTGCAAACTCAGATGGTTTACAAGCAAGAAATTCCTTGTAAGTGCAACCAGGCGTTGCAACTTTCATTTTCTTAGGGAGCGGCGCTGGTTGTGGTTCATTGTCATGATTAACATGATCATTGCCTCCGTTTACGCTATTACTGAAGTTATCTTCAGAAATACGTTTGCTAGGAACGAGTTGTTGTGGTTCTATTGGATTTTTAACTGCAGCAACGATGGCTGGAATAGCGTTGGCTATCCCTTGAGCTATCATTGTTGGAATAGTGTTGGCTATCCCTTGAGCAACGATATTTTCTATATCCTGCCTAGTCATATATTGATCCCCCGGTTGTTGCTCAGAATCATTAACTGGTTCATTATTAGCGTTTTCCATTCGATAACTAATTTATAGATAAATAATTAGTATACAAGAAATAATCCAATATCATACTTAATTGCACATAATCACGTATACGAACAAAATTTATAAATTTTCTAAAATTTCATGCTTCTATATACAATCGTTTTATTATTTATCTTACACATACTGATTTTACTATTACTATTACACAATAATAGTTTCATAAATCCCCTATTCTTTTTGTCAACGATATTCTAGTAACTGTGTTCCCTCTTATCGTAGTTCCAGGAGATTTGTCCCCCAATCTCTTGGATCCTATTCCCAGTATCCATTAGTTCTTCACCAAAGCGAAGTTCAGCCGTATTCTTGTTACTTATTGGTGGATTTGGTAAAGGTTCTAGATGGAACTTGAGGAAAAAGCTTATAGGGATGGTTTTGTAACTGTATTTCATTAATTAACCATTCGTCTATTTGCGAGTGGATTGAAGGGTTTGGAATAGCTGGTTCTAAGTTCATTAGTAGTTGTGTTTTAAAAGAGCGATTAAAAATAGTTTCATTAACAGGCTTAATAGTATTATGGCTTGCCATTATAGAATCTAACTCTTCCTGAGATGGTAACTTTTCAATTTGCCTAGAACTTTCCCCAATTTCTATTTCCTTGGGCTTGGGTTTCTCGAGAGGTAAAGCATCGAATTCTATAGGTTCCTCTATGTTTGGTATATATCTATTGAAATCTCTGGAAACTTCTATTCTTACTGGATAGAGATTTAAATTTTGAAGGGCCTCTGACAAGTTACTCATGCTGTTTAGTAAAATAGATATAGTCAGAATTCATAAAGTTTATAGAAAACTTTTTAAATATTAGTTCCTACTGGGTACTATTGAAATTTACATCACACGAGGTTTTATTTGTAAATTTTATGATTTTCTTGATAAGACTTCTAGACTGTAGATAATAAAGGTACTAATACTTGAGTCAAATTATTTAAGAATTTGCATTACTTACTACATTGACTAGCATATAAAGATCTGCTCATACTGTACACAATTAGTCAGATAAATAAACAAATAATCACAAAATAGCAATTAATGGAAATTAAGTATTTTCTAAATACTTAATTGGCTTAAATCAGTGGCTTGAGAAGTGGCTCTGATACCACCTTATTTCTGTCACGGCCCCCGACCCGGTTTGACCCGTTTCAGGAGCCGCGGGACAGAAATCCCGTGGTATTTAATTTAGGCGACAGCGGAAGTCTTTTAAAATAGGATCTTTAGTATTAAAACTGCTCATTACATAATTTAGGGATAAAACCCAGTAATTTACAATAATGTGATTTCCATGGAAATCTTTATTTTTAAAACATGTTCCTTTATTTATTTACACTGAGCCACTTTTCTAAGCTGGTAGTGCTTTCTGGCACTTTTCTTTGCTCACAACAGATTACCTGAAACATGTTTGAAAAAGGTTTTGTCAGCGGGGAAATACTGAGTGAGTTCATTCAGTTTTTTAGGAAATGACCCATAGTTATAAATTACAGCATAAGAGCGATTACAATGGTTCATATCTTATTTTTATCTGGCTTTCTGTCACAATGGTGACAAGTCACAATGGTGACGATGGTCATACCACTATTAGGTCAATGAACTCTAATAGTGACGTTTCTCCCTAGTAGGTCAATGAACCTAACTGGGAGAAATAGTAATGTGCACAATACCCCACTAACCAATAAATCAAGATATCCACGACTTAGTCCCTGTAATTATAACACTTTGAAAATACTTTGAGGTATTGTAAAACAGTTTGAGAAAAAGAGAATGACTCACATTGCAGATTTAACGAGCAGTGTATAAGCCTACTGATTAGCCTTGATTATTTCTAATTTAACAATAATGCACACAAAACAGGATTAGTGATCAATACAGCAGTTACGATAACTTCCGAGATCAATTTCTCACAATGAATGACCAAGTGCAATACTTCAACTCATTTATCAAAATGACAAACGACAAAGTATAGTACTTCAACTCATTTATCGAATTATCGACAAACGACAAAGTACAATGCTTCAACTCATTTATCGGTTTACCGACAAACGACAAAGCATAGCCCAATGTGGGCGGCACTTAGACATTCTTTGAATGTATTGATTCCGGAAACTGAATCGTAATAGCGATCGAGTAATTACCCTGTTCCGCGGCAGCACCTCGTGATTAGTGTGTGTGTGTTGGACTGCTTCTGTGATAATTCGCTCTACGTAACTCAATTTTACGTCGTTCCAAAGACAGAATTCAAGTCCCAACCCCCTCTATTTATACCCAAAATTTGACACCGTCGCGTAGCGCGAGGGGTACCCCCTATAGGTGTCGCGCTACGCGAGTGGTAACCTATGTTCATAGGGTAGCTACGTGTGTAACTAGGCTTGCTGTGTTGACAGTTTCGTTAATTTCGAATTTTACACAGAGTTATGAGGATAATCGTTGGCTAGGGTTTATCCCCCCCTGAGTTTTAGGGGCCCTGATCCTGATTCTGATTGTTCTGGAAATTTTAGGGTTTGCGTAGAATCACTTGGGTGTCTCAATTAGGGTTTTCTTAATAGATAATTAACATTCTAATTATTAATTTTAATGAGAGTTGTTACAGCAAGGGTATGCCGACCATTGTTTATTCTATCCGGCCCATAGGCGGGCAAACAAAGTCATAAGCAGACTTGTTACCGCTGTTCGGACGCTTGCTGTTCGACAAAGGCTCGTTTAGAGCGCTTATCTGCGTTCGTTTTGTAGCCGCTTACCTTCCCGTTCCAATACCGAGTTTGCCTTGAAGTAGCCTCGCTCGGTGATGTGGAGTTAGCTTGGCTCTTCCGTAGCAACCACTCTGCGGAAGCTATGGTTATGTCCGTAGCTCCTCGTGAGTGTCTGTGGTTTTGCATTACCACCTTCGCTCGAAGCGGGTGTGTTGCGCGGATGTAGCTCTTGAAGGTTCAGGAGACAGGGTTGCTGATGTGCGTTCGCGTACATTCCCTTCCTTCCTTTTGTTAAAGAGGGTGTTCATGTACCCTCTGCGGTTGTGAACCGGACAGGAGGGATTTGAAGCTTGAAGAGAATGAAGGCAATGCGGTTCCCCTGTGTCTGAGATGCGGTTCAGTCCAACGGACAACGCTGGTTCTGAGCGTCTAACACACCTGAACGGGCTCGTGTGTGTCATGTCCGCATATTCCACGTGTGCTCGTGGGTAGTGCGGATAGGTATTATACCCCCTTATAGTGTAGAGATATATATTTTTACCTATTTTTAGGGGTATGTTAAAAAACGACATGCGGTATGGGTTATGGTGCGGTATACCAGAGAAACCGCATGCCGCTTATAATTGGATAATGTAGTCGCTTTTTGTTGCATACGTGGCTGATCTCACGTGTGAGTTGGTGGAAGTTGGTGAGATCTTCCTGGCATGTGCTGAAATGAAAGGACGTTTGCACTGCCCGAGGCATTAAATGCACTGTAGCAAAGAGTGTAAACGTCTCTTTTGTCAGGCGCGTGGGCGGCCACGCGCGCGTGATAACCGTCAGCGAAAACGGCGCTTGACACGTGGTGTCATGCGATTCGCTCTTTTTGAACGTGACGATTTGTTTTCTCCCTCCGCATTAATTGCGATGGGTATATAAGGGGAAACCGTTCGTGGTTTCCCCTCACTTTGTTCTTTGTCTTCTCCGACGAAATTTCTTGAAGTGCCGGTGAGGGTTTTAGTTTTTCTACTCACGTTCTTTCATATCTCTGATATTTTCTGATGGCTGAACCATCAAATCCACACAATATGGAGGGTGAAAACCCAGAGCCATCTTCGCCGGTGGCGGCGGAGGAGGAGGAAGAGGGAGCCGCCGGTGGCGGTTTACCGGCGTTAAAGTGGACCAGGAAAAGCTTTGATCGTCTAATGCTTGACGTTCAAATGCCTTCTGAATATGGGGCAGTCTACCCATCTGAAGGTGACACCGGTGCCGACGCTCCGGCCGGTTACGTGACCATGTGGTCGGACTTTTTTGGTGACTGCAATCTCCGGTTGCCTCTGACCGTTTTTGTTGTCGAGGTTTTGGAGTGGTACAAGGTCCATATCTCTCAAATGAGTCCGTTTGGTATGATTCGAATTCGAAATTTCGAGTTCACCTTTCGTGCTCTTGGCATAGAGCCCACCGTTGGAGATTTCCGACGGTTTTATCAAATGACGGTGTCGATGGGGTTCTTTTCTTTTCGTCAGCGAGATGGTACTCCCAAGCTGATGACTCCTCCCAAGGGGATGACGATGTGGAAGAAGAAGTTCTTTTATATCAAGGCTGCTGCCATTGTTGCAAGGTGACGTTTCGGAATGTGACCGAGACGATCATCGCAGAGACCATTGCGGGCCCAAGTGTGAAGACGGTGGAGTGGTTTCCGCGGTTGCAGACCATTGAGTCTGTGAAGTTGACCAACACCCAGTTGTGGGTGTTGCGCATGATGTTGATGCGGGGGAATAAGAAATCGAAGCCCGTGGTGCGGGAGAAAAGTGGTGGTACGTACTTTTCATTTCTTTAACTTCCTTATCCTTGTATGCGTTACTGACTTGTGCATTTGTTATCAGAGGACGCTCCCGTATGGAGGATGTTTGCCCCTGACTTCAAGGGTCAGGTGGAAAAAGTTGTTTGTGCGGATGGCGAGGAGGAGTTTAATGTTATCATTCGCGATAACTTCCGGGTGCCTTCTGAAGCCGCATTAGCAGTTGAGTTGCCGCGGGCCAAAGGTATGTTTAAGAATCCTTTATTTTTGTGATAACAATGAGGGTTGTACTGACTCACGTTTTGCATGGTTTTCATGCAGGTGATCTTGGGGCCTTAGGGGACCCTGATGCGAAGGGTGTGCCTAAGAGGCAGACGGTGAAAGGCGTGCGCTTTCGCCAAAAGAAAATATCGGAGGTCCCAGTTGTGCCTCATTTGGTACCGCAGGCGGCAGGTATCTCTCACTCTTCTTTTCGTAGAAACTTGGATTATGTGATAGTATCTGATACCCTTGAGGGTTTGGGTACAGCTGCGGGGAAAAGGAAAGTAGAAGAGACGGCTGCTGGTGCTGGTGGGCCGAAACGTCGAAGGCTGCAGTCTAAGAGGACTATTCCGACATTGAAAAAACCTGCGGTTACTGTTGGTAAGTGTTGTATAGCTTGTCTGAAATGTTATGTATAACTTGTTTGGACAGCTATTTGACTTTGTTTTTGCAGAGCCTCAAGATGAAGATTTTTCTATCTTTGATGCTCCGGAGTCACCCCCGCGTGCCACGGGTGCGGGTGCAACGGAGGTGCCGTCGACACCTCCTGTGAAGGTGGTGCCTGAGTCAACCGTGCGGAAGGAGGGTACCGCAGAGAATGTTGCGACCCAGATATTTGACACCGTTGACTCGTCCAACAATCTGATCTCTCCCAATAAGGGAGATAATTTGAGTGTGCGGTTTGCTGATACTGGGAAGCAACGTTCTGATGTCGAACCGCAAAAAACTGATGCTGAAGCGCGGCAGCATGATGCTGAGCCGCAGAAGTCTCCTGCTGGTGAGAAGGGTACCGGCTCGTCTGCTGGTGGTGCGGGTTATGATGGGCCTCCAATTCAGCCTGGGGAGTCTGAATTGGAGTATTACTACCGCACTTACACGCAGGGTCGCAGTACTGTGTATCACCGACCCCCCTGGACTGTTATGCAGGGGGATGATATTTCTAATGACCCTTCTGATGCAAGGAGATTTTGGGTGGTCTGGGCACCCCTTTTGAAGTGGAACGTGCCCGTGCTGCACCCCGGGAGCTGCGCATAAACCAGCTCTCAACAATGTTGGTAGGATCTTCCATTGTGGCGAATGCCATTTTGGAAGATTACAAGGTGTTGGGCCGCCGCGAGGAAGAGGCTGCTCGCATGCGGGCTGAAGCGGAGAAGTTGGTCAAGGCTGCCCGTGCGGGTGCGGAGCAGCTTGAGAAGGATCGTGCTGCTTTTGAGAAGCAGAAACAGACCGCGGAGTGGGCTGCCGCTGCTCAGCTTAAACAGGTTCGTACTCTTGCCAAACTCCTTTCTGATGAACGCAAGAGTTGGAATGAAAAGTTGTCCAATGAGCGTAAGAAGTGGAACGAATCATGGGCTAAGCAGAATGACACTCTGTTTTATGCTCGGCAGGAGTTGACGAACGCCAAGGCAGCGAACGTTGCCTTGGGTAAAGAAAAAGCTGCAGCAGAGGTCATTGCTGTGAAGGCGCAGCAGGCGAAGGCCGAGGCCCTAAAGGCGCTTGAGGAGGCCAAGGAAGCCGGGGCGCGTGCTGCAAATGCCCTTGAAGAGGCCGCAGAGAAGGAGAGCCGTTCTTCTAAGGCTCTTGAAGAGGCGAATGCGGAGCGCATTCGTTTGGATAAGGTTGTTGCCAGCCTTCAGGTATGTGTCGTTACCTCTGTTGTATATTTCCTTCAATGTTTTGAAAATGTTTTATCGAGTGAACTGTTTGCTGTTTTGTGACAGGCTGAGGTTCAAGCCCGGGAGGTCGCGGTTACAGACCTTACAGCCCGCGTGTCGGTTGCGGAGGAGCGGGCTGATGCCGCTGTTGAGGCCAAGGATGCCTTGGTGTCCTCTGTTGACCAGCTGGAGGCTGACCGTGAGTGGTTGCGGACTCACGGTATCGCGCGTGTAAGTATTTGTTGCCTTTATATTTGCTTGGATTATTATCCGAGACTTATGATCTTTATTGCAGATTATTGAGGCTATCATGGATGCCCCTGAGACCGCGGCTGGCTTGGACTGTGACACCCTTATATTTATACTAGAATTTAATAACTATTTTATATCAAAGGCCATTAGAATTTACATAAGTTTCAAAAACCATCATTTCTTAGTCTACTAAGGCAAAAGTAGAAAGTAATATTGTTGTTTGTGACTTTGATTACAACTAAAGAAAACATTGATTAACAAGTTCAAACATAGCGGAAGCTTCAAAGTGGAGTGTTCGGTTCGTCATTTCGTTGCTTGATCGCCATCCACGTCCCCTAATTACCTAAGAATCAACAACTAGATCGTTAGTTCTTGATGAATATGAGTGATAAAGTTCCAAGAATTAAAACCCCATTAAAAGGATGAAAATATAAAAGTGTTCCAGGCTCCACCGTAATTTACGGTACCACCGTAAATTACGGTGAGCGCTGGAAATTCCTGGTTACACCGTAACACAGGAGAAATACACCGTAAAACAAAATCCTCTACCGTAAATTACGGTGGCACCGTAATTTACGGTAGCACCTGGGAATTTAGGTTTTTGTTTGGTTTGAGCTTTTCAGCCAAAATCCCAACTCTCGGGTTTCAACATTCTGCGTTTTCAATGTAGTAAAGGTCTAATATTTCTAGTACATCATACTATAGCCACTACATACATCAATTTATCATGTTCGGAATATAGATCGTGTTTACTTGATTATTTGACCCGTTTGGCTTGCCTACGGAATTTCCTTCCTTCATGGCAACTACCAACGAGCTAAATTCGTTATTCATACTAGTATTCAAATACGACAACGCCTTCGCTCCAACCCAATTTAACTAGAAACTTTGATAAACAACTACAACGATCTAAAATTCATATAATGTAACGAGACATGTTACATACCTTTTAAAGTGAGCCCTTCAAACGTACGTCCACACCGGTTTGTCCACTAGATGCCCCGGCTTCTTTTCCTAAAGAGTTCAAGCACTTTATGTTTAGAACTCCATGTTTTACTCACATAACGCACATTCGTGATACTTCATATTTATGCGTTTAAACTTAACAATTCAGTTTTCTTTCAAAACCTTCTTTGAGGCATTTCAACGAACATTATGGGGGCATAATTTCTATTTCATTTGTTTTCATGTTTATAAGTTGCTAACTAGCCAACTTAACTTCAATTAAGCCATCATATGTCATGTAAACATCACCTCTTTCCTGGAACTATCTTCTAAGGTCGAATTTTACTAGATTAACCACTAAGAACCCTAGAATTCATCATCACCTTGTAAAACCCACAACCCACCTTCAAGGTGTTCATGGAGTTTTCTGAATTTAGTCATGATTTCACATGTAATTGGTTGAGTTTAACTTCTAAACACCAAATTGATTCTAAATTAACCAAATAACACTCATGCAACAACAATTTTCCAGATTTCATAACATCATGAGAAATTCAAGCAAGGAATTAACACAAGTTTTTACATACCTTAGAATCCTTTCGTGATGAGGATCACTAATCTATGTTTAGATTTCGTTTTTGAACAGATTTGGGCTTTCAATTTGATGTTTTTGTGAGTTTAGGGTTTTGGAATGGGGGTGTCGCCCCCTTCTTCTGTTCTGATCGACCAACACTCCAAAATTTGGAGTGTTTGGTTACTAATGGTGATTTAGTTTTAATTTTGACAATTCCAGCCCCTCAACTTTGTTCCACACTTATTTAATAGGTTTTAACCTTTTATGAGTTATTTCTAGTCTATCAACTAACTAGGTTAAAGGTTCCTAGTTAGTAAACTCCCGTTTATTTATAAATTTTAATTTTTTTTTTAACATAAGGTTTTATATTTTCGGGGTGTTACAAGTCCACCCCCCTTAAAAAGGGTTTCGTCCCCGAAACCGAATTACATACCAAATAATGTAGGGTGGAGTCGCCGCATTTCTTCCTCGGACTCCCATGTAGTGTCTGACCCTTTTCTGTGCTCCCATCTGACCTTGACTTGACTTATTATCTTGTTCCTCAAACTTTTCTCCTTACGATCTAAAATCGCAATTGGCTTTACCGCATAGTTGAGGCTATTATCCACCTCGATGTCATCGTAGTGGATATGAGCAGTTTCGTCGGCCAAACATTTTCGAAGATGTGATACGTGGAATGTGCTATGAATTCCACTCAACTTGGGTAATTCGAGTCGATAAGCTACTTTACCAACCCGTTCAGTGATTTTAAATGGCCCAATAAATCTCGGGCTTAACTTTCCCCTTTTTCTGAATCTAATGATACCCTTCCATGGGGAAACCTTTAGCATGACCATATCGCCAACTTGAAACTCAATTGGCCTATTTCTCTTATCTGCGTATGCCTTTTGCCGGTCTTGAGCCGCTTTCAAGTGTGCCCGAACTATATCAATTTTTGCATTTGTAGCTCGGATTATATCGGATGGTGCCAGCCCCCGCGGACCCACCTCTCCCCAACATACCGGAGTCCGACACTTTCTGCCATATAATAGCTCATACGGGGCCATTTTAATGCTCGCGTGATAGCTATTGTTATATGCGAATTCGACCAAGGGTAAATGGACATCCCAACTACCCCCAAAGTCAATAATGCAAGCCCGCAGCATATCACCCAATGTTTGTATCGTTCTTTCGCTCTGCCCATCCGTTGTGGATGGTAAGCAGTGCTAAGGAACAATTTAGTCCCCATCTGTTCTTGGAATTCACGCCAGAATTTCGAAGTAAACCGAGTATCTCTATCTGACACAATAGATATCGGTACCCCATGCCTTGCTATGATTTCATTGGTGTAAACCTCCAACATTTTCTCAGACGTATAAGTCTCACGGATCGGAATAAAGTGAGCACTCTTAGTTAACCTATCCACGACTACCCAAATAGCATCAAAGCCAAGACTTGTTTTGGGCAGTTTGGTCAATAGGTCCATCGTAATTTGCTCCCATTTCCAAACCGGGACTTCTAACGGTTGATGTTTACCATATGGTTTTTGGTGTTCTGCCTTGACTTGTAGGCACGTCAAACATTTTTCCACGTATTTCACCGTGTCCCGCTTCATTCCGGGCCACCAATAGTTTTGCTTCAAGTCTTGATACATTTTGGTCGCTCCCGGATGAATGGAATAACGGGATTTATGAGCTTCATCGAGTAAAAGCTTTTTAACCCCACATGTGTTAGGGACCCAGATTCTATTAAAGCGAGTCTTCAGGCCGTGACTGCCCACCTCTAGGTCCTTAACTTGGTCGACAATTCTTTCCTTTTTCCAGTTTTCCGCCCTTACAGCTTCATCTTGTGCTTCTCGAATTCTTTCTAGCAAGCTTGAAGTCACAACCAGTTGCATTGATCGTACCCGTATTGGGGTATAATCTGTTTTGCGGCTCAGCGCATCGGCCACTACATTAGCCCTTCCTGGATGATAACGTATTTCGCAATCGTAATCCTTCACCGTTTCCAACCACCGCCTTTTTCGCATATTTAACTCCTTCTGATCGAAGAAGTATTTCAAACTCTTGTGGTCGGTGAATATGGTGCACCTTACCCCGTACAAGTAGTGCCTCCATATTTTTAATGCAAACACTACCGCCGCCAACTCGAGATCGTGCGTAGGATATTTCTGTTCGTGTACCTTTAATTGCCTCGAGGCATAGGCTATAACCTTGCCCCGTTGCATCAATACGCATCCGAGTCCCGATAGTGAAGCATCCGAATAAACCTCCATGTCTTCAATTCCGTCCGGTAATGTTAGTACCGGAGCTTGAGTTAACCTTTCTTTTAGCGTTTGAAACGCTTTCTCTTGTTCAACACCCCAGATGAATCTTTCTGTCTTTCGGGTCAGCTTGGTTAGTGGTGACGCAATCTTGGAGAAATCTTGAATAAATCTCCTATAGTATCCCGCAAGTCCCAAAAAGCTTCTAATTTCAGAAGGGTTCTTTGGGGAATTCCATTTTGACACCGCCTCAATCTTTGACGGATCCACCAGTATACCATCAGCACTTATAATGTGGCCAAGAAATTGCACCTCGCGTAACCAAAAGGCACATTTAGAGAATTTTGCGTATAGCTTCTCTCGTCTAAGGGCTTCTAACACTTCTTGTAGGTGATGTGCGTGTTCAGCTTCACTTTTCGAATATACCAATATGTCATCGATAAACACGATGACCGACTTATCCAGCATTGGTTTGCAAACCCGGTTCATGAGGTCCATGAAAGCCGCGGGTGCGTTTGTTAGCCCGAATGACATCACAAGGAATTCGTAATGTCCGTATCTCGTGCGGAAAGCCGTCTTCGGCACATCTTCTTCTTTGACCCTTAACTGGTGATACCCCGATCTAAGATCAATTTTGGAAAACCAGTTCGCACCTTGTAGCTGGTCGAATAAATCGTCTATCCTTGGGAGCGGGTATCGATTCTTTACCGTGAGTTTGTTTAACTCCCGGTAATCGATACACATGCGCATACTCCCGTCTTTCTTCCTCACGAACAATACCGGTGCGCCCCAAGGAGACACACTCGGCCTTATGAATCCCTTGTCAAGCAGGTCTTGGATTTGGGACATCAATTCTTGCAATTCTGACGGCGCAAGTCGATACGGGGCCTTTGCTACGGGTTTCGCGCCCGGAATCAATTCGATCCCGAACTCTACTTCCCGTTCGGGCGGTATCCCCGGCAAATCTTCCGGAAAAACATCCTCATAGTCTCGTACTACCGGTACATCTCCAATCTTTCGTGATTCTTTTTCGGGTTCATTTGCGTATATCATAAATGCTTTGCATCCTTGCTTCATTAGTTTGTGTGCCTTCAACATTGAGCATACAATGGGATTGCCTCCTTTCTCGCCGTAGATAGTGACGTGTTTCCCGCTCGGAGATGTCAGTTTTATCTCTTTACGGAAACACACGACCTTTGCATGGTGTCGAGATAGCCAATCCATCCCAACGACGACTTGAAATTCTCCCATCGACATCGGGATTAGATTTATTAAATATTCTTCATCGTCAATGCTCAGTTTGCAATTTTCACATACATCGCAAACAATAAAACTTTTATTATTACCTATCTCTACTTCTAAGGGCACAGGTAACTTAGTTAGAATAAATGAAGGATGTCGAATAAATCCATGTGAAACAAAGGATTTATTCGCACCCGTATCAAATAATACACGTGCAGGAATCGAGTTTACAGTAAATATACCTGAGACCACGTCAGGTTCAATCTTTGCTTCTGCGGCGGTTAGTTGAAAAGATCTTGCCTTTGCTTTATGGGCTTCACCCTTCTGTTCCTGCCCACCCTTCTTTTCAACCAACTCCGGGCACTCAGCTTTCTTATGACCCGTTCGATAACAATTGTAACAAACCGTTACCTTCTCCGGGCATGATAAGGCTATATGTCCCGTTTTCTTGCATATAGGACAAGGCTTATCCTTGTAATGACATTCGCCTTTATGGCCCTTCCCGCAGATTTTGCAACTCGGTGACCCGCCTTTCGCATCAGATTTTCTTGAGCTCTCACTTGTTCGTGCCTTTTTTGTAGGGCTGGGATTTACATCAGGTGCTCTCCGTTCACCCCTTTCGATACTCTTTTTCAGCTCTATTTCCCTTTCCCGAGCAGCATTTATAATCTCGGTAAGGGTCTCGTATTTGGAAGGGGTGATAAATTCCCTATACTCGGCACTCAACATGTTATGATAATAATATATCCTTTGTTCTTCGTTTGTTACAAGATCATCACAAAACTTCATTTTATCCATAAACGTTGCCGTGATCTTGTCTATGGTCTCGTTTTTGTGCCTGAGCTGCATGAATTCTTGCTTGATTTTATTCATAACCGCTTTAGGGCTATGATGCTTCAGAAATGGCGTCTTGAATTCATCCCAAGTCATGATCTTAACAGCTTCAGCACCGATCTCTCTCTTCTTGTTATCCCACCAATCTTTTGCTTGATTTCTTAGTTGACCCGTACCATAGGCCACATAGTCATTTACATCACAATGGGTTCTCTCGAATACCCCTTCGATATCACTTAGCCATCTTTGGCACACTATTGGGTCAACCTCCCCATTGTATATCGGTGGTTTACAAGCCATGAATTCCTTGTATGAACAAGGTTTCCTTCCTCCATGTTTTTCCTTTTCAAGTTTTGAGTCGTCTTCTAATTTCTTGATTCTATCTTCTACCATTGATAGAACTGTGTTTTGAATTCTATCAATGAAGCCTGCCAGACTGTTTTCGATTGCCTTTCCAACCTCTTCAGCAATCGTCTCCCTGACTTGTTCGGTGACTCTTGGCACCGCATCATCGTTACCTCTATTAGCCATCTTCGTTTCTGAAATGTTTACACAAGTTGTTAAAACATTCCATTTATAACACATGCTGTTCTTGTTTGATTCTATCAAGTTCATAACTTGATTTAGTCATTCTTGCTGTTGATTCAATCAAGTTCACAACTTGATTTGATTGTTCTTGCTGTTGATTCAATCAAGTTCACAACTTGATTTGATTGTTCTTGCTGTTGATTCAATCAAGTTCACAACTTGATTTGATTGTTCTTGCTGTTGATTGAGCTTACTTGCTCATTTCATGCATGTGAGTTCATTTCTCATTCTTTACATAATATAAGGTTTAATAACTGAAATTAGTTCTTACCGGATGGTCGATCAAGCTTGAACCGAACACTTATTGACAACCGAGGCTCTGATTACCAACTTGTGACACCCTTATATTTATACTAGAATTTAATAACTATTTTATATCAAAGGCCATTAGAATTTACATAAGTTTCAAAAACCATCATTTCTTAGTCTACTAAGGCAAAAGTAGAAAGTAATATTGTTGTTTGTGACTTTGATTACAACTAAAGAAAACATTGATTAACAAGTTCAAACATAGCGGAAGCTTCAAAGTGGAGTGTTCGGTTCGTCATTTCGTTGCTTGATCGCCATCCACGTCCCCTAATTACCTAAGAATCAACAACTAGATCGTTAGTTCTTGATGAATATGAGTGATAAAGTTCCAAGAATTAAAACCCCATTAAAAGGATGAAAATATAAAAGTGTTCCAGGCTCCACCGTAATTTACGGTACCACCGTAAATTACGGTGAGCGCTGGAAATTCCTGGTTACACCGTAACACAGGAGAAATCCACCGTAAAACAAAATCCTCTACCGTAAATTACGGTGGCACCGTAATTTACGGTAGCACCTGGGAATTTAGGTTTTTGTTTGGTTTGAGCTTTTCAGCCAAAATCCCAACTCTCGGGTTTCAACATTCTGCGTTTTCAATGTAGTAAAGGTCTAATATTTCTAGTACATCATACTATAGCCACTACATACATCAATTTATCATGTTCGGAATATAGATCGTGTTTACTTGATTATTTGACCCGTTTGGCTTGCCTACGGAATTTCCTTCCTTCATGGCAACTACCAACGAGCTAAATTCGTTATTCATACTAGTATTCAAATACGACAACGCCTTCGCTCCAATCCAATTTAACTAGAAACTTTGATAAACAACTACAACGATCTAAAATTCATATAATGTAACGAGACATGTTACATACCTTTTAAAGTGAGCCCTTCAAACGTACGTCCACACCGGTTTGTCCACTAGATGCCCCGGCTTCTTTTCCTAAAGAGTTCAAGCACTTTATGTTTAGAACTCCATGTTTTACTCACATAACGCACATTCGTGATACTTCATATTTATGCGTTTAAACTTAACAATTCAGTTTTCTTTCAAAACCTTCTTTGAGGCATTTCAACGAACATTATGGGGGCATAATTTCTATTTCATTTGTTTTCATGTTTATAAGTTGCTAACTAGCCAACTTAACTTCAATTAAGCCATCATATGTCATGTAAACATCACCTCTTTCCTGGAACTATCTTCTAAGGTCGAATTTTACTAGATTAACCACTAAGAACCCTAGAATTCATCATCACCTTGTAAAACCCACAACCCACCTTCAAGGTGTTCATGGAGTTTTCTGAATTTAGTCATGATTTCACATGTAATTGGTTGAGTTTAACTTCTAAACACCAAATTGATTCTAAATTAACCAAATAACACTCATGCAACAACAATTTTCCAGATTTCATAACATCATGAGAAATTCAAGCAAGGAATTAACACAAGTTTTTACATACCTTAGAATCCTTTCGTGATGAGGATCACTAATCTATGTTTAGATTTCGTTTTTGAACAGATTTGGGCTTTCAATTTGATGTTTTTGTGAGTTTAGGGTTTTGGAATGGGGGTGTCGCCCCCTTCTTCTGTTCTGATCGACCAACACTCCAAAATTTGGAGTGTTTGGTTACTAATGGTGATTTAGTTTTAATTTTGACAATTCCAGCCCCTCAACTTTGTTCCACACTTATTTAATAGGTTTTAACCTTTTATGAGTTATTTCTAGTCTATCAACTAACTAGGTTAAAGGTTCCTAGTTAGTAAACTCCCGTTTATTTATAAATTTTAAATTTTTTTTAACATAAGGTTTTATATTTTCGGGGTGTTACATGGACTTGGTCAAGCAGCGTGCTCGTGACGCTGGTTTTAAAGCTGGTTATAACCGCTGTATTTCCCAACTGAACGTCATGTCTATAGGCGGTGATATCGAAGATCGATCCGGCTTTCGGGAGGTGGATACCGAGTCGCTTCTTCAAGCGGCCGAACACTCCTTTTATGATACGTCCCTTGCCTGTGTAGAGGAACTGGACGGTTGTTTGGAGGCTGCGGACTATGTTGATCGCTTGCGGATGCTTTATCCGGATGCGGAAAAGGAAGAACCCGCTGGTGGTGCCGGAGGAGATGCGGGAACCAGCGGTACAAAATAGGGTTCAGGTTGGCTAGTGTGCCTCCTTTTTGTGTTCCTCTTGTATAGAATAGGAACTTTATGTAAATTCATTGAGCATCGTGTGGGTGCTTGAATTTTTTGAATATAAAGTTTTTTGTTCAGTTTGTACAAGTGTTTTTAATTCTTGCATGTCTGAACGTATGTATGCGTAACTCTACCCATTTGTGAATGGGGTCAAGTAGACTCCATACTTTTTGTCGTATGAGGACGCGTCAATTCTGTTATTTACCGCGTTACGGTTTTAGAATTGTGTAAGCTTTGTAAAAACTTGTATACGGAACTCTACCTATTTGTGAATGGGGTCAAGTACTCCATACCTTTGTCGTATGAGTACGCGTCAATTCCATTGTTTGCCTTTTTGGGCTCAGGAATTGCTTAAGCTTTGTAAAAGCTTATATATCCGGAACTCTACCCATTTGTGAATGGGGTCAAGTGTACTCCATACCTTTGTCGCATGAGTACGCGTCAATTCCATTGTTTGCCTTTTTGGGCTCAGGAATTGTGTTAAGTGTTAAAAAAAAACTTGTTTATCCGGCCGGATAAATATGTAAGTCTTTTTACCCTCTGCTGGCCTATTACAATATTTGTGTGTGGTTACCACTTTGTATGGGTATCGCGAATGAAGATTTTGCCAATCTGTTTTTGGGATACCGCAAAGTGGAACACGCATTTGTAATAGTAATAACAAACAATAATGTATAAAACTGCTTATTTATTTATTTGCAAATGGCCTGCGGCCCGATAGGTTACATAGAGAAATGTAAGAACATGGCTTACATGTAACAGCGTCGAAGCTGTTGTGCATTCCATGTTCGTGCGATAGGTTCGCCTTCTAGCGTTTGTAATTTGTACGCGTCTTTTCCTAAGACCTCTTTGATGAGGTAGGGTCCTTCCCACTTGGGGGCAAGTTTGCCTGGGCGCTCGGCATTAGATGCCTCATTGTCGCGTAGGACGTAGTCTCCTGGGTTGAAAGTACAAACACGGACGCGCGTGTTGTAGTACTTTTCAAGTTTGGATTTATATTTGGCCTCGTTGATGGCAGCGTTTTCGCGCCTTTCTTCCAAGAGGTCCAAATCGATCCTGCGTTCCGTGTTGTTGTCTAGTTTTTTAATAGCCAACATTCTAGGAGATGGGAGACCTACTTCCGCGGGGATCACCGCTTCTGAACCGTAGACTAGGCTGAAGGGTGTTTCCCCGTTGCTTGTTTTTGGGCTTGTTCGGTGAGCCCATAAGATACTTGGGAGTTCATCGACCCAGCCACGCCTGGCCGTTCCCAACCGTGCCTTGATCCCTTCGACTAGGCTTTTATTGATACTCTCAACTTGGCCGTTCCCTTGCGGGTGTGCGACTGATGAGAATATGTGTTCAATATGTAGTTCTTTTAGCCATTTTTGGAAGTCGTCGGCAGCGAAGTTGGTGCCGTTATCGGTGACAATGCACATTGGTAAACCGAAACGGCAGATGATGTGTTCCCAGATGAACTTTCTTGTTATCATAGCAGTGGTTGAGGCGAGCGGTTTTGCTTCTACCCACTTTGTGAAGTAATCGACCGCCACTATGATAAATTTAACCGCACCCGGAGCGTCAGGGAATGGTCCCACAACGTCAATTGCCCATTTCTGAAAGGGTCATGCGGTTGTGACGGGGACTAAGTTGTTCTTTGGCCGCAAGGTTTTTGGGGCATGACGTTGACAGTCAATGCACTTGCGTAACTCTTTGACGGCGTCCAGGTGCATGCCGGGCCAGTAATACCCGGCATTCATGATTTTTGCCACTACCATGCGTGGTCCAGCATGTATGCCGCATATGCCCTCGTGTATCTCTCGGATGAGGTATGTGGCATCCTGGGGGTTGACGCATCGTAGTAGTGGCCCGAGGTATGATTTGCGGTACAAGATACCGTCTCCCATTTGATAATGGCACGCTTTGTATTGTAGCTTGCGTGCTTCTGATTTGCTTTCGGGAGTCACACCTGATTGTAGATATGCGATAATAGGTGTCATCCATGATGTTGAACCGTATTGAATGACGTTGACTTGGCGCAGGGGTACCGAAGGATTTTGCAGGATTTCGATGCGTATCTCCTTTGCCAAGTGTTGGAAGCTGGTAGATGCAAGTTTTGATAGTGCATCTGCGGACTTGTTTTCGCTTCGGTTAATATGGCGAATATTGAACGAAGCGAATTTGGATATTAGTTGCAGGGCTTGCTCGAGGTAGAGGATCATGATATCCCCTTTTGCGGCATAGTCGCCGCGTATTTGTCCTGCAACTAACAAGGAATCGACGTGTGCTTCCAGATGTTGCACGCCGATTTTGACTGCTAAACGTAGACCTGCTAACAGGGCTTCATATTCTGCCTCGTTGTTTGTGCTTTTGAATTCGAGGCGGATTGCATATGTAAGCTCTTGGCCGTCAGGGCTGACGAGTCGTAGACCTGCACCCGCACCTTCGTCGTTGGAGGCACCATCTGTGAATAGTGCCCATGTCTCTGAGGAGGATGGTGTTGGTGCAGGAGTTTGTGCTTCTTCGCATTCCTGGATGCGATTCACCGGTACTTCGGCGGTGAAATCAGCTAAGATCTGGCCTTTAATCGCGGGGCGCGGTTTATAGTGTATCGTGTGCGCGCCTAGCTCGATTGCCCATTTTGCTAACCTCCCAGAGATGTCGGGTTTGGATAGGATCGGGCCGATCCTGTAATTGGTTAGCACTGTGATGACGTGGTTTACGAAGTAGCGTCGCAACCGTCTTGACGCGTGCACTAATGCTAGCACCAATTTCTCCATTATTGAGTATCTCGTCTCTGGGTCGTTGAGCATCTTGCTGATGTAATAGATGGGTGTTTGAACCCCCTTTCGCTCCACTATCAATACCGCACCCACCGCGTTATCCGCGGCGGATAGGTATAATATGAGTGGCTCATCTTTGCGTGGTGCGGTTAGAGTTGGGAGTTGTATCAAACACTCCTTCATTTCCCGGAAGGCCTGTTCAGCCTCTGCGGTCCACTGGAATTGTTCTTTCTTTGAACAGCTCCGCAGGGTCTTGATGAACGGATAAGACTTAGCTGCGTGGTTGGCTAAGAATCTGTTGAGTGCCGCTAGCCTGCCGGCTAGCCGTTGCATATCCTTCATTGATGAAGGCGATGGCATACGCTCGATCGCCTGGACTTTCTCCGGGTTTACCTTGAATCCATCTTTAGTCACGATGAACCCAAGGAATTTGCCTTCTTCCATTCCAAACGAGCATTTCCCTGGATTGAGCTTTATGTTAACGCTGCGCAGAGTTTGGAATGTTCTTTCAATATCTGTGAGCATGGTATCCTCTTCCATGCTCATGACGACCAGGTCGTCCATGTAGATCTCGACACTTTTGCTTATTTGCCCGCGGAAAGTGTCGTTCATCAACTTTTGGTAGGTTGAGCCCGCGTTGCGCAACCCAAACGGCATCTTTGTGTAACAGTAATTTCCGGTGGGAGTCCGGAATGCCGTTTTGTCTTCGTCCTCGATTGCCATTTGTACTTGATGGTACCCTTTGTAGCAATCGAGGAAACACTTCCACCTGAATGGTGCGAGATTATCGACTTTTTCGTCGATTTCTGGAAGTGCGTAACAATCCTTGGGGCAGGCTTTGTTAAGGTCTTTGTAATCGACGCACATGCGCCAGCCCCCGGACGGTTTTTCTACCATGACTGGGTTGGATAACCACGTCTGGTATTTGACTTCCCGCAGGATGCCTGCGGAGAGCAGTTCTTCGATCTGCTCTTGCATCGCCTGATTTTTAGCTGACCCAAGGTGGCGTTGGCCTTGGATCACTGGCTTAATTCCTGGCAAGGTATTCAAGTGATGTTGCGCAATATCACGTCGGACCCCGGTCATGTCTGCGGGTGTCCACGCGAAGATGTCTTGGTTCCTGAAGAGAAGCTGCTTCAGTTGCGCTTTGGTGGTCGGGGATAAGGCGTGACCCAACGTGACCTTTTGTTCTGGGTATCTTGCGTTGAGAACCCATTTTTCTGGTTGGTCGTTGGGAGTGGGCCTTGCGACCTTGGTCGGACGTACTTCGTCCGTCATCATGACGTCCCTGCGGGCATAGATTATCGCGACCCCCGATTCGGTTGGGAAACCAACCGCAGAGTGGGGGACGGACGTGATCATATTGAAATCTCCTTGGGATTCTCTCCCGAGGAGTACGTCATATCTGGAGGTGTGAGGTAAAACCATGAAGTTTACCTCTTCTGTCCTTGTGCGGTTTCCGCTGGAAAGACGCACAGGAAAAGTAATCTGGCCCAGGGGAAAGACAGTTTCCCCTGCGAACCCGGTTAACGGGTAATCTACTGCTTGCAACCGATCTTTGTCCTCCTGGTCGAACTGGTTGAAGCATTGCTCGTAGATTATATCAGATGTACTGCCCGGGTCGATGAATAGACGCTCGGTGCAGTAATGTGCCAGTTGGCCTGAAATGACGACGGCGCGCCTATCGCGCGGTCCGCCTCGGACTTTTGGAAAAACGACTTGCTCGTCTTTCCAGTCACATTCCGGCCTTCTCGCCGCTTTGCGCGGCCTGCCCTTGCCTCCGTGGATCATGTGGGTGGAAGCCACGTGCATGGTTCTCTTCTCGGAGGAGGTACCTTCGCCATGAGGGTTAATGCGCTTGGTGGGTTTTTGTCCACCTGGCAAAAGGTGTTGCAGTTTCCCCTCCTTTAAGGCCCGCTCAATCTCCAGCCGGAGACTGATGCAGTTGTTGGTGGTGTGGCCCGAGTCCTTGTGGTACTCACAGTAGAGTGTGAGGTCCTGATTTTTCTTGGACTTCATTGGTTGGGCCGGTCGCAAGAACTGTGGGTCCGCGAGGAGGACCTCACTTGGCGACATGGTGATCTCGGTCCAGTTGCGGTCCCGAGAATCTTTTTTTGACGCCCGACTGTCTCGGGCGGGGTTGTAGTTCTTTGGGTCGAACGTGTTGGTTCGCGGGAAATACGGTTTGGAAATATCGCGATTTCCAACGTCCCGGTTGCGTTTATTGTTACGCTTGGACCCTTGTTGGGATGTTTCGGCTTGGGGCTTTGCCTTCGTCACATGCGGTTCAAGTGACCGCTGTGTCTGGGCGTATGTCTTGACCGCGGTCATGACATCTTCCCATTTTTTGGGCAAGCCCTCCTTGCCAGAGATGGTCATGATCATCTCTCTGTCTTTGACGGCCCGGATAAAGTGGTTTCGTGCCATCTGGTCTGCCACGTCACCTATCTCCAGGCACTCTTTATTATATCGGACGACGAATGCTTCGAGCGATTCGTCGTCCCTTCGCCAGATGTTCATGACGTCCAACGAATCACGTTCGTGGCGTCGCTGCTGGCTAAAATGGGCGAGGAACTTGGTACGCAAGTCCTCGAATGAATCCAGTGATCCCACTGGCAAAGAATCGAACCATGCCCTGGCCAGGCCCGTAAGGGTCTGGGGGAAAAAATTACACCAAGTGGGTTCATCCCACTGGCCGTTGATGCCCGCGCCCATGAAGATGTTCATGTGGTCGTCCGGGTCGGTCAAACCACTGTATTTCCCAACGTTGAATGGGAACTTTGTTGTGGTGACATGGGCGTTGGCGATCCGCGTGCCGAACTTAGAATTTTCGGCCGCTGCCTTTGGCCTGTATGGTTCATTCGCAGGGCGCTTAGCCGCCCTGAGGTATGTGTTGCGGGGGTGACTGGGAGGAATGTAGTTGCGTCCTCCCGGTCTGCTGCTGGTGTCATGTGAATCACCGCGGTAGCTATGGTCGTCAGGGTCGGTATGACCGTACCCTTCGTTGTATGGTTGTGGGCCCAATCGGCTCTGAATGCCTGGGCCGCGTCGGGAGGTTGATCGCCTCCTGTCCTCGCCATGGGGGCCAAGGCGGGTATGTACCGGTCCTCTGGTGTGGGACCCGTATGAGGAATCGTCCTCGTTGAGGGTGTGGACCGAACAGTAAGACGATCCCCGTTCTTCACGTCGGCTTCTTGAAGCCGGGCGTGAATGTATCCTGCCGTCGTATTGTAAAATACGCTCAACAGGGGTGTGCGGTGCTGGGGGAAGCCCAGCTCGTATATTCGCTTCCGTACAAGCGCGGTTGTATGCTGCTGTCAGCAGGGCTGCCTGCTGCTCGTACCAGGTATGAACGGTCATGCCTGGTGGGATCACAGATGCGAACTGTGATAAGTCATGTCCAAACATAAAGGAGGGACTCCTTTGTGTGGACGTGCCGATGTGTCCGGGTTGGGAGGTCGAGGCATTGACCCCTACCGGAGGTGGGATTGGGGGATTTTGGTTATCCGCAGTGTTGTTTTGGTGATCAATCATGATCGTGAGAGAGGGAAAAGGATGTTTTAGAAAATGCTAAGAGTAGCGGTGGGCGCCAATGATGAAACAATGGTTAACCGGGCAGGGTTAACACACTGGTCTCGTCAAGAAGGGTTAATCCCTTCCTCTCGAGGATCGCTGGCTGGATCACCAGTGGTTGATCTCCTGCACAAGGAAACAAGCCGTGACTCGTAACAAGGAGGATGGGGTGGGGGGTGCTCCTTGTTACCACTCTCCGGCGTGAGAATCAGTAGTTTGCTTGGGAAGCAAAGTAAGATAGTAGTAGTAGTGAGAGAGTTGTGAAGAGATACCTCAAACCTGGTTTGGGGTTGGTATTTATAGCCGAGGAGTGAAGGAGGATGATGATGGATGGACTGACGACGTGCTACACCTTTGCAGGTGTGTCAGGCTTGTCGATTGTGGAGGTTACGCCACGTCAGTCCATTGCTTACGTAGCTCTGACAGGTAACTGCCATTGGTGCCACTTGCACTGGGGTGTCAGTCCCACTTGTTGAATGCATAGGATGCGGTGCAAGCCGCATCGCTACGTGTGGTAACATCTGAAGTTACCGCGTCTCCTACTTGTGATCAAGGAATACGCGAGATGCGGTGCTAGCCGCATCGTCGTCCGCGGAGACTATTCGCCTGTATCCCTTGTCGTGACGAAAATGCCCATGTGGTGCGGTGTCAGCCGCACCGTTACGTTCATCTTCTTCTATGCCTAAGGTAAGGCTTTTTTGTATTGATAGAAGTGTTTACTGGATGCGGTGCGATGCCGCATCGCTGTGAATACTTCCGTTTTCATACACCAGATGTGATGCTATGTCGCATCACTCTACCGTTCTCATGTTCCATGTAAGTCCTCCTCCGTTACTAGATAGATTGGATTCAACCCTTGTGCCGACGCGTTCTCGCATGGGCACAAGTAGGTTGTTAGCTAGTGGGGGTTTTGATAAGGGTAATGGTCACTCGCGGTCAATGCTGACGCGAGATCTGGGACCATACCCCTTCAGTAGCCTTAGAAGCTTATGCTTGTATGTAAAGATCTCAACAAAAGCTCTTCTTCATCTTTTATCTAATTGTCCATCACTTAAGAGGTTCAGTCTGGTAAGCTCTCGCTTGAATATGTATTCGCATGGGCTTTTGAAACTTATCTGAATATTGGAAGTTGCTGCAGCGAGGAGATATCGGTTCTAAAGATTGCACCATCATTGAGCTATTTGAGTGTTTGCCTGTGATTGAACATCTTACTATCTGGGAGAACTGTGACCATCCGGTAATATTCATTTAACCACGTTATATATAAGCGGAAGAAAAGAAAATTAAACTTTGGTTGTAAATTTTTGTTTTTGCATATGGTTGAAGTGGCTTGTTCTAGACTCTATTCCGGAAGAGCTTCCAACCACACTAATCCACCTCAAATGCTTTCGTTTTAACGGAATTTGTTTCATTGACGGCCATGGATTAACTTTTCTTGATGTTTTGATCAAAGCTTCCCCGAACTTGGAGAAAATTGAGCTAGATGTAAATCTTTTTTTATCCTATATATTTTAGTTCTCGCCAAAATTCACTAACAAAAATAATGTTGACCCTTCCCTTCCTGTAGATGGATGATTGTATTTTTGATGACAATGAGATATGTTGTGGTATATTGGAAGAATTTTCAGATGTTCGGTTGGAGCATCTGAAGGAATTGGAGATCATGTGTTTCAGCTACTTGAAGCATGAGATGGAGTTTGTAAAGTTTATCTTGGCAAGGTCACCTAAGCTAAAGAAGGTGATCTTATATAGCATTATTGTAAAGGATGAGTCAGATATTTCAACAATTCTCTCACAGGCCCCACGCGCATCACCCGAAGAAATTGTTGTGAGATGTATCACATTCTAGTCGTATTGCTACTTGTATTTCTTTGTTTTCTTTCTGGTTAGTCTATGGAGTTCTTTTGGATGTTTCTCACTTTCATAGCAGGTGTACTCAAAATTAGGGTAGGGGTGTATGTGTAAAGACCTTAATAATTTCATCGAAATTTCTCATAAGTTTCGCATATAAACATATATATATATATATATATATATATATATATATATATATATATTCACATACATTTGAAAATACGAGTTTCATTTAACATCTTGAAATTTAAAACATTTCAATATAATATCGTCGTTTAAATCGCGTAACGACGAAACGTAGTGCGGAAGCTTGAATCTTTGATGGTGGTCGGTTCTTTACCCGTTCCCTAATATTAACCGGGTTTAAATTACCAAACCCGTTTTTGGGGTGTTACAATATATGAGTTGCGATTTTCATGCAATCAATCAATTTGAGTAGTATTTTCTACAGTCTTTGGTTTGAGCCATTTTGGGAGCATGAATAACCTGTTAAGAGTAGTATTTTGACTTAAACTTAACTGAATCTTCTATAACAAATTGGTTGAACATTTTGGACACTCTAGAAAGTGCCTATGTCACATAATTCCCCTTTTAGCCTAACAAATTTGACAACCATTTCATTTGACAGGAGTGCTCAACCTTTTTTTCATCAGATAATTCAGGCTAAATACCCCTTTTTGCTCCCTTAAGAGAAACTACAATCTACAGTCCAAAGTTCTTTCTGATATGGTGACCATTGTATTGTAAAGCTTCTCCTATAACTTAAGCATCAGTCTTCATTACAAACTCTTCCGCGAAATCTTGGAGTTTCAGCACTGGGTTATGGTCATGGCATATTTCTTTATAAACGTCCTACAATAGCCAATCAACCCTACAACTAGGAGTGCAAACGAGGCGTGCGAGCCCGAGCTCGACTAGGCTCGAGCTCGAGCTCGTTTAACATATGAAAGCTCGAGCTCAACCTCAGCTCGATTCTAGCTTCATTTCTAAAGCTCAAGCTCGGCTCGAAGGTAATTTTTCAAGCTCGAGCTCGGCTCGGGCTTGAGTCGTTTAGTATTTATTAATTAATTTATATTAATTATAATTATTATTATTCATATAATTTAGTTATTTTTTTATATTTATATTAATGGTAATTATTATTATTATTATATAAATATATGTTTAATATATTAATAAAAAGAATATATAAACAGAAAGCTCGTTTAGGCTTGCGAGCCGGCTCGAGCTCGATAAGCAAAGCTCAGTCTCGGGCTCGTTTACTAAATGAGCTTGTTTTTAGGCTCGGGCTCGAGCTCAGGGGTGGACCTACCCACGATGGTGGGTGGGCGGCCGCACCCCTTGAAAAAAAGGTTTTTAGTGCTAATTTTCGTCGAAAATCCCAAACACCCCTTGGATTTTTTTCAACCGCTCTCCTTAGAAAAAATATTATGAATTTATAAAAAAATTAAACACTAATTATTATGAAAATCTAAGTATATAACACAATTTGTATAATTATTCTTTAACTGCTTATTCACTTACTTAACCCAATCTACAATCTAATTTTACTAACCCAACTACCTAAGCCCAAACCCAACCCAACCCAACCCAAAGATTTATCCTTTCTTTATTGATTGGTTTTTTTTTTTGTTTTATGTGGTGATTAGGAGAAAATATAGATGTATAAGAGTTTGATCTTTTTATGTTTTTTGATTTTTTTTTAGTTGCTCTAGACTTGTATTTAATGATTTTTTTGTTTTATTTTAAGTTTTGTTTGTTTAAATGATTACTAATCAACATTTAAAACTAAGACTTGAATGTTTGAAAACTAAAATTGAAATTATGGACTATGGTATTGGTTGAACATTATTGTTTATTTTGTTTAAGTGTTTTTGTTTTATGAACTTACGGAGCAAATTTATATGTGATAAGAACCATGCTAGAGAAGTTATGGCGCGATTTCTCAAGAGGAAAATAGTTGGACCACTTTTTTTGTCGGATTCTTCTAGTTAAAGACAAAGTTATGTCTTAGATAAGTTTTTTGTTGTTTTATTTAAGAGAAAAATGCTCGGATAGTTCCTGTGGTTTGTCCATTTTTCACCTTTAGTCCCTAACTTTCTAAAATTACTACTATAGTCCCCAACTTTTGCAATTTCGTTCCCGGATAGTCCCTAGCGTGGATGAAGGTTAGTTTTTTATGTTAAGTGGGTGTGAAATGACGAGATTGCCCTTAGTGTCAAATTAATAACTAAAAAGTTAAAAAGAAATATAATTAATATTTTAGAATTTATGTGGGACCCACCCATCTACTTCATCTTACCCACTCCTCACCACCACCACCACCATCTCCACCTTTCGCCACCACCACCACCATCCACTTTTCTCCACCGCTTCACATCATCTCCACCGTCTTCAGTATTTTTTTAAATGATAACAGCTTACTGTAATCCAACAAAAAACGGGAAAATGGTGCCTTGCATCTGCTCGTTGACTCCACTCCCATCTTCAACCTTCATATCCAAATTCATTTCAGAACAACCATACCTCTCCCTTCTAGAAACCAAATGCTCCAATATCAAACACCATCATCAGAGGCTTCTCCAGAAGCTCAAACCCTCGTATGGCCATTTCGTTGTTTATTGAAATGTTGTGTAATTAGGTTGTTGATCTAGATAATGTCACTTACCCTTTGGTTTTCAAGGCGTATACTGAACTGGGTTTGTGTAAAAATGGAGCTCAGCTTCATGGGAGAGTTTTGAAGTTAGGGTTATTGTTTGATGATTATATATGTAACAATATTGTGCACATGTATGCGAATTGCGAGTGTTTCGGTGAGGCGTTTGAGGTGTTTCTGATTTGGACTTTGAATCTTGGTGATTTTTTGTTTGAACTTATGGTGTTATATGGTTGTGGTGGTTTAATTGTGGTGAAAGTGGTTTAATTGGTGTTGCAGACGAGAGAGAGAGAGAGAGAGAGGAAGAGAGAAAGGGAAAAGAGGGGGTGGGTGTGGGTATGGGGATAGGATAAGGTGGGGCTCACTGTTTTTTTAATATTATAATTGGTTGAGAGTTTTGGTTATATTTATTGATAATAAGGGCAATCTTGTCATCTCACACATACTTAACACTAAAAACTAACCCCTATCTACGTTAGGGACTATCCGGGAACGAAATTGTAAAAGTTGGGGACTATAGCAGTGATTTTAGAAAGTTAAGGACTAAAGGTGAAAAATGGATAAACCACATGGACTATCCGAGCATTTTTCTCTTTATTTATTTCTAAAGCTCGAGCTCGGCTCGAAGGTAATTTTTCAAGCTCGAGCTCGGCTCGGGCTTGACTTGTTTAGTATTTAACTATTTATTAATTAATTTATATTAATTATAATTATTATTATTCATATAATTTAGTTATTTTTTTATATTTATATAAATGGTAATTATTATTATCTAAAGCTCGAAGCTCGGGCTCGTTTACTAAATGAGCTTGTTTTTAGGCTCGGGCTCGAGCTCAGGGGCAGACCTACCCACGATGGTGGGTGGGCGGTCGCACCCCTTGAAAAAAAGGTTTTTAGTGCTAATTTTCGTCGAAAATCCCAACCGCACCCCTTGGATTTTTTCAACCGCTCTCCTTAGAAAAAAACATTATGAATTTATAAAAAAAAAATTAAACACTAATTATTATGAATATCTAAGTATATAACACAATTTGTATAATTATTATTTAACCACTTATTCACTTACTTAACCCAATCTACAATCTAATTTTACTAACCCAAGTACCCAAGCCCAAACCCAAGTCCCAACCCAAAGATTTATCCTTTTTTTATTGATTGTTTTTTTATGTGGTGATTAGGAGAAAATATAGATATATAAGGGTTTGATCTTTTTATGTTTTTTGATTTTTTAGTTGTTCTATACTTGTATTTAATGATTTTGTTGTTTTATTTTAAGTTTTGTTTGTTTAAATGATTACTAATCAACATTTAAAACTAGGGCTTGAATTTTTGAAAACTAAAATTGAAAATTATGGACTATGGTATTGGTTGAACATTATTGTTTAGAGTAAACTGCCATTTTGGTCCCTGAGATTTGGCCAGTTTTGTCACTTTAGCCCAATTCTCAATCCTTTTGTATCTGGGTCCCTGTGGTTTCAGTTTTGTAGCCATTTTGATCCAAAAGTGAAATCAGGCCAGATTCCCCAAATTAAACCCCCCTGTTTTGTCCTTGTCCTTAGGGGTAATTTTGTCATTTTCGTTTTATTATAACTGGTAGAGGGAGGGGGATCTTGCTCTTGCTCACTTCATCTTCCCCATACAAACCCTGGTTTTCACAGAGCAGATCCCCTTATACACAACCTATACATACAAATCCTCCAAGAATACTATGGCTCAGGAACCCTCATCTTCCTCCTCATCCTCATCTCAAACCCTAGAATAACCTATCTCTACTTCAATTTCAACTGATAGCACCAACAATCAATCTCTCACACGTAACGTTTCATTCAATCGATTGAACGCCAAAGCGCCGGAGTTCGTCCCTCGCACCACCACCACCGCCGCCTCCTCCTCCGCCGTTTCCGCCGCCGTGACGTCATCTACCTCCGATCTAACTCAGTCGCGGCTTGTGATATCGCCTCCGCCGACGTCGCCGGGGATAATTCATGTATTTCTTTATCCTAATTCTCCGTTTCATGCTCTGATCCCGACGTATGTGCTGGTGACGGTTCCGGTGTCGGTGCAGAGTGATCACGGTCATCATCATCATCCGCATCATCATGTGGCGATTCAGTATCATCATCAGCAGCAGCATCACCAACAGCATAATCATGGTCATCAGCGGCAGTTTAATGGTGGTGGCAGGGGGTATCTGGATCAATTTAGTTTTATACGGTCAAGGTTGATTAATTTAGTTTTATTATTTTTAATTAATAACCAGTTATAATAAAACGAAAATGACAAAATTACCCCTGAGGAAAAGGACAAAACAGGGGGGTTTAATTTGAGGAATCTGGCCTGATTTCACTTTTGGACCAAAATGGCAATAAAACTGAAATCACAGGACCCAGATACAAAAGGTTTGAGATTTGGACTAAAGTGGCAAAACTGGCCAAACCTCAAGGACCAAAATGGCAGTTTACTCTATTGTTTATTTTGTTTAAGTGTTTTTGTTTTATAAACTTACGGAGCAAATTTATATGTGATAAGAACCATGCTAGAGAAGTTATGGCGCGATTTCTCAAGAGGAAAAGGGTTGGACCACTTTTTTTGTCGGATTCTTCTAGTTAAAGACCAAGTTATGTCATAGATAAGTTTTTTGTTGTTTTATTTAATGATTAGGAGAAATAGAAGTAGGCAGCATTTGAACTTTGGTGGTTTTTTGTTATTAATTTACTTACTTATGAAGGTCTTTTTATGTTGTTTGGTGTTTTACTCGAAAGTTTGTTTGTTAATGTGATAGAAAGTTAGAAAATAGGGTTTGATTGTTTGAAAAATTGAAATTGACCCGACCAGACCCGATATGACTCGCAAAACTTGTTTGTTTATGTTTACTGGGTTTACATGACCCGACCCGATCTGACCCGCTATGAACTGAATTTTTTATATAGCTAGAGGCCTAAAATTTTTCAATTTTTTCAGCACCCCCAGGAAAAAATTTCTGGGTCCGCCACTGCTCGAGCTCGTTTATGCTTGTCTCGTTCGAGCTTTTTTTCAAGCCGAGCTCGAGTAGCTCGCAAGTAGCTCGACTCGTTTGCACCCCTATCTACAACTACTATACTGTTTGATGGTTTTTGGAATTAGCTTTTGTTTCATAGGTACAACTTTTATAAAACCCCTGCCCATGAATATAAAGTGTCCAAAGTATTCTGCACTCAAATCTTACCCTATTCACCACCAAATGTCAAAATGCTTTCCTACATGGCCCCTTAATGAAACAGCATACTGCAACCCAAACGCACAGTGAAGATTCAAAAATCAGACCTCTGGATAGCCTAGTGAATTGAATCTCGTAACAGGAAAGAGACCTGCAAAACAAATAACCGTTAGGCTCGTCGCAAAGATGGGAGGGCCGCTCTGTTGTAGAGAGAGAAAATAGACATATAAACTTTTAAAGAAAGTAAATCGTAAATTTGTCCAACATTATTTGCAACACGAATTTCATAAAGTGGTTAACTGAATTACATATTTAAAAATAAAAATAAAAAATTAATGAGCCGACTCGATTTGACTTGAGTCAGCTCAAACACTTAACGAGTCAGCTCGAGCTTGACTTTTCAACTCAATTAAATAAACGAGATGAGTCAAGCTGCCTCATTTAAGTTCGAGCTCGAGTTTAACCTTACTCAACTCGGCTAGGTTCAATAGGGTTTGTCAATAAAAAAAGGTTATTATCCGCTCCATTCCTTTCTAGTCCCATCCATCCACACAGACACATTGTTCACTCACCGAGTGTGAAGAAGGTTAGGGTTTATGATCCACACAGACACTCATAAACTCATTCCAATTCCGGTATTATTTCGCTGATTTTAGTGTTTATGAGCCTTCTGTTTTCATTTCAAGTCACAGATGTTTGATTTTTGGGTTTATTACGGTGATATTAGGGTTTATATTTCTGTGATATTTTGATTTCGTTATGAACCTCGGTTCCCTTTTTGATAATTGAACTATCAATTTCAACATTCATATGCTAAGTCGTATACTTTCATCATCGACAGTACATGCATCTGTGTTAATCCATAGAAATAGTGACCAAATTTAACATGTCTTTAAATTATAATTATTTACAGAATTAAAATGATGAAACACGAGGAAAGTAAGTTCAACTCATCTTTAGATAATCCTCTTTGTTGTGCGTGATTAAACTGATTATGTGAGCTTTATAAGTTAATCATAAGAAACAGTGGATCACTGGACTATAAACTGATATAGCGTTCAGCAGATAAACTATACATTGGGTTGATGATGGTATAATCGTCGCATCCAAACAGTAATGTATCACCTTGAATTATTATACTTTGTGTTGTACTTTATTCCCCTAATGTTGTATTTGGCAGCTTATGTGCAGCATTATCTAGTATCAATCTGACAAAAACACCTGAAGATGAATGCTGAATGTTCGTCTAACGCTCAACAATTGTCTTCGACTACAATCAACACACTTCCTCAAACCATAATAGAAAACATCCTATGTCTTTTACCAATTCAAGAGGCAGCAAGGACAAGTATCCTCTCAAGGGAATGGAGGTACAAGTGGACCACTATTCCCAAACTTGACTTTTGTTGGTCTGCTGTGCCGGAAATTAGAACTCAAGAGAATCAAACATCTCACGTAGAACGGGCAAGGAAAATTATGGAACGGAGGCGTAAACTTTTCAATGCTATACCCCGAGTTCTGTTAATGCACCAGGGTCCAATACACGAGTTCAGCATTGACTCGATTGAAAACTGTGACTGTTTTGAACTTGATCCAATAATATTTCATTTGTCTAGGAACCATGCTGTCAAGAAATTAAAACTAGCGTTTGATTATATGTATCCGCATAAGTTGCCCTTATGCGCCTTCTCTTTGCATCATTTAAGAGACCTACATCTCTTTAATGTTGTTATTGACCATCAACCAATATTCAGTGGATTTGGTAGCCTTAGAAGCTTATGCTTGTATTCTGTAAAGATCTCTAAAAATGCTCTTCTTCATCTTTTATCTAATTGTCCGTCGCTTAAGAGGTTCACTTTGGTAAGTTCTCGCTTGAATATTTATTCTCATGGGCTTAGTAAACTTATCTGAATATTGTAAGTTACTGCAGCTAGGATCTATCTGTGATAAAGATTGCACAATTATTGAGCTATTTGATTGTCTACATGTGATTGAAGATCTGACTATCTACGGGGACACTCCCGAACTGGTATTATTTTTATTTATCCACATTATATGTAAATATTGAAAGAAAAGAAAATCAAACTTTGGTTGTAAAATTTTGTTTGCTTATTATTGTAGCTTGTTCTAGACTCGGTTCCAAACGAGCTTCCAACCTCACTAATCCACCTCAAGTACTTTTGTTTTAACGAACTGTATTTCGGTGACGACCATGGATTAATCTTTCTTCTTATTTTGATCAAATGTTCCCCAAACTTGGAGAAAATTGAGCTAGACGTAAATCTTTTTTTTCCTTATACTATTTATTTTACTTCCCGCCAAAATCCACTGACAAAAATAGTGACGACACTTCCTGTAGATTGCCGAGGGTATTGGTGATGACAATGAGACGTTGTTTGGTATATTGGAAAAATACTCAGATGTTCGGTTGGAGCATCTGAAGGAATTGGAGATTCACTATTTCAGCAACTTGAAGCATGAGATGGAGCTTGTGACGGTTATCTTGGCAAGGTCACCCAAGCTGAAGAAGGTGATCATACATAGTTTGGTTGAAAAGGATGAAGAGTCGGATATGTTAAAAATTCTCTTACAAGCCTCACGCGCATCACCTGTAGAAATCGTTGTGAGATCTATGATAGATTAGTTGTATTGCTACTTTTTTGTGTTTTCTTTCTGGTTAGTCTATGGAGTTCTTTTGGATGTTGGCAATTACTCAACTAGGGTATGTATATTCATAATGATTATTAAATGAATCAAATCATCCGAGTTAGAGCTCGTGTTTGTAAAAATGTTTTCAAGTTAAACTTGAGCTTTAAAAATATCATTGTGATGTGTTTCTTTTGCTTGAAGTGGTTATAATCACTTTGATGGTGTTGAGTGTTTCAAATTGTAATTATTTAAAGAATTAATTGATGAACACATGAGTAAAGTAAGTTTAACTCATCTTTTGATAATCCACTTTGTTGTGTGTGGTAAGTGTTAAACTGATTACATAACCCTTTATAAGTTTATCATAAGCAAAAATAATCAGCCTCATGACCTTCAAGTAGGTCTGTCAAAAATAACCAATAACGAGTAGACCAACCGACCCGTTTATGATTCAGGTAGAGCAGGGTTTGGCTTAGACTCGTACATACCTTGGTAGGCCATGGAAGCAATTCTCAACGAAAGTGATTATGTAGTCCATCGGAGAGTTTTTGAGCCCGACGGGCTGGATTTCATGGGTCCTGGGTGTTGACCCACCTGAGTCCATTTTCCATGGTGAGTACATGACACTGATGACTGGTCCAGGTGCTGGAGTCGATAAATGGGTCAAATGGGCTGGGTATAGGCTTCGCCTAACGAGTAGGGACGCCAACAGGTTCACTGTGTCTGTGGTGATTTTTTGACTCAACTTTATAATCATGAAAATGACACTGTATACTGTTCTGTTTAGCGGTTGTTTCTTATTTGTTTTCTTTTCTTAAGATGTGTTGCAATACACCATATTCTAACACGCTTACCATAACTGTAATACTTGTGAGATATTTGTGTTTAGATTAACCAACAATCTATGATAATGTTTGTATTTTGTCTGCATTTATCCTACAAAGTTCAGTTTCATATATGCTAGATTGGCTAGCATATTTACTAGAATGTGTGTTTAAATATATGTATAGATCCAAGTATTAGGGCCGAAGCCTGTAATCCTAGTTTGGGTCTTGTGTTTGATCGAGGATCTGAACCTGCAAAAGAACAAACCGTTAAGCTCGCCGCAGAGATGGGAGGGCCCCTCTGCGACCACCCTCCGGCGTGAGGATAAGTATTTGATAGAGAGAGAAAGTAGGACGAAGGTTCAGAAAATCGTACTTGGTTTGTACTTTTTTTTTGAAAGGCAAAAAAAAAAAAAATCGTACTTGGTTTGTACTTGATAGGGTATTTATACTAGTCCACTGTGATGACGTCATCCGGCTGGACGAACCTATGGATGATCCGTCTGCTGGCGAATGGGGAACAGAGCTTTTGAGATATGGGTCCCGTCATGATCCGGTCTGGCCCTCAGGAGAAGGTCCGTCCTCGGATATGTATCTTCAATATGACATGATATAAAATATGAATTTTAAGTACTATTTAGAAATAATAAATGAAAATGAGAGATGGTATAAAAATAATGTTTTATACCAAAACATGATTATTTTAATTCGTTTGAAATCAAGAATAAAACCATAAATTTCCGAAGAGTTTACATGTGAGTTTATTTTAGGTGTACCTATTCACACACCAATTTGCCTATTGGCACACTAAAACGGTGTTTTTTGTCTTATATGCACACCCTGCAGTGTCGAGCTGTGGTTAAAGCGCGGCGTTTTGGTCCGGTTAACCAGACAAAGACTGACGGGTGTCTGACGGGTCTGTTGACTGGACCAAAACGCCGAGCTTTGGCTGCGTTTTGGTCCTGTCAACCAGACAAAAGACTGACTGGGTGTCAGTCTTTTGTCTGGTTAACGCGGCCAAAGCTCGGCGTTTTGGTCCGGTCAACAGACCCGTCAGACACCCGTCAGTCTTTGTCTGATTGATCGGACCAAAACGCCACGCTTTGATCATAGCTCGGCACTGCAGGGTATGCATATAAGACAAAAAACACCTTTTTGGGTGTGGCTAGATAGTTTGGGCCTTATTTTATTAGAGCACCTTCAATAGTTGTTTCATCCGGACATCATCTCTCTCTGGCATCTTGTCATCCGTTACTTTCTCCTCCCTACTCTCTCTCACTCACATCCTCCGTACACGTGTGTTTGGAAATCTAGACGCCACCAACCAAATGCTTACTCCAATAGGGATGTCCGAAAGTGGATGCCACCTAGGCTTCAATTGTCCATTCAGAATCTTGCATTGGAGATGCCTTTAGTGTTTTTTTACCCATTATGTATGGATATATTATGAATGAAATCCAAGTAAGATTAGATTTGTAGTTTGATATATTATATAACGCTATGGGGTATGGGGATAGTGGTTTTGGTCATGAATTGCCATGTAGGACCATGGAACCAACATTATACCGTCTTTGTGTGCAAACCATGGTGGTTCGCATGGTTTAATCAATGGCAACCATGATCCTTCTTCAATTAATCGGGGGATTTTGATTGGTGAGGAAAGATAGTGGATGATAATGAGGGTCATGGTACACACCATATAGGATGGTGGATTAGGTTGGTGAATGAGGGTGAGATGACATAACACTAACGTACACACACACTCTCTCCTTTATCTCTCTATGTCCAACCTCCACACACACTGTCTCTAACCTACAGAGCACCACCACCATGCGGTTACCACCACCACCCGGCCACCGGTCACCCCTCCTCCCATCGTAACACCACCGCCGGCCATCCCTACTCAAGTGAATTTTTCTATCCAAATTTACTATCTCACTTAGTGTATAAGCCAACAGAGCCTCAACTAGTGGATTGAACATGAACGCCCTGCTTGGGGGTTTCCAAAATCTGACTCCCTTCGTCCAAATCGGTATAATCCAAAGGTGGAGAGGACGAGTTAACACCTAAATCAAGTGGGGGGATGTCCGACTCATCCAGATTTGTGGGCAATTTCACAAGATCAGTCACAATAGGACCATCTCCATGCGCCGCACCATTTGACTTTGGGGGAAACGATGGTTCTAAAAGAATGATTAGCTACTGTATGGAACTTTAACTAGATTAGGCCTAAAGGACGTAACCTGTAAGATTTAGAAACATAAAGTACAAATTCCATCAATTTTAAAGAAAAGTGACACCGCTGAAATTGAATATAAGGATAAATAAGAAAAGTTGCAATTCACTTTTAAACAACCAAAGGACAATTATTCCATATATAAATAACCAACTTTTTAGTGCATCATCACTTGTAACTTGTGCTTTGGGAGTTTTTCAAAATAAAAAAGGAAAATTGGTTTGTAATAATCCCACCTAGACCTTATTGGCAATTAATAATCCCACCTCAGAATATTCCTCCCACAAGTCCCACCTTTCACTTATTTTTCCTACAATGGTCATCCTTTAAAGAAACTTAACGGAGTTAAGCTTTTTTTCCAAATTATAAACAAATTTTTTAGGGCTTTTGATTAGAATGACAATACGAGTCCATTGATGTAAAACTTGGCTCGAAACGATGCTCCAAACGATGAAAACGACGCTTTAATTCGGGTGTTTAAATTTTCAATTAACCAAAATCAAGTCACTTGTCGCACTATTTCGAAGTAAGTTTTACATCAATTGACTCGTGTTATCGTTCTGATCAAAAGCCGTAAAAAATCTGTTTGTAATTTGGAAAAAAGCTTAACTCCGTTAAGTTTTTTTAACGGGGGACCATTGTAGGAAAATAGGTGAAAGGTGGGACTGGTAGAGAGAATATTCTGAGATGAGATTATTAATGGCCAATAAGGTCTAGATTGGATTATTACAGACCAATCCCCCCCCCCCCCCCCCCCAAAAAAAAAAAAAAAAAAAGAAACTTGATTTTTTACTTTTAACCCAAAGGTTTTTAGCTTTTATAATTTTAACTCTACATAATTTGTTTTTTTAACTTTAACTCAAAACTAAACTTGATTTTTTTACTTTTAACACAAAGGTTTTTAGCTAATGATGTATATGGCAGCTTATGTTCAGCATTATTTACTATCAATCTGACAAAAACAACCTGAGATGAAAGTTAAACGTCCGACTAAAGCTCAACGATTGTCGTCGACTACAATCAACACACTCCCTCAAACCATAATAGAAAACATCCTATGTTTTTTACCTATCCGAGAGGCAGCACAGACAAGTATCCTCTCTAGGGAATGGAGGTACAAGTGGACCACAATTCCCAAACTTGAGTTTGGTTCGTCTAGTGTGCTTGAAATTAGAACTCAAGAGAATCAAACATCTCACGTAGAACGGGCAAGGAAAATTATGGAACGGAGGCGTAAACTTTTCAATGCTATACCCCGAGTTCTGTTAATGCACCAGGGTCCAATACACGAGTTCAGCATTGACTCGATTGCAAACTGTGACTGTTTTGAACTTGATCCAATAATATTTCATTTGTCTAGGAACCATGCTGTCAAGAAATTAAAACTAGCGTTTGATTATATGTATCCGCATAAGTTGCCCTTATGCGCCTTCTCTTTGCATCATTTAAGAGACCTACATCTCTTTAATGTTGTTATTGACCATCAACCAATATTCAGTGGATTTGGTAGCCTTAGAAGCTTATGCTTGTATTCTGTAAAGATCTCTAAAAATGCTCTTCTTCATCTTTTATCTAATTGTCCGTCGCTTAAGAGGTTCACTTTGGTAAGTTCTCGCTTGAATATTTATTCTCATGGGCTTAGTAAACTTATCTGAATATTGTAAGTTACTGCAGCTAGGATCTATCTGTGATAAAGATTGCACAATTATTGAGCTATTTGATTGTCTACATGTGATTGAAGATCTGACTATCTACGGGGACACTCCCGAACTGGTATTATTTTTATTTATCCACATTATATGTAAATATTGAAAGAAAAGAAAATCAAACTTTGGTTGTAAAATTTTGTTTGCTTATTATTGTAGCTTGTTCTAGACTCGGTTCCAAACGAGCTTCCAACCTCACTAATCCACCTCAAGTACTTTTGTTTTAACGAACCGTATTTCGGTGAAGACCATGGATTAATCTTTCTTCTTATTTTGATCAAATGTTCCCCAAACTTGGAGAAAATTGAGCTAGACGTAAATCTTTTCTTTTTACTATTTATTTTAGTTCCCGCCAAAATCCACTGACAAAAATAGTGACGACACTTCCTGTAGATTGACGAGGGTATTGCTGATGACAATGAGACGTGGTTTGGTATATTGGAAGAAAATTCAGATGTTCGGTTGGAGCATCTGAAGGAATTGGAGATTCACCGTTTCAGCAACTTGAGGCGTGAGATGGAGCTTGTGACGGTTATCTTGGCAAGGTCACCCAAGCTGAAGAAGGTGATCATACATAGTTTGGTTGAAAAGGATGAAGAGTCGGATATGTTAAAAATTCTCTTACAAGCCTCACGCGCATCACCTGTAGAAATCGTTGTGATAGATTAGTTGTATTGCTACTTTTTTGTGTTTTCTTTCTGGTTAGTCTATGGAGTTCTTTTGGATGTTGGCAATTACTCAACTAGGGTATGTATGTTCATAATGATTATTAAATGAATCAAATCCGAGTTAGAGCTCGTGTTTGTAAAACTGTTTTCAAGTTAAACTTGAGCTTTAAAAATATTGTTGTGATGTGCTTCTTTTGCTTGAAGTGGTTATAATCACTTTGATGGTGTTGAGTGTTTCAAATTATAATTATTTAAAGAATTAATTGATGAAACATGAGTACAGTAAGTTTAACTCGTCTTTTGATAATCCACTTTGTTGTGTGCGGTAAGTGTTAAATTGATTACATAACCCTTTACAAGTTTATCATAAGCAAAAATAATCAGCCTCATGACCTTCAAGTAGGCCTGTCAAAAATAACCAATAACCGAGTAGATCAACCGACCCGTTTATGATTCAGGTAGAGCAGGGTTCGGCTTAGACTCGTATATTCCTTGGTAGGCCATGGAACCATTCTCAACGAAAGTGATTACGTAGTCCATCGGCGAGTTTTTGAGCCCGACGGGCTGGATTTCAAGAATAAAACCATGAAGTTCCGAAGAGCTTACATGTTTTGGCCGGGGGGGAGTGTGTCCGCCCGGTAATATTTATTTATTCACATTATATATAACTGAAAGAAAACCAAGTTAAGCTTTGCTTGTCAATTTTTGTTTTGGCCTATGGTTGAAGTGGCTTGTTCCAGACTCCATTCCAGAAGAGCTTCCAACATCACTAATTCACCTCAAACACTTTCGTTTTTACGAAATGTGTTTCGCTGAACACCATGGATTAACTTTCCTTGCTGTTTTTTATTCTATTTAATTTAATTCTTGACAAAATCCGCTGACAAAAGTAATGACGACCCTTTCTGTAGATTGATATAGGGCATAATTATTGTTATGAAAATGAGACATGCTCTGGTATATTGGAAAAATATATTCGGATGTTCGGTTGGTGCATATGAAGGAATTGGAGATTCAATGTTTCAGCAACTTGAAGCGCGAGATAGAGTTTGTAAAGTTTATCTTGGCAACGTCACCTGTCGCATCTTGAAGTGTTACCACAAACCTCATGTATAATCAATACCAACCTTGCATATGTTAAGTCTTTTTTTTTTTAATCATAACATTGATGATACAAGCAACCTAAGACAGATAACGAATGTAAAAATCATGGGAATTCGACTAAGGGTTATTTATTGGATTCATAGATATCACATCTAAACAGGAAATCTTTATTCGACTAAAGGGTTATTTAAGGGCCGTCGGTAAGTGTAAAGTTGAAGTTTGCACAAGACGTCGGCTTACGTAGCAACGACGAACTAAACCCAAAAGTCGAATTCTCTAAATCAAATTCTAGAAAGTTGTCCTCAAACTGAAACGTCCCGATCACGATTGCAGGCTCACTCGTTGCACCACCGTCAACAAACGCCAAACACGCCACCTCGTTTGTAATCTGCTTAATAGAGTTAGCAGTGGATACAGTCCACTTCTTCCCATCCGGGAGGCTGAAATCGATATCAGGAACTTTCAAACCAGCAGTGGAGGTGCTGAAACAAAGGCCGAAGGGGGCGACAGGCTTTGCAGGACGTAATTGTTTTGTAACCTTTGTAAACCTCCTAACCACACCATTATAGATATCGGTTGTAAGCGTGGTGTAAGGGTCAGTTGTACTAAGCTTGGTACTTGTGTTTGCGGGAACATTGATAGATCTCTTTTTAATTACAATGCTATTGACACTGCTCTGGTCGACGGAGTATATAACTTGACGCCGGTTCTTGCACCCATTGATAGTGTTTGTAAAACGTAAGGCGAGGAAGAAAATGCCATGACACCAGAAACATTTGAAGGAAATGATGCAAATGTTGAATGAGGAGCACATGCTGCATAAGGGTGTGCATCATATAAAATTGAAGATTTTTCATACCGTCACTTACGTTCACTGTGAAATCGTAATCCCTTAAACTACAGTAAGACGTTCGAAAAGTTGTGCATTGATAATCTACGCAAGAAACAGCGTATGTGCAGAGCGTGTTGGTGGGGCAACTGCCTGGATAAATGTTCCATTGCACGATGCAGTCGTGCCATATGAAGGGAGCATCGGTGTCTATAAGGAAGTTTGAATGCAAGTATTGCTCGTTTACATAGTCATAGGCTGTCATGATCTCAACACTATACATTCACCATAGCCTCATGAAGAGTTATGAACTTGAACACGAGTATGGTTGAAGTGGCTTGTTCCAGACTCCATTCCAGAAGAGCTTCCAACATCACTAATTCACCTCAAACACTTTCGTTTTTACGAAATGTGTTTCGCTAACACCATGGATTAACTTTCCTTGCTGTTTTTTATTCTATTTAATTTAATTCTTGACAAAATCCGCTGACAAAAGTAATGACGACCCTTTCTGTAGATTGATATAGGGCATAATTATTGTTATGAAAATGAGACATGCTCTGGTATATTGGAAAAATATATTCGGATATATGAAGGAATTGGAGATTCAATGTTTCAGCAACTTGAAGCGCGAGATAGAGTTTGTAAAGTTTATCTTGGCAACGTCACCTGTCGCATCTTGAAGTGTTACCACAAACCTCATGTATAATCAATACCAACCTTGCATATGTTAAGTCTTTTTTTTTTTTAATCATAACATTGATGATACAAGCAACCTAAGACAGATAACGAATGTAAAAATCATTGGGAATTCGACTAAGGGTTATTTATTGGATTCATAGATATCACATCTAAACAGGAAATCTTTATTCGACTAAGGGTTATTTAAGGGCCGTCGTTAAGTGTAAAAGTTGAAGTTTGCACAAGACGTCGGCTTACGTAGCAACGACGAACTAAACCCAAAAGTCGAATTCTCTAAATCAAATTCTAGAAAGTTGTCCTCAAACTGAAACGTCCCGATCACGATTGCAGGCTCACTCGTTGCACCACCGTCAACAAACGCCAAACACGCCACCTCGTTTGTAATCTGCTTAATAGAGTTAGCAGTGGATTACAGTCCACTTCTTCCCATCCGGGAGGCTGAAATCGATATCAGGAACTTTCAAACCAGCAGTGGAGGTGCTGAAAACAAAGGGCCGAAGGGGGCGGACAGGCTTTGCAGGACGTAATTGTTTTGTAACCTTTGTAAACCTCCTAACCACACCATTATAGATATCGATCTTTTTAATTACAATGCTATTGACACTGATAAAGTATCCAAAAGAATCTGGTCGCGTTACCAACGGAGTATAAGAAAGATAACTTCTTACATCGACGTTTGATTGAGGAAGAAGGTAATAAGGACCGGTTCCAAAGAACAGAACCCCAGGGGCAGACGGCTTGCTTGGAAGACATAGAGCTAACGTTTTTTTAAGGGGTTGATAGAAGTAAGCTGGGAAGGCGTAAGGCGAGGAAGAAAATGCCATGACACCAGAAACATTTGAAGGAAATGATGCAAATGTTGAATGAGGAGCACATGCTGCATAAGGGTGTGCATCATATAAACCACTGAAGATTTTTCTACCGTCACTTACGTTCACTGTGAAATCGTTGTAGTTGATAAGGGTTTGGTTACACGAACCAGTCACAGGGTTAAACACGTTGACTGAGCATGTACAGTCACCCCAACCAGGGAACGAAGAAGTGTTGGTTTCTAGAGGGCAAGAAGGATTCTTATAAGAGTAAGACGTTCGAAAAGTTGTGCATTGATAATCTACGCAAGAAACAGCGTATGTGCAGAGCGTGTTGGTGGGGCAACTGCCTGGATAAATGTTCCATTGCACGATGCAGTCGTGCCATATGAAGGGAGCATCGGTGTCTATAAGGAAGTTTGAATGCAAGTATTGCTCGTTTACATAGTCATAGGCTGTCATGATCTCAACACTATAGAGAGGCTTAGCAGCATCGGTATGTTTGTTAACCGGAACTACTATGGATGTGTATGGCGGCACATACGCAGCCATAGCCTCATGTTCATGAGACATGAAAGCTAGAACGATAACGAGTAGTTGTATAAGCAAAAACATTTTTGTGTGTTTGTATGTTCTGTATCTCGAATGTAGTTTTGGAAAGAGCATTGAACATATTTATATAGGTATCTCATGGGTGTAATTTATGTTTCTTCGAAGATATATTTTTTTGGGAACAAAGAGATATACTTGGGGATGAGTTGTTAGGATTTTTGGCATATAACCATGAATAAATCAGAATAAGTCATCTACCCATAATGGAAACATGACACAATCTTGCGGTGTAAAGCTTTCGAACATGGCCATACACGCAAGTTGAGTAAATGTTTCACAGGCCCGGCCCAAGGGTAAGTAAACCCAAGCAAAGGCTTTGGGCCACCACTTAAGAAAGGCCCTAAATTTAAAAAAGACTGCTAGTTTTTTTATATATATTTAAACTAGGGCATTTAAACATAAAATGCGAGGTTGGCTTAGTGGTAAACTTCCTCTTTGTTTACCAAAAAGGCGAGGGTTCCACACCTATTCAGGCCTCTTTTTTCCTTATTTATTTTTAAAAACAAAGCCAAAAATCCAATTGGTACAAGCCTAGCAAAAATAACCTTATTTAGTGGGCCTCAGATCTCTAGTTCGCTTTGGGCCTTTAAAATGGTTGAGCCGGCCCTGATGTTTCATTGTATCCGTTGCTACTACAAGTGTAAACCAACCAAACCGTACGTTCATGAACTATTCAAGATATGTTTGTTAATAACTCGAACTTGAGCCGAGCTTAATCAATCTCAAACTTGAGCTAGACCATGTTAAATTGAAACTCATTTAATGTATAAACGAGACCAGAGTAGTTTTTTAATTATATAAATATAATAAAATAGTATGTATGTAATATAATTATATAATATATGAAACAAAAATTATTATAGATAAAAGTAGTTTATGAATAATAAACAAGTTATATCATTCAAAAATTAATAACAAATCCAATTCAATTCAAAGTTTGGGATAAAGAATTCATGTTACATCACAACCAGATAAGGATGCACCATCCACAATTGATACCGACTTACAAGGAAACATTTATTTTATTAATATAAATTTTGATCAAACTATTCTTAGCTGTAAGTACAGAATTTCCACCAATACTTTATTACTAGCCACGCATATCCGAGATAAACAGTACGCACAAACTAACCATCATTACATGTGACAGATTCTTAAAAGACGTCAGCTATTACTGGTGGGTTCATGAATATACACAATTTACAAATCGCAACAATTAATCATGACTTGTACCCGCTCATGTCATCATAACCCAACGTTAACACGTAACTTACATAACCATACAGTTAATTCCCACTACAGCACGGGTGCAGTACCGACAAATCCCGCCGTAGCGGCACGTATAAGGGACCACAAATATCATGTGTATGTCATGCTCAAGATATATACATACGTACAACAGTCATGCCGTATTATTACAGTTTAGGACAAGCATGTTCATGTTTGAAAAACATTCACAAAACTCACTTTTGCTATATGGAGGTTTTACTATAACTGATACAAACTTGGTTTCCTAATCAAGACCAGAATAATTTTAAACACTAGTTAAATCAAGAGTGGGGTACTAGATAGTCATTACCCTGATCATAAACCTAAACTCTACTCTTAACATTTTACTATAATTAAATTTATACGTCAATTAATCCTAAAAAAAATTCTATATTAAAACTTAAAGGAAACTTATATTTAAATTAAATACACACTACGCCTTATATTCGAGGAAGTTGTTAATGGCTAAACTTAATGAAGTTGATCTCTATTTATAGCAAGAAGACTTGCTTTGCTTTGTTCCGAAGAAAACCAATTTGGCGGCTAAGTTTACCTCTTTGAAGAAAAGAAATCTTCATGATGAAGATTCATGTATACTACACACGTATCCTTACATGCATACATACACGTTGCATATATAGAGTCCAGGGGCGGACTTTGGTTAGCCCGTGTGGGGGCGGCCGCACCCTTTGAAAAAAAAAAATTAGTGTTAATATCCGCGCAAACTCCCGACTGCACCATTTGAAAATTTTTGTCCGCACCTCTTGGAAAATTCCGACTGCACCCCTTGGAATTTTTCGTTTGCATCCCTTAGAAAAAAATGTTGAGAAATTATATAATTTTTTTTTTAACACGGATTGAAACCCGACCGAATTATCCTAATTAACCCTTTAATAAAACTTAAGTTAAGTATTCAGTCCATTAACCAAACATTAAAACAAACCCATTAACTAATAAGCCCAATAACTTAGCCCACTTCAAACATTAAAACAAACCCATTAAACAACCACAACCCAATCGCTGCCACCACTCCCGCTCTCCCTCCTCCTGCCAGCGACGACGACAACCTGCGACCACCCCTGCAAAATTCCGGCCGCACCCAGCTTCACACCGACAATAAACAGGTATGTCGATGTTCTTTTTGTTATTTTAATGTTTATTTCATTAGGAGATTTTGTTCAAGACTCATGAGATGGGATAAAAAAGTTTAAACTTTTATATGTTTTGAGCTAATTTGGGGTTGTTCTAGTCTTTATAGGATGGGTTTGTTGTCTCTTAATCACTTATTGATTATATGGTTCTAGTATAGGGTTTGAAAAGATGAAATTCTAGGCTTGAAATTCAAAATTTTAAATTGAAAATTAGAGAATATGGGCTATGGTTGAACACTTGAAGATCCTTGTTTATTTTGTATGTGATAGGACTAGGAGGAACCGTGATTAGGGAAGTTATGACGCGATTTCTCAAGAGAAAAGGGGTTGAACCACTTTTTTCGTCGGATTCTTCTAACTGAAGACTAAGGTATGTTTTTTTGAACTTTGATGCTTTTATGATGTTTACTTGTTTTACTTGAAACTTTGTTTGTTTATATGATAGGAACTTAGGAACTAGGGTTTGATTCTTTGAAAATTGAAATTGAACCGACCTGACCCGCTATGAAACTTTGTTTGTTTATGTTTACTTGTTTTACATGACCCAACCCGATCCGATCCGCTATGAACCGAAGTTTTTTTATATAGCTACGGGTCTACTCTTGACATTTTACTATAATTAAATTTATACGTTAACTAATCCTAAAAAAATTCTATATTAAAACTTAAAGGAAACTTATATTTAAATTAAATACACACTACGCCTTATATTTGAGAAAGTTGTTAATGGGTAAACTTAATGAAATTGATCTCTAGAGTTAAATGCTTGGTTGGTCCCTGTGGTTTTCAAAAATTGCAGACTTGGTCCTAGTGGTTTACTAATTACACGCGTGGTCCCAAAACTTGTCAAAAATGAACTCGGTTGGTCCCCAGCCCTAACATCAGTTAAATTTCTCAGTTAACTATGTGTGAAATGACTATACTACCCCTGAACAATTAAAAACCTAAAACTAAGAATTAAAAAATTTAAAAACCCACCACAACCTGCATCCAGTTGTGTTATATTAGGCAGATTTGGTGATGAATTTGTGTGTTATAAACGATCCACCACTGGAATTCGTCATGACAGGATGAAGAACAGAGAGCAGAGTATATGAAAAATAATTGGAACAGAACAGAACGGATCTGAAAAGTGAAGAACAGGTCTGGAGTTGAAAAAACAGATCTGAATGATAAGCACAGAAAAATGGAGCAGATTTGAGATGGAAAGGATGAATAACAGATCGGAAAACAGAATTAGCTTGGCTAGAGAAGAAAGGAGTCTCGTCGGAGAAGAAAGAAGTCTCGCCGGATAAGAAAGGAATCTCGCCGCTGCCGTGAGTCGCCGTCGCCGCCTTCTTTCTCCCTTTCATCTCTCTCACCGGAGAAATAATCCGGTGACCAGATTTTTAGAGAGAGAGAGAGAGAGAGCAGAGACCTATTGATGGTTAGGGTGGTCGTGATGAAGATGATACATGTAACATCCCAAAACTTATAAAATAGAATGCTTCAACACTTAAAAGTATTATATAATTAGTTATGGTAATTGTATTAAAAATCTAAAGAAAGTTTATAAAATATGGAATGGGTTATAAGGATCAATAAACCTAACTTGAGGGTTGGTAGTGTAACATTTAGAAACATATGAGTTAAAGAAATTAAAACCCAGTATTTGTGGGTTGTGTGAGTCGCGACCAGGAAGGAAGAACAAGGGGGAAACCCTAACCACATCAATTAACATCAAAATTCAGCAAGTTTGTGAAGGATTAGAGTCAATAATCGAATGCTAGTGTCTAAATACTCTCTAATCCAAGTGTTTTGAGTATAAGGTAAGATAAAATCTCATAATTTGATGCTTGTTGATGAACTAGGGTTTATACAAATTCGTGATTCAGTATGAAATTAGATTGCATGTGAGTTAGAATCATCATGTAGAAGGTGTATTGTGCTTGAATTTGATTTACTAAAGATTTTGGGAAAAACCCACTTGTTCTAGTATGATAATGAGTAGGTAATTGATTAGTTGAGTAAATCTTCAAGTAAAATTGTATGAATGGTAGAATATTGGTAGATTATATTGTGTAGAATGAATATTTGAACATGAGTGGTTGATTATGTGAAAGATGATGCATTCTAGTGAATTTATGCATAAGATACATGTACATAAGGCTTGATAAGTAGTACGCATGTTAGGTGTTTGATGAAATGCCTCAATGATAATCTAAGTAGCCTTGAATAAATCATGAGTGAATGGAATTGTATGATGAAATTAATGTATTGTCAATTGTTATATGAGTAGCATTGATACTTGAAAGTATGATTATGAATATAAGGGCTATGATCTAAATAAGAATGATTACGTGTAGGAACGAAAGAAGAAGGAGCTAGTTCCGGATCACAAACCAAGGCTCAAGATCGAGGTAAGTTCGTTACTTACATGTTTAGTTGCGAGTTTATTGATATTGTTTCCTTTGATAATTGATATTCAATTAAGGTAAATGTTTCAAATGAGAACGTGAAAGTAGGAATCCGTATCGGTCCATAGTGATTGGGTCGGTTCGGGTTCGGATGAGAAGGAATTTAATGGAAGTTTTCTCCTTGATCCGTACTAAACGGGTTATTGGAAGTGAATGAGAAATAGTTGTGTTTATTTGACTAGAATGAATTTGAAATGAAATAAGAACAATTGGTAAGATATCTTGTAAATCCGAGAATATGTATTGTGATAGGATGAAAACGTTATGTGTACTACACTAATATATTTTGTTGAATGATTGTAGGTAAAGCACCCGTATGATTGTCATTGCGTCGCTCGGATACGAACACACCTTGATCACCCGTGATGCGTTTCCGCAACTTTTGTAGTAACCTTATTAGTTAAAGGCTTTTGTTAAAGTTAGTAGTGTTGAAGTTTTAAGTTTTAACTAGATATTTGTGAATATTTAAGTATCTTAAACTTGATGTTTTTGAATCGGTAGTTTAAATGTCAAGATCTTCCTTATGTTTTTGAAGGTGTCGTTATTTGAGTATTTGATATATTATAAACAGGGAAGTTGTTCAAAATGCGAACGGGTCATGCCCAAATTTTTATTTTTTTTTTATTTTGGCGATTTGGTTAAGTGTCGTTTTGTGACGTTTCAAGCATGAATTTAGAAGGGGTGTTTCAATACAGAGTGGGGTGGGTTGGTGATGAAGATGATGATGGTGATGAAGATGACACAGGTTGTGGTGGGTTTTCCGATCTGTTATTTCGGTGGAAAAACGGAAAACCCATATTTTTAATTGGTGATGAAGATGATGATGGTGATGATACATGTTTTTAATTGTTAAAGGATAATATAGTCATTTCACACATAGTTAATTGAGAAATTTAACTGATGTTAGAGCTGGGGACCAACCGAGTTCATTTTTGACAAGTTTTGGGACCACGCGTGTAATTAGTAAACCACTAGGACCAAGTCTGCAATTTTTGAAAATCACAGGGACCAACCAAACATTTAACTCTGATCTCTATTTATAGCCAGAAGACTTGCTTTGCTTTGTTCCGAAGATAACCAATCTGGCGGCTAAGTTTGGCTCTTTGAAGAAAAGAAATCTTCATGATGAAGATTCATGTATACCATACACGTATCGTTACATGCATACATACATACATGCTGCATATATATAGAGACTTACACGTTGCATATATAGACTTAATACACATACACGTCTTTTTTAAAGGTGTGAATTATTCGTGAATGTTGGGAGGTCTAGCATACGTTGTCTTAACCGGATCTGCGCTAGAGAGCCTCCTCGCACAATAAATCCTCAATTTAAACCCCTCAATGAAAAACCCATATCACACAGACTCGAACTTAAGACCTGAAGAAAAAAACTCACCCGAACCCACCATAAATGAAACTTAAATACCCGTACCTACCAATAGAAATACACATACACGTAACATTCCTATCACATTTGTTAGTTTTTAAATTTTATTATTATATTATTATAATTAATTCAGTTGCTTCACTCGTTTTTCGTTTATAACTTTTAAACTATAACGTTTTATAAAATGACGAATATGTCATTAAAACGAGCGTATTTTTATCTATATTTTGACCAAAGTTTCATTAAAAACAGAGTAAGATCAATTATAATATATTTTATTATTAATATTAACCTGTTCCCTATAATAGCCAAAGTTTGTCTAGATATCTCATATTTCAACTAACCATTTTACTCGTTACTTACTTGTTCAACAATGTATAAATTATAAGCTTTAAATATAATCTTATTGGTTCAAAAAACAGGATGTTACAACTGAAAACAACAAACTAACCTTATTCTTTATTTAGTTAAATGAGTTAAACTTGAGTGTACTCGATTTACGTTAAGTATCAATGGATCTACGATTCTTAGTTTCATGAACACTCTTGCTCTTTGACCGTTGAAATGGTCAACCTTGAGCATTTCTTTGAGCACATCTAAAGATTAACAATCACTCTCTACTTAGGATGTTTTTACCTAGTCAAATCTACGAGATTCCATACCTCAGTTACGCCTCAAAACTACAAATAACTTCTTAAACTTCTTATCAACTATACATGCTAGCTTTTATATCAAACAAGTGTGTTATCCTCGTGTATTGTGGCGTTTGGTTTTGAATAAAATTTATATCGCAACATGGATAAAAAGAAGCAAGTCCTAATGTATATTCGGACTTTTATCACTAATTATATTTAAAAAACAATAAAAATAAACACCGACACTGGTTCCCATAACACTGATACCGGTATCAGCGTTCGGTCAGTATCGGTTTCGCAATTGGTATAGTTTATGACACAAAATCATACATTATTTTGAACACAACTCGGTTTGTTACAGTACCTGTACTCGTTATAGCTTACGATACAGTTTTTTTACAATGGTTTCATTACACAAAAATAGTCTGATGTAACCCAAAAAATAAAGTTGTGTAACCCAGATAATAAAGTCGTCTTCTACATCGATCGAAAACCATAAAAACGAATATCATATGGTTTTGATAATACTGATATTGGTTCCGATTGTTCAATTCATCACACTTTGGTACGCTACCGGCACATCACGGAAACCGAGTTACGGATCTAACCATGTAAATTTCACATCACGGAAACCGAGTTACCTGCGATTCGTTCCCAATTTCCTTATTTCGATTATCCGACTCATTAACAATAGTTGCATTATACCACATTTCAGTTTCTTGTTACTCTTAGGCATAGTTACCCAATTCCCCGGGCTTATAACCTTGGCGAAATTGCGCCATTCATGGCTTTGTGTTCCCTTAGAACTAAAAGCTCGTTTCCTCAGAATTCAACATTCTGTTTCAAGCGACATTTGCAACTTACTTCTTATTGTTTTATCCAATATCCCGGATTCACAAACTTAAAGTATCATAGCTAGATTCATAAGCGTAGTGTAATCCAACACTTAACAACTTACGAGACTTTCAAGTTGCCACTTTCATGATTCTTTTTATGGCATCAATTCGACCCGTTTGACTATCTAGTGAAAACCATCACTTTATTAACAAGTCAAACCCAATTCCAAATCTTTATTTTGACCCGTTTGATGATCGAGTGAACTTCGCCACTTTAAAGACACATCAAACACATCTATTACACTACGACTTCATTTATACACTAAACCCAAACATTTAACGAGACTAAAGTCACGTACCTTTAAAGCACACCTTTTCCACGCGTATCCCCTCCGGCGTGTCCGCTTGACGTTCCGGATTCCTTGCCTAAAGAGTTCAATTCATAACAAGTTTAGAACTCTTTCATAAGCTTTAATGCATTATTTTCTAACATAGTCAAATCTGCGTTTTCACCCAACTTTTAACATTTTAACCCTCATTTAGGCGTTTTATCAAACACCTGGCGGTTCAGATTTCTACATGATCAAAGACAACCCTCACTAAATCAGGTATCCGTACGACTTAATTAATAATTAATTACTGCTTAATTACTGTGCTTGATTGAAATTATGGATAAACTGCTACTTGATTACTGATATATGCACATACCTGCATCATACTTTATTTACTGTCACTACATTATTTACATGCTGAACTTTAGTGACAAACATGATGCACAAAAGCACAGTAGCACAATGAACGGATAACCTATTGAACATGCTGATTAGCCAGCATCAGGCAGACACTGCCTCTAAGGCCTGTATGAGCCCGAGATAGTTTGCTACACTAATAGTGAGTGTAGAGATACAAGGGTTGTAGAACCGCGTCTCTAGGAATAAGTTACAGTGACAGGATGTGCCAAAAACGTACTCTAAGTACAAAACTCAGCACTTTAATTAACAACTCAGCTTTTAGCTAACTAATAAAGTGCCAAAACATGTGAAAAATATTACTAGACACTTTCCAAAGTGTCGGAAATAAGTTGTGTCACTAAAAATTAATAATAACGACACTTTAAAGCTTTGTTAAGCGCTTTAACGGATTACTATCCAACCGAACAACCGGACTTTACCCGGAACAGGAAAATATTGCCATTTACATTGTTTATCTTTTTCCGAGCCAGTTAGGGTCCCTGAATACCCTAACACCCACTGTAATGCACAACACACTAATAACCGGGTTAATCCCTAAACTAACTTAACTAACCTAACTATATACTAACTAAATGGTTGAAATGGAACCGGATTAACCCCCCCCCCCCTAAACAAACCGTCCCCAAGAGGGACACCTCTTGTCCTTCATATGATTATTTTATTTATACTTGTCCCATATCAAGAAAGCACATGATCCCTTGGTTAATAATCCTAAACTTTGTCTATAAGTAGTAGAGATAATCCATCATTCTTTCCACTCACAACTCACCACCAAAACTCTCTCCCTCTCTTCACTAAGCTCTCGGCCGAACCTCCCCTATATCATCCATCCATTTTTCGATTTTGTTCAAGATATTTCAAGATCATACAAGTGCTAAGGATCACATACGAGGAGGCTTGGTGCATTCGGAACTCGAAGGACCTCATCTCATTGCTTTTATCCACTCATTTCGCGTCTAGAATCTTCCCTAGCCTCGAGCCAGTAGTAAGTTGCTTGAAACACACTCTCGATCTATTTTAAAATGGTTAAAATGATATATGACGGTTAAAACTCGTAAACATACAAGATGATATGTAAAAGTCTACTAAAAATGCTAAAGATGATGGTTGAAAGCTAGATTGTTGTGTAAATCTTGTAAGATTTGTTTTGTATGATTATTTAGTGCCGATCTATGATGTGGTAGCTCGGATCATCGTTTAACCCGGATTGGTCATGATCATGGATCATGACATAGAGTTTGTTTTAGTGTAACAAGGGTTAGGTGATGAAACTCTACCACACGCGAAACATGAACTTGTGTAAAAACGATTCTACTTGTGAAATAGTGTTTAAAACTAGTAGATCTACGGATCTACAAGCGGTATTTTCAAAGGACCAAGTGTCAAAGAAATCTTATTTTCTAAAAACGGATCTTACACTAATAAGAATGATTTTTAAAACACACAAGTGTGTAAACACTTGTGTAACACTAAGTTTCGACAAAGAACTAGTTTTGTCAATTTTTACAGAAAGTTGTAAAGATAGAATTTCTTTAAAAGCGAGGTTTTTATGAAACCGGATTGATTTATATAAAGATCCACTAAAAGTAATGGGATTTACTTCATAGTTTTGGAAAAACTACAAGTTCATGTGATTCTGGCGATTTACATATTTATTGACTAGTTCGATGCTTTGAACGTTGTTTTGATTGGATGAGAAGATTGTTGGTTTGATTTATAAAAGAAAATGATACGCTTGAAAGTGTGGCCACCTCCAGTTACAGGGGAGACTCTGGCGAAATTTTTCCAAAAACCTAACACTTAGAAATATTTTCACTATAAGTGTTAGAAATACATTTTGACTTGTTTTCAAATTATAGATTTCGCCACGACTTTATTTACAAAATATCGAAGGTGAGATTTCACAAAATAAAACTTGATAAATATATATTTAGTATATATTTTCATAACAACACTTGTGTGAATTTTTTTATGATTATTTTGTGAATTATACAAATATTATTTTTAGGGTAAAAATAATATTACCGTGTTAACGACTCCAAAATAATACGAACGCCTTCGCAATAATTATTTAAGTTACACCGGTAATTATTATTACCACTCGATCTTTAAAACGTAAGTTACGCATTTTCGGAAAAATATTTATGAACGCGTATTTTTGCCAAGGTATTATTTTGGGAAAATCATATGTATTAAAATATAATATTTTTGGGAAGAATATTTATATTTTGGAATAAAAAGTAAAATATATATTAAGTGAGACTTAATAATATATTCCGAAGTTATACGAACGCACATGTATTAAATCCCCCATCCTTGGGAAGGAAAATAATTACCAAGTATATACAGAATGTAAACACGAAATAGTTGTCTAACTATTTCCCAAAAACTTAAACCATAAAGCTAAGGCACGGCCGTCCGTCTAATAGAGTTAGTACGTGTAGGTCGTCGCACAGCTGCTTGATCAGGAGATATACTTGGTAGAGACGCACCACTGTGAGTTCATGTCCCCCTTTTCTCTTAACTGTTTTCAGTTTTCTAAACTGCGGGGGTGAAATACATGTTACAATGTTTACGAATACTTTATACATGGTATGGTTAGCGTAAGGAGGTTTACTACTTAGATCATGTGAGTGGGTAGGCGGAAACTTGAGGCCATTAATCCTCAGGGTAGGACCGAGGGACAGGAGCGGTAGATCTATCTGGGAGTAGCGAGCCCAGCCCCAGGCTCAACAGTACGGACCTCGGGGTGACTTTGTGCCCAACGCATAAATCCGCTAGGTTTGAGTCTCCCTACTTGCACTTCACACATATCAATGGCCTTGCAAACCATTGGTGATCTCTTTTTTTCCTTATTTGCTACATACCAGGATTTTTATACTTACAAAGGTTATACTTACTCACTTACACATGAACTCGCTCAACATTATTGTTGATTTTTCAACTTACATGTATTTCAGGGAATTAAAGGATCTGGCGCGGTATGACACGTTTTCCCGCTGCACTAGTTTCGAGGTCATCCAGGTTTAGGGGATGTGACTCTTTCCTGGACAAGTCACAGTCCTTAAACTATGTTTATGTCATGTTGATGTTTGTGTCTGTTGAACGCTGTTTATGTTGTTAGGATGTGTTTCCGTTGAGACAATGTTGTTGTATTTGGTTTTAAAACTTAATTAAATGGATGATCTTGCATGGTTTTTATTTCATATAGCTTGTTATGGTTAAGCTATGGTATTAAGAAGTCACACCAAAATTAACCACGCTTCCGCAAAGCCAGGGTGTGACAACTTGGTATCAGAGCTCTGATCATAGCGAACTAGGATTCCTTCTCGAGTCTAGACTATGATCACTAGGGCTCTCACGAAAACATTTTTACACTGCATACCACTTAAGTCCAGATCCAAAACGTTTTTCTAAACAAATGTTGAGCACATATTATTTATTATTTATAGGCTCAGTCTGGGAGGCTGAGGCTCGGTCTGGGAGGCTGAGGCTCGGTCTAAGAGATCGAGGTAGTTGTCTAGTGGGACTAGGAAGAGCAGTCTGAGAGTCTGGGAGAATTTGGCTAGTGGGACTAGGAAGAGCAGTCTGAGAGGCTGGGAGAATTTGGCTAGTGGGACTAGGAAGAGCAGTCTGAGAGGCTGGGAGAATTTGGCTAGTGGGACTAGGAAAGTCAGTCTGGGATGCTAGTGGGACTAGGAGAATTATTTGATTGCTTATTGTTGACTAACATGTTTATGTGTTTATATGATTGATTGTTATACGTATATGTGTTTGTGTTACAAACGTCATGCTTTCATCATGTACTAGAAAGATGGACACTACGAATCCTATGGCCATAGTATCAGACGACATAGTTTCATCGGAGCACGAGGTGTACATTTCCGATACTACCGGCACAGACAATGACGACTTTCAGCCCTTTTGCGCTGCCCGATGACGTAGCAGAGCCTACTGATGGCCATCTTGTTGGGAATTTGCCACTCACGGTAATCCCTGCTCCTGTGCCCCTTGCCGCTTATCCCGTTGTTGATATGCCCCCCGACGTGGTCTCTGACGACGATAACGATCTATTAGAGGAGGACCCATTTGAGGGCGAGGCCTATTGCTGCTGGTGATAGCCTGCTGCTTGCTGACGCTCCTGCAAGAAGAGGCTCATGCCCATTCACCTGTCCCAGACCCATTTGAGTCTGTGGCGTCGAGTGCAACATCATTCACACGACGCCGACCCTGATATGGCATCATCAGCTGCACCAGTTCCCGCACACAGCTTTGAGTTTGATCACGATATTGAGAATGATCCTGTTTTTCCACCTGGTTTTGATCCAGACCACGGCATGGAGTTCATACGCTTAGACCAGCCCTTGGAGGATTCTGTAGTCCCTATCGACCCTATGTTTGTTGATCCAGCTGATTTTGAGATGGAGTTTGTTGATCCGGAGCCGGTTGTGGCCCCTGAGCCAGGCGTTGCTCCCGACCCCGCATTGGAGCATGACCCTGTTCATGCCGATGCACCTGCTGTTGCTCCTTGATTGGTCATCTGCTTGGACGAGAAAAAATTGTGGTAACTGTGCAAGACAATTTATTATTACAGGGGCCCACGTAATAACAACTTGTAGTGCAAAGAAATCCTGGTGGACTCTGCGGGTCAAGCTAATGAAAACCAATGTAGCAGGAAATAACTAAAACACGAATAACCAAAGCGATGTAGCCTCGAGTTCATTCTATTACAAGCAACAAGCCAAATTGGCAAGCCTATGTGAAGGCTCGGAAATTTATTTCCCCACTCATACATTGAGTATATTTACGTGTAAAATTGGGTGATTACATGATGGCTTATAGTGCTATGTATCTCATAGACAATTGAGATGTTGTCTAGCCCGCTTCATACCACTTCGACAGAAGAGAATGCCACCCAGACGTGTCACATACACCAGTACACTGACAAGGACAGAAGCCGAGCTGCAAGAACGCATCTCACAGGCAAATGCACGACATGAAGCCCTTCACTCTAAGCACAACGATGGCATTACTGGAAATAACCCTCCAACTAGCTGCACCTATAAGCAGGTCCTGAACTACAAGCCTTTGAACTTTGACGGAACAGGAGGTGCCATTGCATTGGTTCGTTGGTCCGACAAGATTGACTCCATTCTAAGAATGAGTAACGGTTCACCCCAACAGAGTGTTCCCTATACCTCGGGGTTATTTCTAGATGACACACTCTAATGATGGAACCTTCAGGTTCAGACCCTTGGCACAGATGCTGCTTATGCACTGAGCTGGGACGAGCTCAAAGGAATGATGGAGAAGAAATACAATTCTAGGGCTGGAATCCGGAAGCTTGAGGTGGAGTTCTGGAATTGAAAATGGACGGACCAGAGATTCCTGAATACGTCCAGTAAACTCACGACTTGTCTAGGGTCGTCCCCTACTTAGTCAAACCAGAATTCAAAAGGATTGAATGATTCATTTGGGGACTTGCACCCCGGATCAGGGGCATGGTTACTACCTCGAAGCCCTCAACCATTACAGAGGTTATCGATATGGGTGATTTATTTATAACATGAGATGTTATGTATTATTACTGTTATTATATACGTACGCTTTATTATGGCCTGACCAACGCGAACACATCTTTTAGGAGATGCCGAGACGTCAAACGCCGATGCCTACCAATGAGGCAGAACTCCAGCAAATCATCGCTGCTGCCATCGCGCAATACGCCGCCTCTCAAGGAGGGACTAGTGGAAGTAACTCTGGCAATACTGGCAACAACAATCCACCTCATGGTAATACTAAGTCATTAAGACATACCATGACCTAATTGGATATCTTTAGCAAGGTTGCTAATGCCATTCATATGTTGTAACATATGTGCAGGGTGCACCTACAAGCAGTTTCTAGACTGCAAGCCTGTCAACTTTGATGGCACCGGAGGTGCTGTCGCTTTCGTTCCTTGGGCCGAGAGGACTGAATCTGTTCTCCGCATGAGCAAATGTGCACCAGAACAGCAAGTCACCTACATTTCTGGGCTATTCTTGGATGGAGCCCTGTCTTGGTGGAATTTGCAAGTGCAGACACTTGGTGAAGCTACTGCACGCACTAACGTGGACCGAACTGAAGGAACTAATGCGCAAAAAGTATTGCTCTCGCGCTGAAATCCAAAGATTGGAAACTGAGTTCTGGCATTTGAAAATGGAAGGTCCGAAGATCGCAGAGTATGTTCAGAGGTTTCATGACTTATCTCATGTGGTACCTTATATGGTCACTCCAGAATTCAAGCGAATCGAACGCTTCATTTGGGGTTTAGCTCCACAAATCATAAGCATGGTGACCTCCTCCAAGCCTGCAACAATTACTAAGGCAATTGATCTGAGCGTGGCTCTCACCGAGGAGGCTATCCGCCTGAACAAGTTCGATAAGGTCGAGGCAAAGAAGAAAGAGACTCACGTCGAGTCATCCGGAGGTAACAAACGGAAGTTCTCGAACTTCAAGCAAGGCACTAGTGGGGTTGTTAAAAAAGTAGAGCCAAGCGCGCCAGCTCAGGTTACAGCTGGTAGTGGAAAGAAAGGAAAGGGATATATGGGCACCCAACCCAAGTGCAACACCTGCCAACGTCACCATTCTGGCCGGTGTGGTTTGAAAGTATGTGAAGCGTGTGGGAAACCTGGCCACTTGAAGGATTCTTGTTGGGCCACTGTTGGCCAGGGAGGCCAAGGAGGATTTGGAAACAGAAACAATAACCGGGGTGGGAATGGAAATCGCCCACAAGGAAACAATGGAGGTAATGGGAATCGAGGCAACAATGTGAATCAAGCGGGTGCTGTGAATCGTAACCAAAGGAATAATCAAGCTGGAAATGGTGGTGGAAACGGGCAAAGACCTGGATGCTTTAACTGTGGTGATGTTGGGCACTACAAGAGGAACTGCCTAGAGTTGAACCAAGCCCGGGGAAGAGTGTTCAATATCGAAGCGAGGGAAGCGCGCCAGGACCCCAATGTCGTTACTGGTACGTTCCCTGTAAACCAACGCTATGCATCCGTTTTATTTGATACTGGTGCCGATTATAGCTTCGTATCATTAGAGTTTAAGAATATGCTTGGGTTAGCCGCTAGTAAGTTAGATATTCCGTACTTAATCGAATTGGCTAATGGAAAATTAGTAGAAGCCAATGAAGTTGTCAGAGGCTGTGTGATCGAATTGGGAGAGCGTGAGTTTGCTCTGGATCAACTACCAGTCCAGCTGGGAAGCTTCGACGTGGTGGTAGGAATGGATTGGTTATCAGGCAACGAGGCGGAGATAGTTTGTCACGAAAAGGTTGTTCGTATCCCAACCGAAGATGGTGAAACAATTGTGGTTCACGGAGAGAAGCGTGATACGCCGTTAAGAATTATCAGCTGCCTCAAAGCGCGAAAGTGTTTGCAGAAGGGATGTGCTGCCTTTCTGGCACACATTGTAGACAAGAAAGCTGCAGAACCAAAGATCGAAGACATCCCTGTCGTGAGGGAATATCCAGAAGTCTTCCCAGAGGACTTGCCTGGATTGCCGCCTCAGAGGCAAGTAGAGTTCCGCATCGATTTAGTCCCAGGCACTGCACCTGTGGCTAAGGCACCCTATAGACTTGCCCCGTCTGAGATGCAAGAACTGTCGACACAACTTCAAGAGTTGTTAGACAAGGGATTTATCCGACCAAGCTTCTCGCATTGGGGAGCTCCGGTCCTGTTTGTCAAGAAGAAGGACGGTAGTTTCCGAATGTGTATTTACTACCGGGAGTTGAATAAGCTGACGATCAAGAATAGATACCCTTTGCCAAGGATCGATGATTTATTCGATCAACTCCAAGGTTCAAGCTTTTACTCTAAGATCGATCTTCGATCTGGATACCATCAGTTAAGGATACAAGAGGAAAGTATCCCGAAGACAGCCTTCAGAACTCGTTATGGACACTACGAGTTCCTAGTTATGTCGTTTGGGTTGACAAACGCACCTGCAGTCTTCATGGATTTGATGAATCGAGTTTGCAAGCCGTACTTGGATAAGTTCGTGATTGTGTTCATCGACGACATTTTGATTTATTCAAAAACAAAGGCTGAGCACGAACAACATTTAAGAGCTATTCTGGAGCTGCTGAAGAAGGAACAGCTGTATGCCAAATTCTCTAAGTGCGAGTTTTGGCTGCGAGAAGTCCAGTTCCTTGGACACGTGGTGAATGGAGATGGAATCCATGTGGATCCAACCAAAATCGAAGCGATTAAGGATTGGGAAACGCCAAAGACGCCAACCGAGATTCGACAATTCTTGGGTTTGGCTGGCTATTATCGAAGGTTCATTGAGGATTTTTCGAAGATCGCTCAACCATTGACGCTCCTCACGCAGAAAGATAAGAAGTTTGATTGGGGAATCAAACAGGAAGAAGCGTTCCAGATATTGAAAGATAAGCTCTGCAATGCGCCAATCTTAGCACTACCGGAAGGTACAAATGATTTCGTGGTATACTGTGACGCCTCACGTCAAGGTTTGGGTTGCGTGTTGACGCAACGCCAAAAGGTTATTGCTTACGCGTCACGCCAATTGAAAGTGCACGAAAAGAACTATATCACACATGATTTGGAACTTGGCGCAGTGGTTTTTGCATTAAAGATCTGGAGACACTACCTTTATGGTACGAAATGTACGATCTTCACAGATCATAAGAGCCTACAACACATATTCAACCAGAAGGAGTTGAATATGAGGCAAAGACGATGGGTTGAGTTGTTGAATGATTACGACTGCGAAATAAAGTATCATCCAGGGAAGGCGAATGTGGTCGCCGACGCCCTAAGTCGAAAAGAAAGGATCAAGCCCATAAGGGTTAGGGCTTTGGAGATGATTATTCAGACAGACCTTTCTCTGCGCATTCGTGCCGCACAGAAAGAAGCTCTTAAGGAAAGAAACCTTGAAGAAGAATATCTCCGTGGGATGGAGAAGCAATTGGTGCCAAACGAGGAAGGAACGTTATGCTTTGAGAAGAGGATTTGGGTTCCTCTATTTGGAGGGTTGAGGAAAGTTATTTTCGATGAAGCTCACAAATCACGGTACTCTATCCATCCAGGAGCGGATAAGATGTACCAAGACCTTTAAGATTACTACTGGTGGCCTAGGATGAAAGGCAATGTTGCTGTTTATGTGAGCAGGTGTTTAACATGTGCTAAGGTTGAAGCGGAATACCAGAGGCCTTCAGGACTTCTGCAACAACCAGAGATTCCCAAGTGGAAATGGGAACAAATCTCCATGGATTTTATTACAAAGTTGCCAAGAACGCCAAGAGGTCATGACACTATTTTTTAAGTTTTCTTTTCTGTTTGCTGTATTATGTACGAGTACTGAAATAAACCGAACAAATACAGATCGAATTCCCCTTGCCATCCATCCCCCAGCAACGCGCGAGTTGAATCATCTAGTAACAATAATCATTCAATGTGCATTGGAAGTTTAAGTTTGAGTTAAATGCCTGGTTGGTCCCTGTGGTTTGTAGAAATTACAGACTTGATCCCAAGACTTCAATAATTACACACATGATCTCGGTGGTCGTAATTTTTGTACTCGGGTGATCCTTATCACTAACTTATGTTAGATGTCTCAGTTAAGTGTGTGTTAATGACCAAAGTACCCTTATTAAAAAAACAAATAAAAAATAGCTTAATAAAAGTTTACGGGTCCTACCCCAAACCTGCATAATTCTCTCTCCCCCCTTTCTCTCTCTCTCTCTCTCTCTCTCTCTCTCTCTCCTCAGCTATAGCGCTTTCTCTCTCTCTTCCCTAAAACCACCGAAGACCCATCACCACTAGGGGCGACAATTCTTAACATGACCCGTTAACCTGACACGAAAAAAACAGGTTTGGGTCGACTAACACAACTCGTTTAAAAAAACGGGTCGGTTCGGGATGGGTTGACTCGTATTAAAAACGGGTCGGGTTTGGGTTGACACGTATAAAAACGGGTCGGGTTTGGGTTGACACGTATAAAAACGGGTTGACCCATTAACCCGTTTAACTATTTAGATAAAAAATCTTTGATATTTTTGTTTTTGTTTTTTTGGTTTCTATTTTACATGGTTAGTTATAATAATGTTAATTTTGACACATTATATTCTTTATTTATCACACTCATACTCATCATTATATATGCTATCGATAACCCGCTTAAAACCGAACAACTCGTTCATATCGTCAACTTGTATCACTCATTTAAAGATATGGGTTAAACGGGTCGGGTTCGAGTTGACCCGAATTAATATGGGTCGGGTTAGGTTTGAAATATTTGACCCGAATAATAATATGGGTCGGGTTCGGGTTGAACATTTCAACCCACCAACCCGTAACCCGTCAATCTGTCAATCCATCAACCAGGCACAATTACCACCCCTAATCACCACCCAATCACCTCCACCACCTTCTCTTTCAACTTCTGTGTCGTCAAGACGTCGTTGCCGGAAAAACATGGAGGTGGAGGTCGTGGGCTTATGGTGGAGGTGGAGGTGGTGGGCTTATGGTGGAGGTGGAGGCGGTAATTATGATACTCTTCAAAATTACCCTACAAAGATAAAAATTACCTTACAAGACAGTTTTACAAAATTACCCTAAAAATCATTTGTAGAGTAATTTTAATAATTACGAAAAATGTAACCGCGTCATCGAAACATTCTGTTTGTATATATTTTTTGAAAAGTTATCAGTAGTATATTTAGGCCCATTCTATACACACCCCCCCCTTCCTGATTACACCCCCCTTGTAAGAGGAAAACTGTCGGTCCCACGCAGGCCCCACCTGTAAGTATATGAGAGGAGGGGGGTGAAAAAAGTAAATAGGGGGTGTAGAAAGTAGCACCCTATATTTATTTGGAGTTTCTCAAAGTGAAACCGGGGGCATCGATAAACCGCAAAAGCACACGAAAGGTCGAATTTCAATGAATATGCCATAAATTTGATCGGTTGAAGCTCCCATCATTGGTTGGTATATAAGCAGACGTAATTCAACATTTCACTCAACATCAAGCTCCCATCCATTCAGATTCTCGTATACGCATTTCAGTTCAGGTATTATTATGAATGCCTTCTTCTGTTTTCCTTTTCAAGTGATAGATGTTTGATTTTAGGGTTTTATTTCGTTTACTTTTGGGTTTAATTCGGTGAGATTAGGGTTTATTTCTGTCATTTTGATTGTGTTATAAATCTATCCCTTTTTGATAGCTGTTACTTTCATCCACAGAACATGCGTCTGTGTGTTAATCGATAGAAATGAATAGTGACCAAATTTAACAGCTCTTTAGCCATTGGTGTGATAATTGGGTGTTTCCAAAGTTATTATGTCACATATATAAACTAAATAAAACCTATAACATGAGGATAGATGGTTGTGGCGTGTTTCTTTTGCTTCAAGTTGTTATAATCTCTTTAATGCTGTTGAGTGTTTCATGCTTTTAATTATTTAAAGAATAATTAACTGATGAAACTAGAGTGTAGCAAGTTTAGCTCATTATTTGATAACCCAGCCTTTTTGTTGTGGGTGCTAGCTAAGTATTAAACTGTAAATTGAAATGAAAATCGTATAATTGTCATTTGTCTCATCCAAACATAAGCAGATGTAGATAACTTGACTAATAGGCTTCACCAGATAAACTATAAATTGGAATGAATATGGTATAATCGTTGCATCCAAACACTACTGATGTATGACCTTTTTCTTACATTCTCCTAATGTTGTATTTGGTGGCTTATGTGCAGCGTTATTTAGTATCAATCTGACAATAACAACCTAAGATGAAAGCTAAACGTCCGACTAAAGCTCAACGATTGTCGTCGACTACAATCAACACACTCCCTCAAACCACAATAGAAAACATCCTATGTTTTTTACCTATTCGAGAGGCAGCACGGACAAGTATCCTCTCAAGGGAATGGAGGTACAAGTGGACCACAATTCCCAAACTTGAGTTTGATTCGTCTACTTTGTCCAAAGGAAAAAACAAAGAGAAGCTACCATCTGACATAGCAAGTGCACGGAAAAACATGGACGAAAGGTGTAAACTTTTTAATGCTATACACCAAGTTCTGTTAATGCGCCAGGGTCCAATACACGAGTTCACCTTTCACTCGAACAAAAGCTACCGCTTTTATGAACTTGATCAAATAATATTTCATTTATCAAGGAACCATACTGTCAAGAAATTAACACTTGCGCTTGATTATATGTATTCGTATAAGTTACCCTTATGTGCCTTCTCTATGCATCAGTTAAAAGACCTAGATCTCCATTATGTTGTTATTGACCATCAACCAATAGTCAGTGTATTTGGTAGCCTTAGAAGCTTATCCTTGATAAAAGTAAAGATCTCAACAAAAGCTCTTCTTCATATTTTATCTAATTGTCCATCACTTAAGAGGTTCACTTTGGTAAGTTCTCGCTTGAATATTTATTCTCATGGGCTTATAACTTATCTGAATATTGTAAGTTACTGCAGCTAGGATTTATCGGTCATAAAGATTGCACAATTATTGAGCTATTTGATTGTCTACATGTGATTGAAGATCTGACTATCTATGGGTATTGTGCCCATCAGGTAATATTTGTTTTTCCACATAATATATAAGTAAAAGAAAATCAAACTTTGGTTGTAAAATTTTGTTTGCTTATTATTGTAGCTTGTTCTAGACTCAGTTCCAGAAGAGCTTTCAACCTCACAAATCCACCTCAAATACTTTTGTTTCAAAAAAATGTCTTTAGATGGCAACCATCATTTAACTTTCCTTGCTATTTTGCTTAAATGTTCCCCGAACTTGGAGCACATTGTGCTAGAGGTAAATCTGTTATTTTAATTCTCACCAAAATCTACTGACAAAAATATAATGACAACCCTTTCTATAGGCTGAACTGGGGTATAATGATGAAAATGAGATATATTCTGGTATATTGGAAAAATACTCAGATGTTTGGATGGAGCATCTGAAGGAATTGGTGATTTATTATTTTAACAACTCGAAGCCTTCGATGGAGTTTGTGAAGTTTATCATCTCCAGGTCTCCTAAGTTGAAGAAGGTGTTGTTGATAAGTAGTGTGGTTCATGAGAAGGATGAAGAGTTGGAGATGTTAAAAGTTCTCTTACAGGCCCCACGCGTGTCACCGGTGCAAATCGTTGTAAAGAAGTATGATGAGTAGTCGTATTGCTACTTGTTTTTCTGTGTTTTTTTCTGCTTATATTAGTTAGTTATTTTGGATGCTGGTATTCACGATATCCATATTTGTGTTTCTATATATATTCGGTTTATATCTTAGCTTGGATTATTCTGTAGCATTGTGTTTCAGTGTTGAAATTATCTCCTAAAATATATAATATACTTCCCTTGGGCTATAGGGTGTGGTCATGACTCTCATCACCATCATGACCCTCCACGTCAGTGTCATGTCACCAACCTTTAATTCACCATCCAAAACCACTACCCTAAAGGTGTAGTCATGACCTAAACCAGTAGCCTCTTAGTTATTTTAATTTATCTTTGTCTAAAGAAAAAGAAAAAGATTTCTTTAAAAATGGAAATGACGACTATGGTTGTCATGGTTTAATCTATGCAAACCATGGTGGATCAAGCAAGGGGGTGGTGTAATATGCCATTCATATTCCTAGGTGACGAATCATGTTCCAACCATGACCCCACACCCTTTAGCCTAAATAGGAAATTCTACTTTATTAGAGATGTAAACCAACAAACCATACTGACAAAAGTGAAACGGGCACAAAAAAATGAAGTATTTTAAACCAATAAACCTTGGCCTACAATAAAATACAAATCAAAACCAACAACATATATATAAGATTAGGTTCAAGAGTGAACACTAGTGTAGCTTACGAACTGAGTGAACTAATCCTGGCCATACACGTATGTAGATCAATGGCCAGGATTTGGTGTTCAAATACACTAGTGTATTTTACGATTTGATGATGAGATCCTGGCCATACACGTGTGTAGATCAATGACCAGGATTTGTTCACTCAGTTCGCAAATACACAGGTGTTCACTCTAGAACCCCACCATATATAGGATTAGGTTCAAACGTGAACAAATTCCCAAGAGTGAACTGCGTGAACTGATCTGAGCCCTTGATTTTTATGATCTTGAGATTAAAGTGAGTGGCATGATGGTAATTATTTGGTTAATTTTTTCCATTTAATTAAATAAAAAAGGGTATATGTGTAATTTCCATTTTGCATTGATTGCATAAATCCCGTTTCTCTCTCTCAAATAATCATAATCAAACTTTTATCCCCAACTTTCTCTCTCACCTTCATCTGAGATATCAAACAAACTTTCTTCAACATTTTTTTCTCTCACATTTATAGCCGACATCAAAGAAAAGAAAAGATTTGTTCGTTGTTTTATCTCCGGCGTCGAAGGAAATCGCCGTCACCGTTTATCATCTACCTGTTTGTCGCCGTCTTATCTCCGGCGTCGAAGGAAATCGCTGTTTTATCTCCGGCATCGAAGGAAATCGCCGTCGCCATTGCCGTTATGCCGTCGTCTCCTCTTCATCAATGGTCGTTGCCATTTTATCAATTACCTGTTTGCCGTTTTATCGTCGTTGTTGTCGCCGTCTCCTCTTCATCAATGGCCGTCTCCATAAACACCCTAGATCTGAAAAAAAAGTATAGGGTTTCGGTTTGGTAAGTCACCGACAACAAAGGAGATGATTTGGGTAAGTAGACGATTTGAGCAAACTCATGTGTTTGAGAAGACGATTGGAATGGGGATTTCAACTTTTGTTCCAGAAGAGCTTTTAACCTCACTAATCCACCTCAAATACTTTTGTTTCAAAGAAATGTCTTTAGATGTCGACGATCATTTAACTTTTCTTGTTGTTTTGCTCAAATGTTCCCCAAACTTGGAGCACATTGTGCAAGAGGTAAATCTGTTATCTTAATTCTCACCAAAATCTACTGACAAAAATAATGACAACCCTTTCTATAGGCTGAACTGGGGTATAAGGATGAAAATAAGATATATTCTGGTATATTGGAAAAATACTCGGATGTTTGGAGGTGGTGGTGGTGGTGGTGAGTTTACGGTGGAGGCGGTGTGCTGAAGTGACGACAGAGGAGGTGGGTTGTAGGTTGTGGTGGGTTTATGGTGGAGATAGAGGCGGTGGGTTAAAGGTTACGGTGAAGGTTGTAGTGTTGGTGGGTTGAAGGTGATGGTGGTGGTGGTGGTGGGTTGAAGATGGAGGTGGAGGTGGTGGGCTGAAGGAGACAGCGGAGGCGGTGGGTTAAAGGTGAGGTGGTGTTTGTGAAAGGCAAAAAGAAGATGAGGGGTTAACCCCATTGTTTTTTTTAATATTTTTCTAAGTGTTTTTGTTTTTTTTAGTTTAATGACAATCTACTCATTTAACACATACTTAATTACCAATGGGGTGATAGTTCTTTGGCAAAGACAAAGCCTTTAAACATCTTGGGAGATGGAGGTCTTGGGTTCAAGTCCCACAAACGACAGGAATAAAAGAAATTTGCCGTTAAAAAACACATACTTAATTGAGATATTTAACATAAGTTAATGATAAGGATCACCCGAGTGCAAAAGTTACAACCACCGAGATCAAGTGTGTAATTATTGAAGGATCGGGACCAAGTCTGCAATATTTGCAAACAGGGGCGCAGCTTAAGAGGGGCCCGGCATTTAACTTAACTCTAATATACTAATTGCATTTTTTAAGCCTTTATTGTCAAGCTTCGCCACTGTTTGCAAAACACATGGACCAACCAGGCATTTAACTCTTTAAGCTTGGTAATAAAAAAAATAAAGAATATTAAAGGCTTAAAAAATGCAATTAGTATATTAGAGTTAAGTTAACGTACAAAGTAACTTATCGTACAAAACGTACGAAAAGCATGAAAAAAAAAAACGGTGACATTTTTGTAATTATTTTCTCGTAACGTAATTATCAAAGTTACTCTACAAATAATCTTGTAGGGTAATTTTCATCTTGTAGGGTAATTTTGTAAAATATGCTTGTAGGGTAATTATCAAAATTACTCTACAAGTGTATCAAAATTTCTCTACTAGTTTTTCAAACAACATACAATTCAAAATTACCATACGAGATCATTTGTAGAGTAATTATGATACTCTACAAAATTAACCTATAAGATCAAATTAGCTTACAAGATCATTTGTAGAGTAATTATGATACTCTTCAAAATTACCCTACAAAGATAAAAATTATCTTACAAGACAGTTTTATAAAATTACCTTAAAAATAATTTGTATAGTAATTTTGATATTTAAAAAAATTGTGACCGCGTTTTTTCATTGAAACATTCTGTTTGTATATATTTTTTGAATCAAAGTGACTTATTAACTTATCTATACTATTATAAAAAGGAGAAGTGATGTATATACATATAATTTTACATGAAGTCCATCATTTTATGCAATATGTACAATTAATGAATGCTTGTTTTGTGAGGGTAAAATTGTGAAGAACATAAATTTTTAAGACACTAAAATTGACCTATCCACCATACTCACACACACAAAATCATTTCCATACTTGCCCTCAAAAAAAACCCAACAGCCATCCTCATAATGAAACCCCCTCTCGCCAGATTGAATAGCAAATGAAAAGGTGAAAGCAATTATTCATGAAATCAATTAGGTTTCAATGATTAATCATGAAACGGAAAATTAAATGCTGCGGGTATACTTGAAACGAGAAGGGATTGTGGGGGCTCTGTTTTCAGGTCAGTAGGGTTCCACCATTTGGTTTCGATTAAGGTTGCTTTGTTGATCGTTGTTTCCGAATTAATACTGCTTATATTTATGATAATTGATCTGAAACTGTTTTATAATTAGGGTTAGGGCTTTTAACTTCTACTCTTTTAGTATGAATTCCTTTTTCTGGCTAATTTCAAATGTAGCCGGATTCAATTTGGTTATACGTATGTGTGTCTGCAAATATACTTTTGAAGCAAGTTGTTCTTTAACTGATTTATTTTTATGCAAAATTGGTTTCCGGTTGGTTCTTTTTTGATGGATTGGGGTTATTTATAAAAAGGTGGGTGTAATTTAGGAAGTAGCGTAAGGAGCAGTGCATGGGAATTGGTGCTAAGACTCAAAAAAATTGTCAGGAATTGGCCCTAGGTGAAAGGTTTATTATTTGCGCCTTGCGTGGGCTTTGAGTCTTTAAGCTTTAACTACACAGGGTTATACCAAGTTGTTATAAAATAACACGTTCTGTTGTCTTTCAGGCGTTGGGTAGTGGATTTGCGCAATTCGCCTAGACCGTTTATGCATAGACATAACATAATCTAGAGTCAACAACTTCACGCTCTGTTCTTGCACCTCATCTTGTTCAGTGGCATCAGTTGGTGTTATTATACATTTCATTTCTTTAATGTTGCGGTGATGCGGTTCCAATGGAAAGATATGCTTTATATGCGGTTCCACAGAAACAATGGAATTGATTGGTTTTTAGCGATGCCAGTAGTGACGGTGGTGATCTCTGCATCTCAACACAGGTAACCGTAATTTCATTCATTGTGACTCACAAGGGAATCAGTTTGCACTTTCATCATTTTTATCGTAAAAAAATGCAGAGCTGAAACTAGGACAGATGTTAAAGTATCCAGGTTGAATCTCTTGTTCCTGCTCTGGTATGTATCTTCTCTATCAATTTAAGGTTTTTGAGATTAAATGTTTTAATGTATGAGTTAGCAATATGTTTATGCTATTATATGTGCATCGTATAGTGACTCACATTTGATGGAAAGTAGTCTATTTCACCTGTTAGCTCTAAAGATAGTTGCATTAGGCTCAAGTAATATAATTTGTTATTTAGGTTGATCTTAGGATGTTTAACTTGTAGATATTATGTACAAGGTTGTATCTTTGAATACCCAACCATTAGATTCAGTGATAACAACTTAAATTACATGATTTTACAATATTTTTCTATTGGTACATCCATGAGTATATTATATGAAGCTATTAACCTTAGAACGGGACCCACAGCCCACAAAGATAGCGGTTAAACCCATTTTTGATACTTTTTTTTTTCTAAAATAACCCGTTTCAACCCAAATCGGTTTTGTTTTGGACCAAACTGATACTTCTTTAAACGACCTTTTCTGACCCAATCCTGTAAGGACCCGTTAACCGATCCGTCCTTTTTGCTAGGCTTTAACATCATCACCCATGCGGTTGAACCGTTTTTGATACTTTTTTTTCTAAAACAAACCCGTTTCAACCAAAATCGTTTTGCCCCGAGCCTAAGTGCCTAACTAATTCTTCTTCGGAATGACCTTTTGTGACCCACTGACCCAAACCTGTTATGACAATATGACCCATTACCCGACCCGTCTTTTTTGCCAGGCTTAAACATCATAAACATCACCCATGTGGATTTGTTTATTGTATGGTGCACTTCTACTTTTTATAGAAGTCTTGTAGCATGTAAAATCAATAGAATATTTTGATATTTTAGCGCCTCTTCAAAAAAATTTGTTATGTTGATTTATATTATCGTTCACCTTTGTTTTCTTACAAGTGTCATCAAACAGGGTTCGAGGTTTTATTGTTTTATCGGTTCATCCGTCTTAAAAACTTCATATTAAAATTAGTTTAATAATTAACAAACATATATTTAGTAGAGATATACACAAAAACAAAACTGTGCACAAAAACATTTTAAGCTTGAACTAGAAGCCTGTTTTCACTTTTGACCCACTTGAAGTGTTTTCACTTCACATTAAAAAAAATACTTTTTTTAAGTTACTAACTTGAGATGTTAGGAACAAAATTTAACCCACATTAACCTTTTTATCTACAATTGATTCAGAATTGTCACCTCTTCTTTTTTTCACAGCATACGCAACCCGTTTGAACAGAAAAAAAAATCACCCTGTCTACATTACAAAATCGACAATTTCTACAAAGATAACAAACAGAAACCAGAATTGTCCGAGGGGTATATCTATATATGTACATAGTGATGCAGGCTCGATTACGTACGTACGTATATGGCTATCTTTTTACTCGGTGGAAAGAGTGCAGGTATTAAACTTGTTCCTTGGGCTTTGACTTTAAGATCAGGTCAACCTTTTCTGCATTTATCCCAAGTATCATATGTGTGTCGGGTACAGCCTGAGATTTGAAGTAACGTCTTTTTTGTAATTTATATTTAATGATATGTTATAAATCATGAGAGACGTCTACCATTAAACTAATACGCTTGGCAGTGTCTGAACGCATCAGTTCTCCTTTATATAACATCTGGAACAATAATAACAAGTCATAATTTAGCACATGATGTTGCAAACGATAGCATGTGCGCATGCACGTGTGTAAATTCATCACCTCTGTGGGGATATCTGGTGTGAACCAGCGCCATAATACTCCAAGATGTACAACAGCTGGAATCAGTTTAAAAAGAAAAGGCGTTGTCACCTGTAAAAAAAAAACAAAACATTAAGCCTATCGCTGATTTTTAAACTTACATTTTAGAAGAAGTTTGACCCGTTTGGCCTCTTAAGACCTGTTTCCTTCCAACTGTTTTCTTAAATGCTAACCATGGCCCTAAGGGCAATGGTTATTGGTTAACAACTAATTTTTACAACAACAAAAAAAAAAGAATCTTTTTTAAATTATAATAATAATTATTCAACCATGGTCAGCAACTCATAAACTTTATCATTAACCATCAAAAGTCATTTTTTTACCCAGCCACCTATAATTGGTTACGATAAGTTAGTTGTTAATCACAACCCTTAGAGCTATTGTTAGCAATTCCCTTTATTTAGCTTACCAATTCTATGTATACTTGAAATGCTATTTTGTCAACATCAGCCAACTTTGGCAAACTTTGGCCCCTCAACTTTAGTGAAAACATATTTAGCCCCTCAACCTTAATAATGATCCGTAACTAATAATGAGGCGTTGGGGGCAGACGATGAAGCCGAAACATCAGTGGCTTCAGTTGAAGATCAGTTAAGAAAAGAAATCACCGTGTATGAGGTATATTTCAATGATATCAATTATTAAAGGGTATTAAAGACTTTTGACTAATAGTCGCATTTTGCAAGTAGGGTTGTTATAGACCTGAGTCGAGTCAAGGCAGATTGAGCTCAGGCTCGAAGTTAAACGAGCCAACTCAGTTCGGCTCGTTTATTTTATCGAGCTGAAAAGTCGAGCTCGAGCTTGACGAGATAACTCGGTTCGGCTCATTTATTTTATTGAACCGAAAAGTCGAGCTCGAACGAGACAACTCGGTTACTCTTCATGCCATTAAACGTCACACCCAATGCTTCTTTTTTCAAGATTCATTTTGCTTATTGTAGTGGATTCATGTGTCAATTGGATTGTTTGACAAATGTGCAATTCCAATAGTTGCACACGCGAGAGCTATATAGGCTTGCAAATGCTGTTTCTACAGCTTGTGCACTAATGTGCTCCTGGAGGTGGGTGACCATATATATCAAGGACTGGTGAATCGATGAAGGCTCCTGGAGGTGGGTGAGCATATATATCAAGGGCTGGTTTTGAGAGCAACCTAAAAGGGTATTTTGATGGGCATCATGGCAGTTCTAAGGGAAAATGGATGTGTAAAAGTTCAAGTTCTTTTAACTTCTTTTGATGTCATTGTTGAGGTACACAGTTGAAAATATATGAAACTCACATAAATTAATGTATTGAATATCGGTTGTGGCACATACTAGACATAACTGCATCTGATATTAGCCGGGACACCCGCTGCAACGCGCGGGCCTTCCCACTAGTATAAGTCAAAAGTGAGAAGTTAGAAATTCTAACTTCTCAAGAAATGACTTCTCAAGACACAAACTTCTTCAAAATAAGCTCAAGACACACACTTCTTTAAAATAAACTAACCCAAACAATCAAAAAATAACTTATTAACTTTTATAAGTCAATAAGTCATAAGTTGCTCCAAAATAAGCTAACCCAAACACCCCCTATATTTATTTGGAGTTTCTCAAAGTGAAACCGGCGGCATCGATAAACCGCAAAAGCACACGAAAGGTCCAATTTCAATGAATATGCCATAAATTTGATCGGTTGAAGCTCCCATCATTGGTTCGTATATAAGCAGACGTAATTCAACATTTCTCTCAACATCAAGTTCCCATTCACTCAGGTTCTCGTATACGCATTTCAATTCAGGTATTATGAATGCCTTCTTCTGTTTTCCTTTTCAAGTGATAGATGTTTGATTTTAGGGTTTTATTTCGTTTACTTTTGGGTTTATTTCGGTGAGATTAGGGTTTATTTCTGTCATTTTGATTGTGTTATAAATCTATCCCTTTTTGATAGCTGTTACTTTCATCCACAGAACATGCGTCTGTGTGTTAATCGATAGAAATAAATAGTGACCAAATTTAACAGCTCTTTAGCCATTGGTGTGATAACTGGGTGTTTCCAAAGTTATTATGTCACATATATAAATTAAAATAAAAGCTATAATATAAAGTGTGTGAGGATAGATGGTTGTGGTGTGTTTCTTTTGCTTGCACTTGTTATAATCTCTTTAATGCTGTGGAGTGTTTCATGCTTATAATAATTATTTAAAGAATAATTAACTGATGAAACTAGAGTGTAGCAAGTTTAGCTCATTATTTGATAACCCTGCCTTTTTGTTGTGGGTGCTAGCTAAGTATTAAACTGTAAATTGAAATGAAAATCGTATATAATTGTCATCTGTCGCATCCAAACATAAGCAGAAGTAGATAACTGGACTATAAACTGATATAGGCTTCACCAGATAAACTATAAATTGGAATGAATATGGTCACTACTGATGTATGACCTTTTTCTTGTGTTATACATTCTCCTAATGTTGTATTTGGCAGCTTATGTGCAGCGTTATTTAGTATCAATCTGACAATAACAACCTAAGATGAAAGCTAAACGTCCGACTAAAGCTCAACGATTGTCGTCAACTACAATCAACACACTCCCTCAAATCACAATAGAAAACACCCTATGTTATTTTAATTCTCACCAAAATCTACTGAGAAAAATAATGACAACCCTTTCTATAGGCTGCTGAACTGGAGTATAAGGATGAAAATAAGATATATTCTGGTATATTGGAAAAATACTCGGATGTTTGGATGGAGCATCTGAAGGAATTAGTGATTTATAATTTTAACAACTCGAAGCCTTCAATGGAGTTTGTGAAGTTTATCATCCCCAGGTCTCCTAAGTTGATATTTGATTTCAATGAACTTGAGTGGGCTCGTTAGTCTATATAATATATATTTACATTATGCATTAGGGGAGGGGGGTGGTCACTAGTGATAGAATTCTATCACTCACAAGCACCAATCAAGTTACGCCATGTCAGCAACCATTTTTCCATCACTCACAACCTTTTTAGTGGGGGTGGTCATCACTCATCACCACACCCAACAATTCCCCCCAACCAACAATTACACTCACAAAAAAAAAAAAAACTATAACGCTTTGAAAAAATCACGAAAATCTGATTTCGTTAAACTATCACGCGTGGACGTTTGGAGCGGGGTGGGAAATAACGCGTTATTTATGCTTTCCATGATAGTTTAACGAACCGCCCCGGGCGGCCTTAGGAGTATTATCTATACCTAAAAACTTATTGTTTAAGTTTTCGTACTTAATCAGACCGACATATACAAGTTCACGTATTAAGAGTGTCAAACAAACAATATATTAAATGACGAAGGAATTTTTCCACATTTCAAATACAGTGAAGAGATACCAAATTGATGTCTTACCTTAAGGGCATTCATATCGGATTCTCTATGTTTCTAAAGTATAAAGGAATGTGTCTTTTCTATTATTATTTAGCATCTCCATCACCAGATATATTTATCTTGATCTGTTATTTTTTCAAAAAATCATTTTCTTTTTTTCTTTAGACAAAGATAAACTAAAATAAATAAAGGGCTAGTGGTTTGGGTCATGACTACACCCCTTAGGGTAGTGGTTTTGGATGGTGGATTAGAGGTGTGTTACATGACACTAACGTGGAGGGTCATGGTGATCACAAGGTCATAACCGTACCCTATAGCCTAGGGGCTGTCATATAGAAACAACCATCTGTTTACAGAAGGGATAGATGACAACGATTGCCATAAGTCTATTGTCTTCAAGTAGCAAGCCGTTGCTAAAGGGAAGATACCTTGGTTAGTAACTTTAAAGTGTCATGACCTGTTGGGGGCAACTATGTGTAGCTAGAGCACCGCTAGCTGTCTGCGTTGAGATCTTATCAGAAACCGTCCAAGTGGGAGCTGTTGGATATTTATGTCCGATTCGATAAGTCAACGCTGCCGACCGGATCTTGACCCGTAAGAGTTTCACCGTGGTCAACGAACTAAAATCCACTTAACTAATTTAACTGGTAATTACGAACGATACGCGGGTATTGAACTGAGAGACGGGTTCGTAAATCGGGTGGGACAAGAATACTCTTGCGTCGCCACTTGGCGAGCACCTAGATTTACACCAATGACTTTTCATGCAAAGTCTCTCTCCAACACTTGGCATGCACCTACATTTCGGCTAATGAGAATTCATGCAATATTCTCCATGTCCTATTTAAATCGGTTTGGGTCTTGCATTAGTGATAGATGATTGCAAAAAAACTCTCTCAACTCACACACCCAAACCGGCCACTACCGCCCGCCGCCGCCGCTCTCCGCCGGTCGCCGCCGCCTGCACCGCCGGCCACCACCGCCGAGACCCGGCTCACATTCGCGTATCTCTCGTTCGTGTAACTAGCATTCGTTCGTTGAACCTCGGTGTCTCAACCGATTATTTACTAACCGAAGGTATATCTAAACCCCCTATGGTTGATGTTCTATTTCGTGTTTGCATGTTGGTGATCTTGTTCCATTACGGGTATTCCTTGGTATAAAAGTGTTCATGTTAATTTTGTTACACACACTTCCGTTGCTTAAAAATGTATATATAGTTTTAACTAGTTAAAGTTTATTTTGAATGACATATATATACATGTATTTTTATTTGTCAAAAATGTTTTGACTAATCCTTGTAACGAAATAAACACATAAATAATATGAACGGGGTTCTTGAAATTAAAAAAAATTATACCTCGGAAATCCTTCAATGCGATGGTCGGAGTTCCCAACACGTCTTCCGGTGATTTGACGTTTAGAAGACATCCACAGGAATCAATGCAACAAGGTTGTGAGGGTTTTTTTTTTTTTGATGAAAATTGATAAATGAAATATGAAAAATAAAACGTACGATATAATGAAACTTTTATGGTGTCATAAAACAATAATGCAACACTTTAAAGTGAAACGCATGTTTCATTAATGTGGAAGTTTCTGAGATTTGAGTCTGAACTAAACGCCTTTTGCCTTTTGCCTTTTGCCTTTTGTTTTACACCAATCCGGAACACTAGGTGGGATTTGGCTAGAGAGTTGTGTGTGAAACGATAATGAAGTTAAAATACGTTGATTCTGCGAATATCCATGTAGTTCTTTTCCAACCCCCAAAATTCGACCCTAAGGGCACAAAATTTAAAGTGAAAAATGAGTTAATTCAAAATTCAAGTCTGATCTTTCACATTACTAGAGAAACATATAAATAGAAACAGAAATTCGAAATGGGCCTCAAAAAGATAATGGGCCAAACACAAGGCCAAAAACAAAATGCCCAAAATACTTCAAAAAACATAAAAACGTAAATAACTAATAGAAATAAGCATTTTTTGACCCCCGTAGCCCAAGTTAGAGCCATTTTAGTGAAACCCCTTTTGTTACATGATCTTAGACCTCTAAATACAAGATGACTCGCTCCTCCACACTTGGGCCCACATCACCTAATGAGGGATTTGGGGGAGAAAAAGGGTATTTATATGGTGGGGTAGTTGGTAAGTGAATGGTCTTAAATGCCTTTACGTGTGAAACACGTGATTAACTTAATTTTCTAACTAGGTTTGAGGTAAAGGATGAAACGTGCAACATATTTTTAAAATAAAAGATTATGCCTGTAATTATTAAAATGAAAGGCTATCAACTACAACATGCTACAAACATATTCGACCAAAAGTGTAATTTACCGTTATGTTTGTTTGCAGTTTCTCAAGCTGAAACCGGCGGCATCGATAAACCGCAAAAGCACATGAAAGGTCCAATTTCAATGAATATGCCATAAATCTGGTCGGTTGAAGCTCCCATCATTGGTTGGTATATAAGCAGACGTGATTCAACATTTTACTCAACATCAATTCCATGTTGCGCGAGTTAGAGTCGTCGGAAAGGAGGCGATGATCAATTCAAGGTTAGGGGTTATGAGTTGAGGAGTACCCATCCCACTCAGATTCTCGTAAACCCATTTCAGTTCAGGTATTATTATGAATGCCTTCTGTTTTCCTTTTCAATTGATAGATAGATGTTTGATTTTAGGGTTTATTTTTTGGGTTTATTTCGGCGACTTTAGGGTTTATTTTGCTTGAGGCTGATATAATCTCTTTGATGGTGTTGAGTGTTTCCTATTTATAAGAATTAATTGATTAAACAAGAGTATAGTAAGTTTAACTCATCCTTGTATAATCCTCTTTCTTGTATGTGGTAAGTATTAAACTCATTACATTTTATAAGTTAATAATAATAATAAGTAAAAGTGGATCGCTGGACTATAAGTAAACTGATAAAGGGTTCAGCAGATAAAATATAAATTGGAATGAAAATGGTTTGATCGTCGCATCTAAACATTGACGTATGAACATTTTCTTTGAGTTTTAGACTGTGTATTGTATTGTACATTCTCCTAATGTTGAGTGATCCTGCTTGTAATTATTTAAAGAATTAATTGATGAATGATGAAACTAGAGTATTGTGAGTTTAACTCAACTATAAACTCATATAGGGTTCAGCAGATAACTTATAAATTGGAATGAAAATGGTAATAATTGTTGCATCCAAACAGTCATGTATGACCTTTTTCTTTGACTTATTACACTTTCTGTACTACATTCTCCTAATGTTGTATTTGGCGGCTTATGTGCAGCGTTATTTTGTATCAGTCTTGACTAAAACAACCTAAGATGAAAGCTAAACGTCCGACTAAAGCTCAACGATTGTCTTCGACTACAATCAGCACACTTCCTCAAACCATAATAGAAAACATCCTATGTTTTTTACCTATTCGAGAGGCAGCACGGACAAGTATCCTCTCTAGGGAATGGAGGTACAAGTGGACCACTATTCCCAAACTTGAGTTTGGTTTGCCTACCGTGTCCGAAATAACAACTGAAGAGAAGCTACCATATGACATAGCAAGTGCAAGGAAAAACATGGACGAAAGGTGTAAACTTTTCAATGCTATACACCAAGTTCTGTTAATGCGACAGGGTCCAATACACGAGTTCACCTTTGACCCGTACATAAGCTGTAACTGTTTTGAACTTGATCAAATAATATTACATTTGTCAAGGAACCACACTGTCAAGAAATTAAGACTTGCTCTTGATAGTGAGTATTCGTATAAGTTACCCTTATGTGCCTTCTCTATGCATCAGTTAACAGACCTAGATCTCAGCCATGTTGATATTGACCATCAACCAATATTCAGTGGATTTGGTAGCCTTAGAAGCTTATGCTTGTATTCTGTAAAGATCTCTAAAAAAGCTCTTCTTCATCTTTTATCTAATTGTCCGTCACTTAAGAGGTTCAGTCTCGTAAGTTCTCGCTTGAATGCATATTCTCATGGGCTTTTGGAACTTATCTGAATATTGTAAGTTACTGCAGCTAGGATTTATCGGTCATAAAGATTGCACAATTATTGAGCTATTTGATTGTCTACATGTGATTGAAGATCTGACTATTTATGGGTACAATGCCCGTCAGGTAATATTTGTTTTTCCACATAATAATATATAAGTGAAAGAAAAGAAAATCAAACTTTGGTTGTAAAATTTTGTTTGCTTATTATTGTAGCTTGTTCTAGACTCGGTTCCAGAAGAGCTTTCAACCTCCACCTCAAATACTTTTGTTTTGAAGAAATGTCTTTAGATGACGACCATCATTTAACTTTTCTTGCTGTTTTGATCAAATGCTCTCCAAACTTGGAGAAAATTGTGCTAGTGGTAAATCTTTTTATATCCTCTTTATTTTAATTCTCACCAAAATGACCCTTTCTATAGGCTGAACTGGAGTATTATGATGTAAATGAGGTATATTCTGGTATATTGGAAAAATATTCAGATGTTTGGTTGGAGCATATCAAGGAATTGGTGGTTGATTATTTTAACAACTCGAAGCCTTCAATGGAGTTTGTGAAGTTTATCTTGGCCAGGTCTCCTAAGCTGAAGAAGGTGTTGATAGGTAGTGTGGTTGAGAAGGATGAAGAGGCGGAGATGTTAAAATTTCTCTTACAGGCCCCACGCGCATCAACGGTAGAAATCGTTGTAAAGTAGTTGGGACGGGACGACAACATCAAAGACTTTAGATAACTCAACAGTTAGTTTAAAGAAGTATGATGATAATCTAGTCGTATTGCTGCTACCTATTTTTCTCTTTTTATTTTATGGAGTTATTTTGGATGCTGGCTTTCACAATAGATGTACTCAAAACTAGGGGAGTAGGGGTGTTTATGAATTACTTGCTTGAAATCGACTCGTTAGAAGCTCGGGTTTATTTGATTTCAATGAGCTTCTCAATGAACTTGAGTAAGCTCGTTCGTCTAAACGAGCTTATCATTGTTATATAAAATATAGTATTATATTTATATAATATATATATGTATATTACGTATTAGGAGTATCTATACCTAAAAACTAGGGTATATTCATCGATTAAGTTTTTGTACTTAATCAGACCAACATATCCAACTTGTGTGCTGTGACACCTGTGTCACTTTAACCATCAAACAAATGCCAAACCAATGAAATATTGTATTTCATACTTTGGACTTGTATAAATATGTGTATCGTTTGCACATATCAACTCTTGTTCGATTTCAAGCTCTAGATCGCTTTCTGGAGAATTATACGCAAACTGGTGCATAAAACGTACTCAGTTTAATGCGACAAATACTCCGGAACATCAACATATACTCAACATACCTTAAATAACCCTTACATAACTTAGAAATAAGTTTTGAAGGCTTTGGTATGGCAAAAACAAGTTAATTCGCTTACAGGGACTAAACTTGACAAACTGCGAAAGTATGCCAATTTGAACTGTAACAAACATTCCGGAACATGTCCATAAGTTAAACATACCATAAATATCCTTTACATAGCTTAGAAATAGGCTTTGAGGGGTTTGGTATGATAAAACAAACTTTTGGATCATTCAGGGGCTAAAAGTGTCAAAAAGTGCACAGGTTTGCACTTTTGCGCATAACTTACGTTCTGAATACATCCGGACATCCAAAAATTTATTTAAGCATCCTTATATTATGCCTTAGTGTATGGCATGAGAAAAATCCATTCGTCGCGCAAATTGGATCGTCTTTCGCGCTAATGCGCATTCTTGCGTATTTTGTAACCAAACTACTCGTAAGAATCAAAGCCGTTTGTTTTGATGCCAAACCTGTTTTCTAAACTTAGTTAAGCATGTTCTAACATGCTTAGCTCGTCACTTTTAGTATAGTGCGTATATAGGGTCGTAAGGTAAGCGATCTAAACCATCGCTTATACTTTCGAACTCGACCCATTTGGTCGATCATTAGGATCCGACCAAACACATTAGGTGATCATAGCTATAACCTTCCGAGGTTATACCTTGTGGTCACGATGTTAGGCGTTCCAGACGCGTTCTACGCGAACGACGCGTAAGGTGGCATAAACTACCTAAACGGGTCGTGATGGGTCGCAAGCACTTAGGTTAGGTTTCATTTTAGTATGTAGGCTTTGTTAAACCATATTACACGAGTCTCTATACTCGTTTGGTTTACGAACCCGCGTACTATCCGATCCTTCCGATTTGGTCCGGTATATTAACATAGCTACCTATTAGGTGCCGTTTGATATCCCATGATCTTTAGCATTATCTGGTTATCATACAAGAACCCCAAAGCAATCTCAGGTGAGTACATTGAACCCCATCTTTTACTGTTTTCCAAACTGTTTTGGGGTGAAACACATGTGCCTATCTGTTACTTTCATGCTTTCCATGTTTTCACATCATATGCCTGCTATGTTGTTAGTACATTATAGTACACGATTTCATTACATTTCATGCTATGTGTGCCCATTGTGTGCGTACTTAGTACATTTGATTTACATTACATTTCTGTTGCATATGTTTACTCAGCATATGGACACATTGATTTACACGAACATTTCTGTTGCATATGTTTACTCAGCATATGGACACATTGATTTACATGAACATTTCTGTTGCATATGTTTACTCAGCATATGGACACATTGATTTACATGAACATTTCTGCTTCGTATGTTTACTTAGCATACTTAGTACAATTGTTTACATCACATGCCTTCATTTTGTTATGACATTTGGTTTGTTTAACATGGGACAATACATTCATTAACATTAGCTACGCCGTTCGTTAGTAGGAAGTGGTACCATAGGAATTGACAACTCCCGTTTCTGAAATCCTGGGTTTGATAGGATTGAAAGGAATGACCGAATTCGATATACATAACTTAGATAAGCCTTTAATTTGTTTAAGGGTTTATCGCCGCAGTCTCAAGGCTTGGATGTATGCATATTTCACAATACCGCATAAATGTTAATATCAATAGAGCATGCATTTTTTCACAGAACATAAAGTTGATTTAAACCACGTTTTACTTCAACGACTTGTTTTGTGCATTTTACATATGGTTTAAGTTGATACATTTCGCTTACCATACATGATACATTTTGGGATACACATTACATGATTTACATTGAACATAAACACGTTGACATTGACATACACATTTGGTGATTTACATTGAACATAGACATTTGACATGGTTTACACAATAAACAATTGAGTTATACAAGAACAATCTTACATGGTGGATGGTTTGGGTAAGTGATTAAGTAACGAGGCGTGTGTAATATGATACAAGCATGGTGGATACGCCGCTGGTACTTCCTATATATAAGTGTTTGTATGGTATTACATATCGTAGCGTTATTTGAATCATTTCAATTTGAGACATATGACATTTTATACAAATAATACACTTTTCACGAGACATTGTTTTACAAACGACTTATCTTATACAAACACATTTTACATGGTTATCCGTTTAACCATACAGTGTCTTCTTATTTATACATATCATCTGATTTTATCGTTTTTCAAATGATTTACAAGATAAAGCAAATTACAAGGTTCATGACCAAACATTTTCTCAAACATAAGTCATGAATTCCGTCTTCATAAAACCAATGTATCTCACAGGCATTTTTATGCTGACGTACCTATTTTCACATGTGTTTTCAGGAGATGATGCATAGGACTTATCAAGACATACTTAGGCGGACCTGTGCCTTAGTGACTTAAAACGAGACAAGAACTAGTTAATTTATGTTATGTATTCTTTGGTTCTTGTTTAAGACAGTGTAAACTTTCATGTTTGTTTAATAAAACGAAACTTCGTTTACCATGGATTTGAAACAATTGATTCTGTTACAACACTCCCCGACATTTCCGCCACGTTTTGTATGTTCTACGTGGTCGGGGTGTGACAGAAAAGATGGTATCAGAGCCAATGGTTATAGGGAATTAGGTTATTAGTAATGCTTTGACCTAGTCTATAACCTTCCTAGGACCCTAACGCGAGTTCACTTGCGTTTAGTCATAAAACAATACCGTCACCTATCCTTAGGCGACGACCACAACAAGAACATAAATTTTAAAACCGCTTTGAAAACCAATCATCTGTTCTAGGATGATTGATTACTAGGTTTTGAACCCTCTGTTATAAGGTTTTGAACCCCTTTGAATTTTCAAAACTCTCGTCAAAGTTTTGGGTCCTAAATAGTGTGAACACGTGCGAACTGGAAGAGTGAATGCCTGTACCCTGGGATTTCTGTCTAAGGTTAGAGTGTTCGTACAAATCCACATAATCGGACCAGTCACTCTTACCTGGGAACTCTTGGGGTGAGTGTTCACTTATAGGCAAGCATGTCTTCAGTGATACATTAATATGACCCACTTACTTTGATTAGTCACCGTCTCATTTGTTTGCCTTAGGTAACAAACAAATGATCGCAATTTCTATACATTGTCATCTTGTTTTATTTACAGATAACATTTCATTTGTTTCCCCCTATATCCTTCAATTCCTCCAGAATGTCTCTTCATCGCAACGATGCACAGATATCCGAGCAGACTGCCAAACTTGCCCAGCGGATAGGCGAAGTAATTCTGAAGACTGTTGAATTAGGCTTTGCCATGTCTCGTCTCAACAATGAAGCCTCTCGTCTTGACAATGAAGCCACTCGAAGGCCACCAAAGGAAGCGGAAGTCAAGCCTGCACCACCAGCCAAGAAACTAATTAAGGAATCAAAGACCATGGATGAACAGACTAGATCCCCTAAGAGGTCAAGGAAGCGAAAGGCTTCTCAGAACTTCGCCGTGGTCACTCGCAATGGTCAAGACATCCCCAACCGACCAGCTCAACCCCCTGCTAGGAAGCCATACAACGGAACTGCACCCTTGTGCAACCAATGTAGCCTCCATCATCATGTCAATGTAAAGTGCCGCAAATGCCAAACTTGTGGACTTATAGGCCATACAGCAAGAGTTTGCGCAGCCGCAGCTGCACCAAACCAAGCTGGCAATAATCCCGCTCAAGGTCGTTTCCTACCAGGTTCTTGTTTCAACTGTGGCGAGATGGGTCATTTCCAAAGAAATTGCCCAAAGACTGCTAATGCGAATCCAGCGCAAGGATGAGCATCGGAACAACTAGAAGACAATGTTGTTTAGAGATAATCAAGCCTTATGTATTATTTTCTTTTGTAGTCAAGGCCCATGAAACAGTTGTTGTTGTTTATAAATAAATCCTTTTTATTTTACATTGCAATGTACAAATGTGATGTCATGTATAAACAACGTATCCTCTACAATACCGACAATCAAGGAACCGTATTCCTTGAAGAACAGACTACCCCGTAATTTCTTACACTTTATTATCTCCTGTGTTTTCCACGAATACCCAAAGTACCACTATAAATTCTTAATAGGGTACCTAAGGGTATTTCCGTATATTCAAAAATCATTGTACCTTAATTCGAAAATTGCGTTTTCTTGAAAACGAAATCGAATTTATAGGAGATCTTTCTATCTTCATAGTTAGATTCTTGCTAATGTTTAAAGTACCGAATGAAATCCATGAAATGGATTCCTAGTGTGCTTTAAATGCATGTACGTAATCAACAAAACAAATTAACAAATTAAAGATCTAGATAAACAATTTTGTGGTTATGTGACTATGTGTTTATGCATCTTGTCTTTCCATTTATGCATTTTGTGTTTTTGTATACCCTGGATATTCGCTATCCAAATCCTCGTAGAATCTTTCATACCTTCATATGAGGGATTCGTAGTAGGATATCTAAAGATACTACCTCAAATCCTTAATGGGCTTCAACATTATAGTTAAAACCCTTGGATTGTAAAGTACTATTCCAAAGTTTAAAGACATCATGTGTTGATGTAGTTAAAGATTCCTTTTGGGTAGTTTAGTTAAAGAGATCATTCGTTGATCTAGTTAAAGAGATTGGTTCGGCAATCTAGTTAAAGATATCATGCGTTGATATAGTTAAAGAGGCCCTCTGGTGGTCTAGTTAAAGAGATCCTACGTCGACCTAAGTTAAAGAGATTGGTTCGACAATCTAGTTAAAGATGTCATGCGTTGATATAGTTAAAGAGGCCCTCGGGTGGTCTAGTTAAAGAGATCCTACGTCGATCTAAGTTAAAGAGATTGGTTCGACAATCTAGTTAAAGATGTCATGCGTTGATATAGTTAAAGAGGCCCTCGGGTGGTCTAGTTAAAGAGATCCTACGTCGATCTAAGTTAAATAGATTGGTTCGACAATCTAGTTAAAGACATCCTACGTTGATGTAGTTAAATATTTCTCTTGGGTAGTTTAGCTGAAGAGATTATTCGTTTGATATTTTTCCCATACGCATTATGAAATGAACTGTGCGGACTGTGCAAGGAAGTACGTAATTATGGAGGCCTACATAATTATGGAATTCAGTGCACAGAAACCATAGGAAGTTTTGTCATGTGTTAAAGTCCTGCAGTGACAAGAGTAATGATACGGGAGAAGTCTTGGATTTTGACCAATGTCATTTATCCTTACACTCCCCAATTCTGATTTCAAGCACACACAAGTTTCCTATGATAACTCTTCACGGGAAACGTTCTCCTGCCCGTAGTTCGAAACTCCATGTTTTGTTACTACAAGGACTTCACTTCATGGGTTGAAATTTTCGCTAAGGATCCTAACATGGCCCAGGGTTTTACCTAAGGGTTCAATGGATTTGTCTGAAAGCGAAACCGTCACAGCTGTCTTCACAAGTTTCCTCTAAAAACTAAATTTCGGGACGAAATTTCCTAAAGTAGGGGAGACTGTGACACCTGTGTCACTTCAACCCCTCAAACAAATGCCAAACCAATGAAATATTGTATTTCATACTTTGGACTTGTATAAATATGTGTATCGTTTGCACATATCAACTCTTGTTCGATTTCAAGCTCTAGATCGCTTTCTGGAGAATTATACGCAAACTGGTGCATAAAACGTACTCAGTTTAATGCGACAAATACTCCAGAACATCAACATATACTCAACATACCTTAAATAACCCTTACATAACTTAGAAATAAGTTTTGAAGGCTTTGGTATGGCAAAAACAAGTTAATTCGCTTACAGGGACTAAACTTGACAAACTGCGAAAGTATGCCAATTTGAACTGTAACAAACATTCCGGAACATGTCCATAAGTTAAACATACCATAAATATCCTTTACATAGCTTAGAAATAGGCTTTGAGGGGTTTGGTATGCTAAAACAAACTTTTGGATCATTCAGGGGCTAAAAGTGTCAAAAAGTGCACAGGTTTGCACTTTTGCGCATAACTTACGTTCTGAATACATCCGGACATCCAAAAATTTATGTAAGCATCCTTATATTATGCCTTAGTGTATGGCATGAGAAAAATCCATTCGTCGCGCAAATTGGATCGTCTTTCGCGCTTATGCGCATTCCGTCGTAATTAACCGAACATCGCGACCATACGGCCAAACGAACCGACATCCGACATATTTTTGAGCCCATTTTAAGTTCCCTATACTTTAACATCATTTTAGAGCTTTGAAATGAGGTTAACGGGGCTTAAACGTGCCAAAAACACATCAAATACCAAGTTTTGGTGCTGCAGGGACCAAAACTGCAATTCTGCCAAACTAGGGGCTTACGGACCGTAAGCCATAAGCCATACGGTCCGTAAGGAGTCCCCAGTACAGCAGAACCCACATTAAATGCTGATTGGCTCTTCAAGTTTCGAAAGGCCAAATGGCCCTTGCCTCTTCCAGCAAATGAGGGGCAACCTCTGACTTACCACAACATTGTGACAAGTGGATGGACAAGATCGTGGCACGAAATCCAAGAAACGATCCTAACGGTTCCACTTTTCCTATAAATACCCCCCCTCATTTTGCTCAAAACCCACACAATCTGATCTTAAGGCTCTAAGTTGGAACCATTGTTTCATACCTGAGCTATTTTGATCTAGATTAGCATTCGGGGACCCTCCGTAAGTGTTCTTTCGTTCTTTTATTCGCTTTTCGAGTCCGAAAGTCGAACTATGTTTGACTTTCTGCATTGACCAGTTTATGGTCGATGCGAAGTTCGTTGGAACTTCATAACGTGAGCGTGATCACGATGGTTATGGTCCGTAGTGACTATACCTACTGATTACCACGTTATCTAGGCTCAGTGACGAGTCGTAGTTTCGGCCAAAATGCGCATTCTTGCGTATTTTGTAACCAAAATACTCGTAAGCATCAAAGCCGTTTGTTTTGATGCCAAACCTGTTTTCTAAACTTAGTTAAGCATGTTCTAACATCCTTAGCTCGTCACTTTTAGTATAGTGCGTATATAGGGTCGTAAGGTAAGCGATCTAAACCATCGCTTATACTTTCGAACCCGACCCATTTGGTCGATCATTAGGATCCGACCAAACACATTAGGTGATCATAGCTATAACCTTCCGAGGTTATACCTTGTGGTCACGATGTTAGGCGTTCCAGACGCGTTCTACGCGAACGACGCGTAAGGTAGCATAAACTACCTAAACGGGTCGTGATGGGTCGCAAGCACTTAGGTTAGGTTTCATTTTAGTATGTAGGCTTTGTTAAACCATATTACACGAGTCTCTATACTCGTTTGGTTTACGAACCCGCGTACTATCCGATCCTTCCGATTTGGTCCGGTATATTAACATAGCTACCTATTAGGTGCCGTTTGATATCCCGTGATCTTTAGCATTATCTGGTTATCATACAAGAACTCCAAAGCAATCTCAAGTGAGTACATTGAACCCCATCTTTTACTGTTTTCCAAACTGTTTTGGGGTGAAACACATGTGCCTATCTGTTACTTTCATGCTTTCCATGTTTTCACATCATATGCCTGCTATGTTGTTAGTACATTATAGTACACGATTTCATTACATTTCATGCTATGTATGCCCATTGTGTGCATACTTAGTACATTTGATTTACATTACATTTCTGTTGCATATGTTTACTCAGCATATGGACACATTGATTTACATGAACATTTCTGTTGCATATGTTTACTCAGCATATGGACACATTGATTTACATGAACATTTCTGTTGCATATGTTTACTCAGCATATGGACACATTGATTTACATGAACATTTCTGCTTCGTATGTTTACTTAGCATACTTAGTACAATTGTTTACATCACATGCCTTCATTTTGTTATGACATTTGGTTTGTTTAACATGGGACAATACATTCATTAACATTAGCTACGCCGTTCGTTAGTAAGAAGTGGTACCATAGGAATTGACAACTCCCGTTTCTGAAATCCTGGGTTTGATAGGATTGGAAGGAATGACCGAATTCGATATACATAACTTAGATAAGCCTTTAATTTGTTTAAGGGTTTATCGCCGCGGTCTCAAGGCTTGGATGTATGCATATTTCACAATACCGCATAAATGTTAATATCAATAGAGCATGCATTTTTTCACAGAACATAAAGTTGATTTAAACCACGTTTTACTTCAACGACTTGTTTTGTGCATTTTACATATGGTTTAAGCTGATACATTTCGCTTACCATACATGATACATTTTGGGATACACATTACATGATTTACATTGAACATAAACACGTTGACATTGACATACACATTTGGTGATTTACATTGAACATAGACGTTTGACATGGTTTACACAATAAACAATTGAGTTATACAAGAACAATCTTACATGGTGGATGGTTTGGGTAAGTGATTAAGTAACGAGGCGTGTGTAATATGATACAAGCATGGTGGATACGCTGCTGGTACTTCCTATATATAAGTGTTTGTATGGTATTACATATCGTAGCGTTATTTGAATCATTTCAATTTGAGACATATGACATTTTATACAAATAATACACTTTTCACGAGACATTGTTTTACAAACGACTTATCTTATACAAACACATTTTACATGGTTATCCGTTTAACCATACAGTGTCTTCTTATTTATACATATCATCTGATTTTATCGTTTTTCAAATGATTTACAAGATAAAGCAAATTACAAGGTTCATGACCAAACATTTTCTCAAACATAAGTCATGAATTCCGTCTTCATAAAACCAATGTATCTCACAGGCATTTTTATGCTGACGTACCTATTGTCACATGTGTTTTCAGGAGATGATGCATAGGACTTATCAAGACATACTTAGGCGGACCTGTGCCTTAGTGACTTAAAACGAGACAAGAACTAGTTAATTTATGTTATGTATTCTTTGGTTCTTGTTTAAGACAGTGTAAACTTTCATGTTTGTTTAATAAAACGAAACTTCGTTTACCATGGATTTGAAACAATTGATTCTGTTACAACACTCCCCGACATTTCCGCCACGTTTTGTATGTTCTACGTGGTCGGGGTGTGACATGTGCCAAACTCAGATCAATGTATGCCAAACAAACAACAACAGACATCCTATTATTTTACATCATAACACAATATCCATTTACTTTGGAATGAAAGTACTGCATGGGAAGATACATAAGATATTAGTAGCTTTTAGGCTATAAACTAACTTTTACTTTGGAATGAGCGCCTTTTTCAATCGAGCTGAATCGAACGAGCAAATTTCGAACGTTTTTCGATCGAGCATCGAATGAGTTTCGAGCGTCGAGCAATTTGAACAGCCCTACCAACCACCACCCACCTCCCACCTACACCACAAGTAACCACCTTCACCGTCTTCTCTCTAAACAGAACCACATTCACCACCTCTCCATCTTCATGTTCTCATTTGAACGCCCACTCACACACGTCTGTGTGTAAATTAGAGAAACCGAGAGAGAACTGAGAGAGAGAGAGAGAGAATAACACTATACCTGATTGATCAACACAAATCAAGCACTTGATACGGTTAAATATCTAATTGATCAACACAAATCAAACGGTTAATATGTTTTTTCAAGTTAATCATCTCAGATCTAAGTTAGGGTTTCTATAATCTAAAATTCGACACGAACAAGCTCGTGGAAGCAAAATCAAGCTTAGATTCACAATTTCTAACTTGAGGAGCTACTTAAAACAAAGAGGAATCATGAAACAGATTATGAATTACTCTTTTATGCATGAACTGATCGGAACATACCGGAATTATGAACAACGATGGCCGAAAAATTCTATGTCTCGCGACAATTTTTTTTTGTTTTCGACGTCTCTTTCTTGCATTAGCCGAAGACGACTCCGCCTTTTCCCCCTTTCCCACTTCTTCTACCGGGCGGTTGTTCCAACTCCACATCCTCATCGTCCTCCAAATTAATTTTTAAGTCGACGTTATGAGCATCGGAAGTGGGTGTCTCCGGGTCAACCGAGGATGTTGTTTTCGACCGTTTTGCTTTACGTCTACTCCTAGACGTCATGGTCGGTATGTTAGACCAAAAGCTCGCAACATTTCAAGTATGTGAAAACGCCTCTTGTTTGGTTGTACTCTTCCAACGCTCTTGTTAAAATACCTGAATCGTTTTCTCCGCTACCCCAGTTGTCCCTCGTGCGTTGGAAGACTTCTTGGAACTGATGACATTTTTGGTTTATATCGGTCCATTTGCTAGATATCGAATCTTTGTCGCGATACTCATCTTTATCCATCGCTTTAAAAAAGGTTTCACGAATTTTATTCCAAAAGTTGGTGAAGTTTGATGGTTTGCTACAAAAAATATAAAAAATATAATGCTATATTCTTAAAAATAAAAATAAACGCTTACGAATTATTTAAAAAAACAAATATATGAGAGCGTTTACCACGTTGAGACTGTTGCGAACCACCCTCGGCAACGGGCTCGGGTTATGTCTCCGGTACCTAAGTATGTTATTTTGTGCAAACCACAGGGACTAACTATGTAAGTAACTCTAAAAACTTAAAAATAAAAATTTATCAATATTTGTAAAAAGTTATAAAAACTCAATTTGACTCGAGTCAGCTCGAACACTTTAAGAGCCGAGCTGCCTCATTTAAGTTCAAACTCAAGCTAACTCAACTCGGCGAGTTACCGACTTTCAGACAATTGCAATAGGGCGTGTCAATAAAAAAGGGCATGCTTATATGCCTATATGATCCACACCATTCCTTTCTAGTCGACAGACACATTGTTCACTCACCGAGTGTGAAGAAGGTTAGGGTTTTGTGATCCACACAGCTCGCATAAACGCATTCCAATTCAGGTATCTATTATTTCGCTGATTTTAGTGTTTATGAGCCTTCTGTTTTCAATCAAGTCACAGATGTTTGATTTTTGGGTAATATTTCGGTGATATTTTGATTTTGTTATGAACCTCGGTTCCCTTTTTGATAATTGAACTATCAATTTCAACATTTATATGCTAAGTCGTATACTTTCATCATCGAGACAGTACATGCATCTGTGTTAATCCATAGAAATAGTGATCAAATTTAACATGTCACTAAATTATAATTATTTAAAGAATTAAATTGATGAAACACGAGGAAAGTAAGTTCAACTCATCTTTAGATAATCCTCTTTGTTGTGTGTGATTAAACTGATTATGTGAGCTTTATAAGTTAATCATAAGCAAAAGCGGATCACCGGGCTATAAACTGATATAGGGCCCATCAGATAAACTATAAATTGTAATGAAAACGGTATAATCGTCGCATCCAAACAGTAATGTATGTCCTTGAATTATTATACTTTGTGTTGTACAGTCTCCTAATGATGTATATGGCAGCTTATGTGCAGCATTATATACTATCAATCTGACAAAAACAACCTAAGATGAAAGCTAAACGTCCGACTAAAGCTCAACGATTGTCGTCGACTACAATCAACACACTCCCTCAAACCATAATAGAAAACATCCTATGTCTTTTACCAATTCAAGAGGCAGCAAGGACAAGTATCCTCCCAACGGAATGGAGGTACAAGTGGACCACTATTCCCAAACTTGACTTTTGTTCGTCTACTGTGCCTGAAATTAGAACTCAAGAGAATCACGTAGAATGGGCAAGGAAAAATAGGGAACGGAGGCGTAAACTTTTCAATGCTATACCCCAAGTTCTGTTAATGCACCAGGGTCCAATACACGAGTTCAGCTTTGACTCGATTGCAAACTGTGACTGTTTTGAACTTGATCCAATAATATTTCACTTGTCTAGGAACCATGCTGTCAAGAAATTAAAACTTGCGTTTAATCATCATATGTCTTCGTATAAGTTACCCTTATGTGCCTTCTCTATGCATCAGTTAACAGACCTAGATCTCCGTAATGTTGTTATTGACCATCAACCAATATTCAGTGGATTTGGTAGCCTTAGAAGCTTATGCTTGTATTACGTAAAGATCTCAACAAAAGCTCTTCTTCATCTTTTATCTAGTTGTCCATCACTTAAGAGGTTCACTTTGGTAAGTTCGCACTTGAATTTTATTCTCATGGGCTTTTTAAACGTATCTGAATATTGTAAGTTGCTGCAGCTAGGATTTATCGGCTGTAAAGATTGCACCGTTTCAGCAACTTGAGGCGTGAGATGGAGCTTGTGACGGTTATCTTGGCAAGGTCACCCAAGCTGAAGAAGGTGATCATACATAGTTTGGTTGAAAAGGATGAAGAGTCGGATATGTTAAAAATTCTCTTACAAGCCGCACGCGCATCACCTGTAGAAATCGTTGTGATAGATTAGTTGTATTGCTACTTTTTTGTGTTTTCTTTCTGGTTAGTCTATGGAGTTCTTTTGGATGTTGGCAATTACTCAACTAGGGTATGTATATTCATAATGATTATTAAATGAATCAAATCCGAGTTAGAGCTCGTGTTTGTAAAACTGTTTTCAAGTTAAACTTGAGCTTTAAAAATATTGTTGTGATGTGTTTCTTTTGCTTGAAGTGGTTATAATCACTTTGATGGTGTTAAGTTTTCATTTTGCTCCCTCTAATTTGGTTATTTTAACGGTTTTGCTCCAATAGTTTAAAAATAGCCATTTTTCTTCCTGATTTTTTTTAATTTATCGTCATTTTGCTCTCCGCTTCTAATATCCATTAATTAGAAGGGTATTTTGGTAATTTTATAGATAAAAGCAAGGATATGTAAGTCTTTTTATTTAAATAAACTTATAACTTGTTTATTTGCATGTGTATAATTCTTTTTTGATCCCCCATCTTTTCCACCACTCTTTCTACCAGCCACCACCATCCACAACCATTCACCACCACCTGCCGACCACGACTATTGCGATTTTTAACTAAACGTTTTAATTGAGTTAGAGCCAGGGAGTAAACTACCGAAATACCCCTACTTTTAATTGAATGTTTTAACTGAGTTAATAGGCCAGGGAGTAAACTGGCGATAAACTTGAAAGATCAGGGAGGAAAATGACTATTTTTACACTATTGGAGCAAAACCGTTAAAATGACCAAATCACAGAGAGCAAAATGAGAGTTAACTCTTTCAAGTTTCAAAAGTGGGTGAACAAACAACACTAACCTGTTCCCAAATCTGAAAGGAAATATTAAGAGTTAATTACAAAGTTAGTCCCTGTGGTTTGCACAAAGTAACATACTTAGGTACTAATAGTTTAAAATTACATTTTAGGGTATTAACTTTTCATTTTATAACGTTTGGAGGTATTAACGTTATTTGTAGGTTTAAAATCACATTCTATTAGTACCTAAGTATGTTATTGTTGGTGCACTACGTCTGTCGACTACGTCTTGTATCGAGTCTAGTAGTATATAGGTTAGAATATGGCACGAAATCCAAGAAACATATGATAGACAGGGTTTCTGTCACACCCCCAAAATCCCACACGCGGAGTACCATCGTTTGGGAGCGTGACATGACCAGGATCAAGCCATCAATCATATCAAACATAGCATTTAATAATAATAAAAGTCATTAAAATAGTTCATCATGACATGATCGATGTTTCAAAACCAAGTATTGTTTAAGTAGCGGAAGCATTGTTGTAAACCCAAGTTAAAAATACTGAAATGTTATAAGTGTCTAACAAAGCAATACGATCCTTGTCCACAACGACCGGCTCCTCTTTGTGCAAGCTCCATGTACCTAACGATCTGCAAGGCATGTAACAGAATGATCAACAAACTAGTTGAGCGAGTTCACAGTACGTAAGTGCGTAACAGTAAGTAATGGGTGGCTCTACTGGGCCGATAGTAAGTTGTATAGGTGGGGGCTTCCCATGTTATGTGACCACTAGACTATTCGTATCAACTACTCGTATCATCCCTGTTCTTCTTCCGAGAATAGTAGCGCGTATGGGGTGTACGTAGGTTTTACGCACGTATCCTTCACAACCGAGGATAGGAGACGCGGGGGTGTACGTGGGTTTCACGTACGTATCCTTTGTACCGAGGATAGAAGTAAGTAATGCGTACACGTAGGTTTTACGTGCGTGCCTGACATCCGAGGCAGTGATTGGCATATGACCACGTAGGCGTTATCCTAACCTACGGAACCGTCCTGACATCCGAGGATCATGGTAGGTGATAGTCTAGGAAAAGCATATGTACGTTCTTAGTCAATCGTAACCTTTATCCCATTCCCACGACCCGGGAATCCCATGCCTTAGTAGGAGTGTGAACTCACCTGGGTTTGCTCGGCAGACAGTAAAATGCTCAAGTATACAAGTAAGGGATCAACCACGTCCTATCATGGTTACTTATGCAAGTTAGGTTCGTACTCAACTATTGCACGTATAAGCTACACGTATGTATACACATATAATCATGGCAAGAATCACGTATACAGTTCGAATAGCAGTCCAGTACATAAGTCCAATCACGTAACAGTCATAAGTTCAATCATCTGGCCCAATAGATTGGGCCCGTGACAATGTAGGCCCAAAACAGTGTACGCGCATGTTGGTCTCGAGTCGCAACTGGGATTACGAGTCGCAACTAATGATCTCGAGTCGCAACCGGGTTACGAGTCGCAACAGGTGGTCACGGCTCATCATGGTCTGGTTACGAGTCGCAACGGGACTCGCAACCGTGGTCTCGGCTTGTGCTGTTTGGGTGCGAGTGTTGTGGTTTCGAGTCGCAATGGCTGGTATCGACTCGCAACCGTGTGTGTGTAACAGTTTTCCCTATTTCATTTAACAAAATCCCGTAATTCCAGCAAACAGATTTGGCAGTTTCAATAACCGATCAATCATGGCAATTATCAAATCAATTACCAACGTTTATCAATTTCATAACATATTCATATGATCAACTCGTGTAATCAACATCAAGAACAGCCGATTTCTAATAATCAAACATGTAAACAACTAACTTATAGGCTAGCATGCAATCTAAAACATCACAGCCGGTTACAAGCACATGCAATTCAACCGATTTAACACTAAGAACATCGACTAATCAGCAACATATGATCCGGTTCTGTTCTAGCATATCAACATATATCACCACAAGTAATTTTATATAGATTCTGTTTGGTTTACTAGCATGAACCCTAATCGGTTATGTAACACATTCGTAGATCATGCAATCCGATAGATAATCACATCATCGCAAAACCATACATATCAAGCATGAAATCAACAAATACCACACTAACCGAGATGATGAAAGTTGTGAATGACAAAAGCTTCGAGAGGGAAGAATGCCTTCAGTTCCGAGACAGAGGAAAAGAGTTTGGTGTGTGAGTTCTTGGTTGCCAAAAGTGAGAAAAACTAAAACCCTAATTGTGTATATGCATATACGTGTGAGGTGAGGGTGGGCCGAAACCTCACTTGGGCCGGCTTGTGATCTCGAGTCCATTACATGGACCGAGTGGGTTTGCAAACAATAGTAAAGCCCAATTGTTTTATGGATCGGGTGTAGTATTGTGTGGTCCAATAACGCAACATTTAAACATTTAACCGTAACATTCATTCAATCAAATAAGGTTCACATAAACACGTATCGTTACACGAAGCAAGTCTAAAGTTCGAGTTGTCACAGTTTCGCTTATGTGTCATAAGATAGGTTTCGCTCTTGTGTCAAATAGATAGTTTCGCTTATATGGCATGTGGAGGTTTCGCTCATATGAACATGTCCGTATGAGTGAAATATGTGTCCCTATATATAGGTTGTATGAGCGAAACCTAATGCATAGTTGTAAGTGTTGTCTTCCGGTAAGCCACGAAGTGCTGCCGAAGTGTTGTCAGGACTTGTAACTGCATTCAAGATCAATACAACAACAGTTTAAAGTGAATTATGCTGAAATCGTACCAGAACATCAGTTTTCGCCTCTTGTTTTGGATAGGAATTCTTCTGATCGACTCAAACAGGGCCGAATACGATCCTACAAGTGGTATCAGAGCACAGGAGGAAGAGTTCTTGCCATTTCAGCTGCATTTATTCTGTTTTTCTACACTTTCTTCAAAATTACAAATTTTTTCACGGTAAAACCAGCTCAAATTCACACACAGCACTCGTAATCATGTATTAATAAACCCTTGAAAGTTTCAAAGCTAAAATCGATCTAGAACTTAGGATTTTCGGGGTTTCGCTCATAATGACTCGTGCAAAAAGTGACGTCATCAGTTGATTTCGCTCATTTGTACAAGTAGGTTTCGCTCCAGTGAATAATTCAAGGTTTCGCTCATAAGGCACTTTAGGGATTTCGCTCGTACAACACTTTGGAGGTTTCGCTTTTGTGACACTTGAGGGTTTCGCTCCAAGGAACACTTCTTGGTTTCGCTCTTGTGACCATCAACTAGTGGTTTCGCTTATAGTGACAACTAGTGGTTTTGCTTATAGTGACAACTAGGGTTTCGCTCCAAGGATCAATTTTGCCTAAGCTTGGAAATTTGTGAACTTGTGAACTTTGAACAATGGACAACGAATTCTATAACGCCTTCGCTAGACTGATCACAATCACTCAGAATGCTTTACTTGAAAACGAAACCGGGACATCTCAGAAACCGCCCAAACTCATGGATATTGATGATTACAATGCATGGTCCGAACGGTTTGGGAATTGGGTTGAAGCTTATCATTTGGATGCGTGGGAACACACTGAGGAACCATATGTTAGACCCACAACAAATGGTGTGCAGTTAACAATTCGAGAAATGAGTACGGAAGATAAAAAGAAATATCGAGATGAGAAATTGATGGTGAGTCTGCTTCAGCAAGCGATAAAAGAAGATATCCTAATACTGCTTCAACATGATGGAACTGCTTACTCAATCTGGACAGAATTGGAAGCAAAATTTGTTGGAAGTGATGATATGCTCAAAAACAAAATGTCTCTCATGAAGAAAGAGTTTGATCTGTTTCGTGGTTTGAAATCTGAAAATACCAAGCAAATAATTGATAGATATTGTAACTTGGTGAGAAACATGACAAAACTTGGAATTAAAAAGGATACCGATGAATTAATTGAAAAACTTGCAGATGCGCTACCTCATGAAACTTGGGGAACATTTCTGATGATGCTGAGATCCAACAGAAAAGATTATAAAAATATGACACTGGGAGACTTCATCAAACACCTGGAAGCTCAAGAGATGGAGCAGAGGAAGATTGTCAGGATGAAGAATTACGATGGAGAACAGGACATCAGCTTGTATTACAAAAGTGGTGTTACTGGAACGACAAATCATTCTCCAAAAATTGAAACTGCTTTTAGTGTGAAAGATTCTTCTGAAAAGAAATCATCTCAGGGATCAAACAGCACAAGATTTTCATCATTCGATCCAAATATTTCTGCAACAAAGAACGGAAGAAAACTTCAATGCAATATTGTATTAAATCTTGAAAGTGATCAAGATTATTCTGAAGAAGTAGCTAAAAATCAAATGTCTTTGTTGGGAATGGTGCTAGAGTCTTATAGTAGTTTTGTGGCCGGAAAGATCGGTAATCCAATGCTCACGAAAGAGGATTGCGATCAAATTGATGCCGAGGAGATGGAATTAATGGACATTAAATGGTGCATGGCTAGTGTGTTGCGACGAGCTGAGAAGTTTAAACAAATTACGGGAAGAGATGATTTCCGTGATGCAAATGTTTCAACTTTAGGCTTTGATAAATCTAAAGTTACTTGTTTTCGTTGCAGGGAAAAGGGGCATTTCAAGAGGGAGTGCAAAAATCGTGAAGCTACTGGAGCCCAGAACCCGTTTGGAAACAACGATTATCATAAAAAGGCGATTTATCATCAAGTCACACCACCAGCACCGCATCAGGCACAAACTGCACACGGAAGAGATGTGATTGAAGGTTCAAAAAGAGCATGTCTAGTTAATCAGGGAAAATATGATAATTTTACCTGGGATAAATATCTTCCAACAAACAGCAAAGTGTGTTTGGCAGAACAAGATGATGAAAAGTTGGCTGAAGGTTTTTGTTGGGACAATTTTTGCCCAGATCAAGAACTTATGGCCAAAGAGATATCCAAAAACACTTTAAATGTTAACGCTTTCATTGCAAATGCTTACGATTTAAAATGGGCTGAAAAGTGCAGAAAAGTAATGGAAGCTGCTGAAGCAAGACGGAGAAAGCTTGAAGAAGAGGAAGAGAGATTAAAAGCTGAAGCTGAAGCTAAGAAAAAGAGAAGAGCTGAATTTTTACGATCAAACAGAACAGTCAAAGAGGTTCCTGAATTTGAAGTCAAAGTTGATGTTGAACCAGTTAAAGTTCCTGAAAAGTGCATGAATTGTGATTCTTTAATCAAGCAGAACAATGAGTTGTTGCATAACATAAACAGATTGAAAGAATCCTATGATACAATGAACAGAGAAATCAATAAGTATACTGATTCAAACGATGAACAAGTTGTGGCAATGAATACGCTAAAGATAGCTTACTTAAGACAACTTGATGATGTCAATTTTCACATAAAGAAATGTGTTGATCTGGAGTTGAAGTTGGCAATACAAAAGATAGAAACAGAGAGAGTCAACAAGTTATTAGAAAGTTACTCATGTTCTACTTTTGTTGTTGACAGGATCTATCCGATTGTGGAGGAATTGAAGACGTTTGTGACAACCCTCAAATTTACATGTAACCGTACAGTTTATTAATGAAAATTAAAGTGTTTGATGACTGTGCTGAATCATTTAACTGCTTCTGATATCTGTGTTATACTTACATGTACTTGTTAATATACTAATAGTGTACAGAAAGGTCACTAAATAGTCCGTTATATTTTCCTGAGTGTTGAAAATTAAAAACGTTACAAAAATATATATATAGGACGCTTTACGAATTAATTAAGCACTGTAACGGAACAGTATCGGACCGAACAACCGGACTTTACCCGGAACACCAAAATAATGCTAGAAGCATTGTTTTTATTTTCTGAACCAGTTATGGTCCCCCAGCACCATAACACCCCTTGTAACATGATAACATGTTAAAGTCCCAATACTATACTAGAAAACTAATTAGATTACTTACACTACCATGGGAATTTACACTTTACCCCCCCCCCCACCCATTACATGTGGACGGCCCAAGGTAGTGGCCCCCACCAAAATCCTCCATAATCTTCCTAAGATTACTTAATCTTTTCTTGGATTGAGAAAGATCATGATCTAGATTTGATTATGTACTACAAGAAACACATGACAACTAATTGGTGCAAAAAAAATTGCACATAGACCCCTCCCCCATAGGCATGAAATCGGCTCACATGGCCTATTTCAAGACCTTCACTTGATTCTACAAGATTTGTGGAGATTGTGTAAGGATATGCTATGTACCTTGGTAGACATAGGACCCAAGGGTTAAAAACTCATTGGAAATTATAAGTATGAACCTCTAGGTCATAACACACACATTTCACTCAACACCCCTCTTCCCCTCACTCTCTTGCTCTCGGATCAACCAAGCAGCCTCATCACCACCATCTTCAACACTCAATCATCCATTCCAAGCTTGTACAAAGGTGCTACGGGTCATACAACGAAGCTCGGTGTGTTCGGAAGTTGAAGGACCTCTCTCGTTTCCTTTTAACCACCACTTTTCCACACTTGAACTTCCCTAGCCTTGTGCTAGTAGTAAGTTTCTTAAATCTTCATATTGTTCATGTATTTTATGGTTAATAGATGATTAATGGTTAAAAACTTATGAAACTCTAAAAGAACTTACATTAGTCTTGGATAAAAGATGAATAAGATGAATAAAGGGAAGATATGTGTGTAAATCATGTAGATCTTGTGTGATTATGATTATTGGTGGATTATCTGATGTTTTGCTGATTAATATTGATGTGTGATGTTGTTGTGATCACTAAACATGATTAACGGAATGTAACACCTCGGAAATTTACGTCCAATAATGCAATGACACGTGGCATAGGCTTTGGATATGTGAAAACATACTTTAGAGGGACTAAAGTTGACAAACAGTGAAACTATGGAATTATAAGGGTCCAAAGTGTCAACAATGGAAAGATAGGCTCTAAAATAACCCTACATAATGGTTATAGTCTCAAACGGTTAGATCATGGATCATACAAAGCGGAAAATGTAAGAAAGTGAGGAATTACAAACTACAGGGGCTAAACATGTCAACATGTTTAATTTATACCTCTGAGTGATCTTTTGGCAAACCCGAAGCTTTGTAATGCTAAAATATACTCACTGGAATATGTGGTAAAAATTTCATAAAGTTTCGTTATCGTATGAGAAAGTTATGACCAAAACCGTGCACGAAGGGCTAAATGCGTCAACGTCGAAATTCATGACTTTTCGGGTGAGGCAAAGTTAACCGAGGACTTTACTATGTTTGTAAATGTCCCAAGGTCCTTAAAAATCAAGTTTGAAGGTCTAACAAGCAAGATAGATGGCCAAAACCTCGTAACCAAGGACCAGGGACCAAAACGCAAACTTTGAAAAAGTTTTGGTGAATCAGAAGACCCAGGCGGCCCGCCTGGGGAACCTTACGCGGGCCGCGTGGCCTGCCCAGCGACAGAAAACCCAAATCTGCCAGTTCCAGGTCTGTTTTGCGAGTGGAAACCAGCTGTAATCACCTCCTAAACTCACCAATGGACTTACATGCAATTGAGGACACTTGTAACCTTCTTACAACACCTGTATCACCTTAAAAATCAGATCAAATCTGCATAAAAGGCACTTGAGGTAGTAAAACCAAGAACACTTGCATTTTCAAAATTTACAAGATCAACTCCTGGAGCTTTCTGGACGACAAGACACCTTCCTAGTGATCTCTAAGCTTTATTAGGACTCTTGTAAGTGTTCATACCCCTCTCTAATTCGTTCTAGCTTAGATTATTAGCCGAAAGTCAATCCGTCGTAAATATAGTTTGACTTTACGATTAAACGAGAATGGCTCAGTCATTTCTCAAATTGAAAGTACCTACAAGTTGGTATTTATGTGGGAAGCAAACCCTCAAAAGGGTATTTTCTGATTCCCACTCTAAGCATGATTATTGTCGAGTCAAAGTTGTTCTTAAAAAGTCAACAGAACGTGTTTTTGCAAAATCTAGCATAAATAGCAATGTAGGTCACATGCAACCTGTTTGATCATCAAAATGACTTTATAATTAATGTAAGAACATGTTTTATCATGATCGACTCGACAATTTTCAGTAAAACCCGGATCGGAACCGAAAGTCTCATAAAATGACTTTTTCTTTGACTCTTGATTCGGATCCGTGCATGCATGTTTGAGATCTGTCTTAGAGCTTATTTTGGACCATTTTTATATATGTACAACTCTCTGAGATTTTACAACTTAGTTCAACACTTGTCCGATTCATATGCATGTTACCGGTTTATGCTTAAATATGACTATTTTGCCCTTTTTGCTATAAAACGCGATTTTTGAAAAAGTGAAAGAGTAGAAACGTTTGTTACTGATTTATAAACTTGCACCAAAAATTTGATATCAGTTTGAGGTCCAGATTTAGAGTTATGCTCAATATCGTAATTTGAAAGCTTTATGTTAAGTAAACGGCGTAATTTACGGATAGCCTATTTTAACCCACTTTTTAATATCAAATTTTTTACCCACTGATGTTATATAATATTTTGGGATTTTTGATGATTTTTATTTAATTTTTGGCCGAGCATAACATAGGTCTCTAGGTTTAATTCGGTTAATACCAATTTCGCCCTTTTTGGCCATAAAATGAATTCTACAAACCCTTTTGACCCGAAACCTTTTTCTACTGATTTTATTTGTTGAATAAAATATTTTGAGCCTTCTGGAATTATAAAAATCTCAGCTTTCTTTTAAAAACCCGGAAACGGCTCTAAAACGCCTTTTTAAGCGTTTTTAACGCCTAGTATGCACTATAACCATATTAAACATATAAGGTTGATACCTACTGATATTCTTAGTATATTTTTATAAAATAACAGTAAGTATAAGTTTTTGAACTCAGGTTTCCAGTTTTGACACTTTTAGCCCTTGTGAAATTACCAAAATACCCCTAAGGTGCATAGTTTGATTTTAAATGATAAATTTCATATATGGGTCATACCCTACTGTTGTAATATGTTAAATTAAGTATTTTTACTGTATGAATCAGACCTACAACTCAGATTACAAATTTAACTCTTTTATAATCTTTTAAATGACCAAAATGCCCTTATAAGGCATAAGTTGAGTTTAAATTCATTCGGGGCATAATAGAACATAACTTACTGATATTATAACATATTTAGAGCATATTATCTCAGGGAACTTGCATATGACTCTTACGGTTACCCGTAACGCTCTTTTAGCGTTCGGTTCGGTTATGTAACTAGTTTGCATAAATTGACCGAAGCGGGTCAAACATTATCATTTTTGTCTCAAAATCCAGAATGTATTTAGCATACCCATATTATACAAGTATTCAAACTTGTCGGGTCTAAATCACGTTCTATCCGGTCTTCGCTTAATCGTGCGTTTGAACCGTTTCGTCCTTAAAACTAACCGGTCTAAGCTTAGGCTTAAATAAAGATCCGTTAGGAATCTAATAGGTTATTATAAACCTTTGTTCCAGAATAGAAGAACCAGTAAAAGCTACCTTCACTTGCTAGTTGTGATATATACTTACCAAGGTAAATACTTTTAACTTATTTTCCCTATACGGGCTTGGGGTACGGTATATAATATACCGCTTGGTCCGGTATCGAATTCTTTAATCGAATAGAGGTTAAATTTATTGAGATGCCTTGTTTTGAATGTGTTTTATTGCTTAAAGCCTTGGGGGGTTAATGACCATGTCCCGGATATCCTTGGCATTATCTTACGAGATAGCCACGACCTGAGCACGGGGTGTAGGCGTACACCCGTCAGTGTATAACTCTATATTGTGGTGTGTCTATTAATCTTTAACCCGGTCTACGGATCGGGCTACTGAACGCATAAGTAACATGTAAATCCCTTACAAGATTATTATAAATAGTTATCCCAAGTTATAAAAATGTTTTGTGCCTTGGGCATTCAAATCAATTTTCAACGTTTTCAAAATGAGTCAGTTAAATTGTATTTACCAGTGTAAACTGACGTATTTTTCCCAAAAGGTTAAGTGCAGGTACTACATGTACTAGGCTGGCTGTCTTCTAGAGCGTCCACAATAAGTCTCGCAAGCTTGGACGACAATAAATCTGTTGAACAATATCTTATTTTATTTTGATCCGCCTGTGGATCCATTTCAACGATTAAGTGATATTGATATTACACTTTATTAAAGTTGAAATGAATCTATCTTTGCTTCCGCTGTGCATTTATATATTGTGTTGTTTGTCTATGATGATGCCAACTACGTCACTATACTCCCCACCGGGCCCACCGGTGACACGTGGAAAATAGGGGTGTGACAGGTTGGTATCAGAGCCGACTCTGAGTGAATTAAACACTAGCCTTTTGTGTTTAATCTCAGTTACACAATTGCACATTCCTCGATTCTCGAGTCTAGACAAAGAACTTAGGAAATATTCAAAATTTGTTTTATTTTCTAACTTTGTCTTATATATATTTTGTTGTGTCACTTGTTTGATTCTTGACAGGTTCACAAAATGCCGCCACGTATGAGAGGAAGAGGAAGGGGACAAGGAGCATATGTAGCCCCAAACGATCATGAAGCCGGACCTTCGCACAGGCGAACACCTTCAGGCTCCCATAACACAGATGCTCAAAATCTGTGGAGGTCTTTTACTGAACCCGCAAGGCACTCGGTTTCACAGAGTACCTCACCTTCCATCCCACACTCCTTTGGGCCTCAATCAGAAAATGAGCCCCACAACTCTCACCAGTCCTATATCCCTCTCCAAGAACACCAATCACCCTTTGACCAACCATCACCTGTTTTCCAAGGCCTGTTCAACCCTGCTGACTACCTTGATGTGCCTATGGGTTTTAACCCACTTGGACCAGAAGACCATTTCCCTGACGACAATGTGATGGAGGTCGATGAAGATACCGATCCCTCAATGCCACCATCTGGAACTCCGAACCACCCTATCGAGATTTCTGATGGGTCACCATTTGTGGGATCACTATACAATGGTCCCGACAGCTATGAGGAGAGATTCAGGCAGCATGACTGGGTATTTACCCCTAGTTACCATAACTCTCCCCTGCACCAGCCACAGCACAGCTCTCCCTTGCACCTCCAGCAACAGCAGCCACAGCAGCAGCAAAATCCTTCTGAGGATTACCGGCGTGACGTGGTCACTCCACCGCCGCCACCACCTCTGGTTTTGCCTCCTCCGCCTCCGAGGCGAAGAGGAAGGAACGCACGGATGTCCACACGAGGGGGAATACGCATCGGCACCCCTCCACATTCAGGTAGCAGCCGATACTCGCCACTTCATGAAGAACCAGAGATGGGAAAATCTTCACACCCCGTCTCAGAAGTAACATCTGCGCCAATCGCGCCACCACCACCACAGGATTTTGGAAACCCAATCCCTGCTTATACTAGCGCGGCAGCATACAATCCCTTCGAGCAGACGTACCCCACAGGTTATGACTATACAGGGGATCCCTACTGGGTAGCTGCGAACTACAACTCTCTCAATCCGGAAGGTACTTTTGGAGGTCCCTGGACTACGGGACAATCGACCTATGGATACCTATCATATGGATATCAGCAACCGCAGCCTCCTCAACCACCGCAATATCCGCTACCACCGCCGGCACCGATGATGTCGCCGCCACAAGTTCAAGAAATCCTTCAAGGGATAAACGATGTGCGACGTGAAATGCGGCATGAGTTACGGGAAGAGCGTCGGCATAATCGTGGGATGTTTAAGAAGATGGTAGATTTAATCAAGGGAAAAAGCAAGAAGGACTACTAAATCCTTTGTTTGCTAGTTAGTTAATCATGTCCCTGCGAGGACATTTATTTCTGTACTCTGCCCCTGCGTGGGCATATTTTTTCCTTTCTGCTCTACCCCTGCGTGGGTTTGTTTGTTTCTGTTTGACCCCTGCGTGGGTTTGTTTGTTAGTTTAGCCCCTGCGTGGGTATGTTATTTGCGTAAAAGTCCCGTTTAGGGCAAACTCTTGTTAGTTAATTTTATTTGAAATGGTTAATTTAAGTTCTTCATTTTTAAATTATATGCATGAATATAATATACGAATAAATGAAAAATAGCAATTATTATTTTAATTTACCATTTTAATAATAAGAATCTTAAAAAGGTAAAACCTAGCTTGAATGTCATAATAAAGACCTGGCCATTATGGTAGAACCTGTTCAAAAAGATTCAAATCTCTGTTAACATCTGTAAACATGTTAACACTCTTGGCTAGTGTGATCCGCAAAATCGCACATGTCACCCTTTAATAAATTATCCAAATTTATATTATATATATATATCTGATTGTGACGTGATGCCTACGGGTTATAATTAATGTCATATAAAACAAAAAGACAATCGTGGTTTATAGACCCCCTGCCAAGAAAAGGATTGATTGTTTTAATTATTAAAATTTTAATCCTATAGAATCTAAATTCAAATTTAGAAATTTGTCCAAGTGACTAGGCCTATTGTGCCAATATATATTTCATTCTCAGGTAAAGTAGCTAATAAAAAGTCCTGAGTGAAACTAATTAACTAATATGGCTCTTATTTACCATGGTTAATAAATCGTCAAGAACGATAATACTGTTTAGGCTTCTAAATAGACCTTGTCCTTACTTTTATGTAGCACCTAAAGCCACATGGCTAAGTCTGAAGAAGTAAACAGTCACACAGAGGAAGGCCCAGATAACACTAGAATACATATAACTGGTGCGGAGCTACAAGCATTAGTAGAAAATGCTGTTGCCAAAGCCATTGAAAGGCAATATAGTGAACCAAGTAGGACCCGAGGTAGGGCCCGGTCCGCGCCACATTCCAAGACCAAGGATCATTCGGAGGCTCATACCAAACCACTCTCTAAGAAAGATGCATCTAAGAAAGATGAGCTCAAGAAGGATGATGAGCGACATTCATCCAACCAAAACAGTATCCCGTCAAGGAAGGTCGAGCATAAGCCAGAACCGCGTGATAAGTCATGTACCTACAAATACTTTGTCTCATGTAAACCCCGGGACTTTACTGGGGAGAAGGGAGCGGTTGACTGCATGACCTGGTTGGACGAAATGGATACAGTGGTAGATATCAGCGGGTGTGCTGATCGGGATGTAGTGAAGTACGTATCCCGATCGTTCAAAGGGGACGCACTGGCATGGTGGAAATCTCTCTTACAAGCTGCCGGTAAGGCCACACTTTACAGTATGTCATGGGATCAGTTCGTAGCCCTTATTAAAGAGAATTTTTGCCCACAACATGAAGTTGAAAGGATCGAGTCAGACTTCGTATCTTTAGTGATGAAGAATCTAGACTGCCAGGCATACCTCACCACTTTCAATACCCTATCTAGGTTGGTTCCATACTTGGTAACCCCAGAGCCGAGAAGGATTGCCCGTTTCATTGGGGGTTTGGCCCCTGAGATTAAGGCAAGTGTTAAGGCATCGAGGCCTACAACGTTCAGATCAGTAGCTGATCTATCTCTCTCTCTCACCCAGGACGTAGTCAGGTTGAGAGCACTTAGGAACTCGGAAGAGAATAAGAGGAAGCGTGAGGACGATACCTCACGGGGATCGGAGAAGAGACACCGAGGGAATAACGACCACAGGAAAGGGTCGGGATTTAAGAGAAATGGGCAACAATCAGGGGATAAGCCCAAATGCAAAACCTGCAAGAAAAATCATTTTGGGAAATGTCGCTTAGAGTCGAAATCGCAGTCCCACACGAGACCCTGTGGAATCTGCAAATCTACTGATCATACGACCTTGAAGTGTAAGGGTCTGAAGGATGCAACATGTTACGGTTGCAACGAGAAAGGGCACATAAAGTCTAATTGCCCAAAGAATGCTAAGAAAGCCGATGATAGAAAGAAGACCAATGCAAGAGTCTTCAAGATGGACGCTAAGGAAGCTGTTCAAGATGACAACGTGATTACAGGTACCTTTCTTGTAAACGATATTTTTGCTAGAGTATTGTTTGATTCTGGAGCGGATAAGTCGTTTGTAGATAACAAATTCTGTGAGTTGTTAAAATTACCTGTAAAAGCCTTAAGTGTGAAGTATGAGGTGGAATTAGCTGATGGAACCATAGAAACCGCCTCGACTGTTCTAGAGGGATGTGTTATATCCATTAGGAATCACTCTTTTCCATTATCATTACTTCCCTTTAAGCTAGCCGGTTTTGACGTAGTGATAGGTATGGATTGGTTGTCACATAACCAAGCCCAGATTGTGTGCAACAGAAAGCAAGTGGTAGTTAAAACTCCGTCCGGTGAGTCACTCACTATCCAAGGAGATACCCAGCATGGGTTGCCTGAGCAAGTGTCCATGCTCAAGGCATCCAGATGTCTGCAGAAGGGTTGTGTCATTTACATGGCACAAGTTACTATTGATGAGCCAAAGCCAAAGATTGAAGATATCCCCGTCATTTCGGAATACCCTGAAGTGTTTCCGGAAGAACTACCTGGTTTACCACCAGATAGGCAAGTGGAGTTTCGAATTGACATCATTCCGGGTGCGGCGCCAGTAGCGAGAGCACCATATAGGTTGGCACCAATGGAGATGAAGGAGTTAAGGACGCAGTTAGATGATCTGTTAGCTAAAGGTTTTATTAGACCTAGCTCGTCTCCTTGGGGAGCGCCGATTTTGTTTGTCAAAAAGAAGGATGGATCGATGCGTCTGTGCATCGATTACCGCGAGCTTAATAAAGTCACCATCAAGAATAGGTATCCTTTGCCCAGAATCGACGATCTGTTCGATCAATTGCAAGGGGCAAGCTACTTTTCAAAGATCGACTTGAGGTCAGGCTATCACCAGTTGAAGGTCAAGGATGAAGATGTACACAAGACAGCGCTTAGGACTCGTTATGGACATTACGAGTTCCTAGTGATGCCTTTTGGGCTCACTAACGCACCAGCCGCATTCATGGATCTCATGAATCGCGTCTGCAAGCCTTATTTGGATAAATTCGTCATCGTCTTTATTGACGACATCCTTATCTACTCAAAGAACCAGGCCGACCACGAGAAACACCTTCGTTGTATTCTCAAACTTCTACATCATGAGAAGCTCTATGCCAAATTTTCAAAGTGCGAATTTTGGCTTCGAGAAGTCCAATTCCTTGGACATGTGGTGAGTGAGCGTGGTATCCAAGTAGATCCCGCTAAGGTAGAAGCAGTTATGAATTGGCAAAAGCCAAAGACACCTACCGAGATTCGCAGTTTTCTAGGATTAGCAGGATACTATAGGCGATTCATCGAAAATTTTTCAAGGATTGTTGCGCCCCTAACTTCACTAACGCGTAAGAAGATCAAGTTTGATTGGGGCCCTAAGCAGCAGGAATCCTTTGACATTCTGAAGAAGAAGTTGAGCAATGCACCAGTGTTAACATTGCTCGATGGTATAGAAGAATTCGTGGTGTATTGCGATGCGTCACACACTAGCATGGGCTGTGTACTCATGCAGAGAGGCAAGGTCATTGCCTACGCTTCACGACAACTAAAGGTGCACGAGAAAAACTACACCACCCACGACTTGGAACTGGGTGCCGTTGTATTTGCACTGAAACTATGGAGACACTACTTGTATGGAACAAAGTGTGTGATCTATTCGGATCACAAGAGTCTTCAACATTTGTTCAATCAGAAGGACTTGAACATGCGACAAAGACGATGGATGGAAACTTTAAATGATTACGACTGTGAGATAAGATACCATCCAGGCAAGGCAAATGTAGTTGCTGACGCCTTAAGTAGAAAAGAAAGAGTAAGGCCGATAAGAATCAATGCCAAGCGCATCGAAATCAGGAATAGTTTGAACGAAAGGGTATTAGCTGCACAGAAGGAAGCTGTGTTGGAAGCTAATTATCCTGAAGAAAAGCTAGGAGTAACTGAGGAGCAGTTATCCTATGACAAAGACGGAATGCTAAGACTGAATGGGAGAGTATGGGTTCCAGTTTATGGAGGACTTCGAGATGTTATCCTCCAGGAAGCCCACATCTCCAAATATTCCGTTCATCCTGGTGCTGATAAGATGTACCAGGATCTAAAGGCAAACTACTGGTGGATTGGTTTGAAGAAGTCTGTAGCTGAGTATGTAGCTAAATGTCTGACTTGTGCGCAAGTCAAAGCTGAGCATCAGAAGCCGTCAGGTTTGCTTCAACAACCTGAAATTCCCACGTGGAAGTGGGAAATGGTGACAATGGATTTTATCACCAAATTACCCAAGACAAGGAAGGGAAACGATACTATATGGGTTATAGTAGATAGGCTAACCAAGTCAGCACATTTTCTTCCCATTAAGGAAACTTACAGCTCTGACATGTTAGCTCAATTGTATGTTGATAAGATTGTAGCGCTGCATGGTATACCTGTATCTATTATCTCTGATAGAGATACTAGATATACGTCACATTTTTGGAAGAGTTTCCAACAATCTTTGGGCACTCGTTTAAATTTTAGTACGGCTTATCATCCACAGACTGATGGTCAAAGCGAGCGTACTATTCAAACTTTGGAAGACATGCTACGTGCATGTGCGATCGACTTGGGTGGTAGTTGGGATAAGAACCTACCACTAATCGAATTCTCCTACAACAATAGCTACCACACCAGCATAAAAGTTGCGCCTTTTGAGGCCTTATACGGTAGAAAGTGTAGATCACCTATTTGTTGGGCGGAAGTTGGAGATGTCCAACTATCAGGACCAGAGATTGTTTTTGAGACAACGGACAAGATTGTCCAAATTCGCGATCGTTTGCCAGGGATAGGCAGAAAAGTTATGCGGACCCAAAGCGTAAGCCTTTTCACTTTGAAGTAGGTGACAAAGTATTGCTTAAGGTATCACCCTGGAAAGGAGTGATGCGATTTGGTAAGAAAGGTAAGCTGAGCCCGAGATACATAGGACCTTTTGAGGTTATCGAACGCATCGGATCAGTTGCCTATAAGCTAAACTTACCTGAAGAACTTAGTAGTAAACACAATGTGTTCCACATCTGTAATCTGAAGAAGTGTTTCGCTGACGAATCACTGGTCATACCGCATACAGATATACACATTGATGAAAGCTTGAAGTTTGTGGAAAAACCACTGTCGATTGAGGATCGACAGGTGAAGAAGCTTCGAAGGAAGTATATACCTATAGTTAAGGTCAAGTGGGATGCCCGTAGAGGTCCCGAATACACATGGGAGGTAGAATCCACGATGAAAGAAAAATACCCTCATTTGTTCCAGTAAATCTCGAGGTCGAGATTTCCTTTAAGGGGGTGAGGATGTAACACCTCGGAAATTTACGTCCAATAATGCAATGACACGTGGCATAGGCTTTGGATATGTGAAAACATACTTTAGAGGGACTAAAGTTGACAAACAGTGAAACTATGGAATTACAAGGGTCCAAAGTGTCAACAATGGAAAGATAGGCTCTAAAATAACCCTACATAATGTTTATAGTCTCAAACGGTTAGATCATGGATCATACAAAGCGGAAAATGTAAGAAAGTGAGGAATTATAAACTACAGGGGCTAAACGTGTCAACATGTTTAATTTATACCTCTGAGTGATCTTTTGGCAAACCCGAAGCTTTGTAATGCTAAAATATACTCACTGGAATATGTGGTAAAAATTTCATAAAGTTTCGTTATAGTATGAGAAAGTTATGACCAAAACCGTGCACGAAGGGCTAAATGCGTCAACGTCGAAATTCATGACTTTTCGGGTGAGCGCAAAGTTAATCGAGGACTTTACTATGTTTGTAAATGTCCCAAGGTCCTTAAAAATCAAGTTTGAAGGTCTAACAAGCAAGATAGATGGCCAAAACCTCGTAACCAAGGACCAGGGACCAAAACGCAAACTTTGAAAAAGTTTTGTGGTGTGCTATACTGCTTTAAGCTTCGAACAAGTGTTGGAAGCGAAAAAATAGAAAGCGTGCAAACGAGAGCCCGTCGCCGAGCTAGTTGAGCGAGTTCACAGAAAGTAAATATTCAAACTTATGTGGACCTGTTATTTGAGGGGTTTCTTTTTCTCCTGTTGTTTTTAACTTTCCAAAGGTTGATGGTGCCATCTATTTATCCAGACTTTCATGGGGGCTGCTCGCGCCTGATAACCTGAGTTACAGGTCTTTCTACCACCATATCCCTGAAAGATTTGCATACACCGAATGAAAAGCAGACTTAAAATCGTTGAATTTTCTCATTTTAGCTTCAAGAATCTAGGCATTAAATGTCATATATAGCTAAAAAAACTGAAAAAATCCATGAAAATACCTAGTTAAAACGCCAGTATTTTTTGTGGAATTCGTTTTTGGGGTGTTACAAGTCTATCCCCCCCCCCCCAACCCGTTCTGGCCGGAGCTAAATTATTCTGACTGAATGACACGTGTCCAAAATTAAGTTTCTTTGATGTCTTGCTCCTTGGAGGCTGGCTTCTTCGCCCCTTTACTCCACATCACCCCACAGGGGTTAACTGTGTCAACATGTTTAATTATACCTCTGAGATTTGATTATATTTGTTTGGTGGTGGGTCTGCGGCGGGACCCAATGACTAAAAATGGCGTGTCAGCATGGAAAAAGTCATAACGCCAAAAAATTAATTTTGGTCATTTTGGAGATGCTTATTCATTGCTCGGGGACTTCTTTATCTTCACCAGGATGCCAATGGTAAACTTGTTGAATCGGGCGGTGGTAGATGGAGCAAATATCATTTGGTTTGTTTTTACTAACAAAAAATTAGATAAATCGTTTTTTATTCTTTAGTTAGATTTAGGAACCCAGATCCACTATGGGCTGGGGAGTGAACTCACCTTGGTTTGCTCGGCAGATAAACGCCCACGTGGCCTCCACACCCAAAAACCTATCGTAGATCGGTTCGCGTTAAAACACATTCGACAAAAAATACCTTAATTTCCAAACCTGATGTTGATGAATTGAGTACTTCCGTATATGTTGCGTTTTGTGCGTATCACTTAACAGAGGCTGTGTCATTTACATGGCTCAGGAGGAGGTTATGAGCTGGCCGCTTCACAATACTTGACGTCGGATCTCCTCATTCCCAAATGGGGACCGATCTGAATAAGGCATGTCCCAAGGATCAGGATCATGGATCTCACCAATCATGAGAGGAGAGCAGAATGCGCCAGCTCAAGATACAGCTAAAACAACCAATTAAATGAAACCTTGGATGAAAGAATTTAGTTCCGTTCACATTGACGACGCTCTCAACGATCCACAACGACGCTTCGCTCCACGACCCTAATCCCTCCAATGATATCTCGATTGCCAACGGCAAGGTTTATCTTTCGAGCTCATCGAAGGATTGTGAACGTTTTCAGAATATATATACTGTCATACACAAGGCAAAATGTAGCGAGCAACTGGGCTTCTTCAGTGGTTCGAGAGCAGGAACTTGTACTTGTGTTGAATTATAGGATGTGTGTTCAACTTGAGACAAAACATGAAGGCCATAAAATGAGTTTTACAAATCCTTTTGATGGGAAAACAATAGTGTCATGTTTTTTTTTTTTGGATGAACGTACTATCGGCCCAGTAGAGCCACATGTTTAAAAGGCTTTCAAGAACATTAAGTGGGCATTTCCACTAAAATCCATCAGTAATTATGGGCTAATGAACTATGATGTATAGAAGCTTGTGAATCCCAAAAACAATATGAAAATAAATAATTGAACTTGTTAATGACTCATCCGATTACCCTATACCACCTATGCACGTACGGTTGCGGTGCAGGCCAGTTCCTGATCGAATCTACCTTCCCTTTGACCCGCGAAGCTCCGATTAGCACTTTATAGCATCTTTAAGGATTTGCAAGATCCTGCGCCTCTTCAATTGTTGCATATGGATCGGGCCTCCAATTCAGCCTGGGGAGTCGGGTAAACCCAATGGCAAAAGCCACCCACGCCTGCTTTAAATTTTTCTCCCCCTAAAATCAAAATTGTTAATCTGTGCCGACTGCAATCTTATAACATCAGTTCTATTGTGCGGGAGCAACTTTACTATACTTGTCATTTACGTACATTGCATTAATGGAGATTTCTCACCCTCTAGCTCATAAAAGGTTTTCAAACTAACCGAAATTAACATTTCTGAATGACAAAACCCACTTGTGTAGTACTAGTATCATCATCTCTCTCCTCCACCTCCGTTCTCGGTAACACATACTTCTTCAAGAACAGAAAGAAAATATTGTTCAACAGACTACAGAAACAAGAACCTGTTTTCAGTACAAGACAGCTGGTCGAGAGGGGGGTGGGGAGGAGATTAGGGTGATTTCTTATCCGAATGCTGTCGCTCCCCGCAACAGCCTTGGGTCTGTGTTTTAGTGGTTTTAACCACTTGAGTCCAAAATCAAAGAAATAGCCGCAAAAGAAGCCGAACAGGTTAAAATCTGTCCCATCAGCATGGAAATTGCTTAAACAACAAGAGGCACCCGTTAATTTCTTAACCGACCCATTAGGCGAGAATCGACAGAAAGTGAAGTATGTCCTCATTCGCCGGAAGGGTCACTTTGGTTTTAAACACAACACCACCAACCAACCAAACCCAACAATCAAATAAGTTTTGAAAATGTTACACGAGCCGAAACAACAGACTTTTCTTCTTCATTCTTCACACTAACACCAATAACGAAGATTACCCATTCTATCACTCTAGTCCTCCCCTGCTAATCTTCAAAAAGAGTCATTTTTTCAGAATCAGAAGACCCAGGCGGCCCGCCTGGGGAACCTTACGCGGGCCGCGTGGCCTGCCCAGCGACAGAAAACCCACATCTGCCAGTTCCAGGTCTGTTTTGCGAGTGGAAACCAGCTGTAATCACCTCCTAAACTCACCAATGGACTTACATGCAATTGAGGACACTTGTAACCTTCTTACAACACCTGTATCACCTTAAAAATCAGATCAAATCTGCATAAAAGGCACTTGAGGTAGTAAAACCAAGAACACTTGCATTTTCAAAATTTACAAGATCAACTCCTGGAGCTTTCTGGACGACAAGACACCTTCCTAGTGATCTCTAAGCTTTATTAGGACTCTTGTAAGTGTTCATACCCCTCTCTAATTCGTTCTAGCTTAGATTATTAGCCGAAAGTCAATCCGTCGTAAATATAGTTTGACTTTACGATTAAGCGAGAATGGCTCAGTCATTTCTCAAATTGAAAGTACCTACAAGTTGGTATTTATGTGGGAAGCAAACCCTCAAAAGGGTATTTTCTGATTCCCACTCTAAGCATGATTATTGTCGAGTCAAAGTTGTTCTTAAAAAGTCAACAGAACGTGTTTTTGCAAAATCTAGCATAAATAGCAATGTAGGTCACATGCAACCTGTTGGATCATCAAAATGACTTTATAATTAATGTAAGAACATGTTTTATCATGATCGACTCGACAATTTTCAGTAAAACCCGGATCGGAACCGAAAGTCTCATAAAATGACTTTTTCTTTGACTCTTGATTCGGATCCGTGCATGCATGTTTGAGATCTGTCTTAGAGCTTATTTTGGACCATTTTTATATATGTACAACTCTCTGAGATTTTACAACTTAGTTCAACACTTGTCCGATTCATATGCATGTTACCGGTTTATGCTTAAATATGACTATTTTGCCCTTTTTGCTATAAAACGCGATTTTTGAAAAAGTGAAAGAGTAGAAACGTTTGTTACTGATTTATAAACTTGCACCAAAAATTTGATATCAGTTTGAGGTCCAGATTTAGAGTTATGCTCAATATCGTAATTTGAAAGCTTTATGTTAAGTAAACGGCGTAATTTACGGATAGCCTATTTTAACCCACTTTTTAATATCAAACTTTTTACCCACTGATGTTATATAATATTTTGGTATTTTTGATGATTTTTATTTAATTTTTGGCCGAGCATAACATAGGTCTCTAGGTTTAATTCGGTTAATACCAATTTCGCCCTTTTTGGCCATAAAATGAATTCTACAAACCCTTTTGACCCAAAACCTTTTTCTACTGATTTTATTTGTTGAATAAAATATTTTGAGCCTTCTGGAATTATAAAAATCTCAGCTTTCTTTTAAAAACCCGGAAACGGCTCTAAAACGCCTTTTTAAGCGTTTTTAACGCCTAGTATGCACTATAACCATATTAAACATATAAGGTTGATACCTACTGATATTCTTAGTATATTTTTATAAAATAACAGTAAGTATAAGTTTTTGAACTCAGGTTTCCAGTTTTGACACTTTTAGCCCTTGTGAAATTACCAAAATACCCCTAAGGTGCATAGTTTGATTTTAAATGATAAATTTCATATATGGGTCATACCCTACTGTTGTAATATGTTAAATTAAGTATTTTTACTGTATGAATCAGACCTACAACTCAGATTACAAATTTAACTCTTTTATAATCTTTTAAATGACCAAAATGCCCTTATAAGGCATAAGTTGAGTTTAAATTCATTCGGGGCATAATAGAACATAACTTACTGATATTATGACATATTTAGAGCATATTATCTCAGGGAACTTGCATATGACTCTTACGGTTACCTGTAACGCTCTTTTAGCGTTCGGTTCGGTTATGTAACTAGTTTGCATAAATTGACCGAAACGGGTCAAACATTATCATTTTTGTCTCAAAATCCAGAATGTATTTAGCATACCCATATTATACAAGTATTCAAACTTGTCGGGTCTAAATCACGTTCTATCCGGTCTTCGCTTAATCGTGCGTTTGAACCGTTTCGTCCTTAAAACTAACCGGTCTAAGCTTGGGCTTAAATAAAGATCCGTTAGGAATCTAATAGGTTATTATAAACCTTTGTTCCAGAATAGAAGAACCAGTAAAAGCTACCTTCACTTGCTAATTGTGATATATACTTACCAAGGTAAATACTTTCAACTTATTTTCCCTAGACGGGCTTGGGGTACGGTATATAATATACCGCTTGGTCCGGTATCGAATTCTTTAATCGAATAGAGGTTAAATTTATTGAGATGCCTTGTTTTGAATGTGTTTTATTGCTTAAAGCCTTGGGGGGTTAATGACCATGTCCCGGATATCCTTGGCATTATCTTACGAGATAGCCACGACCTGAGCACGGGGTGTAGGCGTACACCCGTCAGTGTATAACTCTATATTGTGGTGTGTCTATTAATCTTTAACCCGGTCTACGGATCGGGCTACTGAACGCATAAGTAACATGTAAATCCCTTACAAGATTATTATAAATAATTATCCCAAGTTATAAAAATGTTTTGTGCCTTGGGCATTCAAATCAATTTTCAACATTTTCAAAATGAGTCAGTTAAATTGTATTTACTAGTGTAAACTGACGTATTTTTCCCAAAAGGTTAAGTGCAGGTACTACACGTACTAGGCTGGCTGTCTTCTAGAGCGTCCACAATAAGTCTCGCAAGCTTGGACGACAATAAATCTGTTGAACAATATCTTATTTTATTTTGATCCGCCTGTGGATCCGTTTCAACGATTAAGTGATATTGATATTACACTTTATTAAAGTTGAAATGAATCTATCTTTGCTTCCGCTGTGCATTTATATATTGTGTTGTTTGTCTATGATGATGCCAACTACGTCACTATACTCCCCACCGGGCCCACCGGTGACACGTGGAAAATAGGGGTGTGACACGGAATCAATCGAACACAAGTTAGTAAGTTGGAAAGTGAAAACAGAATCTGTCCCGGTTTTACAGCCAACTTCAGTTGGCTGTAAACAGGTCATAAACTCAATGAAAAACTGATAATTTAGTCTAAAATGTGATATTAGGAAATACGGTTCTAATGGCACCGGAATCATAATTTTTGGACTCCGTTTACTATTTTTAAAGTGTCATTTCGTAACAGCAGCTAGAGCTGCATTTTTCTGCAGAAAATTGGCGATATGTTTTCAGTCATAACTTGAGTTCTGTGTCGGATCAGCCCATGAAATCTGTACAGTAGATGGACACTGATGTCGTAGTAATTGTCCCACTAGAATTTCATCAATCCGACTTACAATGAATTTTTAGTGAATTATTCCGTGGGCTGCAGTCAGAAAATAATAAATCTGAGTGCAGACCGGAAAATGATTTTTAATAAAATATTGGTGATGGATTAGATCCCGAGATTTTTACACAATAATATTTGGGTCGTTTAGCATCTTCTATAAAAAGTTGGGAATTTTTGAAATAAGATAACTATTTTATTAAAATGCTCGAAAACAACCCAGTTTCGGATAATTAAGTTAAAACCACATAAGTAGTGATTTGCGTGTCCAAAATGTCGAATATGTTATCTGTGAATGATCTAACATGTTATGTGTCGATAAAAGTGTTATGTGCAATGCCGTATGTTTATTTGTGAATGGGAATGGATGGGGAGTTTATATGGGCATAAACCGTTAAAGTAATGCATGTTATGTGATAGATACGTGTAGGAACTTTGTGCTCTATTTGAAAACCACTAAATGATTAACTGGTAATTATATTAGGACGTGATTGATCGACTCTGACTGTTAGCTATATTTGAGAATCTAACCGAGCAAACCGAGGTGAGTTCACACACTTTCTAAGGCATGGGATTCCCGGTGGTTTGGGAATGGGTTAAAGAACTTAAAATTGAATCTACATATCCTCCTTGGGTAGGATATGTACGGCCATCCTCCTTGGGTAGGATGCCAATATTATTCCTGCGTATTCTCCTTGGGTAGAACTACGTACGTTCGTCCTCCTTGGGTAGGACAACAACTTTAAAACTTACTAGACAAAACTCTATCATAAGTCCCTCATTTTATATCGACTTAATCGCCGAAGCCAATGGCGAGCGGGTCATTAGTTAATAGCGCTATTAGGTTTAACAAACCTCACACCGTGCCAGTCGGACGGTCGTGTACTAATGGACTATGGCAAACCATCGGTGATGATAGACACTGATGTAGGGCACAACTTACTTGCGTAGTAGTCGATCTCATACGGTCTAGTGGTTCACATGGGGAAGCCCTCACTAATCATGAACAGGGTATGAGTAATAAAGAATGAACTGGTTAAAACTTTCTTTCAACTAAGGGGTAACCCCCACGGCAATTACGCCAACGAAAGACAAACCACGTTTTCGGAAAACAACTTAAAAACTAAACAACCAAACGTGAACTCACTCAACTTTGTTGTTGACTCGTTGTTACATGCCTTACAGGTCGCTAACTGCTTGGAGCTTGCACGAGGATGGAGTCGTTGTGGTGTACGGACAGTTATGTCCAGTGTTTAATATTTAAATCATTATGAACTTATTAAACCTATGTGTCAGACTTTAAACTTATGAACTGCGAACTTATGTTTTGAACTTTATGTTTATGCTTCCGCTGTCTAAATTAAAACTTGGTAATCTAGCTTTTGGTCACAAATCGTATTGTGGTTGGCTTGATTTACTTAAATACGTTGTTCAGTATGATTGGTGGCTCGATCCTGGTCACATCACGCCTCCAAGCGGTGGTATTCCGCATGGTGGATTTTGGGGGTGTGACAACGTTTGAAGATGTGAAGACGTCTGAAGAAAAGAAATCCGTGACAAAAGATGAAGATAAAGTGAAGACTTCTGGTAAGAAACCCAGTGTGGTCTACAATAGATGTCCGCCCCCGGTCGAAAATGGATATTCACCTCGAAATCCAAATTCCGAAAGAGTCGAAAAGGCAATAAACTTACAATGGGAGTCTGGGCCGTCGGATAACTTGCCAGAAAATATTGATGTCACGTACACGTCATCTGACACTGATCATGAGTCAAAGTTGATAAAAAGTGTGGTCGATCAGGTGTTAGATAAAGATGATAGTGAGGAGTCAAACATGGAGTCCAAACCCGAGTCAAAGTCTGAGTCCGATACGTCAAAGCCTACAATCAAAAAGGACAAACGGGTTTATGACAAACAATTTTTGTTATCAAAATCTTATTTGAATGATGAATCATTCAAAGTAGCATATACTTTGAAAGATTCTGAAAAATTATATTCTGATGAAGCTTTTCCAATAAGAAGTGTCAGATTTGAAATGATCCAAAAGGTTTTCAAAATTACAGAAATTAATATTTCTGAAATAAAAGATTTAAATCTTTCTGGAAAACCTAAACAATACACTTCAAGAGACCAACAAAGAATTAATAAGAAAATGGGTTACAATTGTGGTTATAGTTTCCAAAAGAAACCAAACCATAATCGTAATTTCAAAAAGAAAGGTTTAGGATTTAATCAACCGAAAAACTATAAAAATGAAAAAATGTATAAACCAAAAACTGTGCTTGTTTCAGGGAAAACGACAGAGGCTGAGAAAGAACAAGCATTCAGAAAGCAGACGAATCAAGAATTCCTTGCAAAGAAGCAAGAGGATATGAAGAAGGATGCTGTTCCAAAGAAGATTGAAAAAAGAATTTGTTTTCAGTGTAAAACTGTTGGTCATGTTGCTAAGGATTGTCCGAAGACATTCAAACCAAAACAGGAAGTCTCTGATAAATTGAAAGAGAAAGTTGTTGAGAAAACTGAACTTTCAACCCGAAAGTTTACAGGCTTTGAAAATTCAACTTTTGAAAAAGGAGAATGTTCAAAAAATGTTTTGAAGAGAAAAGAAGATTTGAAAAATCAAAAATGGGTTGTGAAAGGTTCAGGTAATAATTCTGGTGATGAATCTGATTCCACAAAATCAGAGGAGCCACGTGTTGAGAAAAATGTTGAAAAATCAGTTCCAACTATGAACGATGAAAATTTTCCACCGTTGCGTGCTGAAAATTTTATGAAGAAAGTTGGAAAAGTTGAAATTTCAAGTCAATTTTATTCTGACAAGAAGAAATTTGATGTTGAAAAGACTTTCAACGGAAATGTGAAACATATTTTTGGCAAAATGGTCAATGGTAAGGCCAAAGGTGTTAAAGAATTTTACGCTGCCAAAAGAAGAGTTCACAGGTCCGTTGAAAGAAAAGATGAAGAAGATGTTGTTATACCCAAGGAAGGTCAGGCTTGGGTGGATATATTTTTTCAAAGAATAAAAGCAGGACTTGCCGGAGATCCCAAGTTTGTAATCGTGGATCAGGTATCGGCATCTTTCTTAATATGTGTTTGAAAAAGTTAAGCAGGAATTGCCGGAGCTCCCAGGTTGGTAAGCGAGGAGCAGGTATCGGCATCTTTCTTGAGGATTTATTCGGTAATGTCATTCATACAAACGGTAAAAGGTTTGTTTGTGTTTATTTACAAGGGGTTTTTGTTGGTTATAATTACAAGTGATTAGAATATCTGGCTGTGCCTACTTGCATATGGTAAATCAAGGACATTAGTTTGTACTTGCATTTTCCTACAAGTGGTTGAAAGACAATATGATGAACCACATCCCCGAACCTATTATTGATCAACCTACAAGTGGTAAAATCAATCAAACTTATTTTCCGGAAAAATCATTTTGATTAAAACAAACTTAAGTGTTTTGAAATCTAAATGGGAAAATAGTTTGTTGATAGGGGGAGTTCTGATTGTTTATGCCAAGAGAATGGCGAATTGATGTGATTTGATATCGGTTGTCATATTTCTGTACAGTTTGTTTTACATTTCATGTTTTCATGTGGGTCTAGAGCTTAGATAGTTTTCAAATTTCTTTAATGTGTTTGCATTTTAGGGGGAGTAGAAAATTTCAGAAAATCCAAAAACATTAGAAAATTTGAAAAAGCCAAAAACATGATAAAAACAAAAATGAGTTTTGTTGAGAAAAGAGGAAATGATAGTACATCAGTGGGCTGTCACAACATGCTAAAGATATGTAAAGTTAAAATGTGATAAACAATCTCACTGCGGATATGCCAGTAGGTTTTTACACATTTAGTAGATTGTGATGAGATATAAACCTAAAATTCAAACTTGCTTATTCTGTGGGTTAACAAAACTGCTTGGATATATAGGTAACCCCTGAAATCTTGTTTGAAAGGTCCCTTATTCTGAGATACTAGGTCTTTATGCTCAGTGATATCTGGGGTATTATCCCGGGACTTCTGCTGTATAGAAATACTGACCTAGTCCCCGGATAATACTTTTCGCAAATGCTTGAAACATAGCATCACCCTCAGCAAGCTGATGAAATAATAAAATTGATAGTCGCTGCTGTTGTAATAAAAGATCCTCTAAAGGGGACACGCCTAAAGTCGAAGCCGTCATCTCTCTACGTATACGGAAATATCGACCTGAGCTCTCACGGCCCTCGCACATAACCCCTAAACAGATATCATTTGTGGTACACTCACCTGTAAGACTGAATATTGGGATCTGGATACGGGAGTATATTCAAGTAGTGGGATACATGGATAAGTTTAAGTGTCTTAAAACATTAATATCGTACCTCGAATCAATTGAACTTTGTGTGAAAATTTAAGTGGACAAACATACTGACAATCTAGGTGAATTGTTTAGATCTTAAAATGAAATGAAGCTTAACGGTGTTGTTGACACATCTCATTAACTGATATGATCCTCTTACACAAACTCACAAAAATATTGTTTGTAAATAGTTTATTTTTGCATTTTCTTGTTTTTACAAGTGGTGTTAGTTATTTTTTAGAAAAATCCAAAAAGATTTTCAGTGTGTTTTAGCATGAATTTTGAAAAATTCAAAAAGATTTTCGACGACTGGTGTTGAGAAACTGATTTTCGAAGTTCCAAGTGCTAAACATGAAGAACAGGTTTGGGAGAGAGTATGTGAAGTTGTTAAGTTTGATTGATAAAGAGCCAGTAAAAGATCCTGAATGTCAAATCATTAATGTAGTTTCTTGCAAAAGTTTCTAAAAGTTTGAAAGTTTAATCTTTAAAAGAAACTTATGTATGGGTAGAGATTATGCAGGTAAATGTGTGCCAGGTGACAATTCTGAAATAGATAAGAGCCTGATCACGATCTTAGAATGAAGCTGTGAATTCCAGACTACGATCTCAGCAGATTGAGAGGGGGAGTCTGAAGACACCATGATACTCAACATTCGAAAGAGAGGAGTTTGTTGATGAAGAAGATAGAGATTGAGGATTCTTGCAATGACAAATACTTCAGAGGAAGATTGAAGACTGATAAAGACGGTAGGTTGACAATCGAAGACTCGACACTGAAGACTCCGTCAACATCCGAGGGGGAGTTTGTTGGTGCACTACGTCATGTATCGAGTCTAGTAGTATATAGGTTAGAATATGGCACGAAATCCAAGAAACATATGATAGACAGGGTTTCGCTTATGTGTCATAAGATAGGTTTCGCTCTTGTGTCAAATAGATAGTTTCGCTTATATGACATGTGGAGGTTTCGCTCATACGAACATGTTCGTATGAGCGAAATATGTGTCCCTATATATAGGTTGTATGAGCGAAACCTAATGCATAGTTGTAAGTGTTGTCTTCCGGTAAGCCACGAAGTGCTGCCGAAGTGTTATCAGGACTTGTAACTGCATTCAAGATCAATACAACAACAGTTTAAAGTGAACTCTGCTGAAATCGTACCAGAACATTAGTTTCCGCCTCTTGTTTTGGATAGGAATTCTTCTGATCGACTCAAACAGGGCCGAATACGATCCTACAGTTATTTTGTGCAAACCACATAGACTAACTATGTTAATCCCAAGAAGTTAATACCTCCAAACGTTACAAAATGAAAATTTAATACCGTAGAATGTGATTTTAAACTATTAGTATCTAAGTATGTTATTTTGTACAAACCACAGGGACTAACTATGTAATTAACTCAAATATTAACTTTGACCTAAATTGATCCATATGCCTCCAAACTATACATCATGTACCAAACTACTGAGCAAAGAGCCGGAGACGCCATGAGCCCATGATCTCAATGTATCGTAATGATTAGTACTACATCATTGAATTTTATGACACGATAATATACCTAGGCCACTCCTGAGGGCGGTAACACAAACTATTTTTTTTCTAACAAAAGTGTCGTGGGAAAAAGTATTTATCATTATAGTGTTGCTTCAAAAATATTTACTAAAATAGTGTTTTTAAAGAATTTGTTTTTCTCACTCCTAAGCTAATTGGTCAATTTATAATTTTGGTAAAATAAAACTTTGTATAATATTTAAAAGAAATGGTTTTCTTTTCTTATTAATAAACCCATATAATATTTAAAAGAAATGGTTTTCTTTTCTTATTTAATAAACCCATCTTTTCTAATATTTTTTTTAGTACATACAGATTTTAATTCATATAAATTTATCTTTTAGAAAATGACACGGCATTTTTTTTATTACCTGCAACTTTTCTTTTTTGATGTTTTTGATAAATTCAATTTGTATATAACCTTGATTATGATTAGAGAAAATGATAGTTTTACTATTGAAGTGCATTGTGGGTTTATGCCATTATATATTATCATTTTGTAACATAGTTAGGCAATAGGTGGTTGTATTTTAGGCATAAACTAGAAAAGTAACCCGCCGCGATGCGGCGGGGGGCTAGATTTATATAAATATTAAGCTTGTTATCATTGAGTTACATCTATTTGGTTAGATAAATGAGCTATACGGCTACTCGTTTTCGAGTTTTTGCGACAGAAAAATGTCAATATAAACATCTATTAAGTACCACTACTTGTGTTTGAGTTTTTGAGACATCTAGTAGACATGTGGTGACAGCCGGCAACAAAACCCGCAGAGAAATTTGCACCAAGCACACACACACACTGCGTTGCCTTATCACCCATCAACTCTCGTCGGGTAGACACGTAGGAGCTTTTTTCTCAACTATGTTGAAGGGCCAAATTGGGTTATGAAGCGAAAATCTGAAAAGAAACCAACCGCCATAGAGACATTAAAGAGTGAAAAGACAAAAAGGTTGCTATACAAAAATATTTTATTTTATAAACCCCAACACTTTACATGAACAAAAATAGGAGTATTTTCATATGAACTTACAGATGGCCAATAGTTGTTTTCATGAGAAAGATAATTCTCCTCCTAACTGAATTATATGCACCTAAAAATGCTGAGTGAACCTGAGAATATTAGATGATTATATAATACATGTGATGGCGTAGAATGTAAATACATTATAAGAAAAATAACATGTCATGAGTGCCATCCCAGATGTAATCAGAAAGATATTTTTGTTCACCAGTTTGTTTCTTTTGACAATCCGATGCCGCTGGAGGTACAAATTCAATCACCTTCTCTTGGTCGGTACGAAACATTATTTGACGTGTGATCTGTAGAGATGTAAATCATTAATTCCTTGATCGGTCGATCTACATATCTAAAACTAATCACAAACAATCTATAAGTTTCAATCAAACACATGACAATAATATTAACAACTAACAAATAACCATTAACAACTAAAATTTAACAGTCAAACTATACTCAAAACTGCCTCCGACGACGATTTAACGCCGTATTTCGAACACTGGAGACCAAAAGACGACGGAGCCGGAGTGATCGGCATTCGACGACGACGAAGCAGGCATTTCAGAATATACAATTCCTCTTCCAGCAGTCATCCACTGCAAATTACCAGCTCCAATGGTCCCTTTGTGACCCTCAAAGTCTTCATGTGCCACATCTCCGTGTAGTTGACCACAATTATCATTAATCCATTTTTTCAAACCTTTATAACCCATACCATCAACAACCTCCTCATCACCTCGATTATCATCAACTACCAACTATTATCATTTTAAAATGAAACTTTTGAAATGGAGATATAACTTTCTAAAGTCGAACACTATTTAAAATCCAATTTACCACTAACAAAAGTGAGAAAAAGAAAGAATTGAAAATGTACCTGAGCTTTAGCAAATTGTTAGCTTCAAAGATATTTGTGAGGACCTCATGCTTCTACTTTTTTTTTCTCAGGTTTGGTTGTACGAACATGAATTTAAGTATTTAAAAAACACGAGTCACATTATTAGTATACTTAATTGACCGGTGCATTACTTATTCTAAAACAAAATAAAAAAGTAGAACTAAACCTTTCATGTTGTTAGATCTAATACATGTTTAAGCTTGACCAGGTATGATAGTTCTATGTTAAAAAACATGCCAGTTTACACCCAAACTGGTTTGGGCCCAGACTAATTTTCATACACCTCTAGGTAATAGGAGACATATAGCCAGAATTGGTGCTCCACCATGGAGTGTAAATCTTGTGCTTTGTTAATAGCGATGCACAAATCTGTTTATAGGCCCAATCGAACTGGTTTGGAGCAAGTCAAACAAAGCCGAAACCGGTCCAACCCAAACAATCAAATTTGAAAAAACAATCTATTTATAAACGAAAGATAAGAACATACAAACATTGCATAACCAACAGTGTGCAATTTAAAATTAACTATTTTGTGAGAAACTTACCTGTTGAACTCAACACCTGCAAATGTAAACAAACTTCAAAGTAAATGATTATCACATCAAAATCAGGTAGTAAAATACAATTTACAGTAACGGCAAAATTAATAAATTTTCTTACATAATTACTCTATTTTAACGTTCGAGGCACAACCCTGACTTCTTTTCTTCTTTCATTTTATTGTCATTCATCTGCTTCTCTCTCAGCCAAACCCTAATAGCGCAACAGGAGAAGAGAAAAAGAAATGGTTACACAAATCAGAACTGTAATTGATGGAAGTAGGAGGTAAAAATCAAACCGATTGTTGACAGTATCAATTTTACAAAGAAAACAAAGAACCGACGGTCAGAAGTCGTCTCATCTCGCAGCTCCCTTAACTCGAGGACCGCCACCAATCAGTCACTGTGGTCTGCAGCCACAACCTAATAATTATTAAGAAAATCAAGCGAATGAGTAATCAAATTCTTCACTTCTCATCACATATGCAGAATATGTATATTTTCAAATATAAAGCTTGGTATACCTTTACCCGCCGGAAAGTCGCCTTAACCGCCGGAAATCATATCTGAGCATAAAAAAAGTCTGCATATCAAGGATCCGTGCTCAAAACCGTTAATTGACCAACGTTTCGGCACATTTGGTCATATAACATAACAAAGCCACCATTGCTAGGTCTACAGTCGTTACCTCCGGTTCCCCAAATCGATGCCTTTCAGACTTCCAAGGATCATTCCCATTCCTAAAAATCACTTCCAAGCCTGTTCCATTTTCATATGCTTCCAAACTTTTATCACAAAATTTGACATACAACCAAATCAAGACTCGTACTAAGCAGATCTAACTGAAAATAAAGCACACATACCTGAACCGGGTCACCAGAATCGTGCTAAAATCTCGTCGGAACCCTAGCAACGCCGATCTGTTGAACCATATCCACCACCATCAGTCATTTAACCATCCTAAGCCATCGACCTACTCTCCCTTAAAACCCTCTATCGTGACTGCCTTTAATCATCTACGGAACCTTCATCACCTACTAAGTATCGTTGATGCCGGAGATATGGCAGCGGTGGCGGTGGTGATGCCGATAGAGGTGTGATGCGGAGGGATGGCTCTCTCTCATGTGCGTGAGTGTGGTGAGGTGAGACGTACATGTTTAAAACCCTATTTCTGGAATATAAAGCTTCTTTTGGAAGCTTACAACTCAAACAACATAAGGTACACCTAAGCTAAGGTACACCTAAGCTATGCAAAAAAACAAATAAAGCTAAAGTTACAACTCACTATTGCACAAAGTTGTTGTAAATTAGAATTAGAACTAGATATGTGCCCCGCCGCGATGCGGCGGGGGCTTTAGCATATGTTGTCAAACTTTTGGTGATTTTGTTTACAAACTTATATGTACAATTGTTTATTGTTTACATGTGGTAACCAAAATTAACAACCAACTATTTAACCTACTCATCATTGTCGTCGTCATCATCATCATACTCAGTAAATCCCACCAATAACAAAACAAAGGTCGGGGCCTGAGTAGGGTAAGATATAGACAGTCTTACCTCTACCCCGTAGAAATAAAGAGGTTGCTTCCAATGAGACACCCGACTCGAATCTGCAATTTCTTAAATCATGATATTAATAAAGCAGTTCTATCAAAAGATATAATGTTGACTTGTCAAAGCACATAACATAAAGATATTGTATTATATTCTATCCAGCTATTAAGCCGTACACATTTGAACCCTTAAAAGAATATATAATTTGAGACGCAGCAAGACTAATCATTATCGATTCTTTTAAAATGTTATCCAAACAAAATTGGAATTCAGAAGAAATACGCTTCCAGTACCATATACAAAACATTCCAATGATGACACTTCAATTGAATATTGCCCAAAAATTCACATAGACCAATTCACATTCCACGTTAATCATCTGGCAGCTCGAACGTACAGAAATATAAGCAAAACCTTGGGGCCTCTATTTTTTATGCTTGACTACGTTTGATTCGCATTCGATTCTTCCTCTCGGATCTCAAGCTCTCAATCTCTCAAATTTTCTGTTGGAATTTCTATTTATCTTAGTGTTGTAAATAGGCGGTTTAGGGTTTAATTCCATTTAATTTTGCAAGTTTTGACAAGATCAGCTTGGAAAAGCAAAAAACTATATTTTATTACAAAAAAAGGCACCAGATTATCAGCTTTATGACCCTAAAAAGTTTGAGCCAGCACGCTTGACGTACCTAGTATTATAATCACTACCAACATTATTAAATACATCATATTCTCGAAGATATTTTCCCCAAAGAATCAATACCTAGTTACCTACGACTCTGTAAGATCAGTTTACTATGTTGTTATACATCAACGATTCAGCAACGGCTTTAATAAAACCTAACGCAAAATACAAACGATCCAAATTGATTTTTTGTTCTCTAATGATCTATCGCTGTATAATCGAAGCGAATTTGCAGAAAAAATGAAATTATACCGAAACTGAAACTCACAGGCTCAAGGACAATTCAAGCTTACGAAAAAAACTCATACAACAAATCTGCAAAAAAGAGTCAGCCTTAACATTTCAACTTTGATAAACCTAATAATACGATCAATACCGACATTATTAAACAAATCATATTCTTAGAAGATATTTTCCCCAAATAATCAATCCGTACAGACTTTGTGATATCAAAGTACGCTATTATACAATAATGATTCAGCAGTAACTTTGATAGACCTAATGCAAAAAAATAAAATTCATAATAATAGGAACCGATTTTCGATTCTCTAATGACCTAGCATTACATAATCGAAGCTAATTTGCTGAGTAACAAACTGAAATTAGGAGGAAAACTGAAACGCACAACCTCAGCAAACTTAATGACGATTCAATCTTATGAACAAATCATACAATAAATCTGCAAAACTGAAGAACTCTGAACCCACCGATTCAGAGCCGACCTTAACGTTTAAACTCTAGTTATACGATCGATACCAACATTATTACACAAATCATACTCCTGGACATATTTTAATCCCTACGGACTCTTCGAAATCGGTTAAGTATGTTATCATACAACAACGAATTCAGCAATAACTTTAATCAAACCTAATGCAGAATACACAACGATCACAAACGATTTTCGGTTATCTAACGATCACGAAGGCCGGTGGACCATTGGCTAGGGACATTCATGGTTGTGGAGTATTTGAATTGTGGAATGGTGTCTAAGGTATCTTGATTCTGTCTGGTGAGGATGGCCACATTGCACCATTATCATTGTTGTACACAGAGCAAAATGTTATCAAGACGAATGGTAAGGGAAAGTACATGAAGTGTAATCTTAAACAAAATGAACTTACCGGATCTTCGTCGGAACCCTCGCCTTGTCCAGAATCTGTTTCTGTCGGTAAATTCGTCAGTGGTCGCCGGATTGTCTGGTTCTGACAAAAACCTACAAATGTATCATAAAATAAATTAAACAAGAAACACCACAAATCTTAAGGACAAAACTACAATTCATGTATACACACACAGACATATAGTATACCTTGCAAACCAATTCGGCTCCTAGAGGCAATTCAACCACCAAACACAGCTCCGAAAACCCTTCTTATTCTACTTCTCTTCTTGATTCTACAGAAAAAAAGGGTCCCCGCATTCATCACTATAACTACATTTACCTTTTAAACTTCTGTACATAACTTTTTTAGCTCAATACTCTAGATAGAACTGAAACAGTTTACTTACATTTTTTTAACCAAATATCGATATGCTCAAGTACTTTTTATTCAAATAATTCCCACAAATAAACTTACCAAAAACGTATTCTTAGTAATTTTTTTTAACTTCAAAATCAATTTTCAAAGAGAATATTCTATAAGGATCTATATGCTTTCAACAAAACATATGCTAACATATCATCTTGATATAATGATATAACTATTTTACACACTAAAAACATGAAATGCACTTACATCAGTTACAAAATATAACTTTCATTTTAATAAAAAAGACTTGAATAATGAAACCCTAAACAATCAACCACCAAATTTAGATTCTTACCTACCCATTTGTTTGCCTCAGCAGAAATTTATATGATTTTTTTGTCTTATCTTTTCGTTTAGTTTATGTACTGTTCCACCACGTTAATTCAAATACTATCTTTTTAAGCAATAAAATTTGATAAGCATACCATCATTTGAAAACCATTGATGTATAGCTCTAAATGATTTCACCAGATTTTGGACTCCAAAACCTTAACTCGTAGCACCATCAGTTATAAAAAGCGGCCCTGCCTCTCCCTACATCTCGAGAAAACCTTATCAACCCTCTATGTTTTCCCTTACCGATCAATTTTTTTTTCTGGCAACCATATTAGTCTCTCCATTCATCGCCATATACTAAACCGAACCCACCTTCGTTCGTCTTGAGCACATAATCGTAGTCGACCACCGAAAGCAACGCATAAATCGACACACGTCGCTAGCAAATGCCCCTCGACAACTGTTGCCGCACACCACCACAATCTCCACTTAGGTGTTCCCCTAAATTGGAACCCTAGCCGCCACCGTTGCCAATCTGGTTGTCGGAAGAAAGATCTCAACCATAAGTCGTCGCCATCATCCCCTTCATCGGGTTGAGGTGGTCCACTTCCTCTCCCTTCATCGGTCTCTCTCTATCCTGCTTCTCTCTCTCTCTCTCTCTCTCTCTCTCTCTCTCTCTCTCTGATGCTACGCTGTTCGCACTCTCTCTATCTAGATGTGTATATAGATTTCAAAGAAACACCAATTAAACACTTGTACAAACAACCTAATTAATACTTCCTTACCTATCACTTGGCTGTAACTCAGATCAGCATAAAGAGAATGTTAATTGGTTTCACCAGCAAGTTTGCGCGCCGTAGTGAGGTGGTTACCCTTGCTATGATGGATACGCCCTTGGTGGATAACCTGCAAGAATAGAACAACATAGATAAAAGCCCTAATTTTGAAATAACATCCATCATAAAGAAGATCTGGATTGAAGGGTAACTGGCCTTGAGGGGAAGGAGCGACGACTGTCGTTTATGGTTCGGCGTAGTAACTCATGATGATGATGGTGGTGACTGGTGGTTGTCTGATGGAATTGTATGTGGGAATGGTGTAGTGACTGACGATGATGATGGAATAACCCTAGGTTCGCCGGAATCAGGGTTGTGTTCGCTGTTATCTTCACCACCGCGGCGATGTTGCTGCCGCGACGCCGCCCTAGAACCACCGCTGCCGGGCTCCATCTTCTTTACAGTCTCTCCCTCTTCAAGTCTCTCTTTCTCTCTGTATCTCATCTGATCCCTGTTTTTCTTGATTATGTTGCAGGTAGAAAAGGACGTGTGTGGATAACAACAAAATGTTGGAAAAGCTAGTACAACATTCTAAGCAGAATGTATCAACTTCATTGCACTGAATTGTTGTAAATTAGAGTATATATAAATTAGAAGGAGCGACGACTGTCGTTTATGGTTCGGCGTAGTAACTCATGATGATGATGGTGGTGACTGGTGGTTGTCTGATGGAATTGTATGTGGGAATGGTGTAGTGACTGACGATGATGATGGAATAACCCTAGGTTCGCCGGAATCAGGGTTGTGTTCGCTGTTATCTTCACCACCGCGGCGATGTTGCTGCCGCGACGCCGCCCTAGAACCACCGCTGCCGGGCTCCATCTTCTTTACAGTCTCTCCCTTTTCAAGTCTCTCTTTCTCTCTGTATCTCATCTGATCCCTGTTTTTCTTGATTATGTTGCAGGTAGAAAAGGACGTGTGTGGATAACAACAAAATGTTGGAAAAGCTAGTACAACATTCTAAGCAGAATGTATCAACTTCATTGCACTGAATTGTTGTAAATTAGAGTATATATAAATTAGAAGTATATATAATTAGAAGTATATATAATGTTTTATATGCTTATATCTATTGTATGATGTGTTAGGGGACTAGGGGTGGAATCACTAGTGATGGATTCCATCACTCCCACTATCCAATCAACTAATGCCATGTCATCAATCCAATTTCCATCACTAGTGATAGAAATGTAGGAGGGGTGGAATCACTAGTGATGGGGATTCCAATATACAAGTATTAATGCACAATGTACAAGTCATACCCTATAAAACTCAAAAAGTTCAACGCGTTATGGCCAGCACGCGTCAAAATGAACACGCGTTATCGAGTAGGCGGCGGCGGTGTGCCGTGGTTGTATAACGCGTTATGGCAAGGCCATAACGCACCGCCCCGGGTCACCTTATGTTATTTGTACATTAGATGTGGCTTCCTGGAGAAGCCTTTCTTTTGACTCATATCATACGTGTAACCAAGATACACACTTCAAAAGAGGTGGGATGCAGATTTGACTATTTGAGAGAGAAAAAAGCCTGAGAGAGACAAAGATCTGACGTCGACGATGGCCACCGTAAAATGATGGTGGTCTACGAAGTCAAATCGACGACTGTTGTGGTACGCTTCGATCTTAAATGGTGACGCTTACCCGGCGACGACAGTTCTTTGCTCAGCGATACCACCGCCCCATAAAGAAGTTATAGAAGCGTCCATCGCTGCCGACGAACACGACGAGGAATCAAAGTGACGATGGTTGTGCTCTTTGTTTTCGCGACAATCATCAGTTTATATGGTGATTTCGGTGGCTGATTTTGCGTTACAGGATCGTCAATCATTGGTTGTTTGTTTAGTTCCTCTTCACCAGAGACGGGCGATGATTGTATGTGATTGTCAGGTGTTTCGTTTTTTCTAGAATCAAATGTCGGTGAATTAGTTAGAAACCTAAATTCTTCTGAGTTGTTTTTCCCTCATTGCAGGTGGTTAAATCCGTTAGGGCTTTTGTTAAGCAAAGGATGTCACGTATGAGCGGAAGTGAGAAACATGGCAAATTTTTAGCTTTAATCTGGTTTAATATTTGCAGTTCCTTCAATGTTTTCACATTTAGGGCATAATTATTTAGGCTAAGTGTAGGCTGTTTGGAATTTTAACTCCCTTATGAAAGTGATGCAACATGGAGAGAGATTTCATGGGTTTAGATTCCGAGGAAAAAGTCATTGAAGCAAGTATGTATGACTGTATGTTTTAAATATATTTATCATAATATGTGCTTTTATGGAATCAAGTATTAACCATCAATCTTTCTAAGAATTTTGTGATATACGTTGTATTAAATAATATTTTTATCCTAGATTTCAAAATTATAAATATTCTTTAAATTCACGGAAAAAAAAATGTTATTGAAATTATGATGAATTTTGTTGGTGTTTTGCACAATCATCAAGAGCTAAAAGAAATCCAATTTCTGTACACCAGGTGTTCGACTTAATGCTCAGTTGAAAGTATATGTAAGTTTGAGTTTAATCATCAAGAGCTGAAATAAAATGATGTTTGTACATATGTTCTCTGTTGATGGATGTCCTGTTGTCAAACTACTTCAAGATATGAGTAACGATGGTGACCTCGGTGACAGTTGGTATAATCTTTAGGTTTCTTGGTAGAGTGCTGCTAGCGGGAGTATGGGTCGGATTGGTTTAAGATACGGGATTTCACAATGAGGGACATCATAACGCCTGCAATCTGTGCCAACTAAAAGCAATAGTTTTAAAGGTGCCTCACACATTGCAGGCTAACTAGAAACAATAGTTTCCAAGGTGCTTCACACAACGACTCATCGGCAGAGGATGGGTAAGATGGTAAGATAGGCGTTCACAATCAAAGGGCGACAACCAATGATTTGCCCATTTATGTGATGATATTGTTCAAGATATAGCGAGTAGGGGCGTAGCTTTGTGGAGGGCCGGGGGGACCCCCGAACTTTTCGCTCAGTGGTGTTCGGTATGTAGTTTTCGTATAGGAATTTTTGGGTATATACGTTTTCAACCCCCGGTTCTATAGAAATTTTTGGATATATGCGTTTTACTCCCCCCCCCCCCCTCCGTCATTCGGCTCGAGCTTCGCCACTGATAGCGAGCGAGTTCACATGGAATTGTTTTTTTGACAATGATGAATTAGAGGAGGGAATGGGTTTCAATTGTAAGGCAAAAACTTGAAATCCATGTATGGTTGTATTTAATCATTGTTATGTACATTAATGTGTGTTTTATCTTGAGCTAAACAAGCATTATATATATATATATATATATATATATATATATATATATATATATATATAAATGAATTTTTTTTTTGTTTACTATAATATAATTGTATAATACCCCAACAATTGATATATTATGTTACTAAATATATATATGGTCCAATCATTTCCAACACACATTCCTTATGGTTATTGTTGCTCAGGTACCGAAACAGTAAACACAACCAAAACTCCTCAAACCTAAATGTTAGTTGTGTTTTTTATATTTATTTTTTTTATGAATAATGATATTAATATTTGCCCTTTTTTGCAGCTTGTATTTGCTGCTGTTGTAAACATATGTTATACAATATATGGACGAGTTTCCAACTTATCAAGCAATTACGGATTCACACACCTAAGCGTTGGAGATTTGCTCAGAAAAGGAATCTCTTCCAACGGTGTATATGTGTATGTATTCCTAACATCCCTTTTTTTTGTCAATACACAAAAACTAGAGGTCGAAAACTGGGCAAGTGGGGAAGGATCATAATGGGTGCAGGTCGATTAATTTTTATTTAATGGTCAAAACAAGTTGGATTAGGTTGTGTCTACCAGCCAACACTTTCAAAATTCTTGTCAATATTAATGTACTAAATAGATACAATTAAGAACTATACTATAAATATTAATACAAATTTTTCTTAAATAAAGTAGATGGCTTTTGACCCATAAAACTTATTCTTATCCGTCCCATTTTAGTTTTAGCTACCTATAACCTTTGTTTTCAACGCTCACCCAAGCGCGCACCTAGGTTGACTTTCTAGGATCAGCGTAGCCTTCTCGCTACGCGTCAGAAGACACACTTTCATCCCTTTAAGTTTGGAACCTATGGAGGTTGAAACTTCTAAGGCTTACACTTCATATATGCCTTAAGCGGAAAAAAGGGAACACATAATAAGAAAAGCAAATTAACTATTGAGTCAATTTCTTTATGTATCGTAAGCAACTATTTTGTACCACTTATAAGATTATAGGCCATGCACTATAAGAAAAAGTTAAATGTTAAGTCATTGATTTCTTCTAAGTTCTAAACAACATAAAAATATTTGACAATTCATCAAATATGATTGTTCTCCCTTGGTTTGTGCTCAAACCTATCTTTTTATAGGCTGTTATGCGACCCATGTATACATTGGTTAAATTTCAAAATTTGAAATGACATTTGTTAATTTTCAATTAGAACAACATGTAGTAGCTTCAAAAACCTTATATTATTGCAAGTTAATTGCATCAATTGTTTAAACATCAACTTAATTGCTGATTATGTTTATATTGAAGACTAAAGTGATCAACGATACACTTTGCAAATCAAACCAATTGTGTGAACACTAGAACTCCGTTAACATGTTAGATACTTTTTATGATGCAGGTTGTATCTCTTCCATTGGACATCTTGCTTTCACTTTGATCACAAAACAATCGATAATTGAAACAGGTAGTGTTTTACCTTTCTTTACATTACTCAATAGTATTTTTCTATATATGTTTTCATCTTGATGCATAAAGATGTGGATGCTCAAATTCCAAGATATCCCATTCTTCAGTCAAAATTGTTCAGCATCCTTCATAGATTAGTGTTGCATGTATGCCCCTTTTTTCAACTGTTTATTTGGTTTATATACCAAGTTATTTTAGCAACTTTTTAGAGTAAACTGCCATTTTGGTCCTTGAAGTTTGGTTACTTTTGCTACTTTAGTCCAAAACTCAAACCTTTTAAATCTGGGTCCCTGTGATTTCACTTTTATTGCCATTTTGGTCCAAAATAGAAATCAGCTGATATTTGGCTAATAAAATCCTGTTATTTTGTCCTTTTCCTCAGGGGCAAAACGGTCAATATAATTTTATTATAACAGATTATTAATTAAATTAATGAAATCAGCTGATATTTGGCCATTTTGCCCCTGGGGAAAAGGAAAAAATAACAGGATTTTATTAGCCAAATATCAGCTGATTTCATTTTTGGACCAAAATGGCAATAAAAGTGAAACCACAGGGACCCAGATTTAAAAGGTTTGAGTTTTGAACTAAAGAGGCAAAAGTGACCAAACCTCAGGGACCAAAGTGGCAGCTTACTCAACTTTTTATCTATAAAAGCATATATACTTACGAAATGCAAAAAGATAGAAAAGTCCATGGTTTTAGAACAATGTTGTATGTCTAGAGAAAATGTCAAGAGTGGTGATCTAAGGCTGACCTGGTATCATGTTCTTATTTATATAGTCATTCCAAAAGATGTCTTTTTTTTTTTCAGGCTGATGCAGACGCAGCCTCACAATGCAGTCACAGATGAGGCTATGCGCTCATGAGTTATGACACTGCAATCCGTTCCTTCAGTATGGGTGAATTAATTATTTAGTGACTCAAATTTAGATAGTTGACTATATAAGTTGACTAAATTATATATAGATGTGTACATTTGTTTGCAATTTGATAGAGAAGAATTAGCCTGATATGCTTAATGAAAGCAAGTGATACTTTTGTGTGCTTTCTGTCACAACCCCCGGTCCCTAGTTCCCGGGAACGGGCGGCCGTGAGGCAGTTTCGGTGGTATCACATTTATTTATCCAATTTGGCAGCGGAAATTTTTATCAGGACCGTAGTTAGGAAATATTTAATCAGAGTAAATCACCATGTTTTATAACATTAAACATATGGGTAAAAACCCAAGTTTTCAATACACATGTTTCATAGGAATAAATCATATTTATTGAATAAAAACATCCATTTTATTATTAGGTAACTTTATTGCCACTTTTCCAAGCCTCCAGTGCTGTCCAGCTGGCTTCTATTTGGCTTTCACATTTTGTTACCTAAAACGCGTTTTAAAAACATTTTTGTCAGTGGGAAATACTGGTGAGTGAATCTCAGTTTAATCAAGTTTAAATAAAAATCACAGTGAACAGTATTGAGGGCGATCCCGCAATTACATTTGTTTTCAAGTTATATCAATTATCACCCGTTGGTACTGTCGACACCCGACTTGTGGAAATGTTACTCTTTAACCAGGTTGTAACCAATTTTGTATACAAAACCCCAACATACCCACGATAATTGTATTCTTACAAATACTCAATAACTGTCATTCGCATGGAAAAGTATGTAAGGTTTTGTAAAAACAGTTTACAAAAAGGAGATTACTCACATTGCTGTTTTAGGTTATTCTTTAGGTTTCCTGGTGAATATCTATAATTTACACAAATGCACGTGTGTTAGTATAATAACCTATTTTAACATTAGTAATACCCTCCCCGAGACGGCATTCCAACGACTACGTCGGGCAGAACCACGACAGCCGTTACGGAACCCTAAATCAATCGGGCAGCGTATCTAATACGTCTCCAGGGGTTATAATACTTACATCGTAGCAGAACCTCGCTATTTTAGGGGGTATAACGCCCGGGTATAATAACACTACTACAGAAATTGAGAAAGAAAGAAAGGAATTGAGCGAGCAGACTGAAGGCCCGTTGCCCTCTTTATATAGGGCTGTAATCGCGTCTCCACGCGGCCCGCGTGAAGAACAAGCCAAGCTTACGCGGCCCGCGTCAACGCTGGGTCAACGCGTAGCTTGGCTGGGTCAGCGTATAGACCTGCCGTGTGTTGGGCCACGTGGCCGCACCGGGCTTCGCCAGATTTCAGGACGCTCGCGGCCCGCATTAAGTTGAGGTGAGGCCTTACGCGGCCCGCCTCAGCTTAATAATTATTGTGTTTAATTTATTTTATATATTATATTCTAATTTGGGCTCGGTTTTCACATACGGTGTGCATATAAAGACATATTGATATATTTAAAGATATATTAGGGTGTCAGAAATATTATGAGGGTGTCGGTTTTACCGAGTGTTGTTATATCCTCCCCACCTTGTTTTAGAGCTCGTCCTCGAGATCTACTGGAACAAGTGTGGATATTTCTTTTGCATTTCTGATTCAAGTTCCCATGTTTATTCAGGTCCTCTTTTAGAGTCCCATTTCACCTTGACCAGAACTAATCTCTTATGCTTGAGATTCTTAATTTTTCTATCTTCAATCTGTAGAGGCCTCTCTACAAATTTGAGTTGTTCATTAACATCTATATCTTTGAGAGGTACTACGAGTGATTCATCAGCTAGGCACTTTTTGAGATTAGATACATGAAATACATCATGTATTCCTGCCATTTCCTCTGGCAGTTGTAGCTGATAGGCTACAGGTCCTACTATTTTAAGAATTTTGAAAGGTCCAATGTACCTAGAACTAAGCTTTCCTCTTTTGATGAATCTTACTACTCCTTTCCAGGGAGAGACTTTTAATAATACTTTATCTCCTACTTGAAATTTTAATGGTTTGCGTCTGTTATCGGCATAGCTCTTTTGTCGATCATGTGCTGTTTTCAGTCGTTCCTTGACTTGAATGATTTTATCAGTTGTTTCTTATACTATCTCGGGTCCAGATAATTGTTTTTCCCCAATTTCTGCCCAACAGACTGGGGTTCTGCACTTTCGTCCATAAAGTGCTTCGAATGGTGCAGCATTGATACTTGTGTGATAACTGTTATTATAAGAAAATTCTATTAAAGGTAAGTGTTCGTCCCAGTTACCTCCAAAATCAATTACACAAGCTCTAAGCATGTCCTCCATTGTCTGAATTGTTCTTTCGCTTTGCCCGTCTGTTTGAGGATGATAAGCTGTGCTTAGATTTAACCTGGTTCCGATTGCTTTTTGGAAACTTGACCAAAAATGAGAGGTAAAACGGCTATCCCTATCAGAAACAATTGATAAAGGAATGCCATGTAAAGAAACGATTTCATTTACATACAATTTGGCTAATTGTTCCACACTAAAGGTTTCCTTAATTGGTAAGAAATGAGCTGACTTGGTTAACCTATCTACAATCACCCAGATTGTATCATTACCTTTCCTTGTTTTAGGTAATTTGGTAACAAAATCCATTGTTATCAATTCCCATTTCCAAACTGGTATTTCTAATTGTTGTAACAAACCTGAGGGTTTCTGATGTTCAGCTTTAACTTGTGAGCAAGTTAAACATTTAGAAACATAGGCTGCTACATCCTTTTTCATTCCTATCCACCAGAAATTTTTCCTTAAATCCTGGTACATTTTATCACTTCCTGGATGCATCGTATATTTAGACTTATGAGCTTCTTCTAATATACGGTGACGTAAATTTCCTAATTTAGGTATCCACATTCTCTTTTTATGGAACCTTCAAATTCCATCTGTTCCTTGTTCTAATTCCTTAATCATTCCCTTTAATTTTTCAGTATCCTCCTTGATTACTGATTCTTGTGCTTTTCTAATCTGATTGTTTAAATCTACTTATAGATTTAATTTAAGAGAACGTACCCTTTTTGGCTTTTCGTCATATTTTCGACTTAAAGCATCAGCCACCACATTGGCTTTTCCTGCATGATACTGGATATCACAATCATAATCACTAAGTAACTCCATCCAGCGTCTCTGTCTCATATTCAATTCTTTTTGCCCGAAGACATATCTTAAACTCTTATGATCTGTGAATATGGTAAACTTACTACCATAAAGATAATGTCTCCAAATCTTAAGGGCAAAAATTATGGCTCCTAATTCCAAATCATGGGTTGAATAATTTTCTTCATGACTCTTAAGCTGTCTAGATGCATAAGCTATAATCTTTTGACGTTGCATTAATACGCATCCATAACCTAACTTAGAAGCGTCACAAAAGACTACAAAGTCTTCAGTTCCTTCTGGTAACGCTAGTATGGGTGTATGGGTTAATCTTTGCTTAAGGATTCTAAAGGCTTCTTCTTGTTTTGGTCCCCATTCAAACTTAACAGATTTACAGGTTAACTTAGTTAAAGGAATGGCTATTCTAGAAAAATCTCGGATAAATCTTCTATAATAACCGGCCAATCCTAAGAAACTTCTAACTTCAGTTGGTGACTCTGGGGTTTTCCATTTGGTAATTGCCTCGATTTTTGTTGGATCTACATGAATTCCTTCATGGTTAACTAAATGTCCGAGAAATTGTACTTGTTCTAACCAAAACTCACATTTTGAAAATTTAGCATAAAGCTTTTCCTTTCTCAATAAACTTAAAAGCAAGTGCAAGTGCTTTGCATGCTCCTCTTTACTTTTAGAGTAAATTAGAATATCATCTATGAAAACAATTATGAATTTATCCAAATATGGCTTACATATTCGGTTCATCATGTCCATAAATGCGGCTGGGGCATTGGTTAAACCAAATGTCATGACAGTAAATTCATAATGACCATACCTTGTTCTGAATGCGGTTTTAGGAATATCCTCTTCCTGTACCTTTAGTTGATGATATCCTGATCTTAAATCGATCTTAGAGAAAAATCGAGCTCCTTGAAGTTGATCAAACAAATCATCGATTCTCGGTAATGGATACCGATTCTTAATCGTGACTTTGTTCAATTCACGGTAGTCAATGCACATACGCATTGATCCGTCCTTCTTCTTGACAAATAAAATCGGTGCTCCCCATGGCGATGAACTTGGCTGTATAAATCCTTTCTCCAACAATTCATCTAATTGTTTCTTCAGTTCTTGCATTTCAGCAGGTGCCAAACGATAAGGTGCTTTGGCAATCGGTGCTGTCCCTGGTAACAGGTGAATTCTGAATTCAACTTCCCTGTCTGGTGGTAGTCCTGGCAATTCTTCTGGAAAGACATCTGAAAATTGGGACACTACTGGAATGTCTTTTAACTCTCTTCCTTTAGTGTTAGTGATTATAGAAATCAAATACACTATAGATCCTTTCCTTATACAACTTGCAGTTTTCATCACAGAGATGAATTTAGTGGATCTAGATGGCTTATCTCCTTTAATTGTGATCTTTTCACCTCCTGGTGATTTTACTTGAATTACCTTTTTATCACATAAAATACTGGCTTTATTGGCTATTAACCAATCCATACCTAACACCACATCAAATCCAGCCAGATTTATTGGGTAAAGGTTTGCAATAAACGTTTGATTAAAAATTTCTATTCTTGCTCCCTGCAAGATTTCAGAAATTCTAACGGTTTCTCCATTTGCGGTTTCTACTAGACATTCTTGTGGTAGTTTAGTTAATGATTGATTTAGGAGTTTGCAAAATGAAGTATTAATAAAACTTTGGTTGGCACCAGAGTCAAATAATACTTTAGCAAAAATATCATTAACTAAAAACGTACCAGCAATTACATCTGGAATCATCCTGGCTTCATCTGCAGTTAAAACGAATGCTCTAGCATTTTTAGTATTCTTGTTGTTTGCAGCTGGAGTCAATTTTGGGCAGTTTGTCTTAATATGACCTTTTTCTCCACAATTGTAGCACATTCCATTACTGGCTTTTCTTCTGCAATTTTCTTCCTTGTGTCATGGCGCCTTACAGTAATTGCAGTAAGTAGAGCATCTTCCAGAATGCTTCTTCTTGCAGTTCCTGCAGTATGGTGCAGAGGTAGAACCTACATTTCTACGGTTGGAATTCCCAGAACGGAATTCTTGGGTAAGCCTTTGGGTTAGGTTTCTCCTCTGGTCTTCTTCTCTAGTACGGATTAACTCATCTGTCAAGGTATTGGCTAGTTCTACAGCTTCTTCTATAGTTTGGGGTCTAGCTGCCTTGACTACATGTCTAATCTCTCCAATTAATCCCCAGATATAACGGGAGATTAATACCGGTTCAGGTGATGCAAGGGTAGGTACTATCCTAGCATATTCAAAGAATGTGGTAGTGTAACCCTTACTGTCTACCCCGGTCATTCTAAGATTCAGAAACTTATTTGCTATCTGTTCCTTTTCATTGGGAGGGCAGAATTTCCTTTCTACCATATTTTTAAATTCCTCCCATTCCATGTTATAAATCCTATCACTTCCTCTTGACTGGAGGATAGTGTTCCACCATTCTAAGGCTGCGTTTTTAAACAGATTTGAAGCAAACATTATCTTATCTTCTTCAGCACATTTGCTTATTTTTAGAACAGCCTCAGTTTTCTCTATCCAGCGTAAGGCTGCAATGGGTCCTTCATTGCCCGAGAATTCTATTGGTTTACAGGACCAGAATTCTTTGTAAGAACAACCATATGGCATGGTTCTTCTTCTTTTGGGAATGGGCGCTTGAAGTACGGGTCCATTGTTCACGCTGTGTTCCGGTTCACTTGGTCGCTTACTGCTATGCTTACTTTTATTATTCGCTTCTTGAACCGTTTGAATAATAAATGGCATTGCATCTATAATTCCTTGTGCCACTATATGTTGAACGGCACTATTATCCATTTGGTTTCCATTGTTATTGTTGTCCGGATTCTCATTAACCATGTTAATGTTACTCTGGTTATCGTTATTCAGATTATACTGGTTTTCCTCGTCGGCCATCTGAATTTTAAACAATTTACCAAATATTAATATCACAATTAATATTTGAATATAGCCAATCACATGACACGCACTTTTAACCAAAAGCGTCGAGCATTGTGACTTTTACTCTATTTATATAGTATGCATCATTACACACTAGTACTGAAATTTAAATTACAATACTAACTGAAATGTAAAGCTACAATACTAATAGTAGGCATCCGTATTATTATTATTTTTTTTCTAACACATTCACACATATATTATATTTTATTATTATTACTACTACCGTTTCTACCATCACCTTCACTGATATGGAATCATCCAAAAATCCATATTACGCTCATCGTATTTCCATACGAGGCGTTCTCCCACCTATCGCATTCGATCACTGCTTTCTAAAATTTCCTCCCCAAAAGTCCTAAGTTCTTGGACATTTTCTGCACTCATTGGGGGTGCAGGTTCTAGGACTGGGTTTGGAAACTGGGGTACGGGTTCCTGATACGGGGGCATAGGGGCCTGGTACGGGTATGGATTCTCTAAAATTTCCCTAACATATGCATCACTAATATTGTAGGGATCTTGAGGATCTAACCCTGGGTAAGCTCCTAAGTTGGGCATTAGCACATTTTCCTGTATTGGGTTTTGTTGCACATAGTCCCTAACATCGTCCCACCAGGGGTCGTAATTGTTTGGGTCTAGAGGATCTGGTGCAGGTACCCTAGGTATCTCCTCCGGGTTGTAATCAGGCATTTCTATCTGGTTTTCTACTTCCATGGGTTGGTCAGGATTTTGTGGTTGGGGTGCTAGCATTTGTTCCAGGTTTGGGTCAGCAGCAGTGGTTGCTAAAATATGGATATTAGCGATACCCCTATTGAGCATGTCCTGATTATAAGCATCAGTCTCTCTTTTTGCTGCGGCTAACACTCGCTGTTCCTGCAACTTTTTCATTCTTTTCCTACGCTCGTGCGCTCCCCTACTGAACCATCCCCTCTTTTTCGAGGAAATGACTCTTCAGACTGAGCCTTAAACACAAAGATTCCTTCTTCTGTGTCAGCAGAATACCCCGAGAGGGCAGGCTGAGAAGAGGAGGTGCCTTCGCTCCTAGGCGAACCAGACAGTTGACGATAGGCGTCAGAAGGTCCTTGGTCGCTCATACTGTAAACTAACAAATAGTCAGATAACACATAGCAAGAAATACAATTATACACGTATTTCCATAATTTATTTCCTAACACTTTTGAGTTTTGATGTCAGCAGAACACTTCTGTGGCTGAATCAGTGGCATAGCTCTGATACCACCTTCTGTCACAACCCCCGGTCCCTATTTCCCGGGAACGGGCGGCCATGAGCCAGTTTCGGTGGTATCACATGTATTTATCCAATTTGGCAGCGTAAATTTTCATCAGGACCGTAATTAGGAAATATTTAATCAGAGTAAACCACCATGTTTTATAACATTAAACATATGGGTAAAAACCCAAGTTTTCAATACACACGTTTCATAGGAATAAATCCTATTTATTGAATAAAAACATCCATTTTATTATTAGGTAACTTTATTGCCACTTTTCCAAGCCTCTAGTGCTGTCCAGCTGGCTTCTATTTGGCTTTCACATTTTGTTAACTGAAACGCGTTTTAAAAACATTTTTGTCAGTGGGAAATACTGGTGAGTGAATCCCAGTTTAATCAAGTTTAAATAAAAATCACAGTGAACAGTATTGAGGGCGATCCCGCAATTACATTTGTTTTCAAGTTATATCAATTATCACCCGTTGGTACTGTCGACACCCGACTTGTGGAAATGTTACTCCTTAACCAGGTTGTAACCAATTTTGTATACAAAACCCCAACATACCCACGATAATTGTATTCTTACAAATACTTAATAACTGTCATTCGCATGGAAAAGTATGTAAGGTTTTGTAAAAACAGTTTACAAAAAGGAGATTACTCACATTGCTGTTTTAGGTTATTCTTTAGGGTTTCCTGGTGAATATCTATAATTTACACAAATGCACGTGTGTAAGTATAATAACCCATTTTAACATTAGTAATACCCTCCCCGAGACGGCATTACAACGACTACGTCGGGCAGAACCACGACAGCCGTTACGGAACCCTAGATCAATCGGGCAGCGTATCTAATACGTCTCCAGGGGTTATAATGCTTACATCGTAGCAGAACCTCGCTATTTTAGGGGGTATAACGCCCGGGTATAATAACACTACTACAGAAATTGAGAAAGAAAGAAAGGAATTGAGCGAGCAGACTGAAGGCCCGTTGCCCTCTTTATATAGGGCTGTAATCGCGTCTCCACGCGGCCCGCGTGAAGAACAAGCCAAGCTTACGCGGCCCGCGTCAACGCTGGGTCAACGCGTAGCTTGGCTGGGTCAGCGTATAGACCTGCCGTGTGTTGGGCCACGTGGCCGCACCGGGCTTCGCCAGATTTCAGGACGCTCGCGGCCCGCATTAAGTTGAGGTGAGGCCTTACGCGGCCCGCCTCAGCTTAATAATTATTGTTTTTAATTTATTTTATATATTATATTCTAATTTGGGCTCGGTTTTCACATACGGGGTGCATATAAAGACATATTGATATATTTAAAGATATATTAGGGTGTCAGAAATATTATGAGGGTGTCGGTTTTACCGAGGGTTGTTATATCCTCCCCACCTTGTTTTAGAGCTCGTCCTCGAGATCTACTGGAACAAGTGTGGATATTTCTTTTGCATTTCTGATTCAAGTTCCCATGTTTATTCAGGTCCTCTTTTAGAGTCCCATTTCACCTTGACCAGAACTAATCTCTTATGCTTGAGATTCTTAATTTTTCTATCTTCAATCTGTAGAGGCCTCTCTACAAATTTGAGTTGTTCATTAACCTCTATATCTTTGAGAGGTACTACGAGTGATTCATCAGCTAGTCACTTTTTGAGATTAGATACATGAAATACATCATGTATTCCTGCCATTTCCTCTGGCAGTTGTAGCTGATAGGCTACAGGTCCTACTCTTTTAAGAATTTTGAAAGGTCCAATGTACCTAGAACTAAGCTTTCCTCTTTTGATGAATCTTACTACTCCTTTCCAGGGAGAGACTTTTAATAATACTTTATCTCCTACTTGAAATTCTAATGGTTTGCGTCTGTTATCGGCATAGCTCTTTTGTCGATCACGTGCTGTTTTCAGTCGTTCCTTGACTTGAATGATTTTATCAGTTGTTTCTTGTACTATCTCGGGTCCAGATAATTGTTTTTCCCCAATTTCTGCCCAACAGACTGGGGTTCTACACTTTCGTCCATAAAGTGCTTCGAATGGTGCAGCATTGATACTTGTGTGATAACTGTTATTATAAGAAAATTCTATTAAAGGTAAGTGTTCGTCCCAGTTACCTCCAAAATCAATTACACAAGCTCTAAGCATGTCCTCCATTGTCTGAATTGTTCTTTCGCTTTGCCCGTCTGTTTGAGGATGATAAGCTGTGCTTAGATTTAACCTGGTTCCGATTGCTTTTTGGAAACTTGACCAAAAATGAGAGGTAAAACGGCTATCCCTATCAGAAACAATTGATAAAGGAATGCCATGTAAAGAAACGATTTCATTTACATACAATTTGGCTAATTGTTCCACACTAAAGGTTTCCTTCATTGGTAAGAAATGAGCTGACTTGGTTAACCTATCTACAATCACCCAGATTGTATCATTACCTTTCCTTGTTTTAGGTAATTTGGTAACAAAATCCATTGTTATCAATTCCCATTTCCAAACTGGTATTTCTAATTGTTGTAACAAACCTGAGGGTTTCTGATGTTCAGCTTTAACTTGTGAGCAAGTTAAACATTTAGAAACATAGGCTGCTACATCCTTTTTCATTCCTATCCACCAGAAATTTTTCCTTAAATCCTGGTACATTTTATCACTTCCTGGATGCATCGTATATTTAGACTTATGAGATTCTTCTAATATACGGTGACGTAAATTTCCTAATTTAGGTATCCACATTCTCTTTTTATGGAACCTCCAAATTCCATCTGTTCCTTGTTCTAATTCCTTAATCATTCCCTTTAATTTTTCAGTATCCTCCTTGATTACTGATTCTTGTGCTTTTCTAATCTGATTGTTTAAATCTACTTATAGATTTAATTTAAGAGAACGTACCCTTTTTGGCTTTTCGTCATATTTTCGACTTAAAGCATCAGCCACCAAATTGGCTTTTCCAGCATGATACTGGATATCACAATCATAATCACTAAGTAACTCCATCCAGCGTCTCTGTCTCATATTCAATTCTTTTTGCCCGAAGACATATCTTAAACTCTTATGATCTGTGAATATGGTAAACTTACTACCATAAAGATAATGTCTCCAAATCTTAAGGGCAAAAATTATGGCTCCTAATTCCAAATCATGGGTTGAATAATTTTCTTCATGACTCTTAAGCTGTCTAGATGCATAAGCTATAATCTTTTGACGTTGCATTAATACGCATCCATAACCTAACTTAGAAGCGTCACAAAAGACTACAAAGTCTTCAGTTCCTTCTGGTAACGCTAGTATGGGTGTATGGGTTAATCTTTGCTTAAGGATTCTAAAGGCTTCTTCTTGTTTTGGTCCCCATTCAAACTTAACAGATTTACAGGTTAACTTAGTTAAAGGAATGGCTATTCTAGAAAAATCTCGGATAAATCTTCTATAATAACCGGCCAATCCTAAGAAACTTCTAACTTCAGTTGGTGACTCTGGGGTTTTCCATTTGGTAATTGCCTCGATTTTTGTTGGATCTACATGAATTCCTTCATGGTTAACTAAATCTCCGAGAAATTGTACTTGTTCTAACCAAAACTCACATTTTGAAAATTTAGCATAAAGCTTTTCCTTTCTCAATAAACTTAAAAGTAAGTGCAAGTGCTTTGCATGCTCCTCTTTACTTTTAGAGTAAATTAGAATATCATCTATGAAAACAATTATGGATTTATCCAAATATGGCTTACATATTCGGTTCATCATGTCCATAAATGCGGCTGGGGCATTGGTTAAACCAAATGGCATGACAGTAAATTCATAATGACCATACCTTGTTCTGAATGCGGTTTTAGGAATATCCTCTTCCTGATGATATCCTGATCTTAAATCGATCTTGGAGAAAAATCGAGCTCCTTGAAGTTGATCAAACAAATCATCGATTCTCGGTAATGGATACCGATTCTTAATCGTGACTTTGTTCAATTCACGGTAGTCAATGCACATACGCATTGATCTGTCCTTCTTCTTGACAAATAAAATCGGTGCTCCCCATGGCGATGAACTTGGCTGTATAAATCCTTTCTCCAACAATTCATCTAATTGTTTCTTCAGTTCTTGCATTTCAGCAGGTGTCAAACGATAAGGTGCTTTGGCAATCGGTGCTGTCCCTGGTAACAGGTGAATTCTGAATTCAACTTCCCTGTCTGGTGGTAGTCCTGGCAATTCTTCTGGAAAGACATCTGAAAATTGGGACACTACTGGAATGTCTTTTAACTCTCTTCCTTTAGTGTTAGTGATTATAGAAATCAAATACACTATAGATCCTTTCCTTATACAACTTGCAGTTTTCATCACAGAGATGAATTTAGTGGATCTAGATGGCTTATCTCCTTTAATTGTGATCTTTTCACCTCTTGGTGATTTTACTTGAATTACCTTTTTATCACATAAAATACTGGCTTTATTGGCTATTAACCAATCCATACCTAACACCACATCAAATCCAGCCAGATTTATTGGGTAAAGGTTTGCAATAAACGTTTGATTAAAAATTTCTATTCTTGCTCCCTGCAAGATTTCAGAAATTCTAACGGTTTCTCCATTTGCGGTTTCTACTAGACATTCTTGTGGTAGTTTAGTTAATGATTGATTTAGGAGTTTGCAAAATGAAGTATTAATAAAACTTTGGTTGGCACCAGAGTCAAATAATACTTTAGCAAAAATATCATTAACTAAAAACGTACCAGCAATTACATCTGGAATCATCCTGGCTTCATCTGCAGTTAAAACGAATGCTCTAGCATTTTTAGTATTCTTGTTGTTTGCAGCTGGAGTCAATTTTGGGCAGTTTGTCTTAATATGACCTTTTTCTCCACAGTTGTAGCACATTCCATTACTGGCTTTTCTTCTGCAATTTTCTTCCTTGTGTCATGGCGCCTTACAGTAATTGCAGTAAGTAGAGCATCTTCCAGAATGCTTCTTCTTGCAGTTCCTGCAGTATGGTGCAGAGGTAGAACCTACATTTCTACGGTTGGAATTCCCAGAACGGAATTCTTGGGTAAGCCTTTGGGTTAGGTTTCTCCTCTGGTCTTCTTCTCTAGTACGGATTAACTCATCTGTCAAGGTATTGGCTAGTTCTACAGCTTCTTCTATAGTTTGGGGTCTAGCTGCCTTGACTACATGTCTAATCTCTCCAATTAATCCCCAGATATAACGGGAGATTAATACCGGTTCAGGTGATGCAAGGGTAGGTACTATCCTAGCATATTCAAAGAATGTGGTAGTGTAACCCTTACTGTCTACCCCGGTCATTCTAAGATTCAGAAACTTATTTGCTATCTGTTCCTTTTCATTGGGAGGGCAGAATTTCCTTTCTACCATATTTTTAAATTCCTCCCATTCCATGTTATAAATCCTATCACTTCCTCTTGACTGGAGGATAGTGTTCCACCATTCTAAGGCTGCGTTTTTAAACAGATTTGAAGCAAACATTATCTTATCTTCTTCAGCACATTTGCTTATTTTTAGAACAGCCTCAGTTTTCTCTATCCAGCGTAAGGCTGCAATGGGTCCTTCATTGCCCGAGAATTCTATTGGTTTACAGGACCAGAATTCTTTGTAAGAACAACCATATGGCATGGTTCTTCTTCTTTTGGGAATGGGCGCTTGAAGTACGGGTCCATTGTTCACGCTGTGTTCCGGTTCACTTGGTCGCTTACTGCTATGCTTACTTTTATTATTCGCTTCTTGAACCGTTTGAATAATAAATGGCATTGCATCTATAATTCCTTGTGCCACTATATGTTGAACGACACTATTATCCATTTGGTTTCCATTGTTATTGTTGTCCGGATTCTCATTAACCATGTTAATGTTACTCTGGTTATCGTTATTCAGATTATACTGGTTTTCCTCGTCGGCCATCTGAATTTTAAACAATTTACCAAATATTAATATCACAATTAATATTTGAATATAGCCAATCACATGACACGCACTTTTAACCAAAAGCGTCGAGCATTGCGACTTTTACTCTATTTATATAGTATGCATCATTACACACTAGTACTGAAATTTAAATTACAATACTAACTGAAATGTAAAGCTACAATACTAATAGTAGGCATCCGTATTATTATTATTTTTTTTTCTAACACATTCACACATATATTATATTTTATTATTATTACTACTACCGTTTCTACCATCACCTTCACTGATATGGAATCATCCAAAAATCCATATTACGCTCATCGTATTTCCATACGAGGCGTTCTCCCACCTATCGCAGTCGATCACTGCTTTCTAAAATTTCCTCCCCAAAAGTCCTAAGTTCTTGGACATTTTCTGCACTCATTGGGGGTGCAGGTTCTAGGACTGGGTTTGGAAACTGGGGTACGGGTTCCTGATACGGGGGCATAGGGGCCTGGTACGGGTATGGATTCTCTAAAATTTCCCTAACATATGCATCACTAATATTGTAGGGATCTTGAGGATCTAACCCTGGGTAAGCTCCTAAGTTGGGCATTGGCACATTTTCCTGTATTGGGTTTTGTTGCACATAGTCCCTAACATCGTCCCACCAGGGGTCGTAATTGTTTGGGTCTAGAGGATCTGGTGCAGGTACCCTAGGTATCTCCTCCGGGTTGTAATCAGGCATTTCTATCTGGTTTTCTACTTCCATGGGTTGGTCAGGATTTTGTGGTTGGGGTGCTAGCATTTGTTCCAGGTTTGGGTCAGCAGCAGTGGTTGCTAAAATATGGATATTAGCGATACCCCTATTGAGCATGTCCTGATTATAAGCATCAGTCTCTCTTTTTGCTGCGGCTAACACTCGCTGTTCCTGCAACTTTTTCATTCTTTTCCTACGCTCGTGCGCTCCCCTACTGAACCATCCCCTCTTTTTCGAGGAAATGACTCTTCAGACTGAGCCTTAAACACAAAGATTCCTTCTTCTGTGTCAGCAGAATACCCCGAGAGGGCAGGCTGAGAAGAGGAGGTGCCTTCGCTCCTAGGCGAACCAGACAGTTGACGATAGGCGTCAGAAGGTCCTTGGTCGCTCATACTGTAAACTAACAAATAGTCAGATAACACATAGCAAGAAATACAATTATACACGTATTTCCATAATTTATTTCCTAACACTTTTGAGTTTTGATGTCAGCAGAACACTTCTGTGGCTGAATCAGTGGCATAGCTCTGATACTGTAACAACTGTCACTAAAATCCCTAATTAGGATAGTAATTAGCTATTAAGGAAACTCTAATTGAGGTACCCAAGTGATTCTACACAAACCCTAAAATTTTCAGAATTTTCAGAATCAGGATCAGGGCCCCTAAAACTCAGGGGGGGATAAACCCTAGCCAACGATTATCTTCATAACTAATTATAAAAATCGAATTTTAAGAAACTGACAACACAGCAAGCCTACACGCACGAAGGGCTACTCTATGAAAATAGGGTGGTCACTCGCGTAGCGCGACGCCTAAGGGGGTACCCCCTCGCGCTACGCGACGGTGTCAAAATTTCAGTATAAATAGCAGGGGTTGGGACTTGAATTTTGGCACTTGAACGACGAAAATCGGAGTTACGTAGGTCGAGTTATAAGCAAAACAGTCCAACACACACACACAATTATCGAATCGCTGCCACAGAACAGGGTAATTACTCGATCGCTATTACGATTCAGTTTCCGGAATCAATACATTCAAAGAATGTCTAAGTGCCGCCCACATTGGGCTATGCTTTATCGTTGTCGATAATTCGATAATGAGCCGAAGCATTGTACTTTGTCGTTGTCGATAATTCGATATACGAGTTGAAGTACTATACTTTATCGTTTGTCATTTTGATAAATGAGCCGAAGTATTGCACTTGGACATTCATTGTCAAAATTGATCTCGGGGAATTATCGTAACTGCTGTATTAATCACTAATCCTGTTTTGTGTGCATTATTGTTAGATTAGAAATAATCAAGGCTAATCAGTAGGCTTATACACTGCTCGTTAAATCTGCAATGTGAGTCATTCCCCTTTTATAAACTCTTTTCTCACAGTTTGTGAGTCATTCTCTTTTCATCAATTGTTTTACAATACTCCAAATTATTTTCAAAGTGTTATAATTACAGGGACTAAGTCGTGGATATCTTGATTTATTGGTTAGTGGGGTATTGTGCACATTACTATGTCTCCCAGTTAGGTTCATTGACCTACTAGGGAGAAACGTCACTATTAGAGTTCATTGACCTAATAGTGGTATGACCATCGTCACCATTGTGACTTGTCACCATTGTGACAGAAAGCCAGATAAAAATAAGATATGAACCATTGTAATCGCTCTTATGCTGTAATTTATAACTATGGGTCATTTCCTGAAAACTGAATGAACTCACTCAGTATTTCCCCGCTGACAAAACCTTTTTCAAACATGTTTCAGGTAATCTGTTGTGAGCAAAGAAAAGTGCCAGGAAGCACTACCAGCTTAGAAAAGTGGCTCAGTGTAAATAAATAAAGGAACATGTTTTAAAAATAAAGATTTCCATGGAAATCACAGTATTGTAAATTACTGGGTTTTATCCCTAAATTATATAATGAGCAGTTTTAATACTAAAGATCCTGTTTTAAAAAGACTTCCGCTGTCGCCTAAATTAAATACCGCGGGATTTCTGTTCCGCGGCTCCTGAAACGGGTCAAACCGGGTCGGGGGCCGTGACAGAAATAAGGTGGTATCAGAGCCACTTCTCAAGCCACTGATTTAAGCCAATTAAGTATTTAGAAAATACTTAATTTCCATTAATTGCTATTTTGTGATTATTTGTTTATTTATCTGACTAATTGTGTACAGTATGAGCAGATCTTTATATGCTAGTCAATGTAGTAAGTCATACAAATTCTTAAATAATTTGATTCAAGTATTAGTACCTTTATTATCTACAATCTAGAAGTCTTATCAAGAAATTCATAAAATTTTCAAAATAAAACCTCGTATGATGTAAATTTCAATAATACCCAGTAGGAACTAATATTTAAAAAGTTTTCTATAAATTTTATGATTTCTGACTATGTCTATTTTTGCTAAACAGCATGAGTAACTTGTCTGAGGCCCTTCAGAATTTAAATCTCTATCCAGTAAGAGTAGAAGTTTCCAGAGATTTCAATAGGTATATACCAGATATAGCGGAACCTATAGAATTCGATGCTTTACCTCTCGAGAAACCCAAGACCAAGGAAATAGAAATTGGGGAAAATTCTAGGCAAATTGAAAAGTTACCATCTCAGGAAGAGTTAGATTCTATAATGGCAAGCCATAATACTATTAAGCCTGTTAATGAAATTATTTTTAATCGCTCTCTTGAAACACCATTACCAATGAACTTAAAACCATCTATTCCAAACCCTTTAACCCACTCGCAGATAGACGAATGGTTAATTAATGAAATACAGTTACAAAACTATCCCTATAAGCTTTTTCCTCAAGTTCAATCTAGAACCTTTACCAAATCCACCAATGAGTAACAAGAATAAGACTGAACTTCGCTTTGGTAAAGAACTAATAGATACTGGGAATAGAATCCAAGAGACTGGGAAACAGATCTCCTGGACATACGATAAGAGGGAACACAGTTACTAGAAAATCGTTTACAAAAGGATAGGGGATTTATGAAACTATTATTGTAATAGTAATAATAAAATCAGTATGTGTAAGATGAATAATAAAACGGTTGTATATAGAAGCATGAAATTTTAGAAAATTTACAAATTTTGTTCGTATACGTGATTATGTGCAATTAAGTATAATATTGGATTATTTCTTGTATACTAATTATTTATCTATAACTTAGTTGTCAAATGGAAAACGCTAATAATGAACCAGTTAATGAGGCTAATGATTCTGAACAACAACCGGGGGATCAATGTATGACTAGGCAGGATATAGAAAATATCGTTGCTCAAGGGATAGCCAACACTATTCCAACAATGATAGCTCAAGGGATAGCCAACGCTATTCCAGCCATCGTTGCTGCTGTTAAAAATCCAATAGAACAACAACAACCCGTTCCTAGCAAACGTATTTCTGAAGATAACTTCAGTAATAGCATAAACGGAGGCAATGAGCATGTTAATCATGACAATGAACCACAACCAGCGCCGCTCCCTAAGAAAATGAAAGTTGCAACACCTGGTTGCACTTACAAGGAATTTCTTGCTTGTAAACCATCTGAGTTTGCAGGCAACGAAGGAGCGACTGCGGCACTACGTTGGTTAGAGAAAACTGAGGCAGTAATTGCCATAAGTAAATGTGCTCAGGATGATCAGGTCATGTACTCGTCAAACCTTTTCAAAGAAGGAGCGCTAGAATGGTGGAATACGGTGTTACAATCAAAAGGAAGAAGGATGGCGTATGCTATGAACTGGGAAGAATTTAAGAGCTTGGTAGAAAGAAAATTCTGTCCCGAATATGAAAAGGAACAAATGACAAACAAATTTTTAACCCACCGAATGGTTGATGTAGATTGTCGAAAGTATACTACGACATTCTTTGAATATGCTCGAGTAGTACCAACCCTGGCTTCGCCAGAGCCAGTACTTATTTCTCGATATATTTGGGGATTGATTTCTGAAATCCGTAACATCGTCAAGGCTGCGAAACCTCGCACGATTGATGATGCGGTAGATTTAGCTAATACTCTGACTGACGAACTAGTACGGACAAGAGAAGAAAATAGAAGGAAGGAAGTAGCCCAAAAGATTACCCAGGTAATCCGTTCGGATAACCATAACGATTTTAAGAAAGGAGGGAATGGGCAATCTTCTACTAGCTCATTTTGCAATTTTTGCAAAAGAAAGCATTTTGGAAGATGCAAAGGATACTGCAATTTTTGCAAAATTCCAGGGCATCAGGAAGAAGACTGCAGGAGGAAGAAATTTTCAGTTTGTTACAACTGTGGAGAAACTGGACATCTTAGGCCAAATTGTCCAAAACTGAACAAACCATCTGACACTAAAGCCAAACCTGCAGAAGAAGCAAAAAGGAATGCAAGAACCTTTCAATTGACTGCTCAGGAGACAGAGCTCATTCCAGATGTAATAGCCGGTACGTCCTAGGTTACAACGTTTACACAAAAAGTATTAACTGACTCTGATGCACACTAAAGTTTTATAAATACTTCATTCTGTCAAACTCTTAACTTAGACAAATCTTTACAGTCAAAACATGCAAAAAGGAAAATATAACTCTCAGGTCATATAATTCTTCGCTAACCTAATTCCTATGAAATTAGCCAAATTTGATATGTGTTAGAAATAGATTGGTTAGTAGCCAACCCTACTCGAATTCCCTATAATAAGAACTTCATAGAAAATCCAGGTACCCGCCAGAGAAGTATTTATGATTATAGAAAATAAACCACGTAAGGTCACATGATAAATCATGAAGATATTCACTTAGATCCTGCTAAGATAGCACCTGCTAAGATAGCAATGGAAGAGTTCGCAATCTTTAAATGGAAAGTAAGTATTTTGTAAAATTTAGCCGGATACTATAGGCAGTTTATTAAGGATTCTCTTAGATAGATACATCCTTAACTAAGTTAACACAGTTAATTCTAAATAAGAACCTAAACAAAAAGAAGCCTCTAGCTAGCCTTACCAAAAGGACCAGAAGATTTTAAAGTATACGGTAATGCTTCAAAGTTAAAATTTGGATATATGGTAATGCGACACAAAAAGGTAATTGTGTATGCATCAAGGCAATTGCAAAAGCACGAAGAAAGCCTTACCACTTGTAAGCCTAAAAAATTAGAAACCACAAGTTATCCTTAAGATTAGGAAACATTATCTAAGCAAGCTTACTATCCATATGGGTCATAAGATTTAAGATACATATTTGAGCAACAAGAATTAAACATGAGGAAAAGGAAATCCTCGGTGAGTACGACTATGATATTTAGTATCACGAAGGAAAGGCTGAAGACGGTTAGAAGAACTATACAAATAATAAACAAAAGCCGTTCGAAGTCCGAGTTGGAGACGAAATGCTATTGAAAGTATTTCCTTGGAAAGGAATTTATAAATTCGGTAAGAAAAGAAGCTAAGTCTCTTATACGTAGGACCATTTCCAGTAATCCAACGCATAGGACCAGTAGCTTATCATTTACAACTACCAGAAGAATTAGCTGAAGTACATGATGTGTTTCATGTATCCAATCTCAAGAAACGTCTATCAGGCGAATCCTTGGTAGTACCTCTTCAAGATATAGAGATAAATGATAAAGAAACCCCTACAAATAGAAGATCGGAAAATTAAGTTTCTCAAACACAAACGACTAGTGTTAGTGAAAGTCCAATGGGAATCCAAAAGAGAACAAGAGTATACTTGGGAACTGGAATCAGAAATGAAGTGAAAATACCCTCATCTATTTCAGTGAATCTCGAGGACGAGATTTTTCTTAAGGTGGGGAGGATGTAACAACTGTCACTAAAATCCCTAATTAGGATAGTAATTAGCTATTAAGGAAACTCTAATTGAGGTACCCAAGTGATTCTACACAAACCCTAAAATTTTCAGAATTTTCAGAATCAGGATCAGGGCCCCTAAAACTCAGGGGGGGATAAACCCTAGCCAACGATTATCTTCATAACTAATTATAAAAATCGAATTTTAAGAAACTGACAACACAGCAAGCCTACACGCACGAAGGGCTACTCTATGAAAATAGGGTGGTCACTCGCGTAGCGCGACGCCTAAGGGGGTACCCCCTCGCGCTACGCGACGGTGTCAAAATTTCAGTATAAATAGCAGGGGTTGGGACTTGAATTTTGGCACTTGAACGACGAAAATCGGAGTTACGTAGGTCGAGTTATAAGCAAAACAGTCCAACACACACACACAATTATCGAATCGCTGCCACAGAACAGGGTAATTACTCGATCGCTATTACGATTCAGTTTCCGGAATCAATACATTCAAAGAATGTCTAAGTGCCGCCCACATTGGGCTATGCTTTATCGTTGTCGATAATTCGATAATGAGCCGAAGCATTGTACTTTGTCGTTGTCGATAATTCGATATACGAGTTGAAGTACTATACTTTATCGTTTGTCATTTTGATAAATGAGCCGAAGTATTGCACTTGGACATTCATTGTCAAAATTGATCTCGGGGAATTATCGTAACTGCTGTATTAATCACTAATCCTGTTTTGTGTGCATTATTGTTAGATTAGAAATAATCAAGGCTAATCAGTAGGCTTATACACTGCTCGTTAAATCTGCAATGTGAGTCATTCCCCTTTTATAAACTCTTTTCTCACAGTTTGTGAGTCATTCTCTTTTCATCAATTGTTTTACAATACTCCAAATTATTTTCAAAGTGTTATAATTACAGGGACTAAGTCGTGGATATCTTGATTTATTGGTTAGTGGGGTATTGTGCACATTACTATGTCTCCCAGTTAGGTTCATTGACCTACTAGGGAGAAACGTCACTATTAGAGTTCATTGACCTAATAGTGGTATGACCATCGTCACCATTGTGACTTGTCACCATTGTGACAGAAAGCCAGATAAAAATAAGATATGAACCATTGTAATCGCTCTTATGCTGTAATTTATAACTATGGGTCATTTCCTGAAAACTGAATGAACTCACTCAGTATTTCCCCGCTGACAAAACCTTTTTCAAACATGTTTCAGGTAATCTGTTGTGAGCAAAGAAAAGTGCCAGGAAGCACTACCAGCTTAGAAAAGTGGCTCAGTGTAAATAAATAAAGGAACATGTTTTAAAAATAAAGATTTCCATGGAAATCACAGTATTGTAAATTACTGGGTTTTATCCCTAAATTATATAATGAGCAGTTTTAATACTAAAGATCCTGTTTTAAAAAGACTTCCGCTGTCGCCTAAATTAAATACCGCGGGATTTCTGTTCCGCGGCTCCTGAAACGGGTCAAACCGGGTCGGGGGCCGTGACAGATACCACCTTCTGTCACAACCCCCGGTCCCTATTTCCCGGGAACGGGCGGCCATGAGCCAGTTTCGGTGGTATCACATGTATTTATCCAATTTGGCAGCGGAAATTTTCATCAGGACCGTAGTTAGGAAATATTTAATCAGAGTAAACCACCATGTTTTATAACATTAAACATATGGGTAAAAACCCAAGTTTTCAATACACACGTTTCATAGGAATAAATCCTATTTATTGAATAAAAACATCCATTTTATTATTAGGTAACTTTATTGCCACTTTTCCAAGCCTCTAGTGCTGTCCAGCTGGCTTCTATTTGGCTTTCACATTTTGTTACCTGAAACGCGTTTTAAAAACATTTTTGTCAGTGGGAAATACTGGTGAGTGAATCCCAGTTTAATCAAGTTTAAATAAAAATCACAGTGAACAGTATTGAGGGCGATCCCGCAATTACATTTGTTTCCAAGTTATATCAATTATCACCCGTTGGTACTGTCGACACCCGACTTGTGGAAATGTTACTCCTTAACCAGGTTGTAACCAATTTTGTATACAAAACCCCAACATACCCACGATAATTGTATTCTTACAAATACTCAATAACTGTCATTCGCATGGAAAAGTATGTAAGGTTTTGTAAAAACAGTTTACAAAAAGGAGATTACTCACATTGCTGTTTTAGGTTATTCTTTAGGGTTTCCTGGTGAATATCTATAATTTACACAAATGCACGTGTGTAAGTATAATAACCCATTTTAACATTAGTAATACCCTCCCCGAGACGGCATTCCAACGACTACGTCGGGCAGAACCACGACAGCCGTTACGGAACCCTAGATCAATCGGGCAGCGTATCTAATACGTCTCCAGGGGTTATAATACTTACATCGTAGCAGAACCTCGCTATTTTAGGGGGTATAACGCCCGGGTATAATAACACTACTACAGAAATTGAGAAAGAAAGAAAGGAATTGAGCGAGCAGACTGAAGGCCCGTTGCCCTCTTTATATAGGGCTGTAATCGCGTCTCCACGCGGCCCGCGTGAAGAACAAGCCAAGCTTACGCGGCCCGCGTCAACGCTGGGTCAACGCGTAGCTTGGCTGGGTCAGCGTATAGACCTGCCGTGTGTTGGGCCACGTGGCCGCACCGGGCTTCGCCAGATTTCAGGACGCTCGCGGCTCGCATTAAGTTGAGGTGAGGCCTTACGCGGCTCGCCTCAGCTTAATAATTATTGTTTTTAATTTATTTTATATATTATATTCTAATTTGGGCTCGGTTTTCACATACGGGGTGCATATAAAGACATATTGATATATTTAAAGATATATTAGGGTGTCAGAAATATTATGAGGGTGTCGGTTTTACCGAGGGTTGTTATATCCTCCCCACCTTGTTTTAGAGCTCGTCCTCGAGATCTACTGGAACAAGTGTGGATATTTCTTTTGCATTTCTGATTCAAGTTCCCATGTTTATTCAGGTCCTCTTTTAGAGTCCCATTTCACCTTGACCAGAACTAATCTCTTATGCTTGAGATTCTTAATTTTTCTATCTTCAATCTGTAGAGGCCTCTCTACAAATTTGAGTTGTTCATTAACCTCTATATCTTTGAGAGGTACTACGAGTGATTCATCAGCTAGGCACTTTTTGAGATTAGATACATGAAATACATCATGTATTCCTGCCATTTCCTCTGGCAGTTGTAGCTGATAGGCTACAGGTCCTACTCTTTTAAGAATTTTGAAAGGTCCAATGTACCTAGAACTAAGCTTTCCTCTTTTGATGAATCTTACTACTCCTTTCCAGGGAGAGACTTTTAATAATACTTTATCTCCTACTTGAAATTCTAATGGTTTGCGTCTGTTATCGGCATAGCTCTTTTGTCGATCACGTGCTGTTTTCAGTCGTTCCTTGACTTGAATGATTTTATCAGTTGTTTCTTGTACTATCTCGGGTCCAGATAATTGTTTTTCCCCAATTTCTGCCCAACAGACTGGGGTTCTGCACTTTCGTCCATAAAGTGCTTCGAATGGTGCAGCATTGATACTTGTGTGATAACTGTTATTATAAGAAAATTCTATTAAAGGTAAGTGTTCGTCCCAGTTACCTCCAAAATCAATTACACAAGCTCTAAGCATGTCCTCCATTGTCTGAATTGTTCTTTCGCTTTGCCCGTCTGTTTGAGGATGATAAGCTGTGCTTAGATTTAACCTGGTTCCGATTGCTTTTTGGAAACTTGACCAAAAATGAGAGGTAAAACGGCTATCCCTATCAGAAACAATTGATAAAGGAATGCCATGTAAAGAAACGATTTCATTTACATACAATTTGGCTAATTGTTCCACACTAAAGGTTTCCTTCATTGGTAAGAAATGAGCTGACTTGGTTAACCTATCTACAATCACCCAGATTGTATCATTACCTTTCCTTGTTTTAGGTAATTTGGTAACAAAATCCATTGTTATCAATTCCCATTTCCAAACTGGTATTTCTAATTGTTGTAACAAACCTGAGGGTTTCTGATGTTCAGCTTTAACTTGTGAGCAAGTTAAACATTTAGAAACATAGGCTGCTACATCCTTTTTCATTCCTATCCACCAGAAATTTTTCCTTAAATCCTGGTACATTTTATCACTTCCTGGATGCATCGTATATTTAGACTTATGAGCTTCTTCTAATATACGGTGACGTAAATTTCCTAATTTAGGTATCCACATTCTCTTTTTATGGAACCTCCAAATTCCATCTGTTCCTTGTTCTAATTCCTTAATCATTCCCTTTAATTTTTCAGTATCCTCCTTGATTACTGATTCTTGTGCTTTTCTAATCTGATTGTTTAAATCTACTTATAGATTTAATTTAAGAGAACGTACCCTTTTTGGCTTTTCGTCATATTTTCGACTTAAAGCATCAGCCACCACATTGGCTTTTCCTGCATGATACTGGATATCACAATCATAATCACTAAGTAACTCCATCCAGCGTCTCTGTCTCATATTCAATTCTTTTTGCCCGAAGACATATCTTAAACTCTTATGATCTGTGAATATGGTAAACTTACTACCATAAAGATAATGTCTCCAAATCTTAAGGGCAAAAATTATGGCTCCTAATTCCAAATCATGGGTTGAATAATTTTCTTCATGACTCTTAAGCTGTCTAGATGCATAAGCTATAACCTTTTGACGTTGCATTAATACGCATCCATAACCTAACTTAGAAGCGTCACAAAAGACTACAAAGTCTTCAGTTCCTTCTGGTAACGCTAGTATGGGTGTATGGGTTAATCTTTGCTTAAGGATTCTAAAGGCTTCTTCTTGTTTTGGTCCCCATTCAAACTTAACAGATTTACAGGTTAACTTAGTTAAAGGAATGGCTATTCTAGAAAAATCTCGGATAAATCTTCTATAATAACCGGCCAATCCTAAGAAACTTCTAACTTCAGTTGGTGACTCTGGGGTTTTCCATTTGGTAATTGCCTCGATTTTTGTTGGATCTACATGAATTCCTTCATGGTTAACTAAATGTCCGAGAAATTGTACTTGTTCTAACCAAAACTCACATTTTGAAAATTTAGCATAAAGCTTTTCCTTTCTCAATAAACTTAAAAGCAAGTGCAAGTGCTTTGCATGCTCCTCTTTACTTTTAGAGTAAATTAGAATATCATCTATGAAAACAATTATGAATTTATCCAAATATGGCTTACATATTCGGTTCATCATGTCCATAAATGCGGCTGGGGCATTGGTTAAACCAAATGGCATGACAGTAAATTCATAATGACCATACCTTGTTCTGAATGCGGTTTTAGGAATATCCTCTTCCTGTACCTTTAGTTGATGATATCCTGATCTTAAATCGATCTTAGAGAAAAATCGAGCTCCTTGAAGTTGATCAAACAAATCATCGATTCTCGGTAATGGATACCGATTCTTAATCGTGACTTTGTTCAATTCACGGTAGTCAATGCACATACGCATTGATCCGTCCTTCTTCTTGACAAATAAAATCGGTGCTCCCCATGGCGATGAACTTGGCTGTATAAATCCTTTCTCCAACAATTCATCTAATTGTTTCTTCAGTTCTTGCATTTCAGCAGGTGCCAAACGATAAGGTGCTTTGGCAATCGGTGCTGTCCCTGGTAACAGGTGAATTCTGAATTCAACTTCCCTGTCTGGTGGTAGTCCTGGCAATTCTTCTGGAAAGACATCTGAAAATTGGGACACTACTGGAATGTCTTTTAACTCTCTTCCTTTAGTGTTAGTGATTATAGAAATCAAATACACTATAGATCCTTTCCTTATACAACTTGCAGTTTTCATCACAGAGATGAATTTAGTGGATCTAGATGGCTTATCTCCTTTAATTGTGATCTTTTCACCTCTTGGTGATTTTACTTGAATTACCTTTTTATCACATAAAATACTGGCTTTATTGGCTATTAACCAATCCATACCTAACACCACATCAAATCCAGCCAGATTTATTGGGTAAAGGTTTGCAATAAACGTTTGATTAAAAATTTCTATTCTTGCTCCCTGCAAGATTTCAGAAATTCTAACGGTTTCTCCATTTGCGGTTTCTACTAGACATTCTTGTGGTAGTTTAGTTAATGATTGATTTAGGAGTTTGCAAAATGAAGTATTAATAAAACTTTGGTTGGCACCAGAGTCAAATAATACTTTAGCAAAAATATCATTAACTAAAAACGTACCAGCAATTACATCTGGAATCATCCTGGCTTCATCTGCAGTTAAAACGAATGCTCTAGCATTTTTAGTATTCTTGTTGTTTGCAGCTGGAGTCAATTTTGGGCAGTTTGTCTTAATATGACCTTTTTCTCCACAGTTGTAGCACATTCCATTACTGGCTTTTCTTCTGCAATTTTCTTCCTTGTGTCATGGCGCCTTACAGTAATTGCAGTAAGTAGAGCATCTTCCAGAATGCTTCTTCTTGCAGTTCCTGCAGTATGGTGCAGAGGTAGAACCTACATTTCTACGGTTGGAATTCCCAGAACGGAATTCTTGGGTAAGCCTTTGGGTTAGGTTTCTCCTCTGGTCTTCTTCTCTAGTACGGATTAACTCATCTGTCAAGGTATTGGCTAGTTCTACAGCTTCTTCTATAGTTTGGGGTCTAGCTGCCTTGACTACATGTCTAATCTCTCCAATTAATCCCCAGATATAACGGGAGATTAATACCAGTTCAGGTGATGCAAGAGTAGGTACTATCCTAGCATATTCAAAGAATGTGGTAGTGTAACCCTTACTGTCTACCCCGGTCATTCTAAGATTCAGAAACTTATTTGCTATCTGTTCCTTTTCATTGGGAGGGCAGAATTTCCTTTCTACCATATTTTTAAATTCCTCCCATTCCATGTTATAAATCCTATCACTTCCTCTTGACTGGAGGATAGTGTTCCACCATTCTAAGGCTGCGTTTTTAAACAGATTTGAAGCAAACATTATCTTATCTTCTTCAGCACATTTGCTTATTTTTAGAACAGCCTCAGTTTTCTCTATCCAGCGTAAGGCTGCAATGGGTCCTTCATTGCCCGAGAATTCTATTGGTTTACAGGACCAGAATTCTTTGTAAGAACAACCATATGGCATGGTTCTTCTTCTTTTGGGAATGGGCGCTTGAAGTACGGGTCCATTGTTCACGCTGTGTTAAACCCTAATTTCAATTTATTTCACAACTTTTAATATATATAAATACATTACTTTTTTATGTTACCCATTTTCAAAATTCACGTGAAGTGATTCTTTTAGTTTGTGTTAACATGGTTCGATTAAAAGATGAATACTTAAAGGTTATTATAAAGAAGTAAATTACAGAAAAAGTATAATATGTTCATTGAAGATAAAAACAAAAGAAAACAATTATAATAGGGTAAAATTACTAGTTGATAACTAATAAGCCATCTATTAGAGTTATATTTGTTTAAAATATTAGATTTTAATAATCCAACTATTCGTTGTTGGCCGCCAACAGTTCAAACTTTAAAAATAATCACTGGCAGTCCCAACTTTTAACATATTGGCCTCCAATAGTCCCTGACTAACAGAACCCTGACGTCGTTAGTCTCCGGTCGCCGAAAAACTCATTTTTGCTGGAAAACTCAACATTTTTGTCCCGAACCTCTTTGTAATCTTATTATGGACCTTTGGGAACCCTTTTCTAGTAAAAGCCCCAATTATTAAAGTCGCCGGAAAACTCAACTTTTTGATCGGCAAAACTCAACATTTTCGTCCCAAATCTATTTATAACCTTAGATAGGACTTTTAGAAACCTTTTTCTGGACAAAAACGGTTTTCCGGCGACAGGAGACTAACGGCGTTAGGGTTACGTTAGTCAGGGTCCATTGGTGACCAATATCTCAATAGTTGGGACTGCCAGTGGTTATTTTTGAAGTTGTGACTGTTGGCGGCTAATTATTAAAATCCAATATTCCTATTTGTTTTAGTTGATTATTAAGGAAATAAAAATACTAAATATCTGTGTATCTCTATACTATAATAAAAGAAACCAAGTTTTGGACACGTGTTATTCATTGAAGCCATCTTTTTTTATAGATAATTAATATCAATCAAAAAATAATTATACAATTAAATTTAATATAAATTTAAACAATTCATATAGGAGATAATATATATATATATATATAATATTTTAAAATAGAGTAAATTACAAAACCGTCCTTTATATATGTCACTTATTGCAAATTGTGTCATTTGTCTTCAATAATTATAGAAAACGTACTCGATGTTTGCAAACCCTTGCAAGTTATGTCCTTTAGTCCTAACCCAATTAATTTAAATGATTTATTTATTTTATTAAACTAAAATAGTTAAGGATAGAACCTATTTCAAAAATGTTTAAAAGATGTTTATTGGTTCTATACTTATATTTTTGTGTTCAATTCTCAACTCAAATACGGTAATCACTATGTTTACGTGACATTTATAAGAACAATCACCGCAATCACCCCATCCATCGTAAATCGAGTAATATCCGTCAGTTTTTTTTAAGATATAAATTTTTGTTAGATTCATTCAACCCGTGTAATAAACGAGGTTTTTTTTAAAGATATAACATTTTTATTTTTTACTATACAAAATTACATTTATGCAACTCGTGTAATACTCGAGGTTTTAAAAATATAACTTTTTTTATTATGTAGTATATAAAATTAGATTTATTCAATACATATAATACATAGGATTTATAAAGATATAACTTTTTATTGTTTGGTATATAAAATTACATGTGTTCAACCCGTATAACACAACCTCCCGCTTTAGTCTCCCTAACGGTCAAACTTAGTCTCGCTCCTCAGCTCGACGAGGTTCTTAAAAATGTTACTCTTTTACTTATTAATATATAAAATTAAATTTACTCAACCCGTACAATACACGGGGTTCTTAAAGGTATAAACTTTTTTTTTTATTTAATATATAAAATTACATTTATTCAACCAATGTAATAAACGAGATTTTTAAATATATATTGTTTTATTATTTAGTATATAAAATTGCATTTATTCAACCCGTGTAATAAATGAGATTTTTAAAGATATATTCTTTTTATTATTTGATATATAAAATTGCATTTATTCAACCCGTGTAATACACGGGGTTTTAACCTACTATTAAAGTAAAACAAACAATATATCACCTGAAATTTGTAACAAAAAAAATTAATAGTCAATTAAATCACCGGCATCCTAAATATTAAATAACGGTCGGAGTTGATGTATACTCAAGCAACTAGTTCCAGGTAAAATCTGGTTTGACTCGGTTTTAAACTGACCACCTCCGGTAAGAGAATGGGAGTTGAATATATATATATTTTATTTATTTATTTATTTATTTTTTTTAATCCACAACATCGACACAAAGTCACAAAAACACACATTCTTCACTCGCCAGCGAGTAAAAGTTACGTTCCTCTGTATGTATCTCCTCCTCTTGATTGCTTTTACCTTTCTTAATAATATTCATTCTACTTAAACAACATTTGATTTATTAGTTGTCTCATGCTTCATCTACAAGTTTATTTGTTTTGATTTAAGGGTTTATTTTGGTAATATTAGGGGTTTGATTTAGGGTTTTTGTTGTAAGTCTATCCTTCCTGTTTGATCGATGGATAACTGTTGTAAGTTAATAAGGGTGATTGCTTAATCGTATAATTTCACCCACAAAACAGGATATTGGCCGTTGATGTGATAAATGGATGCTAATAAGGTGGTGTTTGGAAGTGGGTTTTCAAAGTTATTATATTAATACATAGAGTATAGATGGTTGTGGTGTGTTTCTTTTGCTTGAACTTGTTATAATCTCTTTGATGGTGTTGAGTGTTTCCTGCTTATAACTATTTAAAGAATTAGTTGATGAAAGTAGAGTAAAGTAAGTTTAGCTCATTATTTGATAATCCTTTTTGTTGTGGGTGCTAAGTATTAAACTCATTATATAACCCTTTAAACTCATCCAAACAGTAATGTATAGTCTCCTATGATGTATATGGCAGCTTATGTGCAGCGTATTTAGTATTAATCAGACTAAAACACCCGAAGATGAAAGCTAAACGTCTGAGTAAAGCTCAACGATTGTCTTCGACTACAATCAACACACTTCCTCAAACCATAATTGAAAACATCCTATGTCTTCTACCCATTCAAGAGGCAGCACGAACAAGTATCCTCTCTAAGGAATGGAGGTACAAGTGGACCACTATTCCCAAACTTAAGTTTGGTTCGTCTACTTTGTCCAAAGGAAAAAACAAAGAGAAGCTACCATCTGACATAGCAAGTGCAAGGAAAAACATGGACGAAAGGTGTAAACTTTTCAATGCTATACACCATGTTTTGTTAATGCGCCAGGGTCCAATACACGAGTTCACCTTTCACACAATCGGAACCTACCACTGTTTTGAACTTGATCAAATAATATTTCGTTTGTCTAGGAACCATGCTGTCAAGAAATTAAAACTTGCGTTTAATCGTCTTACGTTTTCGTATAAGTTACCCTTATGTGCCTTCTCTATGCATCAGTTAACAGACCTAGATCTCCGTAATGTTGATATTGACCATCAACCAATATTCAGTGGATTTGGTAGCCTTAGAAGCTTATGCTTGTATTATGTAAAGATCTCAACAAAAGCTCTTCTTCATCTTTTATCTAGTTGTCCATCACTTAAGAGGTTCACCTTGGTAAGTTCGCACTTGAATTTTATTCTCATGGGCTTTTTAAACGTATCTGAATATTGTAAGTTGCTGCAGCTAGGATTTATCGGCTGTAAAGATTGCACCATTGTTGAGCTATTTGAGTGTCTACCTGTGATTGAACATCTGACCATCTATGGGGGCACTCCCCAACCGGTATTATTTTTATTTATCCACATTATATGTAAATATTGAATAGAAAGAAAATCAAACTTCGGTTGTAAAATTTTGTTTGCTTATTGTAGAAGTGGCTTGTTCCAGACTCGGTTCCAAACGAGCTTCCAACCTCACTAATCCACCTCAAGTACTTTTGTTTTAACAGACTGTATTTCGGTGACGACCATGGATTAATCTTTCTTCTTATTTTGATCAAATGTTCCCCAAACTTGGAGAAAATTGAGCTAGACGTAAATCTTTTTTTTTATACTATTTATTTTACTTCCCGCCAAAATCCACTGACAAAAATAGTGACGACCCTTCCTGTAGATTGCCAAGGGTATTGGTGATGACAATGAGACGTGGTTTGGTATATTGGAAGAAAATTCAGATGTTCGGTTGGAGCATCTGAAGGAATTGGAGATTCACTATTTCCGCAACTTGAATCATGAGATGGAGCTTGTGACGGTTATCTTGGCAAGGTCACCCAAGCTGAAGAAGGTGATCATACATAGTTTGGTTGAAAAGGATGAAGAGTCGGATATGTTGAAAATTCTCTTACAAGCCCCACGCGCATCACCTGTAGAAATCGTTGTGAGATCTATGATAGATTAGTTGTATTGCTACTTTTTTGTGTTTTCTTTCTGGTTAGTCTATGGAGTTCTTTTGGATGTTGGCAATTACTCGTATGTATATTCATAATGATCATTAAATGAATCAAATCCGAGTTAGAGCTCGTGTTTGTGAAACTGTTTTCAAGTTAAACTTGAGCTTTAAAAAATTGTTGTGATGTGTTTCTTTTGCTTGAAGTGGTTATAATGAATTTGATGGTGTTGATTGTTTCAAATTATAATTATTAAAAGAATTAATTGATGAAACATGAGTAAAGTAAGTTTTCATTTTGCTCACTGTGATTTGGTCATTTTAACGGTTTTCTCTAATAGTTTAAAAATAGTCATTTTTCTTCCTGATTTTTTTAACTTATCGTCATTTTGCTCCCCGCTTCTAACTCCAACCAAAAAATCCATTAATTAGAAGGGTATTTTGGTAATTTTATAGATAAAAGCAAGGACATGTAAGTCTTTTCATCTAAATAAACTTATAACTTGTTTATTTACATGTATATAAGTAATTCTTTTATGATCCCCATGTTTTCAACCACTCTTTCTACCAGCCACCACCATCCACAACCATTCACCACCACTTGCCGACCACGACTACTGCAATTTATAACTAAACGTTTTAATTGAGTTAGAGCCAGGGAGTAAACTACCGAAATACCCCTACTTTTAATTGAACGTTTTAACTGAGTTAAGAGGCCAGAGAGTAAGCTTGTGATAAATCAGGGAGGAAAATGGCTATTTTTAAACTATTGGAGCAAAATCGTTAAAATGACCAAACCACAGAGAGCAAAACGAAAGTTAACTCTTTCAAGTTTCAAAAGTGTGTGAACAAACAACACTAACCTGTTCCCAAATCTGAAAGGAAATATAACTTTGACCTAAATTGATCCATATGCCTCCAAACTATATGTCATGTACCAAACTACTGAGCAAACAGCCAGAGACGCCATGATCTCAACGTATCGTAATGATTAGTACTACATCATTGAATTTTATGACACGATAATATACCTAGGCCACTCCTGAGGGCGGTAACACAAATTTTTTTTTCTCAAAGAGTGTTGGGGGAAAAATATTTATCATTATGGTGTTGCTTCAAAATTATTTACTAAAATAGTGTTTTTAAAAAATTTGTTTTTCTCACTCCTAATCTAATTGGTCAATTTATAATTTTGGTAAAATAAAACTTTGTATAATATTAAAGGGAAATTGGCTTGTAATTATCCCACCTAAACCTTATTGGCCATTAATAATCACACCTCAGAATATTCCCCCCACCAGTCCCACCTTTCACCTATTTTTCCTACAATGGTCCCCCGTTAAAAAAACTTAACGGAGTTAAGCTTTTTTCCACATTACAAACATATTTTTTAGGGCTTTTGATTAGAACGATGATATGAGTTCATTGATGTAAAACTTGCCTCGAAACGGTGCTCCAAACGATGAAAACACGCTTCAATTTGGGTGTTTAAATTTCCAATTAACCAAAATTAAGTCACTTGGAGCACCGTTTCGAGGCAAGTTTTACATCAATGGACTCGTATCATCGTTCTGATCAAAATCCCTAAAAAATCTGTTTGTAATTTGGAAAAAAGGTTAACTCCGTTAAGTTTTTTTAACGGAGGGACCATTGTAGGAAAAATAGGTGAAAGGTGGGACTGGTGGGGGAATATTCTGAGGTGGGATTATTAATGGCCAATAAGGTTTAGGTGATATTATTACAGGCCAATTCCCCAATATTAAAAGAAATGGTTTCCTTTTCTTATTTAATAAACCCATGTTTTCTAATATTTTTTTTTTATTTTTAGTATATACCAGAAAACTTGTTAAGTTACATCAAAACAGAAGGTAGACGGGCAACAAGCTGCGCCGCCAACCCTTTCTGAATTGCAAACCCCAACCTCCCGAACACAAACCCCTGCCCCCTTGGGGTCGAACAGTTGCTGTGGATAACCCGTTGAACCCTCGTCAAGAAGTTGATGGCTTCTGGCGCTAGGGAGCCAAAAGTATCAAAGGCAAAAGGGATAAAGACATGTTGGTTCTCTGCGCAAGCTTTAGCGTGCTTATCCATTTTCTTTGCTTCTGCCTTTCTTGCTGCTAGTCCAACTATAAACCCGTTTTCCCTTAAACCAACCAAAGGGGAAACCCCCGTGAGGTCTACACAAGCATGTTTCCCCCCAGCCCAGCCAAAGACGAGCAGATCCGCTGGTCGCAGAGTAGATCTCCCTTCCATAGGGTCCGTGAGGAAATTCACAGGGGCCTCTTTCTTAGCAGAAATCCCAGCTCTTCTTAAGATGTCCCCCAAAATATCTCGCACCCAGTCATGCCGATATTTAAACCCAGGGAGCTCTATACAAATTCTAATTCATATAAATTTATCTTTTAGAGAATGACACGACATTTTTTTTATTACCTGCAACTTTTCTTTTCATGTTTTTGATAAATTCAATTTGTACATAACCTCGGTTATGATTAGAGAAAATGATAGTTTTACTATTGAAGTACATTGTTTTAACAGACTGTATTTCGGTGACGACCATGGATTAATCTTTCTTCTTATTTTGATCAAATGTTCCCCAAACTTGGAGAAAATTGAGCTAGACGTAAATCTTTTTTTTTTTTACTATTTATTTTACTTCCCGCCAAAATCCACTGACAAAAATAGTGACGACACTTCGTGTAGATTGCCGAGGGTATTGGTGATGACAATGGGACGTGGTTTGGTATATTGGAAAAATACTCAGATGTTCGGTTGGAGCATATGCAGGAATTGGAGATTCACTATTTCAGCAACTTGAAGCATGAGATGGAGCTTGTGACGGTTATCTTGGCAAGGTCACCCAAGCTGAAGAAGGTGATCATACATAGTTTGGTTGAAAAGGATGAAGAGTCGGATATGTTGATAATTCTCTTACAAGCCCCACGCGCATCACCCGTAGAAATCGTCGTTAAGTAGTTGGGACGACGACAACAACGACCTTTGGATCACTCGAGAATTAGTTTTGAGACGCATGATGAGAAGGTAGTCACATTGCCACTTGTTTTTCTGTGTTTTCATTTTGGTTAGTCTATGGAGTTCTTTTGAATGTGGCTTTCACAATAGGTGTACTTAAAACTAGGTAAGGGTGTATATGAGTTGATCCGTTCTCGATGATATGTCTTATGCACTTGATCCGTTCTCGATGAAGCACAAGATAATTAAGGAATTCAAGATAATCAACATTTTAATTAAATAAATTATTAAAGGAAAAAATATGGATAGTTGTGGAGAGTTCTCTTGTTCACATATCTTGTAGCTCACATGATCCACCCTCTTTATATACAACTTTATTTTAGTTTTTTAAAATGTATTTGAAACTTCTAGCAACTTTAGAAGAAAATAAGCATTTTTAAAGGATGTGTGAAAATATGATGTGGCAACTAACGTCACGTGTTTGTAAGCGTCATGAAACTGAATGCATTGGAGATGCTATTAACAATAGAAAGACATGATGGACATGGATCCATAAATCCAACCTAGCCACCATATGGCTCCTGTGAAGAATCTGGCTACCAATTCAGCACCAACGGACGCCGGTTCGCACCTCATGTATAAGCAATACCAACCTTGCCTATGTTAGTCTTTTTTTAATGATAACGTTGATACAAGGAAACTATGTTGGTCTTTTTTTTTAATCATAACATTGATACAAGCAAACTAAGACATAACGAATGTAAAACTCATGGGAATTTGACTAAGGGTTATTTCCTTATTGGATTCATAGATATCACATCTAAAACAGGAAAACTTTATTCGACTAAAGGGTTATTTAAGGGCCGTCGGTAAGTGTAAAGTTGAAGTTTGCACAAGACGTCTGCTTACTTAGCAACGACGAACTAAACCCAAAAGTCGAATTCTCTAAATCAAACTCTAGAAAGTTGTCCCCAAACTGAAACGTCCCGATCACAATTGCAGGCTCACTCGTTGCACCACCGTCAACAAACGCCAAACACGCCACCTCGTTTGTAATCTGCTTAATAGAGTTAGCAGTGGATACAGTCCATTTCTTCCCATCCGGGAGGCTGAAATCGATATCAGGAACTTTCAAACCAGCAGTGGAGGTGCTGAAACAAAGGCCGAAGGGGCTGACTGGCTTTGCAGGACGTAATTGTTTTGTAACCTTTGTAAACCTCCTAACCACACCATTATAGATATCGGTTCTAAGTGTCGTGTAAGGGTCAGTTGTACTAAGCTTGGTAGTTGTGTTTGCGGGAACATTGATAGATCTCTTTTTAATTACAATGCTATCGACACTGATAAAGTATCCAAAAGAATCTGGCTGCGTTACCAACGGAGTATAAGAAAGATAACTTCTTACATCGACGTTTGATTGAGGAAGAAGGTAATAAGGACCGGTTCCAAAGAATAGAACCCCGGGGACAGACGGCTTGCTTGGAAGACAGAGAGCTAACGTTTTTTTAAGGGGTTGATAGAAGTAAGCTGGGAAGGCGTAAGGCGAGGAAGAAAACGCCATGACACCAGAAACATTTGAAGGAAATGATGCAAATGTTGAATGAGGAGCGCATGCTGCATAAGGGTGTGCATCATATAAACCACTGAAGATTTTTCTACCGTCACTTACGTTCACTGTGAAATCGTCGTAGTTGATAAGGGTTTGGTTACACGAACCAGTCACAGGGTTAAACACGTTGACTGAGCATGTACAGTCACCCCAACCAGGGAACGAAGAAGTGTTGGTTTCTAGAGGGCAAGAAGGATTCTTATAAGAGTAAGACGTTCGAAAAGTTGTGCATTGATAATCTACGCAAGAAACAGCGTATGTGCAAAGTGTGTTGTTTGGGCAACTTCCTGGATAAATGTTCCATTGCACGATGCAGTCGTGCCATATGAAGGGAGCATCGATGTCTATAAGGAAGTTTGAATGCAAGTATTGATCGTTTACATAGTCATAGGCTGTCATGATCTCAACGCTATAGAGAGGCTTAGCAGCATCGGTATGTTTGTTAACCGGAACTACTATGGATGTGTATGGCGGCACATACGCAGCCATAACCTCATGTTCATGAGAGATGAAACCTAGAACGATAACGAGTAGTTGAAGAAGCAAAAACATTTTTGTGTTTTTCTATGTTCTATATCTCGAATGTAGTTTTGGAAAGAGCATTGAACATATTTATATAGGTATCTCATGGGTGTAATTTATGTTTCTTCGAATATATATATATTTTTCGGAACAAAGAGATATATTTGGGGATGAGTTGGTAAGTACTTGTTAGGATTTTTGGCGTTAATAATCGATGACAAAGAATGGTATATCCGAAGTAAGATGTGGTCAACTTAAGTGGGACACTTTACGTGTCTAAGGCATATATAACCATGAATAAATCAGAATAAGTCATCAACCCATGGAACATGACACATCTTGCAGTGTAAGTTTTTGAACATGGCCATATGCACAAGTTGAGTAAATGTTTCATTGTATCCGTTGCTACTACAAGTGTAAACCAACCAAATCGTACGTTCATGAACTATTCAAGATACGTTTGCTAATAACTCAAACTTGAGCCGAGCTTAATCAATCTCAAACTTGAGTTAGACCAGGTTAGATTGAAACTCGTTTAATGTATAAACGAGAATAGAGTAGTTTTTTATTTATATAAATATAATAAAATAGTATGTATGTAATATAATTATATAATATATGAAACAAAAATTATTATAGATAAAAATGATTATTATAGATAAAAGTAGTTTATGAATAATAAACAAGTTATATCATTCAAAAATTAATAACAAATCCAATTCAATTCAAAGTTTGGGACAAAGAATTCACGTGACACCACACCCAGATAAAGATGCATTATCCACAATCGATACCGACTTACAAGGAAACATTTATTTTATTAATATAAATTTTGATCAAGCTATTCTTAGCCGTAAGTACAAAATTTCCACCAATACTTTATTCCACTAGCCACGCATATCCAAGATAAACAGTACGCACAAACTAACCATTATTACCTGTGACACATGCTTAAAAGACGTCAGCTATTACTGGTGGGTTCATGAATATACACAATTTACAAATCGCAACAATTAATCATGACTTGTACCCGCTCATGTCATCATAACCCAACGTTAACACTTAACTTACATAATCATACAGTTAATTCCCACTACACCACAGGTGCAGTACTGACAAATCCCGTCGTAGCGGCACGTATAAGGGAGTAGGGACCACAAATATCATGTGTTTGTCATGCTCAGGATATATACATACGTACAACAGTCATGCCATATTATTACAGTTTAGGACAAACATGTTCACGTTTGAAAAACATTCATAAAACTCACTTTTGCTATATGGAGGTTTTACTATAACTGGTACAAAACTTGGTTTCCTAATCAAGACCAGAATAATTTTAAACACCAGAATAATTTTAAACACTAGTTAAATCAAGAGTGGGGTACTAGATAGTCAGTACCCTGATCATAAACCTAAACTCTATTCTTTAAATTTTACTATAATTAAATTTATACGTTAATTAATCCTAAAAAATTCTATATTAAAACTTAAAGGAAACTTATATTTAAATTAAATACACACTACGCCTTATATTCGAGGAAGTTGTTAGTGGCTAAACTTAATGAAATCGATCTCTATTTATAGCAAGAAGACTTGCTTTGCTTTATTCCAAAGAAAACCAATTTGGCGGCTAAGTTTGCCTCTTTGAAGAAAAGAAATCTTCATGATGAAGATTCATGTATACCACACACGTATCCTTACATGCATACATACACGTTGCATATATATTGAGACTTACATGTTGCATATATAGACCAGGGGCGAACTTAGGTTATCCCGTGTGTGGGCGGCCGCACCCTTTGAAAAAAAAAATTAGTGTTAATATCCGCGCAAACTCCCGACCGTACCCTTTGAAAATTTTTGTCCGCACCCCTTGGAAAATTCCGACCGCACCCCTTGGAATTTTTCGTTCGCACCCCTTAGAAAAAAATGTTGAGAAATTATATAACTTTTTTTTTTGAACACGGACTGAAACCTGACCGAATTATCCTAACTAACCCTTTAATAAAACTTAAGTTAAGTATTCAGTCCATTAACCAAACATTAAAACAAACCCATTAACTAATAAGCCCAATAACTTAGCCCACTTCAAACATTAAAACAAACCCATTAAACAACCACAACCCAATCGCTGCCACCACTCCCGCTCTCCCTCCTCCTGCCAGCGACGACGACAACCTGCGACCACCCCTGAAAAATTCCGGCCGCACCCAGCTTCACACCGACAATAAACAGGTATGTTGATGTTCTTTTTGTTATTTTGATGTTTATTTCATTAGGAGATTTTGTTCAAGACTTCGGATAAAAAAGTTTAAACTTGTATATGTTTTGAGCTAATTTGGGGTTGTTCTAGTCTTTATAGAATGGGTTTGTTGTCTCTTAATCTCTTATTGATTATATGATTCTAGTATAGGGTTTGAAAAGATGAAATTCTATGGCTTGAAATTCAAAATTTTAAATTGAAAATTAGAGAATATGGGCTATGGTTGAACACTTGAAGATCCTTGTTTATTTTGTATGTGATAGGATTAGGAGGAACTGTGATTAGGGAAGTTATGACGCGATTTCTCAAGAGAAAAGGGTTGAACCACTTTTTTCGTCGGATTCTTCTAACTGAAGACTAAGGTATGTTTTTTTGAACTTTGATGCCTTTTTGTTTACTTACTTATGATGATTTTTTATGATGTTTACTTGTTTTACTTGAAACTTTGTTTGTTTATATGATAGGAAGTTAGGAACTAGGGTTTGATTCTTTGAAAATTGAAATTGAACCGACCTGACCCGCTATGAAACTTTGTTTGTTTATGTTTACTTGTTTTACATGACCCGACCCGATCCGACCCGCTATGAACCGAAGTTTTTTTATATAGCTACGGGTCTAAAATCTTTAAAAAATTTCCGCACCCCCAGGAAAAAAATCCTGGGTCCGCCACTGATATAGACTTAATACACATACACGTTTTTTTTAAGGTGTGAATTATTCGCGAATGTTGGAAGGTCTACATACGTTGCTAGAGAGCCCCCTCGCACAATAGATCCCCAATTTAAACCCCTCAATGAGAAACCCCTATCATCCAGACTCGAACTTAAGACCGGGAGAGAAAAACTCACCCAAACCCACCATAAATAAAACTTAAATATCCGTACCAACCCCTAGAAATACACATACACGTAACAACAAACTAACCTTATTCTTTATTTAGTTAAATGAGTTAAACTTGAGTGTACTCGATTTACGTTAAGTATCAATGGATCTACGATTCTTAGTTTCATGAACACTCTTGCTCTTTGACCGTTGAAATGGTCAACCTTGAGCATTTCTTTGAGCACATACAAAGATTAACAATCACTCTCTACTTAGGATGTTATTTTGGACCTAGTCAAATCTACGAGATTCCATACCTCAGTTACGCCTCAAAACTACAAATAACTTCTTAAACTTCTTATCAACTATACATGTTAGCTTTTATATCAAACAAGCATGTTATCCTCGTGTGTTGTGGCGTTTGGTTTTGAATAAAATTTATATCGCAACATGGATAAAAAGAAGCAAGTCGTAATCTATATTCGGACTTTTATCACTAATTATATTTAAAAAAACAATAAAAATAAACACCGACACTGGTTCCCATAACATTGATACCGGTATCAGCGTTTGGTCAGTATCGGTTCCGCAATTGGTATAGTTTATGACACAAAATCATACATTATTTTGAACACAACTCGGTTTGTTACAGTACCTGTACTCGTTATAGCTTACGATACAATTTTTTTACAATGGTTTCATTACACAAAAATAGTCTGATGTAACCCAAAAAATAAAGTTGTGTAACCCTGATAATAAAGTCGTCTTCTACATCGATCGAAAACCATAAAAACGAATATCATATGGTTTTGATAATACTGATATTGGTTCCGATATTGTTCGGACAGTATTGGCTTCATTCATCACACTTTGGTACGCTACCGGCACTCGATATAGCCTACGCCAGCGGCACTCGATGTAACCTTCGCTGCGGTACTAGTACGTTAGTCAATGGATGGATATGGATTGGATCATGATCCGATCCATTAATGATCCAACTTAAATGGATCATGATCCGATCCATGATCCAACATAATGGATCGTGATGTTCAGATGTTCGGTTGGAGCATCTGAAGGAATTGGAGATCATGTGTTTCAGCAACTTGAAACATGTGGTAGAGTATGTGAAGTTTATCTTGGCAAGGTCGCCTAAGCTAAAAGGGTGATCTTATATAGCTTTGTTGAAAGGATGAAGAGTCGGATATTTTAAGAATTCTCTTAGAGGCCCCACACGCATCACAGGAAGAAATCGTTGTGAGATGTATCACAGACTAGTTGTATTGCTACTTGTATTTCTGTGTTTTCTTTCTGGTTAGTCTATGGAGTTCTTTTGAATGTTGACTTTCACTTTGATAGCACGTGTACTCAAAATTAGGGTAAGGATCTTCACATGCAATCAATCAATTTGAGTAGTATTTTCTACAGTCTTTAGTTTGAGCAATTTTGGGAGCACTGTTAGTATTTTGACTTAAAACTGAACTGAATCTTCTATAACACATTGGTTGAACATTGTGGACACCCTAGAAAGTGCATATGCCACACAATTCCCTTTTTAGCCTAACAAATTTGACAACCATTTCATTTGACAGGAGTGCTCAACCTTTTTTCCATCAGATATTTCAGGCTAAATACCCCTTTTTGCTTCCTTAAGACAACTAAAATCTAGTCCAAAGCTCTTTCTGATATGGTGACCATTGTATTGTAAAGCTTCTCCTATAACTTAAGCATCAGTCTTCATTACAAACTCTTCCGCAAAATCTTGGAGTTTGAGCATTGGGTTATGGTCATGGCATGTTTCTTTATAAACGTCCTACAATAGCCAATCAACCCTACAACTAGGGGTGCTGAGCCGAGTCTGAGCTCGACCAGGCTCGAGCTCGAGCTCGAGCTCGTTTAACATATGAAGGCTTGAGCTCAAGCTCGGCTCGATTCGAGCTTTATTTCTAAAGCTCGAGCTTGGCTCGAAGGTAATTTTTCAAGCTCGAGCTCAGCTCGGGCTTGACTGTTTAGTATTTATTAATTAATTTATATTAATTATAATTATTATTATTCATATAATTTAGTTTTTTTTTTATATTTATATAAATGGTAATTGTTATTATTATATAAATATATGTTTAATATATTAATAAAAGAATATATAAACAGAAAGCTCGTTTAGGCTCGCGAGCCGGCTCGAGCTCGATAAGCGAAGCTCGGGCTCGTTTATTAAATGAGCTTGTTTTTAGGCTCGGGCTCGAGCTCAGGGGCGGACCTACCCACGATGGTGGGTGGGCGGTCGCACCCCTTGAAGAAAAGGTTTTTAGTGCTAATTTTCGTCGAAAATCCCAACCACACCCCTTCGATTTTTTCAACCGCTCTCCTTAGAATAAACATTATGAATTTATAAAAAAAAAATTAAACACTAATTATTATGAATATATAAGTATATAACACAATTTGTATAATTATTCTCTAACCACTTATTCACTTACTTAACCCAATCTACAATCTAATTTTACTAACCCAACTACCCAAGCCCAAATCCAACCCAACCCAACCCAAAGATTTATCCTTTTTTTATTGATTGTTTTTTTTTTTTATGTGGTGATTAGGAGAAAATATAGATGTATACGGGTTTGATCTTTTTATGTTTTTTGATTTTTTTTGTTGTTCTAGACTTGTATTTAATGATTTTGTTGTTTTATTTTAAGTTTTGTTTGTTAAATGATTACTAATCAACATTTAAAACTAGGGATTGAATGTTTGAAAACTAAAATTGAAAATTATGGACTATAGTATTGGTTGAACATTATTGTTTATTTTGTTTAAGTATTTTTGTTTGATGAACGTACGAAGCAAATTTATATGTAATAAGAACCATGCTAGAGAAGTTATGGCGCGATTTCTCAAGAGGAAAAGGGTTGGACCACTTTTTTTGCCGGATTCTTCTAGTTAAAGACCAAGTTATGTCTTAGATAAGTTTTTTTGTTATTTTATTTAATGATTAGGAGAAATAGAAGTTGGCAGCATTTGAACTTTGATGGTTTTTTGTTATTAATTTACTTACTTATGAAGGTTTTTTATGTTGTTTAGTGTTTTACTCGAAACTTTGTTTGTTAATGTGATAGAAAGTTAGAAAATAGGGTTTGATTGTTTGAAAAATTGAAATTGACCCAACCCGACCCGACCCGATCTGATCCGGCTCGCAAAACTTGTTTGTTTATGTTTACTGGGTTTACATGACCCAATCCGGTCCGACCCGCTATGAACTGAATTTTTTTTATAGCTAGAGGCCTAAAATTTTTCAATTTTTTCCGCACCCCCAGGAAAAAATTTCTGGGTCCGCCGCTGCTCGAGCTCGTTTAAGCTCGTCTCGTTCGAGCTTTTTTTCGATCCGAGCTCAAGTAGCTCGGCTCGTTTGCACCCCTACCTACGCTATACTGTTTGATGGTTTTTGGAACTAGCTTTTGTTTCATAGGTACAACTTTTGTAAAACCCCTGGCCCAGAATATAAAGTGTCCGTTTCATAGGTACAACTTTTGTAAAACTCTTGGCCTAGAATATAAAGTGTCCAAAGTATTCTGCACTCAAATCTTACCCTATTCACCACCTCATGTCAAAATGCTTTCCTACATGGCCCCTTAATGAAACAACATACTGCAACCCAAACGCACAGTGAAGATTCAAAAATCAGACCTCCGGATAGCCTAGTGAATTGCATCTCGTAATAGGAAAGAGACCTGCAAAACAAATAACCGTTAGGCTCGTCGTAGAGGTGGGAGGGCCGCTCTGTTGTAGAGAGAGAAAATAGACGTATAAAAGAAAGTAAAATCGTAAATTTGTCCAACATTATTTGCATAGCGAATTTCATAAAGTGGTTAACTGAATTACATATTTAAAAATAAAAATAAAAATAAAAATAATAAGCCGACTCGATTTGACTTGAGTCGGCTCGAACACTTAACGAGTCAAGCTCGAGGTTTACTTTTCAACTCGATTAAATAAACGAGATGAATTATGCTGCCTCATTTAAGTTCGAGCTCGAGTTCAACCAGACTCAACTCGGCTAGGTTACCGACTTTCAGCCAATTGCAATAGGGTGTGTCAATAAAAAAGGGCAATCAATATCCACACCATTCCTTTCTAGTCCCATCAACACAGACACATTGTTCACTCAACGAGTGTGAAGAAGGTCAGGGTTTATGATCCACACAGACACGCATAAACTCATTCCAATTCCGGTATCTATTATTTCGCTGATTTTAGTGTTTATGAGCCTTCTGTTTTCATTTCAAGTCACAGATGTTTGATTTTTGGGTTTATTACGGTGATATTAGGGTTTATATTTCTGTGATATTTTGATTTTGTTATGAACCTCGGTTCCCTTTTTGATAATTGTTACGATCAATTTCAACATTCATATGCTAAGTCGTATACTTTCATCATCGAGACAGTACATGCATCTGTGTTAATCCATAGAAATAGTGACCAAATTTAACATGTCTTTAAATTATAATTATTTACAGAATTAAATTGATGAAACACGAGGAAAGTAAGTTCAACTCATCTTTAGATAATCCTCTTTGTTGTGTGTGATTAAACTGATTATGTGAGCTTTATAATTTAATCATAAGCAACAGTGGATCACTGGACTATAAACTGATATAGCGTTCAGCAGATATAAACTATACATTGGAATGAAAACGGTATAATCGTCGCATCCAAACAGTAATGTATGACCTTGAATTATTATACTTTGTGTTGTACAGTCTCCTAATGTTATATTTGGCAGCTTATGTGCAGCGTTATTTAGTATCAATCTGACAATAACAACCTAAGATGAAAGCTAAACGTCCGACTAAAACTCAACGATTGTCGTCGACTACAATCAACACGCTTCCTCAAACCATAATAGAAAACATCCTATGTCTTTTACCAATTGAAGAGGCAGCACAGACAAGTATCCTCTCTAGGGAATGGAGGTACAAGTGGACCACAATTCCCAAACTTGAGTTTGGTTCGTCTAGTGTGCTTGAAATTAGAACTCAAGAGAATCAAACATCTCACGTAGAACGGGCAAGGAAAATTATGGAACGGAGGCGTAAACTTTTCAATGCTATACCCCGAGTTCTGTTAATGCACCAGGGTCCAATACACGAGTTCAGCATTGACTCGATTGCAAACTGTGACTGTTTTGAACTTGATCCAATAATATTTCATTTGTCTAGGAACCATGCTGTCAAGAAATTAAAACTAGCGTTTGATTATATGTATCCGCATAAGTTGTCACACCCCAACCGATGGCGGAATCATCGGGGCGCGGCACTAGGCGATTCAGATTGCTCAAGAGAATCCATAACAACTATATTGCGATAATATTTATTACATTTGTCATCCCATACTAACAAACAATACAATCACATAAGTTATCACAGATTTCTTGTCCTCTCGAACAATTCAAATCCGACAACCTATAATTTAGATGAGTTTCTAGACTTCCTAGCTTGATTTGATGTAAACTTCGGCTAAACCTGCAACATACGTTAAAACTTTGTCAATACAAAAGTATTGGCGAGTATACAGGTTTGATATGTGATAGTGTGATAGATTAAAAGTGCTGCGAATTTCCACATGCATAAACGTAATACACAACATATATACTCACAAAACTGATACTACCAGCTAAGTCCTCGATGCTCGACTCTTGATGGCATAACTAGACCCCGTCGGGCGAAATAGTACTATACTAGTCTTGGTGGGACGTCACGAGTATAAGTTCTAGCATACATGTAACTAGCATCACGTATATCTATGCAAACAGTTATTCGCAAGTGATAAATAGTCCAATTGAATCATTCGTTTGATAAGTTTGGTTTTTTTTATGGAACGTATGTTACACCCAAAATTCGATAAAAGGGGTCAAGTATACTCACAGCGCGTTTTCGGTTAGGTTTGCGGAACCGGTGCCGGAGAATATCCTGATTTCAGACAATTTATGTGAGTGATAGGTTACTATGCGTTAAACGGTATCGATTTGCGTGAAATCGGCAAAAATTGGGTTGAAATCGGACAAAATGGTGAAATTGGGCTGAAAATTGTAATTGGGCTGGCCCAGTCGAACAGGCCACTCGATCGAGTGGGCCTGGTCGGTCGGATGGGCTTGGTTGGTCGGATGGCATGATCGATCGAATGGGCCTGATCGATCGGACAGCCTGATCGATCGAATGGCTGTTCGATCGACTAGCTGTTCGATCGACCAGCTGTTCGATCGACCAGCTGTTCGATCGACCAGCTGTTCGATCGACCAGCTGTTCGATCGACCAGCTGTTCGATCGACCAGCTGTTCGATCGACCAGCTGTTCGATCGACCAGCTGTTCGATCGACCAGCTGTTCGATCGACTAGCTGTTCGATCGACTAGCTGTTCGATCGACTAGCTGTTCGATCGATTGGGCCACTCGATTGGCCATCCTGTTCGGCTGTTTTCGATGATTTTTCGAGCGTTTTTCGGCGTTTTGGGTCGAGACGTTACGATGAGGTGTTAAGCAACTGAAATCCCGTCAATTCCGACCTGTTTCATCGGCCGGGAATCACCCCGTTCGTCGGAACTGGTCGTTTTTGTCGGTTTTTCCGTGTTTAACTCGAAATCGATCATTTTATCACTAGATCTGATGTAAAAACCTTGATTTTACTTAGGAAATGCCCTGGATCTGAGTCGTTCTTGATGATATGAGGTCAACACTTGAAGTTCATAAGAACTTTGTGATGAAATCTATCCGAACAACCCAAATCCGTGGCCTTTTGATTAGAAAAACATTGATTTGGTTGAGATTCATGAAAAATCGTATGTAAATCATCCGAATCTGAGTTGTTCTTCATGAGATGACATCACCTTTGAAGAACTTTGTGGTGACATCACCTTAGAACACCCCAAATCCGTTGATTTCACGGTTAAAAATTGAGATTTGAAAGATAGAAAGATGAAGGATTGCATTTGGGTCAAGAAAGTACAAGATTCGGGTTGAAAACTTACAAGAATCGGAAGAAATCGAGAGATTTGAGGGCTGGAACGTCTTGGTCGGTTAGGAGCAGCAACACAAGTGTTTGGGAGTGAATGGAGGGGTATTTATAGGCAAGGAAGGGGAAAGGAAGGCAAAACAGCAGTTGGTTCGACTGGCCCAGTCGATCGGCTGGCCCAGTCGATCGGCTGGCCCAGTCGATCGGCTGGCCCAGTCGATCGGCTGGCCCAGTCGATCGGCTGGTCCATCCGATCGGCTGGTCCATCCGATCGGACTGGCCCATCCGATCGGACTGGCCTATCTGATTGGGCCGGTCTGACCAATTGGACTAGTCTGATCGAATTGATCCGTTCGGAAGCCTTTTGATCCCGTTTTTGGTGCGATTTCGACGGTTTGAGCCATATTTTCATATATTTATATAATTATTAAATTATTTATTATTATTAATCACAAAGGGGCCGTATATACGTATTTATGTATCCAATTCTCAGTGCGGTGATCGAGTTACGCGTGCCTTTGAGTGTGTTCTTCGATGTGATGTGCCACAATGATTATCGGGGCACCACTTACTCATATTGCCATCATCGTCATGACGGTTAGAGTCATGGTACTCACCCGATAACCCTCGTTAGCGTTGATTACTCACATTTTGACACCTCACGCTCATCGAGAAGGGTAGTTTAGGCCCATATTCGACATCATCGTGAGTGTTATGCGAAATAGGTTTGTAATAGTGATAGAATATGCATAATTATTCGATTGTACTTCGATTTAGCGATATAATTGATATAGTTACATTATGATCCGAATCTCCGGTGCTAGGCGTAACGAGTGTATCGAGCAGTAACAACGCGCGAAGGTGCGGGTTGTTACAGTATCCCCTCCTTTAGGAAATTTCGTCCCGAAATTAATCCAATAGTAGGGTCGTAAGAGTTGATGCGATTGAGAGTAGAGATTAATAGCGTCTAGACAACGAGCGATCGATTACGATTTGGCGAGTGAAAATAGAGAGAGCATACGATTCGATTACTTAGAAGTGATAACACATACAAAAAGCAATTTTATAGCGTTTTAAACTTACCAATACTCGATTAATTTCCGAAGTTAATTAAGAAAAATCTCCTCATGGCGCGGTGTCGACCGTTTTGATGTCCACACCAGCGCTATGTGGGGGGTTTTGTTATTTGATAACAGGTTTTGAGTTTTACATTTTAAAAGAATCAGGTGGCAAAATAAGTTTTAAGAAAACTTTCCTACAACGTGGGTTCGAGCGGAACTCGACTGCCGAACCCTCGTTCTCGGGAAGATTCCTGTCGGTCATTGCAAAGGTTTTTAAGAAAAGAATTGGACTTATAAAATTTTTTTTTTTTATTGGGCACGGAGCCAAACTGATTCAATGTTTTCTCCATGTTGTAAGGAATTTCATTTGTCCAACGGTTTTAGTAAAAATTTTATAAAAATAGGTTTTCCTTAATACTATGGAAAAATAACTTACATCGGGCCCCACGTGGCACTTTCCCACGAAAGTTTGTTAATATGACTAAAACACTTATATATAGGAAGTACCAGCGGCGTATCCACCATGTTTTACCCATATTATCTCCGTTTCGTGCGGCGGCGTCACGTGTGCCGATACGACACAGATAGAATTTCGATTCCCTTGATCCTAGCGATGAGGTGCTAGATCGAGTTTTGAATAGAAAATAAGTTGGATGCAAACCAAGCGTAGGCAGCGGGTGCGAGTAGTCTGGTCACACAAACGCTGATATGGTATGCTTGGTTGGACAACGAATGACACGATTTTGATTCGAGTAAATGAGATTTCGATTTGATTCCACACGAAGTTCGCATGGCACGTTTCCACAAGACTTGCTAATATGACAAACACCATGTTTCCATATTAGTTTTATCTTGTGAAGCAATGTCATGCACCCTAACATTACACCACCTGCGATGACTTCCAAGTAACTTTCGAACATCGATAGACAATAGATTTCAACAGATTGATAAGCGACGATTGTTGCGTTGCGAGTGATAGACGATTGATTGAACTGATTACACCACCATTAGTACTAAGGCTAGCCCACACGGCCTTTTTCCACAAAGTCAACTAATATGGTCAAAACATCACCATGTTTCAACCTTGTTAGTTTCGTCTCGTGAAGCGAGGTCTTGTGCGCTAACATGACACGTAGAATGCGTGCATTGATAAGTAATAGCGAACCATGATAAGAGTATCGAGTTGATGGATTAGGTGCGAGGCGCGTTAAGAGTGGAAGGCGGCGAGTGATTCTCGATACTCGTCTAGCGAATCCACAATAGACGATCCACACCAGCTGATAGAAGTTCACACAATTGACAACAACTAGCGTTAGAGATTTCTAGACAAACACATGATGCGATTGCGATTTCGAGCCACTTATCGAATGATTTGATTGCGAGATTGATCCGGCAAAACTGCGATTAAGTTGCGTTCTAGACTTTACGACCAGTCTCGCGTTGCTCCAATTGCTCTTCGGGGTGAACTTACCTAAGTTCATCGATGTGGCAATTTGTGTACGCGGACTTACGAGAAGCCTCGCAGTGATGCGGTTTAGTTTTGTTACGCCTTGTGATTGATGGTAGAGTGTCAAATTAACCATAATAGTATAATAGGTCTAATAACGTCCAACTCCTCATGGCACTTTCTTCACGAAGTTTCGGTAGTATGGTAAAGCGTACCCCCGCGTCACCCCTACTACTTATGCCCCGTGCTTTGGTGTCACACTTTGTTGACACGACCAAGACCCTTGACCGTGCTTTGAAACGTTATGGCACTTTCTTCACGAAGTTTCGGTAGTATGGTAAAGCGTACCCCCGCGTCACCCCTACTACTTATGCCCCGTGCTTTGGTGTCACACTTTGTTGACACGACCAAGACCCTTGACCGTGCTTTTAAACGTTATGGCACCATTAGAACTTCACTACGATCTCCGTGCACTGACCAAGGTAATCCCGTGTGCACCCGTGATTAGTTGTCCCTTGCACGTATACCGTACCTCATTCTAAGAGTGTTATAGGGATAAAATACATAATATAGTACATAGTGCTAGCGTCTAGATAGTGCTCGATTGTAAGAGAAATAAAATCCACACACGATGATATATGGAATAAGTTCCAGAAATGATAGCGATAAGTCGGATTATTACAACAACATTAGGATCAAAATAACGTTGTTGTGAATACTTGCGGAGACGGCGGTTGCTGATGACTTCCTTCCAGGTCACGGTCCTGTACGGCACTGCGACGTATAATGCCCATACCAGTTGCAATTTGCGCAATAGCGACATTTTGCCTCTAGCGGGTGATGATACGTGCATGTGAAACACAGGGGATGAGATCCATTGTAAGCGCGTTGTGACTGAACTGGGACTGATCGGAGAGGTTCGGGTTGCGGCAGTCCAGTTGTTGAGGAGTCTGGGCTCACGGTCTTTCGTTTGCGGCTAGGTTGGGCTTCCTGAGTTGATGCAGTGTCGTCTTCGGATTCGCCTGATGATTTGACGGAGACATTGTCGGAGCAATCCTTAGAAGAATCCTCCGAGGAGCTGTCAGATGAACCACCGACCGATTCTCCAGAGGAATCGTCGGATGAGTGGATGATGATTGCTTGATGAGCTCGTTTGACAGGCTTCTTGGAGAAGAATCCGTTTACGACTCGTTTGCTGTTGAGCTCTGCGGCTAACCGGTAGGCTTCTTCGATGGTAGTAGGTTTTGCAGCTTCGACAAAATCACCCACACACTCTGGTAAGCCACGAATATACTTCGCGATAGCTCTCTTCGGAGTGTCGACTTGACTTGGGCAGATTATGCTGAGCTGTTTGAACCTTGCTGTATAGCTCGCATTGTCACCTTCGGTTTGCTTGATTTCCCAAAATTCGTTCTCTAGCTTCTGGACTTCGTGAGGAGGGCAATATTCTTCCTTCATGAGTTCCTTCAGCTCGTCCCATGAGAGGGCGTAAGCTGCGGAGATCCCACGTTTGTTGCGTTCGGCGGTCCACCAATCGAGTGCTCGTGATTGAAATACTCCGGTGGCGCAAGTAGTTTGAAGGTCCTCGGGGCACCCACTCTGACGAAGGGTAACCTCGATGGCATCGAACCACTGGAGTAATTGAGAAACATCTCCTTCACCAGTGAAAGGCATTGGATCACAGGCTTTGAAGTGTTTGTAGAGGAATGCAGATTCCGTCTTGACGTCTTCCGGGGCTCGAGAGTGGCTTTGAGAGTGCACTTGCGCGACAATTTGAGGAATGAGCTTGACCACTTCCTTGGTCACAATTGAGGCAATCCTCTTATCGGCGCGTCGTTGGGCTCTTCTCCTAGCTACTCGTCTCGAGATCGAGTTGTTGGAAGGCATCTAGACAGAAGGATTCGAAATGAGATTCGATCATAATGATTTTTGAGCTTTTGATGCGATTTGATTCGATCAAAACTCGGTATAGAATTTAATTAAACACATAGGAGCCACATAGGAAAATTCTAGGTTCCTAAACTCTCACATAATTGATTCGTTTTGTATATAGTACGTATAGGTATAGCTGTAGGTTACACATAGATATCGATTCAGAATTTGCGAGGACGTGATGAGAGAGATAGCGTAAGCGAATTCGAGTACTTAGGCGTTTGTTTTGTTGCGATCATTCGGTCTTTGTTTTAGATTGCGATGGCTGTGCAGGTTGTGCGCTTTGTAAATCGAGGTTCGTAAATTCGATAAATCGAGAAATCGGTAAATCGTAAAGCTTAAATTTGAAAACTCATAGACGTAATCCATACACGTAAAATTTAGATGGAATGCCTTGGGTGTTTAGGCGTTGACTACCCAAGTAACCCGACTATACCCAACAAGTTCGGGCATACGCGTTGACCTAGGGAACTCATGCTTCCACTGGGATGCAGCTCCTGACATTCGTCTCTCTAGTCTTCGCGTAGCCTGAGTCGTTGTTATGGTCGTGACCTTGGTGAGAGCTTTTGTAAACCATTTTATGGAGTGGAACAGTTGATTAAGGTATGGGTTTCACCCCTGGCTTAACAACTTCGTTCCCATTTGTGGTTGTGCTCATCGAATAAATCCGAGAGTTCCACTAGAATTTCGAAATGGAGACCTTTTGTCGAGATGTGGATGTCACTCCTAGCTCAACAAAGAGTTCTCGTGCTAGAAAAATACGCTGAGTGAGTGATCCTATCAAGAGTTATTGGTTTTCACACCTGGTCTCGACTAGATCACTCGGTTTTGTTATGCGAGTAGTTTTGAAAACATGTGTATTGTGTCAGCCTTAGGAAAGGCTAAGTAACCTTCTAGCCTTAGGAAAGGCTCTTTGTGTGAAGCTGTAGTATGCGGTGTTCACACAATAGTTGTAACTTTCAACAAATTCGATCGAGAGTAGCAAGTTGGCCCAAACAAACCCTAACGAGTTCGTAAGAGTCGGCCTGTGGGTACTTAGACTATAGACTAGGTCAATTTTCTAAGACATCGACCCGGACTAGGTCAAGTCTCAAACTTTGCCTAGTTCCCTATAGTTATGGCTCTGATACCAATCTGTCACACCCCAACCGATGGCGGAATCATCGGGGCGCGGCACTAGGCGATTCAGATTGCTCAAGAGAATCCATAACAACTATATTGCGATAATATTTATTACATTTGTCATCCCATACTAACAAACAATACAATCACATAAGTTATCACAGATTTCTTGTCCTCTCGAACAATTCAAATCCGACAACCTATAATTTAGATGAGTTTCTAGACTTCCTAGCTTGATTTGATGTAAACTTCGGCTAAACCTGCAACATACGTTAAAACTTTGTCAATACAAAAGTATTGGCGAGTATACAGGTTTGATATGTGATAGTGTGATAGATTAAAAGTGCTGCGAATTTCCACATGCATAAACGTAATACACAACATATATACTCACAAAACTGATACTACCAGCTAAGTCCTCGATGCTCGACTCTTGATGGCATAACTAGACCCCGTCGGGCGAAATAGTACTATACTAGTCTTGGTGGGACGTCACGAGTATAAGTTCTAGCATACATGTAACTAGCATCACGTATATCTATGCAAACAGTTATTCGCAAGTGATAAATAGTCCAATTGAATCATTCGTTTGATAAGTTTGGTTTTTTTTATGGAACGTATGTTACACCCAAAATTCGATAAAAGGGGTCAAGTATACTCACAGCGCGTTTTCGGTTAGGTTTGCGGAACCGGTGCCGGAGAATATCCTGATTTCAGACAATTTATGTGAGTGATAGGTTACTATGCGTTAAACGGTATCGATTTGCGTGAAATCGGCAAAAATTGGGTTGAAATCGGACAAAATGGTGAAATTGGGCTGAAAATTGTAATTGGGCTGGCCCAGTCGAACAGGCCACTCGATCGAGTGGGCCTGGTCGGTCGGATGGGCTTGGTTGGTCGGATGGCATGATCGATCGAATGGGCCTGATCGATCGGACAGCCTGATCGATCGAATGGCTGTTCGATCGACCAGCTGTTCGATCGACCAGCTGTTCGATCGACCAGCTGTTCGATCGACCAGCTGTTCGATCGACCAGCTGTTCGATCGACCAGCTGTTCGATCGACCAGCTGTTCGATCGACCAGCTGTTCGATCGACCAGCTGTTCGATCGACCAGCTGTTCGATCGACTAGCTGTTCGATCGACTAGCTGTTCGATCGATTGGGCCACTCGATTGGCCATCCTGTTCGGCTGTTTTCGATGATTTTTCGAGCGTTTTTCGGCGTTTTGGGTCGAGACGTTACGATGAGGTGTTAAGCAACTGAAATCCCGTCAATTCCGACCTGTTTCATCGGCCGGGAATCACCCCGTTCGTCGGAACTGGTCGTTTTTGTCGGTTTTTCCGTGTTTAACTCGAAATCGATCATTTTATCACTAGATCTGATGTAAAAACCTTGATTTTACTTAGGAAATGCCCTGGATCTGAGTCGTTCTTGATGATATGAGGTCAACACTTGAAGTTCATAAGACTTTGTGATGAAATCTATCCGAACAACCCAAATCCGTGGCCTTTTGATTAGAAAAACATTGATTTGGTTGAGATTCATGAAAAATCGTATGTAAATCATCCGAATCTGAGTTGTTCTTCATGAGATGACATCACCTTTGAAGAACTTTGTGGTGACATCACCTTAGAACACCCCAAATCCGTTGATTTCACGGTTAAAAATTGAGATTTGAAAGATAGAAAGATGAAGGATTGCATTTGGGTCAAGAAAGTACAAGATTCGGGTTGAAAACTTACAAGAATCGGAAGAAATCGAGAGATTTGAGGGCTGGAACGTCTTGGTCGGTTAGGAGCAGCAACACAAGTGTTTGGGAGTGAATGGAGGGGTATTTATAGGCAAGGAAGGGGAAAGGAAGGCAAAACAGCAGTTGGTTCGACTGGCCCAGTCGATCGGCTGGCCCAGTCGATCGGTTGGCCCAGTCGATCGGCTGGCCCAGTCGATCGGCTGGCCCAGTCGATCGGCTGGTCCATCCGATCGGCTGGTCCATCCGATCGGACTGGCCCATCCGATCGGACTGGCCTATCTGATTGGGCCGGTCTGACCAATTGGACTAGTCTGATCGAATTGATCCGTTCGGAAGCCTTTTGATCCCGTTTTTGGTGCGATTTCGACGGTTTGAGCCATATTTTCATATATTTATATAATTATTAAATTATTTATTATTATTAATCACAAAGGGGCCGTATATACGTATTTATGTATCCAATTCTCAGTGCGGTGATCGAGTTACGCGTGCCTTTGAGTGTGTTCTTCGATGTGATGTGCCACAATGATTATCGGGGCACCACTTACTCATATTGCCATCATCGTCATGACGGTTAGAGTCATGGTACTCACCCGATAACCCTCGTTAGCGTTGATTACTCACATTTTGACACCTCACGCTCATCGAGAAGGGTAGTTTAGGCCCATATTCGACATCATCGTGAGTGTTATGCGAAATAGGTTTGTAATAGTGATAGAATATGCATAATTATTCGATTGTACTTCGATTTAGCGATATAATTGATATAGTTACATTATGATCCGAATCTCCGGTGCTAGGCGTAACGAGTGTATCGAGCAGTAACAACGCGCGAAGGTGCGGGTTGTTACATAAGTTGCCCTTATGCGCCTTCTCTTTGCATCATTTAAGAGACCTAGATCTCAGTTATGTTGATATTGACCATCAACCAATATTCAGTGGATTTGGTAGCCTTAGAAGCTTATCCTTGATAAAAGTAAAGATCTCAACAAAAGCTCTTCTTCATCTTTTATCTAATTGTCCATCGCTTAAGAGGTTCACTTTGGTAAGTTCTCGCTTGAATATTTATTCTCATGGGCTTTTTAAACTTATCTGAATATTGTAAGTTACTGCAGCTAGGATCTATCTGTGATAAAGATTGCACAATTATTGAGCTATTTGATTGTCTACATGTGATTGAAGATCTGACTATCTACGGGGACACTCCCGAACTGGTATTATTTTTATTTATCCACATTATATGTAAATATTGAAAGAAAAGAAAATCAAACTTTGGTTGTAAAATTTTGTTTGCTTATTGTAGCTTGTTCTAGACTCGGTTCCAAACGAGCTTCCAACCTCACTAATCCACCTCAAGTACTTTTGTTTTAACGAACCGTATTTCGGTGAAGACCATGGATTAATCTTTCTTCTTATTTTGATCAAATGTTCCCCTAACTTGGAGAAAATTGAGCTAGACGTAAATCTTTTCTTTTTACTATTTATTTTAGTTCCCGCCAAAATCCACTGACAAAAATAGTGACGACACTTCCTGTAGATTGACGAGGGTATTGGTAATGACAATGAGACGTGGTTTGGTATATTGGAAGAAAATTCAGATGTTCGGTTGGAGCATCTGAAGGAATTGGAGATTCACCGTTTCAGCAACTTGAGGCGTGAGATGGAGCTTGTGACGGTTATCTTGGCAAGGTCACCCAAGCTGAAGAAGGTGATCATACATAGTTTGGTTGAAAAGGATGAAGAGTCGGATATGTTAAAAATTCTCTTACAAGCCTCACGCGCATCACCTGTAGAAATCGTTGTGATAGATTAGTTGTATTGCTACTTTTTTGTGTTTTCTTTCTGGTTAGTCTATGGAGTTTATTTGGATGTTGGCAATTACTCAACTAGGGTATGTATATTCATAATGATTATTAAATGAATCAAATCCGAGTTAGAGCTCGTGTTTGTAAAACTGTTTTCAAGTTAAATTTGAGCTTTAAAAATATTGTTGTGATGTGTTTCTTTTGCTTGAAGTGGTTATAATCACTTTGATGGTGTTGAGTGTTTCAAATTATAATTATTAAAAGAATTAATTGATGAACACATGAGCAACTATCTGACATAGCAAGTGCAAGGAAAAACATGGACCCAAGTTGTAAACTTTTTAATACTATACATCAAATTCTGTTAATGCGCCAAGGTCCAATACACGAGTTTACCTTTTGCGCCATGGCAAACGGCCACTGTTTTGAACTTGATCAAATAATATTTCATTTGTCAAGGAACCATACTATCAAGAAATTAATACTTACGTTCATTGATAAGCACTATAAGTTACCCTTATGTGCCTTCTCTTTGCATCAGTTAACAGACCTGGATCTCACTTACGCTGATCTTATCCATCAACTGATATCCATTGGATTTGGTAGCCTTAGGGGGGTGGGGGGGTGGTCACTAGTGATATAATTCTATCACTCACAAGCATCCAATCAACTCCTGCCATGTCATCAGCCACTATTCTATCACTCACATCCTTTTTTAGTGGCAATGGTCATCACTCACAACACCTAATAATAAAACCCCCACACCCCCTCACATCCATCATTTTTCACGCGTGAAAAAAAAATAACGGAAATCCATCACGTGGCTGCTATCACTCGTTGAACAAATGACTGGCGGTGGGAATCTTGTTTTTTCCACGCATGATAAAGGCTATCACGGAAGTTTAACGTTGCCACCCCCAGTGGCTTTAGAAGCTTATGCTTGTATTATGTAAAGATCTCTATAGAAGCTCTTCTTCAACTTTTATCAAACTGTCAGTCACTTAAGAGCTTCACTCTGGCAAGTTCTCAGTCGAATGTTTATTCTCATGGGCTTTTGAAACCTATCTGAAAATTGTAAGTTGCTGCAGCTTACAGAAGAAGGTATCGGTTCTAAAGATTGCACCATTATTGAGCTATTCGAGTGTTTGCCTGTGATTGAACATCTTACTACCTCGGGGGAGTGTGTCCGCCCGGTAATATTTATTTATTCAAATCATATATAACTGAAAGAAAACCAAAATAAGCTTTGCTTGTTAATTTTTGTTTTGGCCTATGGATGAAGTGGCTTGTTCTAGACTCCATTCCAGAAGAGCTTCCAACGTCACTAATTCACCTCAAACACTTTCGTATTTACGAAATGTGTTTCGCTGAACACCATGGATTAACTTTTCTTGCTGTTTTGATCAAATGTTCCCCAATCTTCGAGAAACTTGAGCTAGAGGTAAATCTATTTTTTATTCTATTTAATTTAGTTCTTGACAAAATCCGCTGACAAAAGTAATGACGACCCTTTCTGTAGATTGATATAGGGCATAATTATTGTTATGAAAATGAGACATGCTCTGGTATATTGGAAAAATATTCAGATGTTCGGTTGGAGCATCTGAAGGAAATGGAGATTCAATGTTTCAGCAACTTGAAGCGCGAGATGGAGTTTGTAAAGTTTATCTTGGGGACGTCACCTGTCGCATCTTGAAGTGTTACCACAAACCTCATGTATAATCAATACCAACCTTGCATATGTCAAGTCTTTTTTTTTAATCATAACATTGATGATACAAGCAAACTAAGACAGATAACGAATGTAAAAATCATGGGAATTCGACTAAGGGTTATTTATTTATTGGATTCATAGATATCACATCTAAACAGGAAAACTTTATTCGACTAAAGGGTTATTTAAGGGCCGTCGGTAAGTGTAAAGTTGAAGTTTGCACAAGACGTCTGCTTACGTAGCAACGACGAACTAAACCCAAAAGTCGAATTCTCTAAATCAAATTCTAGAAAGTTGTCCTCAAACTGAAACGTCCCGATCACGATTGCAGGCTCACTCGTTGCACCACCGTCAACAAACGCCAAACACGCCACCTCGTTTGTAATCTGCTTAATAGAGTTAGCAGTGGATACAGTCCACTTCTTCCCATCCGGGAGGCTGAAATCGATATCAGGAACTTTCAAGCCAACAGTGGAGGCGCTGAAACAAAGGCTGAAGGGGGCGACTGGCTTTGCAGGACGTAATTGTTTTGTAACCTTTGTAAACCTCCTAACCACACCATTATAGATATCGGTTCTGAGTGTCGTGTAAGGGTCAGTTGTACTAAGCTTGGTAGTTGTGTTTGCCGGAACATTGATAGATCTCTTTTTAATTACAATGCTATTGACACTGATAAAGTATCCAAAAGAATCTGGTTGCGTTACCAACGGAGTATAAGAAAGATAACTCCTTACATCGACATTCGATTGGGGAAGAAGGTAATAAGGACCGGTTCCAAAGAATAGAACCCCGGGGACAGATGGCTTGCTTGGAAGACATAGAGCTAACGTTTTTTTGAGGGGTTGATAGAAGTAAGCTGGGAAGGCGTAAGGCGAGGAAGAAAACGCCATGACACCAGAAACATTTGAAGGAAATGATGCAAATGTTGAATGAGGAGCACATGCTGCATAAGGGTGTGCATCATATAAACCACTGAAGATTTTTCTACCGTCACTTACGTTCACTGTGAAATCGTCGTAGTTGATAAGGGTTTGGTTACACGAACCAGTCACAGGGTTAAACACGTTGACTGAGCATGTACAGTCACCCCAACCAGGGAACGAAGAAGTGTTGGTTTCTAGAGGGCAAGAAGGATTCTTATAAGAGTAAGACGTTCGAAAAGTTGTGCATTGATAATCTACGCAAGAAACAGCGTATGTGCAGAGCGTGTTGGGGGGGCAACTGCCTGGATAAATGTTCCATTGCACGATGCAGTCGTGCCATATGAAGGGAGCATCGATGTCTATAAGGAAGTTTGAATGCAAGTATTGCTCGTTTACATAGTCATAGGCTGTCATGATCTCAACACTATAGAGAGGCTTAGCAGCATCGGTATGTTTGTTAACCGGAACTACTATGGATGTGTATGGCGGCACATAGCAGCCATAGCCTCATGTTCATGAGAGACGAAAGCTAGAACGATAACGACTAGTTGTATAAGCATGAACATTTTTGTGTGTTTGTATGTTCTATATCTCGAATGTAGTTTGGAAAGAGCATTGATCATATTTATATAGGTATCTCATGGGTGTAATTTATGTTTCTTCGAATATATATATATATTTTTGGAACAAAGAGATATATTTGGGGATGAGTTGGTAAGTAATTGTTAGGATTTTTGGCGTTAATAATCGATGACAAAGAATGGTATATCCGAAGCAAGATGTGGTCAACTTAAGTGGGACACTTTACGTGTCTAAGGCATATAAGTTATAACCATGAATAAATCAGAATAAGTCATCTACCCATAATGGAAACATGACACAATCTTGCGGTGTAAAGCTTTCGAACATGGCCATACACGCAAGTTGAGTAAATGTTTCATTGTATCCGTTGCTACTACAACTGTAAACCAACCAAACCGTACGTTCATGAACTATTCAAGATATGTTTGCTAATAACTCGAACTTGAGCCGAGCTTAATCAATCTCAAACTTGAGCTAGACCATGTTAAATTGAAACTCATTTAATGTATAAACGAGACCAGAGTAGTTTTTTAATTATATAAATATAATAAAATAGTATGTATGTAATATAATTATATAATATATGAAACAAAAATTATTATAGATAAAAATGATTATTATAGATAAAAGTAGTTTATGAATAATAAACAAGTTATGTCATTCAAAAATTAATAACAAATCCAATTCAATTCAAAGTTTGGGATAAAGAATTCATGTTACACGACAACCGGATAAGGATGCACCATCCACAATTGATACCGACTTACAAGGAAACATTTATTTTATTAATATAAATTTTGATCAAACTATTCTTAGCTGTAAGTACAGAATTTCCACCAATACTTTATTACTAGCCACGCATATCCGAGATAAACAGTACGCACAAACTAACCATCATTACTTGTGACACATGCTTAAAAGATGTCAGCTATTACTGGTGGGTTCATGAATATACACAATTTACAAATCGCAACAATTAATCATGACTTGTACCCGCTCATGTCATCATAACCCAACGTTAACACGTAACTTACATAACCATACAGTTAATTCCCACTACACCACGGGTGCAGTATCGACAAATCCAGCCGTAGCGGCACGTATAAGGGACCACAAATATCATGTGTATGTCATGCTCAAGATATATACATACGTACAACAGTCATGCCGTATTATTACAGTTTAGGACAAGCATGTTCACGTTTGAAAAACATTCATAAAGCTCACTTTTGCTATATGGAGGTTTTACTATAACTGATACAAACTTGGTTTCCTAATCAAGACCAGAATAATTTTAAACACTAGTTAAATCAAGAGTGGGGTACTAGATAGTCATTACCCTGATCATAAACCTAAACTCTACTCTTAACATTTTATTATAATTAAATTTATACGTTAATTAATCCTAAAAAAATTCTATATTAAAACTTAAAGGAAACTTATATTTAAATTAAATACACACTACGCCTTATATTCGAGGAAACTTAATGAAATTGATCTCTATTTATAGCAAGAAGACTTGCTTTGCTTTGTTCCGAAGAAAACCAATTTGGCGGCTAAGTTTGCCTCTTTGAAGAAAAGAAATCTTCATGATGAAGATTCATGTATACCACACACGTATCCTTACATGCATACATACACGTTGCATATATATAGAGACTTACACGTTGCATATATAGACCAGGGGCGGACTTAGGTTAGCCCGTGTGGGGGCGGCCACACTCTTTGAAAAAAAAATTTTTAGTGTTAATATCCGCGCAAACTCCCGACTGCACCATTTGAAAATTTTTGTCCGCACCCCTTGGAAAATTCCAACCGCACCCCTTGAAATTTTTCGTTTGCACCCTTTAAAAAAATGTTGAGAAATTATATAAGTTTTTTTTTTTTGAACACGGATTGAAACCCGACCGAATTATCATAATTAACCCTTTAATAAAACTTAAGTTAAGTATTCAGTCCATTAACCAAACATTAAAACAAACCCATTAACTAATAAGCCCAATAACTTAGCCCACTTCAAACATTAAAACAAACCCATTAAACAACCACAACCCAATCGCTGCCACCACTCCCGCTCTCCCTCCTCCTGCCAGCGACGACGACAACCTCCGACCACCCCTGCAAAATTCCGGCCGCACCCAGCTTCACACCGACAATAAACAGGTATGTCGATGTTCTTTTTGTTATTTTAATGTTTATTTCATTAGAAGATGGGATAAAAAAGTTTAGGATTAGGATCAAATACAAAGGATCCTAATTGTAAGAAGTGTAAGAAGGATTCTATAATTGCAGATGAGCAGCATTGTTTCAACTTTTAAATCACCAAAGAGGTGCAGTTCTTTGATTTGTTTTCTCAGGGGTATATAGTAATTTTGTGCCTATGTATCATCTGTGTTCTGTATCCATTTCATAAATAAAGCCAGCACTTGTAGCAGGTTATCTTATGTTTTTTTGTGTTGGTTTTGTAAAGAGAAAGAAAAGCTAAACTATATCTAGATTAGATCTAAGTCTAAGGGGGAAAAGTATATTTGGAAACATGTTTTATATTTCTCATTTCTTAAAACTGCGAAAATAAGTTTATGAAACCATATACTGTATACTAACTGTATCGTGTCTAGAACTCTATATGAACTCCCCAGTCCCCATTAACTGGAAAACTGGTCTAATACTGTTATTAAGGATTAGGATCAAATACAAAGGATCCTAATTGTAAGAAGTGTAAGAAGGATTTATAGAGTGACAAGTGTCTAATAGGGTTTAGTTTTAGCTTATTGGACACTTGTCACTCTATAAATCCTTCTTACACTTCTTACAATTAGAAGCCTTTGTAGAATAACTTGACCTAAAAGTTTAAACTTTTATATGTTTTGAGCTAATTAGGGGTTGTTCTAGTCTTTATAGGATGGGTTTGTTGTCTCTTAATCACTTATTGATTATATGATTCTAGTATAGGGTTTGAAAAGATGAAATTCTAGGCTTGAAATTCAAAATTTTAAATTGAAAATTAGAGAATATGGGCTATGGTTGAACACTTGAAGATCCTTGTTTATTTTGTATGTGATAGGACTAGGAGGAACCGTGATTAGGGAAGTTATGACGCGATTTCTCAAGAGAAAAGGGGTTGAACCACTTTTTTCGTCGGATTCTTCTAACTGAAGACTAAGGTATGTTTTTTTGAACTTTGATGCTTTTATGATGTTTACTTGTTTTACTTGAAACTTTGTTTGTTTATATGATTGGAACTTAGGAATTAGGGTTTGATTCTTTGAAAATTGAAATTGAACCGACCTGACCCGCTATGAAACTTTGTTTGTTTATGTTTACTTGTTTTACATGACCCAACCCGATCCGACCTGCTATGAACCGAAGTTTTTTTATATAGCTACGGGTCTACTCTTGACATTTTACTATAATTAAATTTATACGTTAACTAATCCTAAAAAAATTCTATATTAAAACTTAAAGGAAACTTATATTTAAATTAAATACACACTACGCCTTATATTCGAGAAAGTTGTTAATGGGTAAACTTAACGAAATTGATCTCTATTTATAGCAAGAAGACTTGCTTTGCTTTGTTCCGAAGAAAACCAATTTGGCGGCTAAGTTTGGCTCTTTGAAGAAAATAAATCTTCATGATGAAGATTCATGTATACCACACACGTATCGTTACATGCATACATAGACGTTGCATATATATAGAGACTTACACATTGCATATATAGACTTAATACACATACACGTTTTTTTTTTAAGGTGTGAATTATTCGTGAATGTTGGGAGGTCTAGCATACGTTGTCTTAACCGGATCTGTGCTAGAGAGCCCCCTCGCACAATAAATCCTCAATTTAAACCCCTCAATGAGAAACCCTTATCACACAGACTCGAACTTAAGACCTGAAGGAAAAAACTCACCCGAACCCACCATAAATGAAACTTAAATACCCGTACCTACCAATAGAAATACACATACATGTAACATTCCTATCACATTTGTTGTTTTTAAATTTTATTATTATATTATTATAATTAATTCAGTTGCTTCACTCGTTTTTCTTTTATAACTTTTAAACTATAACGTTTTATAAAATGACGAATAGAACTACTACGGATGTGTATGGCGGCACATACGCAGCCATAGCCTCATGTTCATGAGAGATGAAACCTAGAACGATAACGAGTAGTTGAAGAAGCAAAAACATTTTTGTGTTTTTTCTATGTTCTATATCTCGAATGTAGTTTTGGAAAGAGCATTGAACATATTTATATAGGTATCTCATGGGTGTAATTTATGTAAATTGAAATGAAAATGGTATAATTGTCATTTGTCTCATCCAAACATAAGCAGAAGTAGATAACTGGACTATAAACTGATATAGGTTTCACCAGATAAACTACAAATTGGAATGAAGATGGTATAATCGTTGCATCCAAACAGTACTGATGTATAACCATTTTCTTGTGTTATACGTTCTCCTAATGTTGTATTTGGCAGCTTATGTGCAGCGTTATTTAGTATCAATCTGACTAAAACAACCTAAGATGAAAGCTAAACGTCCGACTAAAGCTCAACGATTGTCGTCGACTACAATCAACACACTCCCTCAAACCATAATAGAAAACATCCTATGTCTTTTACCAATTCAAGAGGCAGCACGGACAAGTATCCTCTCTAGGGAATGGAGGTACAAGTGGACCACTATTCCCAAACTTGAGTTTGGTTCGTCTACTTTGTCCAAAGGAAAAAACAAAGAGAAGCTACCATCTGACATAGCAAGTGCACGGAAAAAAAACATGGACGAAAGGTGTAAACTTTTCAATGCTATACACCAAGTTCTGTTAATGCGCCAGGGTCCAATACACGAGTTCATCTTTAACCCGATCGGAACCTACAACTGTTTTGAACTTGATCAAATAGTATTTCATTTGTCAAGGAACCATACTGTCAAGAAATTAACACTTGCGTTTGATTATATATCTCCGTATAAGTTACCCTTATGTGCCTTCTCTTTGCATCAGTTAACAGACCTATATCTCAGTTTTGTTAATCTTGACCATCAACCAATAGTCAGTGGATTTGGTAGCCTTAGAAGCTTATGCTTGATGAATGTATGGATCTCTTCAAAAGCTCTTCTTCGTCTATTATCAAATTGTCCATCACTTAAGAGGTTCACTTTGGTAAGTTCTCGCTTGAATATTTATTCTCATGGGCTTTTTAAACTTGATATTGTAAGTTACTGCAGCAAGGATTTATCAGTCATAAAGATTGCACAATTATTGAGCTTTTTGATTGTCTACATGTGATTGAAGATCTGACTATTTATGGGTACAATGCCCGTCAGGTAATATTTGTTTTTCCACATAATATATAAGTGAAAGAAAAGAAAGTCAGTCAAACTATGGTTTTAAAATTTTGTTTGCTTATTATTGTAGCTTGTTCTAGACTCGGTTCCAGAAGAGCTTCCAACCTCACTAATCCACCTCAAATACTTTTGTTTCAAAGAAATGTCTCTAGATGTCGATGGTCTTTTAACTTTTCTTGCTGTTTTGCTCAAATGTTCCCCAAACTTGGAGCACATTGTGCTAGAGGTAAATCTGTTATTTTAATTCTCACCAAAATCTACTGACAAAAATAATGACAACCCTTCCTATAGGTTGCTGAACTGGAGTATAATGATGAAAATGAGATATATTATGGTATATTGGAAAAATACTCAGATGTTTGGATGGAGCATCTGAAGGAATTGGTGATTTATAATTTTAACAACTTGAAGCCTTCAATGGAGTTTGTGAAGTTTATCATCTCCAGGTCTCCAAAGTTGAAGAAGGTGTTGTTGATAGTTGATGACAAGGATGAAGAGTTGGAGATGTTAAAAGTTCTCTTACAGGCCCCATGCGCATCACCGGTAGAAATTGTTGTAAAGTAGTTGGGACGGGACAACAACATCAAAGACTTTAGATAACTCAACACTTAGTTTAAAGAAGTATGATGATAATCTGGAAGAATTGCTACTTGTTTTTCTGCTTATATTAGTTGTCGTTATTTTGGATGCTGGTATTCACAATAGTTATTTTCTGCCAGCTGGCCTTTGCATTTGATAAGGATACGTTGGGACCGCTGGACTGGCGACGGGTGTTACTTCACTAATTATCACAAATGTATCCATATTTGTGTTTCTATATATTCGGTTTATAACTTAGCTACTGTAGCATTGTGTTTCAGTGTTGAAATTATCTCCTAAAATATATAAATAGGGAATTCTACATTATTAGAGATGTAGGGTATGTTTGGCATGGAGCTTTTATGAGCTTTTAGAAGCTTTTAGCTTTAAGCTTTTAAGAAAAAGCTCATACTTAATAAAAAGTCTTGTTTGGTTGAAGGAGTTTTAAGCTTTTAGGTTAGGAGCTTGAAGCTTTTGGTTGAAAGCTACTAGTAGTAGCGTTTAGAAGAAGCTACAAGCTTTTAGGGAAAAATTGACTAATTTAACCTCTAAAAATAAGGAACTTTTTAATGCACCAACTTTCTAAATTTTTAGTTATGTCCATTTTGGTCATTTAATACATTTTATTAAAAGCTTCAGCTACTCTACCAAACACCAAATATATCTAAAAAGCTACAGCTACCAACTACAGCTTCCAGCTTTCAGCCATCAGCTACTTTTGCCAAACATACCCGTAAACCAACAAACCATACTGACAAAAGCGAAACGCACACAAAAAAATGAAGTATTTTAAACCAATAAACCTTGGCCTACGATAAAATACAAATCAAAACCAACAATATATATATATATATATATATATATATATATAGAGAGAGAGAGAGAGTAAGGTTAACATACAAAAAGCCTTATCATACATCACGTAGGAGACAATGGTAACCGTTGGATCAGAGGTATAATCACGCATGGGACCACATAATCACACATGGGACCACATAATCACGCATGGGACCACATAATCACGCATGGGACTATAATCACGCACGTTCTATGATAATAACGCACGTTATATTTTTTGTCATGTATGTTAATGTAGGTTAAGCCCTGATGTACATTATACTTTATATATATATATATATATATATATATATATATATATATATATATATATATATTAAGGATCTGACCTTCTCCCCATCAAATTATCACCGGCAAATTCGTTTCATATCAAAAGATATTCTGGTTAAGCTATACAGAGAAAGGATTGTAGAAAAACCCTAATCAATAAAGAAGGATGAATGCCATGACATTATAGCTTAGTCGCATCTTTGGGTATGATGAGGCTTTGTGACTATTAGCTCCTGAGTTCGATTCCCACAAGGGGGTTTTCCCAGATTTTTGGGGTTTTCTCCTAAATTGGTGTATAGGCATTATTGCTTAGTGGAGATGGATATGATCGGGTGGTTCCGCTGGTACGATGATACTCTAGTGGTCCGTCAATGATCCAAATTTGTCGTTCAAAAAAAGGATGAACAGTCTATAAAGTTAGCATTTCTAATGCATACAATACAAATAAAAATTCAAACAATTAACAAATGTATCATTGTAAAATCAACATGACATGAAATTAAAGTAAAATCATATACAAATTATCGATTCAGAATACATACTACAGTCAAGATAATATAGATATAGATGAAATCATCACAGTAGAATCGTCAATGTAGAAGACGACATAGATTTAGGGTTCTTGATTGTAAGAAGATTGAATGAAAAGGGGAATGAAAAAGGAAACTCCAGAGAAGATAAAAAGGAAATGGTTTACTGATTATGGAAACTCCAATTTGATAGAATGTTGTGTGAGATAAAGAAGTGTGTGTGAGGAGACAGAGGTTGTGAAGTTTGCCGCTCAAAACTTATATGGGAGAAAGATCATATTGCCATGTGACAATAATAGCGTTAAGTTAATGTCATGTGGTACACAATTGTTTTGTTTTAGTACTAGGTTATAACCCGGAAATTTTCCGGTTAGGAAAATTTAATTTACAACATATAAAAGTATAAAAATAACACTTTTAACATCTAAAGTATCATCTTTCCATTTTCTCCACCATAAATTTTTAATTCGGTTTCTTAAACTTTTTTTTGTTGTAAAGAGCCACAAAAACATACAAAAGCAAGAATGTATATTAATCATGTATATTTTTTTAGTATAACGGATTATTTTTTAAAAATTTATATACACGTATAGACAATACCTCACTGTCACTCTACACTCTAAATCAAAGTATTTTGACCCGACTCATACCTATTCCCAACCTTGCCCCACCCACATCAGCTACAACAAAAAAAAAAAATCAACCAAAAAAATACATGTTTGGATTCTTATATTATGATACAATGACACCTACATCAGCTACAACAAAAAAGAAAACCAACTAACACTAATATATAAACATGGAAAATGTAAACTATAAATCCAACCCAGATGGCTCAGTTCGTTAACAAAAATAATCCGTGAAACATTAATATAAATTACTCAATGGAAAATACATGAGAATCTGTTGGTGGAGGTAAGATTGATGCGTTCCGGGAAAAAGTCTCGGGCTTAGAGGTATGGATGGTCCTAAGGCTTGCCTACTGCTTTGTTATCAGAGCTGGATCGATTGAATCTTTTTCCAGTGCCCATGTTCCTACTACTACTTCTGCTGCTATTCTTACTTCCATGGATGGCTATGGTGGTTCTCCAGCGGCTGCTCCTACTCCTTTGCCTGGTGCTCTAATCTGAGCTGAGAAATAGGAACTGCACTTGGACTTTATTTATTTAATCTATTCCCCCTCTCTAACCCAAGCCCTAGAAGTGAATGAGGAATGATTGAACTTCTGCTTTCGCAATGAGACGCTAAAGTCCTTTTTTCAAGGAAATCACAATGCTTCTCTTATTCAGTAGTTCAATCTTACTTTCTTACCCCGGATCCCGCTCTTAATGAGCCGAAGAGAAGTGCATGAAATGGTGGAGCTACCGTTAGTTGCGTAGACTTAAGACTCACTTTGCTTTCACGATTTGACCTTGACATTCCACCAATGAATTCATCTTCTACTTTGCACTGACCCCATTCCTAAAGTTCGTGGTCTTCGATCATAAACTATCTCTCCCTCTCTTCGAGTAAGGATTTGCTGCTTTCTTACTTATTCCTAAACCTCTTCCTGCTCTTTGTCGCTTAGCTTTCGCTGTCCAATCGGTCCTTGCTTTTTACCTAATTCCTATTACTTCAAAGCTGGCTAGCTTCGACGTTCCATCGAGTTAGCTAGTTAATATTCGATCTCCCCGGAACACTCAAATCATTCTGCTTTCCTTCACCTCGTCTTCTTTTCTTAGGCCGATTTTCCAAGATTCCTTTCGGAAAGTTCCTGCTTGAAACTCTAAAAGTTCAGGCGATTTGCAAACAAAAAACCTAAAGTAAATAGTAAGCTGAGACGGCACGGGTTTAGGTCTTTCCTTACCAGAAAAGAAGGGAGTTAAATGAAATAAATTCAAGATCGGGAACATCTGCTAGAGCTCGCAATTGGCATTTCTCACTAGGTAGAATATTACCGAGAGTTGAAGACCGACTGACTAATAGGCTTCAGACCAGCAGAGTTGGTTTAAGCGGATGTCCTAAGGCTCTCTTCGGAATGGATGGTGGTTAACTGTCTTGACTTGAGTTCTGATCTAAGAGTCCGATCGCTTCTTAGCCAACCGAGTGAATGAGAAAGAATGTAATTTCTAGCTATGATTCACACCGAGAAAGAAAAATTGGCACTTTGATATATAAATCAAATAATGTATTCAACACGTGAACACCTATGCAACCATCAACTAATTAAATGAGCAGTTAACCCACAATGACATTAAAGTTATAGTTTTCAATCATTTTTTTTTCTTATGTAGACATTTAATTTAAGATCTATCTAAGATTGTGATTCGCTCGATTCTCGATCATAATCTGCAGAAGAACAAACAATATCAACATTCAAAAACAAAAAAGATTCAATTAATCCAACAAATCATTTTGCATTAATCACATGTGACTTCAATTTCCAATCGATTAAGCTCGAGTTTCAACGAATCCAAACCGTGGAACAACTTTATAAGATTGTTCGTGTCTAAACTTGGCCTCACCTTAGTGTCTAAACTTGCCCACTTGTAGTACCCGAACCCCCTACCTCCTCCACTTCCTCGGTCCTTGTAAGATCCCGAAAATGTCAACGGCGTCGTACACTACAATATAAACACAAATTAAGATAGAAAACACAAAACAATTTATGTCGATGACAAAAGCTATTTATATGAATAATTTTCTTATGAGTGACAATTTGGGACCTGTGGAAATTTCAAGCAGTTTGGAATCATTTACTTATACACTAACACTAAGATTAATGAAAGGGGCAAGTTGTAGTCCTATCACAAAACCGCACTATCAAATGAAGAAAAGTAACAAAATCATTTGACTTCTCTCACAAAAAAACGCAAACATAAATCAACTAAATAGCTTAAATTCGACAAATAATGCATGACTTCAAGAATCACACGATCTTATTCCAAAATCACACGATCTTCACAACTAAAGAAGTAATCTGCAAAAAAATAAAAAAAATAAAATAAAAATAAAAAATAAATTAGCTGTCTGCTTAATTTGGTCAGACTTTTAATGCTCTTAATTGAGTAGCATTTGAAGTAAATCAATCAATTCTACCGATCAATTTCTTCAAAATTTGAAATATTCACAACTAAAAAATATCATAAAAAATTATAAAACGTACCTGTTTGAGGTTACCTTTCGGGTATGACAACATTCTGAGGACTGGCTCAACTAACTCCATTTACCACGTTTAAACCAATCGCGGTTCCAATGATAATAGCAGCAAACTAAATCATTCATTTGACCATCTCCACCTCCAGTCAACATTTTTAGGAGCTAATTAGTCAGTATGTTGCTTAAAAATAAAATCTTTAGCATGTAAAAAAATTGATCATGAGTCCTAACAACTGAATCCAATTAACAAAACCATACAGTTGCCAACAACGTAGAAAAGGATAACAATCTGAGCTTCAAGTTTAGCAATATGAGCGATTAATGAACCATTATCCCTTCGTTTAATCGATTCTTCATCAAATCATGCTTCACAAAGACGAACTCTCAACATGTTATGATCCATTCCCATACCTGAAATAGATCAATGTATGCTGCCAGCAACTATCAAAACACAAAATCCTCAAAACATGAATCAAACTTGACAAATAAAGAGCAAAGAAACAATACACATTAAATCGTTAAACATCACCAAAATCCTAAAATTTCAGATCAGATGGAGTTTATGAGCTAAGATGGAGACTGCTTACATGGACACTCGATCTGGTCGGTAATTGCACCTCCGATCAGATCAGAAAACTGCATACTGAAATAGGGTCCTTGGAACCGAGGCGAGAGACGGAGAGCAGAGGTGAACATGCACGCATCACAAACGCGAGGAGGTATTTATATTTTTTTTATCTTTATGGTAGGTTCTATCATCTTGATTTAAACCATATTTCACCAAAAGCTCAAATGTAATCCCCCAGGTAACCCAGCGGACCTAAAAACCCAAAATCTCAAGTCACTGAGTCCAAATAAAGCTCAGATAGCAAAGTTTAAAATATCCAATTGAATAAAGTGGGAGAAAGATCAAAACTCAAAATAAACCATACCTTTCGCTTTATAACTCGAATCAAACAATATATTAAACTACCCAAAAATCTTGACACATACCCAGCAAAAATGGTAGAATCATCCACTTGAGCCATCACTTGATTAGTGAATCACCCTGGCCACACCATTAAGTAAAAAATTAATAATAATAATAATAATCAATCTTTATGCACCAAATGCTGAAAAACACATTGTTTATTAACGTTATAAATTGTTCAATAATGTTTTTATAATTGAATATTGTTTGAATATATATCTTTTGTCTTTTCTCGAGACGATATAAGAAGTATCCTAAAGCGATGAGTGATACATATGACCAAGAATCAAACGGTGTTCATAAGCATACCTCTAAGAATGCTTCTCCCTTCGTTTCTTCTCTATGGAAAATTTATAAACTTACTGAAACACTATTAGTTTGCCTCTGGTCGTGTTCACTTGCAAAAAAAAAAATAAACAAATAAAAATACCTGACTCATACAAAAGAAACAAACAAAAGTCCAGTTACAACATCCCATTTGCTTTCAAGAAAGATAAAAAAAAATAGATGAAAGATTTATATCCAAGTGATACCTCAACTGAAGGATTACTTTAAAGAAAGCAAAACACCTATTGCAAAAAAAAGGTAGAATGTTTTAATTAACGTAGATCTAAACTGAAAACCTAAACTCCAAACCTTTTATTTCCAAACCCTTTTAATTCTAACCGAATTAAACATCTTGAACAACAAAAAAATGGAAGATTTACAATAATGATTGACTTGAAAATTTAAATTTAAAATAATTATTGACTTCAAAATTTAAAATTTAAAATTTGAATTCTGAAAATTAAATCACTAACATTCAATCCCGTAAATTAAGCAAACTTATTAGGAAAGTCTAACCTTGCCAAGCAAAATTGCTCCACCATTTATTTATAGAAAAGAGATAGCTTAATTTAGGAAAACCATATAATACTAAAATTTAAGGAAATAATGAAATCTTTGATAGATTGTAATTAATACATATTAAAACAGTACAAAATTTATTAGAAACAACCCAACTATTCAAATTTTAAAAAATATCATAGTTAGATTTGCAAAAAGAAAATATATATTTTACAAAATTATACACATCAACATAAACAGTGAAACCTAAAATTATACCAAAAAATAAATAAAAAATTAAATAAAGCAAATTCCTTGTAAACAATGAATCATAGTTAGATTCCTTGTAAGGTGGTTGTTCTCCCCACATTATTGAAGCAAATTCATTAGGTATTTCCTATCACTGAAAACAAAAAAAAATAAAAAATTGAATACATAAGTCTAAATACAATATGTTTAGTAATCATAAAACCAATAAACATACCAAAAAAATAGGATCATCGTCCTCAATGAGCTTTAATAATGAAGGAATGTTGTTGCTCAAATCCATACCTGCAAATTAAATGTGAACGGTTTTAAACACGTAAAAACGATAAATTATTTATAGAAATAAACTCACAATAGCGGAAAAACATATAAAACTGAAACAAACAAAAAAAAAGGTTTCAAAAAACGTAACACCATTTATTTATAGAAATGGAAATCTTAATTTCGGAAAATTATCATACTAAAAATAAATCACTAACGAAATCTAAAATTGCTCAAAATTTTAAATTTAAATTTGAATTCCGGAAATAGAAATAGAAATAGAAACGTTAATTCCGGAAAATTATCATACTAAAAATAAATCACTAAAATTTAAATTTGAGGTTTCAAAAATAAATCACTAACGAAATTTAAAATTGCTCAAAATTTTAAATTTAAAATTTGAATTCCGGAAATAGAAATAGAAACCTTAATTCCGGAAAATTATCATATTAAAAATAAATCAGTAACAAAATTTAAAATTGCTCAAATATTTTAAATTTAAAATTTGAATTCCGGAATACAAATAGAAACCTTAAAATTTTAAATTTGAGGTTTCAAAAAACGTAACACCGTTTATTTATAGAAACAGAAACCTTAATTCCAGAAAATTATCATACTAAAAATAAATCGCTAACGAAATTTAAAATTGTTCAAAATTTTAAATTTAAAATTTAAAATAGAAACCTCAAAATTTAAAATTTAAAATTTGAATTCTGAAATCATATTAAAAAATATTATACTAAAAATAAATCACCATTTATTTATAGAAATAGAAATCTTAATTCCGAAAAATTATCATACTAAAAATAAATCACTAAAATTTAAATTTGAGGTTTCAAAAATAAATCACTAACGAAATTTAAAATTGCTCAAAATGTTAAATTTATAATTTGAATTCCGAAAATAGAGTTAGAAACCTTAATTCTGGAAAATTATCATACTAAAAATAAATCACTAACGAAATTTAAAATTGCTCAAAATTTTAAATTTAAAATTTGAATTCCGGAAATAGAAATAGAAACCTTAAAATTTTAAATTTGAGGTTTCAAAAAACGTAACACCATTTATTTATAGAAATAGAAACCTTAATTCCGAAAAATTATCATACTAAAAATAAATCACTAACGAAATTTAGAATTTCTCAAAATTTTAAATTTTAAATTTAAAATAGATACCTCAAAATTTAAAATTTGAATTCTGAAAATTAAATCACTAACATCCAATCCCGTAAATTATCATACTAAAAATAAATCACCATTTATTTATAGAAATAGAAACCTTAATTCCGGAAAATTATCATACAAAAAATAAGTCACTAAAATTTAAATTAGAGATTTCAAAAATAAATCACTAACAAAATTTAAAATTGCTCAAAATTTAAAATTTAAAATTTGAATTCCGGAAAATTATCATACTAAAATCAAATCACTAACGAAATTTAAAATTGCTCAAAATTTTAAATTTAAAATTTGAATTCCGGAAATAGAAATAGAAACCTTAAAATTTTAAATTTGAGATTTCAAAAAACGTAACACCATTTTTTTATAGAAATAGAAACCTTAATTCCGGAAAATTATAATACTAAAAATAAATAACTAACGAAATTTAAAATTGCTCAAAATTTAAATTTAAAATTTAAAATAGAAACCTCAAAATTTAAAATTTAAAATTTGAATTCTGAAAATTAAATCACTATCACTAACATCTAATCCCATAAATTATCATACTAAAAATAAATCACCATTTATTTATAGAAATAGAAAACTTAATTCTGGAAAATTATCATACTAAAAATAAATCACTAAAATTTAAATTTGAGGTTTCAAAAATAAATCACTAACGAAATTTAAAATTGCTCAAAATTTTAAATTTAAAATTTGAATTCCGGAAATAGAAATAGAAACCTTAATTCCGAAAAATTATCATACTAAAAATAAATCACTAACGAAATTTAAAATTGCTTTTGAAATTTAAAATTTAAATTCCGGAAATAGAAATAGAAACCTTAAAATTTTAAATTTGAGGTTTCAAAAAACGTAACACAATTTATTTATAGAAATAGAAACCTTAATTCCGGAAAATTATCATACTAAAAATAAATCACTAACGAAATTTAAAATTGCTCAAAATTTAAAATTTAAAATTTGAATTCCAAAAATTAAATCACTAACATCCAATCCTGTAAATTATCATACTAAAAATTATCATATTAAAAATAAATCACCATTTATTTATAGAAATAGAAACCTTAATTCCGGAAAATTATCATACTAAATATAAAGGAAATAACAAAATTTTTAATGGATTGATAATTAATACAATACAAAATTTATTACTAAGAAAACAAAGACATTCAAATTTTAAAAAAATATCATAGTTAGATTTTCAAAAATAAAAAATAATTAATAATAACTAAAAAATTATACAGATTAGCATAAACGATTTAACCTACAACAATTATCGGATCAAAAAACACCAAAACAACCATAAAACTAAACTTACCTCTTCGGTTCGACGAAGATTTAGAGTCCGGCAGTTGCATAACATTTAGGTTTTCTCCTGAAAAAACAAAAACCAAAATAAAAAAATCATTAACAACATCACTCTTTGAAGACATCAAGAATAGATCCATTCATAAGATTAGAATCGGAGAATTAAAATCATCATCAACAACAAAAAAATTACAGAGAAAAATGATAAAAAAAAAGTGCGATTAAGCATTTACAATACATAACAATCTAATATAATTTACATAACTGCAGAATAAGTGGAATGATCTACAAATAAAAAAAGAACAACAATAATCATTAGCATTTTCCGAATTGGTTTTGACCAAAAACAACCTACTATACGATCGAAGAACAAAAATAAAGAGTATTTCGCTGCGATCATGTAGTTTACCTTTGATTTGTGAAGGATTCTTGCTTTAAGTTTATGATAGGAGAAGGTAGGTAGAAGAGAGAGAACAGAGAGAAAGAACTTGTTTGTAGGAAGATGTTTATGAAGAATAATTGAGTCAAAATAATAAATAGGATCCATATTCAAAATGGTTTTTTTGGAAAACCGGAATAACCTGACCCAAACAATTCGGATCCCGCGTGTAAGTAAGTTTTGGTTTGTGTTTTGTGAATTTGGTTTGTTTATAGAGAAAATAGATGAATTCCCTCCCAAAATCACCCTCTACTCAACCAATGGATGCCACATAAGCAAAATGACTCCACCATTTAAAGACAAATGACCCAAATCATCTTATTTATTAATATATATAGATTGTTAATAGACTAGATGGTAGAAGGTAAAAGATACAAATCATTGCCCTATAAAAAAAACTTTAACTTTTATAAAAACTCATAATAAAACATTAAAATATATAAAACCTTTTGATCTAAATCATTGCCCTATAAAAAAACTTTAACTTTTATAAAAACTCATAATAAAACATTAAAATATATAAAACCTTTTGAACTATTTTTGTTTTGATTGCTGTATTGGCTGCCAACACGGCAGCATACAAATCAAATTTATTTTTTAATTTTTCTTTTTGTAATTGTGTTTTTTTAAGAACAAAGTAGATTAGTATTTTGCTTTTGTAAGTTGAGATTTAGCATTAGATCAAAAGAATTTTTAGTTAGATTTGTCATCACTTCACAATATATTTCCAGATCTTATATAAGGAACATGATTTTGCTTTTGTAAAAATACTTTTGATAATTTTTGTATAGAAAAAATATTTAAACGTAGATTCTTAATGAATGATTGTTTTCTTCGGGCAATATACATGTGTGAAGTTGTTAAAGTATCTATCTCTATTATTAAAGCAAAATAACTTTGCTACATCACCTGCTGATGTGGCATTGCTATTTAGCCAGATAATTAGGTTTTGAGCGCCAATAAGCCTTTCTCTGGATTCTCCTTCACTTTCATAAGCGGCAAAAGGCTTTTCCTCCATTCTCCTTCATTCAATTTTGAAACCACTGATATGCTCTTCATATAGAAACCACAATCAATCATCAATCACTTGAAAATCTTCTCCAAAACTGTCAATACGTTTCCAATTTTATCGCGTATAAACTGTTTATTATGTTTAATTGGAGAATTCAAATGCTAATTCGCTTCACCTGTTTTGGTTTCTCTTCATCAGTCTTCAAATCTGAATTATTGGTTAGTGGTTTCTTTCAATTGCTACTTATATTATGGATTATGTTGATATATTGTTCGAATTCCATCTCTGTTTATGTGTTTTTAGTTGTTATAAGAAAGCCCTAATTTTATATGTCTCAATTTTTATGTTGGATTGTTGATGTTTAATCCGTTAATTGTTCTTTGATATGGGGTTGTAATGAGTTTATTGTTCTAATTTCAATCTAATTTTGTGTGTTTTGAGTTGCTATTATAAACCCTAAGTTAATTTGTCTCGATCTTTGTTATGATGATTCTTCATATTTTCTGTTTTTTTTTTTTTTTGCTACATATCATAATCCTTGATTTTTTTTTTGTAATTTTATTTTATTGTGCACTTACGTTGTTTCTTAACTGACGATGATTTTTGTTTTATTTCATGTATGGTTAGTGTTTTTTGGTTGATATGAAGCCACAATGCATTACTCATTAATTTTATTCTCATTGTTCTTCATAATGTGTTTTTATTGTTTCATAAATCTCTTAACTGACAATGATTTTTTTTTATTTCAGGTATGGTTAGTTGTTTTTTGGTTGATATGAAGCCTAATTGCAATATTCATTAATTTTCATCTCATTCTTCTTCCTATTGTTTGTTTTTGTTTCATAAAAAAATCTGAACCCTAACTCTGTTTTGTTTTATGTTTTCCCTCTTTACTCATATGATATTTGTATTGACAATGAGTATACTTTTTGTTTGCAGGTATGGATCGCGGCATTCTGGTTGATATGACGGACCCGTATAAATATAAGTTGGTATAATTCATTAACATTTTCTGATTGTTTTCATAACATTTTCTTATAAAGATATCATATTCTTTTACTTTTCAGGAATTGCCTATGTGGTATCATATTCTTATTATTCAAGGAAAAGGTATGCTCATAGTTTTTCATGTTAGCAGTATGTTTTTCAGATACGCTTTGTTCTTAATTGGGGCACCATGAAAAATTTCTTAAGACTTCATTTATTAGGTAAATTGATTGTTGGATATCCCTATGTTGATGTCTATACAAATTTCTTGATCCTCTGTTTCGTTCCAACTTCCACACTATTATTCCAGCAGCAAGTTTATAGATTTTATGGTTATTATTATTTGATGAGATTTCATTGATTAGGTAAATTAATTGTTGGATTGAGTACTGAATTGTTTATTACTTAATCAATCAATTGTTTATTATTGTTGCAGTAAAGTTCATTATTCACTTAATCAATTGTGTTTGTAGCGTTTTGAGTTGTTTATAATAAGAAGTTTATAGGTTAATTGCAAGTAGGTGTGTTCAAAACTGATTTCCATATGTTTTTTTTATCTCAAGAGTGTGTTTTTTTGGTGTTTTGATTTGTTTATTTTAACATAATTCTTTTTAATCTCTATTATTAAAATGCTATATCTTCATTTGTTTTCTACCAGGTAACTCGCAAAAATTCATCAATAAACCAACTATGAACAATTGACACATAAGTGTCATTCCTACGTACATATACATATATACAGACATACACATATATGAATGTGGGTGAGATTGTATATATGCTGATCATAGTGAACCTACCATTTGAAAGGGACAAGACGAAGTAATTAGTAAGATTGGAACATAGTGGAGGACCATATCCATTTGCAGACAGTAACACATTTAGGTACTTACTATCAACATTTTCGCCAACCAAAAATAAATGTCATTTTATTTAAAGGTTATAAGTTCAAGTCTTATTGGTATATTTAATATGTTTCAGTTAAGTTAAGTATGGTGGTGCTGAATTCTAACAACTTTAATGACGTTGCATTGGATAGCAAAAAGGATGTTTTGGTCGACTTCTATGCTCCCTGGTTAGTCATGTTTGGTTTATTTATAGTTTTCACGATCTCCGTGGTCCTTTTATAGAGTCAATTTCTAATTTATTCCGGACAGGTTAACTAATTATTGCTCACTTACATTTTACAGTTTTGTTTCCTCTTACAGGTTTGGGCGTTGCAAGAGCCTTGCTCCTATATGCAGCTCAACCTTTTATATTAATTTGTTTACTAGACCCTAAATGTGCAAAACCAATATACTAATTGTCTCTTCTTTGTCATAGACTCATGGAAGCCTTGCAGTTGCATTTAAGAATAAGGATATTCGAGAAAAGTAAGTAACAAGATAATTTTGGCTCTTTAAAGGGTATTGGGTGTACACGTTTATGGTCTTATGTGGGTAAACATTACCTTTCGGTATGCTCATAACCTGGAAGCTGATCTTAAACTCATCTCAAATACACACTTGAAATATCATATACTCAACTACACTTCTATCAAGTATAAAACTAAAATCATTCCAAGTTTTACAACAACTTCAACATACAGTTTATTTTATCTTTTGAGATACTGTAATATATTCAGTTTCTATGCTCGCAGTCAGACGTGTATCACCTGATACTAATAGTTAAATCGTTTATTATTATTTTTTATCAAGGTTTGAATTGGTTCTCATGATGGCAAGACCAAGACATCCCTTGAAGGTAAACTACACGATTTGGTTAGCTAATGTATTCAACGTGTCAGTTTGGGCAGGCTTGAAAAGAGGGGATGGAAATGGCTTAACTAGGGTTAGTCACATGATTCGAAAGCGAAGGAGTCGAAGACGCAAAGGGTGAGCCTTAGGCCTAGGCGCTTAAAAAGGAGGATTTTTTTAAACAAGGCAAGCAATATAAATAGACCATTTTCTGGGGGTTCTGAGATGTTATAGGTTTCAGGTCAGTTTTGGATATTTTAGACTGTTTCTAGCTGCTCGGTTATGCTCCCAGGTACGTTTAACGGTTCAAACCAGGAGGCTAACCAAAATCATTTTTGTCTTCAATTTTTTTCTAAACAAAAGACTAAGATAATATGCTTGGTGAGATTTTATAATTTCGATAACAATCTGATTTTTTGTTCATTACTTTGTATGGGATACTAAACCACTGGTTGACCATTGTGGGTGAACATATGTGATTGGGATGCAGATGCAAGGTTCTATGGCTGTTGCACATTTGGCACGTGTTCTGGAGTTTATTGAAACCGAATTTAGTGTCTTGAGATGGTCTAAGGATGTTGTGATGTTATCTGATCGGTTATGGAGTCATGTCGAGGGTGCTTTGTTCCTACGAGGCTGATAAAGGTGCAGTTGAGAACCAGGCTATGCATAAGCACGAGTTTGTTGAGCAGAGGAAGGTGGCTTTGGAGAAGTATAGCATAGTGAGGATTTGAGTGTGTTTTTGCAGGTGTATGAGAATTTGTCATTGATGAATGCTGCAAATATGGGTGCGGTTGTTGATAGTAGGAAGGTGGTGCATCAGGGGACATGAGGGAGGGATGTGGTCAGGATGTTTAAAGAGTTGAGGCAATCGGATACATATTTTTGGGAGAGATGTGGTCAGGATGTTTAAAGAGTTGAGGAAATCGGATATATATTTTTGGGGTGGGACGAACCAGCCTTTGAGGGAAGAGGACAAGGATTTCTTGGAGAAGAAGATAAAGTCGCAGGATTTTGAGTTGAGTTTGCCATTTGAGTTTGTCTTAAGAAAGTTTTTGTTTATGAAAATTTATACAACTTTGTTCTTGGCTGATGAAATTTTGACCATAGCTTAAATCATCAGCCATTAATTGACATACAAAGTTAGATGTTATATTTTGGGTTTTATTTTTTGAAATCGATATCTGAAATTATTAGACTTTGAACTCGCTGTGTAGTTATATGCCTCATGAAAGTAAAAATTCAAACTTGAGTGAACTGTATGAGAATAGGCAACAAGTATACAATGGTTTGCTTCCACGACTACACGAGGCATTGATGTGAACTTAAAACTCAGAAGGTATGAACTATTTTTATTGCTTTTCTTCGTCCTAACCTAAAACTGACAACACACGGTATTAAATTGTTGCAGAATTGAAGATTTTTGAGTTCACCAGAGAGCAATATTTTATTTATTGGACATACCACTTTACTATAGTTTCATTTTTTTAATATATCACTTTTAGTTGCAATAGTCAGTTATTAATATTTAGAAGGGTCCAGAACTAGAATCAAAGGGTTTGGGATTTCGAGCTCGGTAGCTGAACCAAACAACAACAAAGCTCATGCGTTTTTTTGAATCTATCTAAACGATTGAGGGACATCTATATATGGGATATTGCTAAACCAGCAAAACCTACAAATTTTCCACCTTTGAAGGTAACATTACCGAGTCATTAAATGCACAACATGATTATGACAATTTCTATATGTATGTGTCTTGATAATTTGTTGATTTTTTCATGTCGGTTGAAGTAATATATATTAAGTAAAAATTCGTTAGTTTTATTTTTTTTTTTAAATTCATTAGTTGTCATTTGTTTTTTTTTTAAATTCATTAGGTATTTAATAGGTCAAAATGGGGGTTTATACTGATCTGAATCACTTCTTTTTCTACATTTTTAAATAACAATTAGCGTGAGCTAAATGTTGTTTCTTCGCAATATCCGACCTTTTTAATGAAATGATTTGCCGCTTTGTTTATTTGTTAGATAAAAGTTGATTTTTTTATGTTGTTAATATGCAAGTTGATCTACAGGGTTATTTTAGCTAGCAATCATGTTCCTTTGAGCCAAGAGGTACTATTATCATTGCTTAAATTGTTTTCATCATTCAAATAGGGTAATGCACACAACTATAACCTAGAATGATCATATTTAATATAAAACTTTTTTTTTAATTGTTCTTCTAAATGGTGATGGTAAGTTCATTTTTTATTATTGTTACGTAATATATGATTGTAACTTCAGTTATAAAAAGGTATATACATATTTTTAATTATATCATTTTTTGTAAAGGTATACAAGTGTAAGAGTTTGTGGTGCTTGACAAGTTGATGTTATTGCTTCCTATACAATGCAGGTCTTGCGATTCGATACACTTTGGATTCAGGTTGCAAACGGTTCCAGTTATTCATGTTGACGTTCATTAAGGTAATATAATTGTGGAGGGTTATATCATTTAAATAAAGTTTTTATTATATCTTTTCATATAAATCAAGATATGTGGTACCCATTTCATGTTGCTTACGAATTATAATCGTTGGTTCGCGGTCTCCCTAGCTAGATTGCGTTAAAAGATTTGTGTTTCATTATAATCACGTTTGGCATATTATCACAGTTGCATTTAGTAAGTTTAATTTTAAATATCTTTTATTAAATATTAAATTGCTATAGTGAGTGCTGATGACGTAACGAGCAAAAACGATGTAATTAAGTACGTAGAATGGAATTGATAACGATACGGTTTGTATGGTTCTAGATTGATTAATAAGATAGGTCGATATCATTTTTTTGGTATGTCACGACTTTAATATTCAAAGTTGCACTTTCGGTTGCTATGTCCACACGGTACTATACCAAACCAAACTAATACAATAGGTTATTATAAAATACTGGGTTATGTTAGTAATAAGTGAGTTAGTGAAATACCAAATTGGTATTTTTGCGGATTTGGTCCTTACTAGTGGAACGTTGCTTCCATTTAAAAGTTTGTGTGTTTATGTCAACACTATTAAATAATAAAATTTAACCAAACTAATACCATAGATTATTATAAAATACCGGGTTATGTTGGTAATAAGTGAGTTAATGAAATACCAAATTGGTATTTTTGCGGATTTGGTCCTTACTAATGGAACGTTGCTTCCATTTAAAAGTTTGTGTGTTTATGTCAACACTATTAAATAATAAAATTTATTGTGAGACCACCCGTGTAACACACGGGTACTTATACTAGTACGTATCTAGATAAAAATATTTTTTTTGGGTAAAGGGTTACCCCGGTGAATTTTATAAATAAAAAAAAGCACAGTTGTGCAACTGAAATGTTACACACCGAAACCTTGGCATACCAAGGTAAGAACAAAACAGCCAAACACACAAAAATAGCCAAAAAACAGCCAACTAAACAACCCAGCTCACAGAGCAACAAAACAAAGACAGGACTCTACTTTTCAGCCTGGATCGATAACCACGTTTCCACTAGGAAGCTGCCATTTCTCGAGTAATCTTCGAATACCAGGTCTCCACTTGAATTTGAATGACAAAAGGCGCAGTCTAACCGTTCGAATTATCTCACGTGCAATCACCGTCTCCGTACGCTGGTTTTTAGAGAAGAGCCTATTATTTCTTTCCTGCCAGACAAAATAAGAAGCAGCTCATAGTACCAAGCGGCTGATAATATTTTCTGGCACCTGCATGTTCGAGTTCTAATTCATCCAAGACATAATTTCGGCCCAAGTACCACTAACACTTTCCATATTCGTCCACGCCTTAATGTTATTCCAAACCGCCAAAGCAAACGAGCATTCAAAGAATAGGTGATTCCTTGAATCTCTATCATGGTAGCACAACGGACAGCACATGAGGTTTAAATTTGTAGCACTTCCTGCCTCCCAAACCGACAATCTATCTTGTGTCTTCAACTTATTCCTAAGGACAAGCCACAAATGGAACGAGTGCCTTGGGATACAATGTTTGAACCAAACCATATTAACCCATGACACTAAATTTTCACGATGCCGAATATTATTCCAAACCTCCCAAGAAGAGAAATGGCGAGAATTGCCATCAAGGTCCTTCCATATCAGCCGATCCTGCCTATCAAGAAAAATAGGAACCTGGATATTGATTAGAACTGGGAATAAATCATACCAAGCAATCGGCCATTTCCATTCCCCACTATGCGAAACCAACTCAGCAACCGAAGACTGAAGATGAAAACCAGCATTAGAGATGCGTCTCGGGCTAATAAAACTACTCAACGGACATTGATCACACCACATATCACTCCATATGTTTGTTTGAGCCCCATTGTCAATAGAAGACCACAAATTAGGCCGGATTAAGCTTCGTATTGCGAGAAGCTTCCTCCAACCCCAAGTCATACGACCACGGCTCGGAACCTCCCAAAAACTCCTACCTTTCAGCTTATACATGTGGATCCACTGAACCCAAAGCGATTTTCTGTTAGTAAGGATACTCCAGATATGCGTGTATAGAAGAGCTTTGTTAACATCAGAAATACATCTAACACCCAATCCCCCTTCGTACTTGGGTAAGCAGACAACCTTCCATGCCACTTTAGCCTTAACCGACTGATGGTTAGAACCAGACCAAAGGAAAGCATGCATACATCGTTCAAGATCATTAACAACTTTAGTTGGTAACATAAAAACAGTAGCCCAATAAATATGCATTGCAGATAGAACAGAGTTGACCAACTGAAGTCTACCAGCAAATGATAAAGATCTCGTCATCCAGTTATCAATCTTCTTCCCCATTTTATCAACTAAAATTTTGCAGTCTTTGTAAGCGAGCTTCGTTGATATTAGTGGCACTCCCAAATAGCGAACCGGAAGTGATCCCTCTTGGAAAGGCATAATATGGAGGAGTTCCTGTCTAATAGGACGAGGAACATTGCCAAAGTAAACGGTACTTTTCGGCAAACTTGGAACTAAACCCGATACACTTGTGAACATCTGAAGAGTGTCTCGAAGAATTCTAACCGACGCCACATCCCCATTAGCAAATAAAAATAGATCATCAGCAAACGAAACGTTAATAATCTTCTGCTTTTTGTAATAAAGATGAAACCGAAACGCATTGCTAGAGTAGGCAGCCTTCTTCAATAACAACGTGAGAACCTCCATGACAAGAGTAAATAGATAAGGGGATATAGGGTCACCTTGCCTGAGCCCTCTTTTACCCTTGAAATACCCATACATGTTACCATTAATGCTCAGCGAATAAGAGACATTCGTAACACAAACCATGATCCATTTAACCATCTTTTGGTGGAACCCAAACGCATGCAGAACATCCTCAAGAAATGACCAGCTCACAATATCATAGGCCTTTTGAATATCAATTTTAAACGCACACCTGGGCGGCCCTATGTTTAAGTGATAATTGTGCATAAGCTCCTGGGTAAGAAGAATATTATCTGTGATTTTCCTACCCGGGACAAAGGCAGACTGATTAATGTCAACAAGATAATCCAAACTACCTTTAATTCTGTCAGTGAGAATTTTACTAATACACTTATAAATAACGTTGCAGCAGGATATCGGCCTATAATCCAACACTGAATTCGGGGATGGATTTTTCGACACCAGTGCAATGATAGTGTGATTAATTTGTTGAAGCATCTTCCCATTATCAAAAAAATCCAGAACCGCTTTCGTAACTTCATCACCCACAATATCCCAAGAGTTTTTGAAGAACGCAGAAGTGTAGCCATCCGGCCCCGGGGCTTTATTTTCACCTATGGAGAACATAGCACTTTTAACCTCTTCTCGAGTAACCTGCCGAATCATATGGCTAGCAACATTCGTGTCAAGAACGTTAGCAAATAAATCATGATTCACCAGCTTGGTAACTTGGTCCTGGGTACCCAAAAAATCCGAGTAGTGCGAGACCAAGACACCAAAAACATCATTCCCATTAAACCAGTTCCCATGAACATCTTGAATACTATGAATCTTATTACATGCATTCCTCATTTTAACACAATTATGAAAGAATTTCGTATTCGAGTCACCTGCTGCTAGCCATTCAGCCTTGGATTTTTGCTTTAGAAAACATTCCTCGTCATATGACACGGTATTGAATTCCTGGATACAACTAGCTTCAGATTCTCGAAGAGCCAGGTCCAATGGGTTGGCGTCTATAGCCTTTTGGATAGCATCCAACTTCGCTCTAAGCTCCTTAACTCGGTTATGCAGATTACCCTGAACAAACAGAAGACGTCTCAAATGAGACTTGAGAGCCGACAACTTCTTAACCACCGAGAACATAGTTTTACCCGGGATCACCTTTGCCCACTCCTTGGCAACACAAGGAATAAAACCCTCCTTACTTGCTAAAAAGTTAGCAAATTTGAAAGGTTTAGGCCGATTATGCTTGAACGGCGACAAATGAAGAATGCATGGCGAATGGTCCGAGACCCGATAAGGATGGAAAAGGACATAAGCATCTGGAAACAAATCTAGGAACTGTGTGTTACTCATAACTCTGTCAATTTTCTTTAACACCCCTATACCATTTTTCGGCTTTTGGTTCCACGTGTACCGCAACCCATGACTTTTAACATCAGAGAGTTGATTATGTTGCACACAATTATAAAACTCCCTCATCCCTGCCGGAATAGTAGATGGCCCAACTAAGTAATCATCCATTGAAAGAGCCGAATTAAAGTCCCCTAGCACCACCCACGGTCTGTCCTGAATGAAACACTTGTGCTTACATAGGTCATCCCAGAGAGCCCTTCTATCTTGGTATTTATTTTCAGCATAAACAAACGAGCAGAAAAGGACTTTATTATCAGATTTTATACGAATTTGCACATGTAAAACCTGATCCGATTGGGCTATCACCATAAGATCCAACAAATCCTTGTTCCAGCCAACAATGATCCGAGTACCTCTAGAACAGCAGCTACCGTTTGAGGTCCAATCCCACAACCTAAACACCCCTTTACAGATTCTATCAAGATTATTGACATTAACATGAGATTCCAACACAGCACACACCTGAAGCCGATTTTCAGAGACAAGTTGACGAACCTCTCTTTGTTTCAGGGGAAGGTTCAATCCCTTTATATTCCAGACTCCAATGCTACCCATGGACACCAGCTTGGCCGGGAGTGCTTGCCCCCTCAGATTTTTTGTCATTAGTACCAGCACACATAAACTCTGAAATCTCAGTTGTGTTTTGCTTTACAAATTCATCAACTAATGAACTATTCTCCTTACTATTACTCGTACTTGGATCCCCATCAGCCATTTGATCCAGAACTGAAAAAGAGTTCTTTAAATTCAGGTTACTATTGTTAGCTCCCTGACTTGCCTTAGCCATGTGTCGTTCCCCTTCAACACTTTTTGTTCCGGATGGCCCAGACCCCGCTTGGCTGCTCTTTTGTCTATAAACAACTTTAGGCTTTTGCTTCTTTTGAGGAAATCCATGCCTTGCAGCTTTCCTTTTATCGGTTACGAACCCCTCATCATCGGTTGTAACTTGTTTAGGCTTCATAGTTGCTGATTTAGGACACTTAGCATCCGAATGGCCAAACAAACAACAAGCCGCACACCTATGAGGTTTCCATTCATATTCAACGTTAACTTTTTCCATCAGATAACCTTCTTCATCCAACTTAGGGATAGCAATAACAATGTGTTCTTTCAATTCATTATCTACCGATATCTCAATCATAGCACGAGCAAAGCTCGTTCTGCCCCAATTTTCAGCACACATATCAGCCGTGTAAGCATCTAGTCTTTTCGGAACCCCTAGCTTCGACGCTAATAAACTCAGACCCTCATCAGTATAAACTGCAAGGGGAACATTATGTAACTTAATCCACACAGGCACCGTTTTAATCCCATCCTTTTTCAAACTTACCGAGGGAGTCCAAATATTCAGGAATAAGGGGATTTTCCTTATAAGCCATGGTCCACTTTCTAAAACACTTAACATACCTTCTTTGGTGTCGAACTTGAAAAAGAAAAAGCCACCCGCATTCATCATGAGTTTTGTAAACCCAAACTTCGCCCAAACATTCTTTGCATAATATTCCACAACCGGAAACGGCAACCTGCTGCCCAAGAAGTAGCCGTACAAAACATTTTCAAGTTTATCCTGGGCCTTCTTGACCACATCTTTCGGAATAACCACATCCGCGTCATCTCTTGTTTCCAGCGGCTTCATAAGTACGAAGTTAATCTCTCTCTTGTTCCGGACAGAAGACTGAAGCTTGTCTGCATAGGAGACTGGCATTGACGGCTCAGCATGCTGATCATTCTGGCTATCAGCTATGCTAGAAACAGGCTGAACTGGAACTGTGATCTTCTGTAACTCATCAATAACGTTAATGATCTTAGGATCTTTCTGCACCACGCCCCGACGAGGAAGCAAAGGATTCCCATCAATCTTTAACGGCTTACTAAACAGAGACGATTTATCACGCAAATCCTGAATATTCATAGAACCCTTTGAGGAAATAAAGACATCCTCATGCAACTTTTCCGAGAACGATTGAAACCCTAAGTTCTCCAAACCCTCATCACGATTATAATCCATATCCAAGGACGTAGAAAATAACCAGATGGCTTAAGCATGCAATACAAACGAACAGAAAAAAAACAACACCCTCAGCGATTGAAGTAACAAAACCCTAGCCGAAAACAAGAAACGAAAACCCTAATATCAACTTCAAAAGATTAGAAACCAGGGTAGAAGTCTAGAAACCTTACTCAGAAGGATCGACAACACCTCAATCCCTAACCCAGATCAATCAAAATTAGGATTGAAAATCAAGAAACTAGGGTTTTTAGGTTAGTCGCCAAAATCGCCTAGGAGACCAGAGAAAAGCCATGCAGAAATCATATCTAGATAAAAATATTCAATAACAAATAAGATTATAATTCTATAATCTAACAAATATAAAGGACATTAACAGTGAAATACAATAATTTAAACATAAGGTACGTATTACTTCCTTAAAGGTTTACAAGTGTCAAAGTAAAAGGTTTTAGAAATGTTTTTTATTGTGGTTTTTATTTTACTATTTTAAAAATAAATCTTTTTATAACAATTTTTATACTAAAATTCTATAATCATAAAATCTTTTATAACAATTTTTATACTAAAATTACGTTTAAACATATTATATTTTTTTCTTATAACTATTAAGATACAATTTTTTATAAAATTCTAAATGTATCATTATGATATGCTTAAAACCGAGTTGTGAATAATAATTTGGAAATTACAAGTTTTGTCCTTTATCTTTATACCACTTTTCAGGTCGTGTCCTTTTTAACGAATGTTGACAGGTGGTGTCCTTTACTAGCTATTTTGTTGCAAGTTTAGTCATTTACACCCAACCCAGTTAAAAAACCCTGTTAATTGTTGACATCCGGTGTCCTTTACTAGGTATTTTGTTCCAAGTTTAGTCCTTTACCTAGGTATTTTGTTGCAAGTTTAGTTCTTTACACCCAACAATTAACAGGGTTTTTTAACTGGGTTGGGTGTAAAGCTATAAACTTGCAACAAAATACCTAGTAAAGGACACCGCCTGTCAACATTCGTTAAAAAGGACACCGCCTGAAAAATGGTATAAAGATAAAGGACAAAACTTATAATTTTAGCAAAATAATATAATGTTTTATAAATTTCGAATATTTGTTACGGCGTGTTTATTATTATCCAGAATTTGATAAAAAAAATTCAACTTATCAAATATAGTTATTTTTTGTTCTTTCTTTGAAAACTAAACCAATACCAACCAAATAACATTGGTACAGGTATCATATTCATTTTTAATGATTTTCTTAATGTGCCAAACAACATTGTTACGGTAACGGTACTGTAATGAGTCGAACTGATGCCGGCGAAACAACACTGTTACCGATACTTATATAGTAACGAATCAAACCGATACAGAATGAAAGCCCGCAGCGAAGCGTGGGAATTCCACTAGTTTGTAACATATAGTTTAGACGATACTTTTTTAAAAAAATATAAACATGTAGATATTGCTTTGGTTATGTTATGACTTTATTTTTTAAGTTTTCTTTTCGGTTTGTTGTATTAGGTACGAGTACAGAAATAAACCGAACCAATACCGATTGAATTCCCCTTGCCACCCCGCAGCAACGTGCGAGTTGAATCATCTAGTAACAATAATCATTCAAAGTGCATTGGAAGTTTAAGTGTGAGTTAAATGCCTGGTTGGTCCCTGTGGTTTGCAGAAATTACAGACTTGGTCCCAAGACTTAATAATTACACACTTGATCTCGGTGGACGTAATTTTAGCACTCTGGTGATCCTTATTACTAACGTATGTTAGATGTCTTAGTTAAGTGTGTATTAAATGACCAAAGTACCCTTACTTATTAAAAAAAACAAATAAAAAATAGCTTAATAAAAGTTTACGGGTCCTACCCCAAACCTGCATAATTCTCTCTTTCTCTCTCTCTCCTTCTCCTCAACTCTAGCGCTTTCTCTCTCTCTCTCTTCCCTAAAACCACCGAAGACCCATCACCACTAGGGGCAACAATTCTTGACACGACCCGTTAATACGACACGAAAAAACAGGTTTGGGTCGACTAAGACAACCCGTTTAAAAAAACGGGTCTAGTTCGGGTTGACTCGTATTAAAAGTGGGTCGGGTTCGGGTTGACACGTATAAAAACGGGTTAACCCATTAACCTGTTTAACTATTTAGATAAAAAAAATCTTTGATATTTTTATTTTTGTTTTTTGTTTTTTCAGTTTCTATTTTACATGGTTAGTTGTAATAATGTTAATTTTGACACATTATATTCTTTATTTATCACACTCATACTCATCATTAAACATGTTATCGATAACCCGCTTACAACCGAACAACTCGTTCATAAATCATCAACTTGTATCACTCATTTAAAGATATGGGTTAAACGGATCGGGTTCGGGTTGACCCGAATTAATATGGCTCGGGTTAGGGCTGAAATATTTGACCCGAATAATAATATGGGTCGGATTCGGGTTGAACATTTCAACCCACCAACCCGTAACCCGTCAACCTGTCAACCCATCAACCAGGCATAATTGCCACCCCTAATCACCACCCAATCACCTCCACCATCTTCTCTTTCAACTTCTGTGTCATCAAGACGTCGTTGCCGAAAAAACATGGAGGTGGAGGTGGAGGCAATGGGTTGAAGGTGAAGGTGGTGGTGGTGGGTTTACGTTGGAAGTGGAGGTGGTGGGTTGAAGGTGACGGTCGTGGTGGGTTGAAGGTGATGGTGGTTGTTGTGGGTTTACTGTGGAGGTGGAGGCGGTGGGCTGAAGGTGACGGCAGAGGTGGTGGGTTTACGATGGAAATTGAGGCGGTGGGTTGAACTAGGGGTGAGCAAGTTTAGGTCCGGGCCGAAAATAACCGAGAACCGAACCGAAAATATACCTAACCCGACCCGAACCCAAGTATCTAGGTATTTAGATCGGTTCCAATTTTTCATATAAAATAGGGCCGGGTCGGCTCGGGTCGGTTCTCGGTTCTTTTCATGGTGAAACCCGACTTGGACCTATGGGTCGGAAGCGACCCTATATTTAGGGTAGGGAATCGGTTCTATATTTTATGTTTGATCGGTTCTCGGGTCGGGTCGGGTAATGGTCGGGTTTTTCCTTTTGCTCACCCTTAGGCCCTAGGTTGAAGGTGACAGTGGAGGTGGTGGGTTTACGGTGGAGGCGGTGTGCTAAAGTGACGGCAGAGGAGGTGGGTTAAAGGTTGTGGTGGGTTTATGGTGGAGATAGAGGCGGTGGGTTGAAGGTGACGGTGAAGGTTATAGTGGTGGTGGGTTGAAGGCAATGGTGGTGGTGGTGGGTTGAAGGTGGATGTGGAGGCGGTGGGCTGAAGGTGACAGCGGAGGCGATGGGTTGAAGGTGGAGGTGGTGGTTGTGAAAGGCAAGAAGAAGATGAGGGGTTAACCCCATTGTTTTTTTAATATTTTCTAAGTGTTTTTGTTTTTTTAGTTCAATGACAATCTAGTCATTTAACACATACTTAATTACCAATGGAGTGATGGTCCATTTCCAAAGGCAAAGCCTTTAAACACCTTAGGAGATGGAGGTCTTGGGTTCAAATCCCACAGACGACAGGAATAAAAGAATTTTGCCGTTAAAAAAACACATACTTAATTGAGATATTTAACATAAGTTAATGATAAGGATCACCCGAGTGAAAAAGTTACAACCATCGAGATCAAGTGTGTAATTATTGAAGCCTCGGGACCAAGTCTGCAATATTTGCAAACAGGGGCGCATCTTAAGAGGGGCAGGGGGTGGGGGGACCCCCGAACTTTTCGCTCAATAGTGTTATATATGTAGTTTTCGTATATATTTTTTTGGTATATACGTTTTCGTCCCCCCCCCCTCGCGCCCCGGTTCTATAGAAATTTTGGGGTATATACGTTTTCTCCCACCCCCCGTCTTCATTGTCAAGCTTCGCCACTGTTTGCAAACCACATGGACCAACCAGGCATTTAACTCTTTAAGCTTGGTAATAAAAAAAATTAAGAATATTAAAGGCTTAAAAAATGCAATTAGTATATTAGAGTTAAGTTAACGTACAAAGTGTCTTATCATACAAAATGTACGAAAAACATGAAATAAAAACCAAAACAAAAAAAACGCGGTGACATTTTCGTAATTATTTTCTCGTAACGTAATTATCAAAGGTACTCTACAAATAATCTTGTAGGGTAATTTTGTAAATATGCTTGTAGGGTAATTATCAAAATTACTCTACAAGTGTATCAAAGCTACTACTAGTTTTTCAAACAACATACAATTCAAAATTACTCTACAAGATCAAATTAACTTAGAAGATCATTTGTAGAGTGATTATGATAATCTTTAAAATTATCCTACAAAGATCAAAATTACCTCACAAGACAGTTTTACAAAATTACCCTAAAAATCATTTGTAGAGTAATTTTGATACGAAAAATGTCACCGCGTTTTTTCAGCGAAACATTCTGTTTGTACGTTTTGTACGTTAAAGGTATTTGTATTTGATGTTTAGTCTAGTATATTATAATATATTTTTTGAAAAGTTATCAGTACTGTATTTTTTGCAGTTTCTTAGGGCATGTTTGGCTAAGCTTATTTAAGTTAAAAAGGACTTTTGGGAAAAGGACTTATTGACTTGTGACTTTTTTAAAATGAGTTTTTAAAAAAAGTGTTTGGATTAGCTTATGGGGTGGGAAAAGCCAATAAATCAATACGTTGTTTTTTAAAAGAGTAAACTGCCATTTTGGTCCCTGTGGTTTGGGCACTTTTGCCATTTTAGTCCAAATCTTAAACTTTTTAAATTTAGGTCCCTGTGATTTCACTTTTATTGCCATTTTAGTCCAAAATCCAAAAACCCCCTATTTTGACTGTTGCAACCTGATTGTTTTGTCTTTTTGTTTAGGGGCATTTTGGTCATTTTAATTTTATTATAACATACTAATATCTAAAACACATGGCAGACCATCATCTTCTTCAAAGTTCAACTCAATATCCCTCTCACCACCACCATCCCCATCCTGCACCGCCACCAATCACCATGCAAACACCACACCCAAGAACCTTGCCGGTTACCCTCTTCAGTTCCCCCGTCTTCTCTTCTTTCCCCCTTTCAGTTCTACAAGGAATCAAGCAGCTAAACTCTGATCTAAATGCCCTCAAAGCCTCACAAATGGTCACCGGAAAATGCACCCAACTCCTCTGCACATGTGAACATTCTTGATTCTGACTTTGACTCTGATTCTGACCACCATTTGGGCCAAGATTCAAACTTTCTTTATCTTTATAACCTTTAACCGAAACCGATCCTTTCAAACCATCTACCAAACCCTCCATCTCACTCCTAAGCATAACTATAACACATCTGCAAAACCTGCAACTCACCGGAATAACGAAGCTCGCCGGAAATGTTCAGAAACCCTCCATCCCCCTCGTTCAGTATACTTTTCTCACCTCTTTCGTTTGTTTTGTCAATCATAACAAAACCCCTATGGATGCAATGTTAAAGCTAACCTGTACAACTTGAATTTGGGGTTTGAGGTAACTAGGGTTTCAGGTTGGGGTTAAGTCTTGAAGATGATGGCTTCTCCAAACAGATTGCTTTTCCAAACGGATCTCCGACTAGCTCATCCTCCCTAAACCAATTTCTTATCAATTTCTGGAGAGTGATGGGTGATGGAGATGTTGGCGGTGGTGGGTGGTCGGGGTTCAGATGGAGGTGGTTGCTGTCACAGTGGTGGTGGGGTTGGGATTTGGTGGTGTTGGTGGCTGTCACAGAGGTAGCAGGGGTGGGGGTTTGGTTGAGGAGAGAACTGAGAGGGAGAGATAGATAGATAGATAGATAGAGAGAGGGGATGTCTATGAGAGAGAGGGGTTTAGTTATATATATTTATTTTTAATTAATAATTAGTTATAATAAAAGTATAATGACCAAAATGCCCCTAAGGAAAATGATAAAAACTAGATTTTTTTTTAGAAATCTGACCTGATTTGAGATTTGGACCAAAATGGCAATAAAAATGAAACCACATGGACCAAAATGGTTGTTTACTCTTTTTAAAAAGTGTTTGGCTTAGCTTATTGATATATAATGACTAAAAGCTAATAAGTCAATAAGTTAGTTCAAAAAGTCACAACATTCTAACTTTTCAAAAATGACTTTTTCTCCTTCTCAAAAAGTCATTTTGAAAAGGACTTTTGCGTTTGCCAAACACTAAAACTCCTTATTGGCTTTTTGATTAAGTCAATAAGTCAAAAAGTTGGTTGGAAAAGCTTAGCCAAACATGCTTTTAAACGGAAACCGGCGGCATCGATAAACCGCAAAAGCACACGAAATGTCCAATTTCAATGAATATGCCATAAATTTGATCGGTTGAAGCTCCCATCATTGGATGGTATATAAGCAGACGTAATTCAACATTTCACTCAACATCAAGCTCCCATCCACTCAGATTCTTGTATACGCATTTCAATTCAGGTATTATGAATGCCTTCTGTTTTCCTTTTCAAGTGATAGATGTACGATTTTAGGGTTTTATTTCGTTTACTTTTGGGTTTATTTCGGTGAGATTAGGGTTTTATTTCTGTCATTTTGATTGTGTTATGTTTCCCTTTTTGATAGTTGTTACTTAGTTTCATAAGTCCTTTACTTTCATCCACAGAACATGCATCTGTGTGTTTATATTCATAGTTGTATGATGGTGTATTTGAAGTTTTTTTAAGGACTTTTAGGGTTTGGATATTGTGTTTTAGTGATCTTCACTATGTTATTTATGGGTTTTGAGTGTGTTTTATGGCTAAAATTGTGGTGTTTTATGACTTTGTACACTTTGTAGGAAAAATGGACTTTGTAGCCGAACCCCACCTATTATATTATATTATATTAACTATATATGGTTAGCCATGGATCATGAATAGAAGAGTTAAATGCCCAGATAGTCCCTGTGGTTTGGTCTTTTTTCACCTTTAGTCCCTAACTTTCTAAAATTACAGCTAGGGGTGTGCATGGGTCGGTTTTGACCAAAAACCATAACCATAACCGCGATGTCGGTTATTGGATAACTATAACCATAACCGATCGGTTATGGTGGTTATGGTTATTCGATTTTGATGGTTATAGCGGGTCGGTTATGGGTGTTTAACCGTGTATTTAGCTTAGTTAAAAATAGCTTAATTTTTTTAACATGGAATAAATTGTTATTGCATATTTGTATATATTAGTATATTACATAGTATTAAAAAATATATACAATCTATAATATTAATACCAATTATTATTATTAATTATTCAAATAAAGTGATATGATACATTCCATAAATTAAAATAAACATTCAACCAAAACCACAAAATGATATGAAAAACCCATAAGTACTAAAAACCCATAAGTACTAAAAATCTTCAGTTAAAAACATCAAATATTAAAAATATGGTGAAAGTCCTAAATCAGACTTTATATAAATCTTAACCATTCAGACGTAAATGTCTAAACCATTCAGACATCTGCTCGTGAAACAAACAGTCTGAACCATTAAGTGCTAAACCAGTAAGGGGTCTAAACCATTAAGAGCCCCATTAAGTGGTAAACAAACAGCCCCTTAATTAGATACTATAATTGTGTTTATGTGCTATGCATATATACTATTTTTTAATAACCCGTCAACTAAAACTTCTTAGTTTATTGTTATCAGTCCCAAGCCCGGGTAAAAGAGAAAAGTTTATATAAAAAGCCTCTAAAAGGGCCCTAACTTTTTCGTTCGCTTAGGGCCTCCAAAAACGTTGGACCGGCCTTGGGTGGTTATTCATTTAAAGTTTATTTTTTAGTAGTAAGGGTATTTAGGTCATTTCACACCCACTTAACTGAAAAGACTAACCTCCATCCGCATCATGGACCATCCGTGAACGAAATTGAAAAAGTTGGGGACTACAGTTGTAATTTTAGAAAGTTAGGAACTAAAGGTAAAAAAAAGACCAAACCACAAGGACCATCCGGGCATTTAACTCCAAAAAATAAAGTTGTGTAACCCAAATAATAAAGTCGTCTTCTACATCGACTAAAAACCATAAAAACGAATACCGATATGGTTTGATAATACTGATATTGGTTCCGATATTGTTCGGACAATATTGACTTCATTCATCACACTTTGGTACGCTACCGACACTCGATATAACTTACACTAGCGGCACTCGATATAGCCTACGCTACGGTACTAGTACTCTACTCGCTACTTTGTCCCTATTATGTTCATCTAGTGGCGAAGTTTGAGATTTTCGACCGACGGGCGGAAGTCACCGGTCCTAAAATTTTTATAAAACCGGGCGGTCGAAAACGTATATACCCAAAAATTTATATACGAAAACTACATACTCTCCATTACTGAACGAAAAGTTTGGGGGGTCGGCCGCCCCCTCCTGCCCCTTAAAAGCTTTGCCCAGTTCATCCACGTTACTGTTCACGCAAAAGTAATTGTTCATGTTCATCCAAGTTGATGTTTTATGTTCTTGGTCCTTCATTATGTTCGAAGTGTGTTACATGCCGTGGTTCAAGACCTAGGAACTTGATCACTTATTTCGTGTTTAGGAGGAACAATGTCATGTGTCTAAATTGTATTTGTAACAAGTGAGGCACTATTAACGTTTATGCTTCAACTTGAGAAGAAATGTTATTTATATTTATACTTGTTATATTTTATTATTAGTGTTTATCAATATATGATCAGCAGACCCAATGTTTTCTATGTAGAGTTCTCTCGCTCAACTCAGGGCATAAGGAGTCATCTTATATTTTCCCATTTTTTCTGTGACATGTCAGTGGTATATCTGCTTTTTATCCATTCTTTCAGTTTTCTCCAAATTACCGCAAAACTTAAATATTTAATTTTAAGGAGTTTTTTTTTCCCAAACTAGTGTTGATGGAAAAAATATTTACCAAAATAGTGTTGTTAGAAAACTATTTACCAAAGTGGTTTTTCTTGAAAACATTTATTTGTTTCTCACTCCTTATCTCATTGGATGACTTCCAATTTATTAAAAAATTATTAAATTATTAATTAGTAATTTATTCATGTTAGTGGTTCTCTAGCTTATATTTTTATGAATTTTAAATTAATAGTTTAGGTAATACCATATGAAATCTATATTTAATAAATTAAAATTTAGTCACATATACATACAGTGAAATTTATATTTCTTTTACTTAAACTTTTTTTTTTTACATAAATAACAAAATTAGTATTTTTTTAATGGATAGACCAAACAACCTATGATCTTTATGTATATGCATACTCAAATCATTTTGTATGAATCATTAATAAAAAAAAACTTACATTTAGCAAAATAAGAAAAAAAAAATAATGATTAGTATTTGAAGTTTGTACTAGTGAATGCTCATCAAGGTGCTGCAATTTATATTTCATATATAGTAATTTTGTTATTACTTGTACTTGCCTACTCTATTTCCGAAGCAATGAACTTCGGATTACCCGATATTCAATTATGTGATACCCGATATCCTGAATCCGTAGTACCCGAATGACATTTCGATCAGCCAGTTTGTTTAGTTTCAGTTAGTTTTAACTAATGCAATTAGTTAAAAAAATACTATATTTTGTTATTAATGTTAAACAAAATAATAGAAATATAAAATTGACCATATGTATATTTGAGTAAAATTTTATTTTTTTAAATACAAATTTCACAGGGTATTACTTAAATTATTGCAAACACAAATTAAAAGCCGACTTTTAGAATAAATATATTTTCCCCGTAGGTTTAAAAAAAATAGGCTTATTTTAATATTAATAAAAATATAGGTTTAGAGAACCACTACCATGATTAAATAATCACTACATTATTATTAATAAATTTTTATCAATTGGGAGTCATCCAATAAGATAAGTGAGAAACAATTAAATATTCAAGAAAACACCACTTTGATAAATAGTTTTCTAGCAACACTAGTTTGGTAAATACTTTATCCACCAACACTATTTTGAGAAAAAACTCTAATTTTAAGTTATATTTTAAAAGGATTTTATTAATTACATTAAACTAAACACAAGAAAAAAACACACATAAATCAGAAAAAGACACTTCACTTTAAAAACAAAACCTAAAACGGTAACTAAAAAAGCACACATGATTTTTTGAAAAAAGAAACATATCATTCGCTTTTCCTTGTTATTGGGTTGACGATGCTTCAGTAGCATCCAAGCGATAGGAAGGAAGGGCGCTACTGGCTGAGATGAAGGAACATTATTGAATGTGAATCCATAGTATGTAGCCTAATATCAAGACGATTGCCTATTTAAATATCAACCTTATGTGATTATTATATATAAACTGGAGCAAAAAAACTCAATAACCGTTACCTTCAAACCGGAAAAAACTGGACAACAGTTAGATAGTTTTGATTATTTTCCTCTCAAGTTAAAATATGAATTTAGTGACTTTAATCTTATATAGTTTGGGCACGTGTAATGATGGACTCAAGATTTCTTTTTCATGAGAGGCAATCAAAGACCTAACAAATTTTCTTCAAAATAACACTAATTGTCCGTGGTAAAAAATATTACATTTTGATGAGTTAAATATCATTTTAGTCCTTGTGGTTTGGGCTATTTTATCAGTTTAGTCCAAAGGTTTGAGTCCATGGTAAAAAATATTACATTTTGAGGAGTTAAATATCATTTTAGTCTCTGTGGTTTGGGCTATTTTGTCAGTTTAGTCCAAAGGTTTGAAACGTTGTCATTTTAGTCCAAATAGTTTCAAACGTTGCTATTTTAGTCCATTATTCTTTATTATGTTAGCTAGAAGGGCAATTCAATCATTTTATATGGTCGAATTGTCCTTTTAGTTAACACAATTACATATAAAATGATTGAAACGCCCTTCTAGTTAATAGAAAAAAGGATGGAGTTAATCCAGTGGATTAAAATGGCAACGTTTGAAATTATTTGGACTAAAATAGTAACATTTCAAACCTTTGGACTAAACTGACAAATAACACAAACCATAGGGACTAAAATGGCATTTAACTCTTTTTTTTAATTTAATTAATAAAATTGGTCCGGAGATAGATGACGTCCCCATCTAGACACACATATACACTATGTTCCCGAGTCATTTAACAGGGGGAGGGGAGGGGAAGGAAAATTTTCTCTCCTAATCTCTCCAATTTGGGAAGATGAATATATGGTTATATTTGGTCATATTTTCTTCACTTTTCCCTCCCCTCCCCTATTAAATGAAACTCAGGAACATCGTTATATTGTTCGCTATTCGAGTGTGAAAGAAAGTTAGGGTTTATGAGTTGAGTACCCATCAACACAAGTTCTCATAAACGCATTTCAATTCAGGTATTATTTCGTTTATTTTAGGGTTTATGATGCCTTCTGTTTTCCTTGTCAACTGATAGATGTTTGATTTTAGGGTTTATTTCTGTCATTTTGATTGTGTTATATTCCCTTTTTGATAGCTGTTACTTACTTTCATAAGTCGTTTACTTTCATCCACAGAACATGCTATGCATCTGTGTGTTAATCGATAGAAATAGTGACCAACTTTAACAGCTCTTTCGCCATTGGTGTGATAATTGGGTGTTTCCAAAGTTATTATGTCACATATATAAAATAAATAAAACCTATAATATGAGGATAGATGGTTGTGGTGTTTTTCTTTTGCTTCAAGTTGTTATAATCTCTTTAATGCTGTTGAGTGTTTCATGCTTATAATTATTTAAAAAATAATTAACTGATGAAAGTAGAGTGTAGCAAGTTTAGCTCATTATTTGATAACCCAGCCTTTTTGTTGTGGGTGCTAGCTAAGTATTAAACTGTAAATTGAAATGAAAATGGTATAATTGTCATTTGTCTCATCCAAACATAAGCAGAAGTAGATAACTGGACTATAAACTGATATAGGCTTCACCAGATAAACTATAATTTGGAATGAATATGGTATAATCGTTGCATCCAAACAGTACTGATGTATGACCTTTTTCTTGTGTTATACATTCTCCTAATGTTGTATTTGGCAGCTTATGTGCAGCATTATTTAGTATCAATCTGACTAAAACAACCTAAGATGAAAGCTAAACATCCGACTACAATCAACACACTCCCTCAAACCACAATAGAAAACATCCTATGTTTTTTACCTATTCGAGAGGCAGCACGGACAAGTATCCTCTCTAGGGAATGGAGGTACAAGTGGACCACTATTCCCAAACTTGACTTTTGTTCGTCTACTTTGTCCAAAGGAAAAAACAACGAGAAGCTACCATATGACATAGCAAGTGCAAGGAAAAACATGGACGAAAGCTGTAAACTTGTCAATGCTATACACCAAGTTCTGTTAATGCGCCAGGGTCCAATACACGAGTTCACCTTTAACCTGATTGGAACCTACAACTATTTTGAACTTGATCAAATAATATTTCATTTGTCAAGAAACCATACTGTCAAGAAATTAACACTTGCGTTTGATTATATATCTCCGTATAAGTTACCCTTAAGTGCCTTCTCTTTGCATCAGTTAACAGACCTAGATCTCTGTTATGTCAATCTTGACCATCAACCAATATTCAGTGGATTTGGTAGCCTTAGAAGCTTATCCTTGATAGAAGTAAAGATCTCTACAAAAGCTTTTCTTCATCTTCTATCAAATTGTCCATCACTTAAGAGGTTCAATCTGGTAAGTTCTCACTTGGATGCATATTCTCATGGGCTTTTGAAACTTATCTGAATATTGTAAGTTGCTGCAGCGAGGAGATATCGGTTCTAAAGATTGCACCATCATTGAGCTATTTGAGTGTTTGCCTGCGATTGAACATCTTACTATCTGGGGGATCTGTGACCATCCGGTAGTATTTATTTAACCACATTATATATAAGCGGAAGAAAAGAAAATTAAACTTTGGTTGTAAATTTTTGTTTTTGCATATGGTTGAAGTGGCTTGTTCTAGACTCTATTCCAGAAGAGCTTCCAACCACGCTAATCCACCTCAAATACTTTCGTTTTAACGAAATTTGTTTCATTGACGACCATGGATTAACTTTTCTTGCTGTTTTGATCAAATGTTCCCCAAACTTGGAGAAAATTGAGCTAGAGGTAAATCTTTTTTTTATCCTATTTATTTTAGTTCTCGCCAAAATTCACTAACAAAAATAAGATCGACCCTTCTCTTCCTGTAGATTTGTATTGTTGATTACTATGAGATATGTTGTGGTATATTGGAAGAATATTCAGATGTTCGGTTGGAGCATCTGAAGGAATTGGAGATCACGTGTTTCCGCAACTTAAAGCATGAGATGGAGTTTGTGAAGTTTATCTTGGCAAGGTCACCTAAGCTAAAGAAGGTGATCTTATATGGCTTTGTTGAAAAGGATGACGAGTCAGATATTTTAACAATTCTCTCACAGGCCCCACGCGCATCACCCGAAGAAATTGTTGTGAGATGTATCCCAAACTGCTCGTATTGCTAATTGTATTTCTGTGTTTTCTTTCTGGTTAGTCTATGGAGTTCTTTTGGATGTTGGTTCTCACTTCCATAGCAGGTGTACTCAAACTCAAAATTAGGGTAGGGTTGAGCCATTTTGGGAACACGAATAACCCTGTTAGTATTTTGACTTAAAACTGAACTGAATCTTCTATAACGCATTGGTTGAACATTGTGGACACTCTAGAAAGTGCATATGCTACATAATTCCCCTTTTAGCCTAAGGCTACACGGTATGGGTCCGTCAACCCACCCGTCCTGTTTCGGCGACGGGAGCTACACCAAACAGCCCCCTGCCGTCCCGTCCTTTTCGTCCTTTTCTCGCCGTTTACGACGGTCCAAAAAGTGGGGCCCAACTCCAAAAGTTACCGTTATTAAAAAAAATTTAACTTCCATTTTACAAATACAAACAAACGGTCAAAATTTTCAAATATATATATTTCAATTCCATTTTCAGTTGCATTTACAAATTTAACCCCAAAATTTCATCTCTCTCACATAATTTTTATAAATCTTCTTCCACTTTTATAAACCTTATACTCTATCATGGATCCCTTCAACAACCCGAACAATCCGATCAATCCGAACAACCCGAACAATCCCAACAACCCGACCCAAGCTAATGTTTTCTCGGTTCCGGGATATTATCCGACACTAGAACCGAACCAATTCTCGCAATATTCATCAAATGCGTTTGCATCATTCCAACACTCGCCAAACCAATTCGCTCAATTATCTCAAAATCAAGCCCTTCAACAAATGATGATGCAAGGTGCTTGGAAAGTTCCCACCGAACCCGACACCACCCGTTCAACCCCAACCGATCCCTACGCAACCCGTTCAACAATCCAAACCCGACGATGATATCGAGGTTGTTCCCGAAACCCAACCGTCTAACGAAAAAGGCAAACGGAAAAAAGGTAAGCAAGTGGTGGGTGAGCAACCGTCCAAACCGAAGTCGACTAAGTGGACGCCAATCGAAGAAGAAGCCTTAGCCAAGGCTTACATAGGCACATCTACACACCCGACAAAAGGTTATCTTTTTTTTTTTTTTTTTTTTTTTTTTAAGTTTATACATTTTTTTTGTTTATTTTTTCTTAACAGTTTGTTTTTTTTTTTGTTTTTTTTTTTCTTAACAGTTGGTTTTTTTCTAAAGTTTAATTTTTTTTTGTTTATTATTTTCTTAACAGTTGGTTTTTGTTTTTTTTCTTAACAGTTGTTTTAAAGTTTGTTGATTTTTTTAAAATATAATTTTTTGTTAACAGTTTGTATTTTTTTAAAGGTTTCTTATTTTTGTTAACACTTTATATATTTTGTTTGTTTTCTATAGGTAATAACCAAACGGGTGACGGGTTTTGGTCCAAGGTTTTGGCGAAGTTCCTCGGTCTTATGGACCAAGGCCCGTATCGAGATATCGACTCGGTCTCATCAAAGTGGCGGAAAATGAACGCGTCCGTCAATAGGTTTTGCGAGGAATATAATAAAATATGGGTGAGGGTATTGGTACATCCCCTAAAAGTAATGACACCCCCCCCCCCCCCCGAGGTGGCATATAGGGCAATAAGGGGCGTATATAGTGTGAAAGCAATTAATGTGCCAAAAAAAGGGTTTTGATAAGCCTCTCATTGCCCTATGAGAGGCATTAGGGATGAGCATATGCCACCGAATACCGATCCCATACCGATCCCGTACCGATCCCGTCCCGATCCCGATCCCGATCGGTATCCCGATCGGTATCCACTTTTTGGCGTTTTCGGTATCGGTACGGTACGGTATCGGTATTATACCGATACCGACCCTCAAAATACGGTATAATACCGATACCGTACCGTACCGATACCTAACCGACATGTTTCGGTATCGGTATCGGTACCTAGTTTGGGTGAAATTCGGGATCGGTATTAGGCGGTATCGGTTTGGTATCGGATACCGATATACTCATCCCTAAGAGGCATATAAGGTTGTGGTAGTTGGAGCATTTATCCCTATACGCCTCTCATTGAGCAATGAGAGGCTTATTAGCACAACTTTTGATGAATTTAAGGTATAATTACTGACATGAAAGGAGTTCAGTCTAAAAAAACGTGAAAGTAACCCATATGACCCTTATTGACCTATACGACCCTTATAGACCAAAAATGTTTATTTACCCAAGCATACATGATTTATTTGATTCAAAATTTTTCAAACTCATCATCATCATAATAATAATAATAATAATAATAATAATAATAATAATAATAATAATAATAATAATAATAATAATAATAATAATAATTAAAATGATAACATTAACAATAATAATAAGAAGAATACTTAATAAAAATAACATATGCACGTTTAAAAAAAACGATGATATAACTAGACCCGGCAAACGGGTCGGGCCGAGGGTCGGGTAGGGTCTTTGGGACCCAAAGACCCTGCCCGACCCCCGGCCTGACCCGTCTGCCGGGACTAGTTATAACATTGTTTTTTAAATATGCATATGTTTTTTTTATTAAGTATTATTATTATTATTATTATTATTATTATTATTATTATTATTATTATTATTATTATTATTATTATTATATAATCATAATACTTAATAAAGGTGTTTTAAACTAGATAAATGTCCAATTATGTTGTGAAAAACTGAAAAGGGTTAATTAGAACATTATGCATTCAATAAAAAAGGAAAACAACATGAAGAACCGAACCTAAACTTTGTATTATCAGCTAATTTTGCACCATAAGTTAGAACAATATTGTACATTCTCTCATGGACAAGATAGCTCTTTCTTAAACTTTGTATTATCAGCTAATTTTCTAGTTTTATTCTATTTATAAAACATCCGAGAGATCGGATACAAAAGCAAATAAAACTAAAAACTATAAAATTTCAATAACATTAATCATACATTATTACATTATAAAGAATCAACTTTTTTGTGCATTAGAACTTGTACCTCAAGCTTGGGGAGTTTTTCAAAAAAAAAAAACTTGAATTTTCACATTTAACCCAAATATTTCATATTTTGTATTTAACCCCTTCTAATTTTTTTTTACATTTAACCCAAAATTTTCCATCTTTTATAATTTAACACAAACACTTTATTATTTACAACTTTCGTCCCCCATACTTTTTATCGTTCGCAAGTTTTTCGTTTTACGTTTCGTTCTAAATTCTGTGAGTTAACATGTCGTAGCGTGTATGTGAGGTTCAACGTTTTTTGCTCTATTTTTTCATATTTGACAAACCCGTCGCAATGCGTCCGTTTTTTCTCTTTTGAAAATTTCGCCGCAACGGGCGGGTCCTAGATCGACTAAGTTATTATTTTCTGCGTTTTACGTTTCTGGTTAATTTCTTCGAATTAACACACGGTAACAGGTGTGCGTGGTTCAACGATTTTAGTCTGCTTTTCGTTCAGTGTAGTTTTTACCATTTTATCTATTTTATTTTTACGATGTTTTAGAGTCGATGTCGTTGTGGCATTGGTGCTACTTGGGACGGTTTTATTTAACCTATTAAATTTTTTACTAATATTTTGTTTCGGTTTACCCATATACTTCCTTTACTTAAAAACTATTTTTTACGTGCATATTTTATGTACGAGGTATGTATAAATATGATTTGTTCTACATTCAGACTTAAACTTTTTTTATAGACGAGTCAGGTCAAATATTATACATTTTCGTTTAAAGAAACCATTTTTACATGCATATTTTTATGTATGTTTTGGTATAAATTCAAGTTGTTCTACGTTTCCACGTAAATTTTTTTGGGAAATAACTCAGGTCAAATATAATATGTTTTCATGTTTAACCCTAGTTTATACAAATTTACAAACAAAAAATGTATAAAATCTACTAACATAAAGAAAATAAAATTACATATTCCTTTAACAAATTCAATAACATTAACCCACGCCCATCTCATTTTTGTGGTGGTGGTGGGTCGGCTGGGGTGGTGGTGGGTCGGCTATGGTGGCGGTGGTGGGCCGGCTATGTTGGTGGTGGTGGGTCGGCTATGGTGGTGGTGGGTCAGATGAGGTGGTTGTGGTGGTAGTGGGTCGGCTGGGGTGGTGGTGGTGGTGGGTCGGCTATGGTGGTCGTGGGCAGGCTATGATGGTGGTGGTGGGCCGGTTGGGGTGGTTGTGGTGGTGGTGGGTCGGCTGGGGTGGTGGGGGTGGGGGTGGATCGGGTGGTTGTGGTGGTGGTGGTGGGTCGGATGGGGTGGTTGTGGTGGTGTTAGGTCGGCTGGGGTGGTGGTGGGCGGCTGGGGTGGTGGTGGTGGGTCGGTTGTGGTGGTGGTGGTGGGTCGGCTGGGGTGGTGGTGGTGGGTCGGCTATGGTGGTGGGGGTACGTGGGTCGGCTATGGTGGTGGGGGTGGGCCGGCTGGGGTGGTGGTGGGCGGCTGGGGTGGTGGTGGGCGGCTGGGGTGGTGGTGGTGGGTCGGTTGTGGTGGTGGTGGTGGGTCGGCTGGGGTGGTGGTGGTGGGTCGGCTATGGTGGTGGGGGTACGTGGGTCGGCTATGGTGGTGGGGGTGGGCCGGCTGGGGTGGTTGTGGTGGTGGTGGGTCGGCTGGGGTGGTGGTGGTGGTGGTGGTGGGTCGGATGGGGTGGTTGTGGTGGTGGTGGGTCGGCTGGGGTGGTGGGGGTGGGGGTGGGTCGGCTGGGGTGGTGGGGGTGGGGGTGGGTCGGGTGGTTGTGGTGGTGGTGGTGGTGGTGGGTCGGATGGGGTGGTTGTGGTGGTGGTGGGTCGGCTGGGGTGGTGGTGGGCGGCTGGGGTGGTGGTGGGCGGCTGGGGTGGTGGTGGTGTGATGCGTGTCAGTGTGTATATATTTTATATATATATTTAAGCCCTTTTTACACTTTTAGCCAAGTTTTAAATTTATAAAACACGATATTCACTAACACTAAACACACATATGGGCAAGTGCACCCATCGTGGACGTAGTATAGTGTTGGTAAGATACCGAGGTCGTCCAAGGACACAAGAGCTTTTAATACCGGTTTATCCTCAACGTCTAACCAAATCAAAAAGTTAGAAAAATGTTTTAAACTAAGAAAAATAAAAACTAACTAAATGCTGAAAAATAAAATAAAAATAAAAACAGATAGACAAGATGAATCACTTGGATCCGACACGTGTATTAGTATAACCTTTGATTATTTTCGCACTTTTGCACTTGTTTAAGAGATTATCTTAGTTATTGTAGTAGGCCCCTCTTTTGAAGGCGACGTTACCCTCAACCCAGTAGTTTGAGTCAGCAAGGATACAATCCTAAAGGGTCGGATTATTGAAAGATAATGAATTAAGTTATTAATGTAAATTATGGTAGGCCCCGCTTTTGGCGGTGACGTTACCCTCGGCTAAGTAGTCTGAGTCAGCAGGGATACAGTCCTAAATAGCCGGGTTATAGTATTAATAGTAGTTAGCTTATGAGGGGGTCAAAGAGTTTGGATCCCCGCCATCCAATACCTATGGGCATTGAAGGAGATCCTACTAAATTTGACCCAGGTCCCAAGCAGGACCTCTAAACGCTGAACAAGGGCAAGACCCTTACCAAACCGTTCCCTTAACCCCCGACCAGGTAGCCAACATACCTCCATATAGACCGTGGAGATATGAATGGTGAAAATCTTTTATTTTATATAGACAGTAAAATAATGCCAAGACACCACGGACAAACGATAAGGAAAGATCACCTTCAACATAAGTAACTAGTTATTAAAGTCATTAATACAAAACCAAATAAAAAGTGCAAAAGATTAAAAATAAAAAGTATTATACTAAACACTTGTCTTCACCAAGTGATGTAAGAGACTTAGGCAAACATGGCCTTGATTGTCAAGAACTCTTACGATCAATCTTGGATCCCGAGACGACTCACACACTCTACGATGGACAATGGATGATGGTGGTGGATGATGGTGATATGGTGGTGGTGGGTGGTGGATGAGGTGTGAGAGAGGTGGTGTGCCAAGGGATGAGGGAGAATGAAACCAAGCTCCTCTATTTATAGGCTGGACAGAACGCTGGACACGGCCCCGTGTCCGCTGGACACGGCCCCGTGCCCGTCTGACACTCTCTCTCTTCATTAATTGTAATTGCGAATTACAATTAATGCGCCTGCTGTACTTTCAACACGCCCCCGTGCCCGCTGGGCACGGCCCCGTGGTGAGCAATGGAAGCTTCTACTGGTTTGTCTTTTCTGCTGCTTCCTGGGCACGCCCCCGTGTTCGCTGGACACGGGGCGTGTTCAGACTCTGTTTTCTTCTCATTTGTTTTGGGAGGTGCCGTTGAGGGTCCGGGCAGTCCACTTTTGTTCCTTTTCTTGTATTTATGGTAGAATTAGTGGTCTTTTTGCTTCTTTTGTGATTTTGAGCTCATTTCATCCTGAAAATACAAAAGGAAGACAAAAACACTCTTTTTCCAACATTAGTACTTAAAAAGGGTTAGTTTTATGCCTTAATTGATGTGTTTTATATGTTGCATTTTACACACATCAAATACCCCCACACTTGAACTTTTGCTTGTCCTCAAGCAAAACTCTTTTAATGTGGCTTACACTCCCAAATGGAATAGGTAGAAGAGAAGTTTTTTAGCTTGTCCTAGAGTGTCGGGAATCCAAGGTTTTTATAGGTTTTATTTTTATTTTATTTACAATCCTATTCGTCATGATTTATTTTGAACTTTTCATAAGATAAACTACTTATTTTGGTATAACATGCCTTATTAAAATTCCATTTATATACAAGTTCACATACCTCACGGGAGATCACTCAACACTCGGCCGAAGGTGTATATTTAAGTGAATCGCTCGAGAGCGGCACGGACTTACGTTTTCCATAGGCTTGCCAAGCGATCAATCCTCCTCCTTTTTAACTTTTTACCTTTGTAAATATCAAGAGGACTTTTGGGGTGAAGGCTTGGGTTTAAAGGTGGGTGGTTGGTTAGTGGTTAGTAAAAAGGGCGAAAATCGTAACAAGTGTCGGTTTTCATACCTTATTTTTAGTGACATTTATTTTTGAAGTATTTCTCCAAACAAGCTTTTGTAGCTTTTGTTTGTTTTTGACTTCATTATTCATATTTTTTTTTTTGTTTTTTTTTTCGTCACGTAAAGGGTATGTTTATGAAAAACCGAGCTTGTTACTAAAATAAGGGTGAAAAAAAAAAAAAAGTTTTTGGTGGGTAAAAAAAAAATTGTTTTGGGGGTAATGAAATGAAAGGTTTAGGCTCAAAGGGGTTTTTCTAGGGGGATTTTGGGTAGGTAAAAAAATGAAAAATAATGGTTTTGAAAGAAAAATAGTTAGTCCTAATGCCTCCATCATTTACTTACTTGGGTTTAAGTTGGTAAGGACCGGGAATGTATCGTCGTGGCAAGTTCTAGATTTGTAAAGACCGAGCGGCTATTCACACAAGAAACGAAAAATGAGCATTTAATCTAAATATGTATATTTTTATGCTCAATAAAGGCTCAAAACTCACTTTTGTGGGAATGGGTTTTTAATGTGACCAAGCATATATAATCGAATTTTAGCTAGACTTGTTATACCGTTTCGTAATTTTCTTATGTTAGTTCTTTTTATCACGACGCTATTGGTTGTAAAATAAAAAAAATATATATAACCCTTTTATAACTTGTTATTCCCAACTTAAAGTAAGACAAGTAAATAAAAAAAATGAAAAAGTTTTTTGAAAAAAATTTGGGGTGTTTAGCGGTTCCAATAGAGTTTTGTGTAAGGCTTGTTTTAGGATTTTGCAAAATTTCAAGGTTTTAGCATCCCCCCCCACACTTAAATTACACATTGTCCTCAATGTGTCCAAAAATGAAGTTTTTGGTTGATTAGAATATGTAAAAGTGTGTTTAAAAACAAAGATTTGTGTTACTGGCGCTCTGGACACGGCCCCGTGTCCATTGGACACGGCCCCGTGGTGAACTGCCAGTAACGAAAAACTTACAGAGGGTGGACACGGGGGCGTGTTGGGTGAACACGGCCATGTGTCCGGCAAAATCTGCAGGTCAGTAGCCAAACAGCAGAACTGGGAGATGGGCACGGGGGCGTGTCGGCTGGACACGTCCCCGTGTGGACAGTCTGTTAGCCACAAAAATAGGTTTTTCCCCCGGTTTCTTCATCCTAGGGCTGCAAGTGCCAATGTTTAGCACTCTAACCCTTGCATTGCACCTGTTCAATCATTCAATACCATCCAACCAAGCACAAACCATCCTAATCTTACCAATGTCAAATATTATCCAAACATAAAGTAAAAACAAAATAAAGATAAAAAATAGTTAAGGAAAGTAAATTGTTTGACAAATGGCACGCAGGCCATGAATTGTTCGATGGATAAGAAGGGTAATCAAACCTGTGGGCTCACCACCAGCTAGCCCCTTGTTCCTCCCAGCCTCCTACTCCATATCTTCATCACTATCTCCACCTCCGCCTCCCTGCCTCGCCATGTACTCCCGGATGCTACCGATATCATCTTGTATATCGTTGACGCTGCGTTCGATAGCTCCAACCCGGAGGTGTGTGTTGTTGGCGAGGTTGTAGGTGTTCCTGGTGCACATGAGGTTTTCCTGCAAAAGATCATGTAAACTTTGGAAATTAGGAAAACCGCCTCCTTGAGAGGAGGATTGACCCGGATCGCCTTGGGGAGGGTATTGATAATGTGGAGGTGGTGCGTGAAGAACTAGAGCCTCTTGCGGGTTCCATGCGTAGCCCTGTGTCCTCTGAAAGCTCACCGTCCCGTCCTCCGCTTCATAGAGCAAGTTCATGGCTCGGCAGATATGATAATCAACCCGTCCCGACCATGGACTCCTTTCGAAGGACTTCGGGATATTCGTGAAGTGCTTGAAAAGACGGTACACCCATCCCCCGAAGAAGATTGGTGTAGGAGCAGAGGCAAGGCGGTTCAAGTGCATGTTCCGCAGTAGGAGGTAAGGAACATCGAGAGGCTTCCGGTTGTGGATACAGTGAAGGACAACCAAATCTTTTAACCCAACAACGCCACTACTGTCATGGCGTTGGCTCAGCGAGTACGTGAGGAGCCTGTGGATGTAGCGGTATAACGGGTCCCTCAGTTTGGTGCTCTTTGTGCTGCTTGGGTTGTAGATCCCTTCACCGATTTGAGCCCATGCGGCTTGGCGTTCAGTTGCGTCCAAGTCTCGCAATCCCCCGGTATTCTCTTCATTCCCCGCTTCTTCATCTTTGTACAGCCCAATGATTGATCCGAACTGCGCCATGGAGGTTCTATAGGTCGTTCCTCCACATCGAAATTCGACCGCCTCGTGATCAAACGGTTCGCATCTCGAGTTGAAGACGAACGTACTATAGAACTCCATTGTGCATTAATGGACCGACCGAAGTCGGGCAGTCAATGCGACGTGCAGTGGACCCGTCACTATGTTGTTGAAGCGGTCCAGTTGGTTTACCATTGTCAGCAGATCAGTACATGCCCGCCTTGGATACTCTTCGGGCCTTGTTTGTAGGACCTCGTAGCGAGCCCTGGCGTCAAGTTCGCTGGCATTGAACCGTGTGAATTTAGACATCTGAAAAGAATACAGCAAAAGTTAGTACGAAACATGGAAATTCAGGTTGAAAACTGCAAACAGTGGGCTGGACACGGCCCCGTGTTCAGCGGACACGGCCCCGTGTCCAGGCGTTTGTAACACCTAATTTTCATTTTTTCGTCCCGGTTTCGAAAACCTGAAAATTTTTAGCCTAGTAGCAGCGGTTTCCCCCGAAAATGAAACCCTAAGTGTCATTTTTCCAAAATCAAACCATTTACCCTTTCAATTTTGTGTTTTTCGGTTCAAGAACAAGGGTTTGTGTTTTTAGTTGGAAATCGGACAAATCTATCAACAATACATGTCTATTTACTTCCTACTACTCTACTCTAAACTACTACTAACAGTTTTCATCAAAAATTTTGAGTTCGATCCGGATGAACATGAAGAACCCTAGATTTCCCCCAATTTTTTTTTTTTTTTTTTGATGTTTTAACTACATGCAAGTAACTAATCTAACTACTAAGAAGGATATAATCATACCTTGACGACGTTAGGTTCGGTGGTAACGTTCGAAATCTGCAGAAAATCGCCTCCAACCAGAGAGTTTTCGGCGAAACGGGGCGTGTGAAATGGTGTAACTGATAGAAAAAGAGGGTTTTATCCCGACAGTCGCCTCGACACGGCCCCGTGTCCAGCGGACACGGCCCCGTGCCGGGTGAAGTTTTTGAAATTTTTTTTTTTTTTTTTTTTTTTACGTGTTCGTGTGCATGCCCCTTATTTCCGAAAAATGGTTAGATGATTTTACCGGTTTCGAACGTACATTTACCTGTAACATGTTGGGTATGAGTTTATTCGTTGACCGTTTGAAGTGCGATTTCCTCTTCCTCATCCTCAATGGATCCTCTGTAGAGTTTCAGCCGTTGGCCATTGACTTTAAATGGTGTCCCATTTCGAGTTTTAATTTCTGCTGCACCGTGTGGAAAAACATGGGTGACTGAAAAAGGTCCCGACCACCTAGACTTTAACTTACCAGGGAACAATCGAAGTCGCGAATTAAACAATAGAACTTGGTCTCCAACCCGAAATTCATTAGATTTAATATATTTATCATGCAAATTTTTCATTCTTTCTTTATAAATTTCGGAGTTAGAATATGCATAATTCCTAAGTTCTTCTAATTCGTTTATTTGACAAAATCGATTTTTACCGGCAACTTCTAAGTCTAAGTTTACGTTTTTTATTGCCCAGTAGGCTTTGTGAGCGATTTCTACTGGCAAGTGACAACTTTTTCCATAGACGAGTTTATATGGGGTTGTGCCTATAGTGGTTTTATAAGCGGTTCGAAAAGCCCATAAAGCGTCGTCTAGTTTGTCGACCCATTCTTTTTTATTTATTCCTACGGTTTTTTCAAGTATTCGTTTTAAACTTCGATTAGTCACTTCGGCTTGCCCATTTGTTTGAGGATGATATGCTGTTGAGACCCGGTGATAGACCCCATACCTTGTTAATATTTTTTCGAGTTGATGATTGCAAAAATGGGTACCTCTATCACTTATTAATGCTTTTGGTGTCCCGAAACGAGAGAACAACTTTTTCAGGAATTTTACCACTACTCTTCCATCACTTGTTGGAAGAGCCTCGGCCTCTGCCCATTTAGACAAGTAATCGACTGCCACAAGTATATATTTGTTTCCCTTTGAAGGTGGGAAGGGTCCCATGAAATCGAGTCCCCACACATCAAAGATTTCACAAACGAGAATGCCATTTTGAGGCATTTCATTTTTGGAAGAAATATTACCTGATCTTTGGCAGGCGTCACATGTCTTTACAAGGTTTTGTGCATCCTTGCAAATGGTCGGCCAGTAAAATCCCGAATCAAATACCTTTCTTGCGGTACTTGCGGCACCATGATGTCCTCCGTATGGACCTTCATGACAATGACGGAGTATTCTTCGTGCTTCATTACCATGGACACACCTTCGGATGAGTTGGTCGGCACATATTTTGAAAAGATAGGGGTCTTCCCAAAAATAATGTTTTACATCAGCAAAGAATTTTTTTCTTTGATGATGTGGCCATCCTTTGGTGACTATACCGCTGGCTAAGAAATTAGCGTAGTCGGCATACCATGGTTCTTGTCTGCTTTCCATCATTTCCAGGGACTCTGTGGGAAATTTTTCGTTGATTTGCTCGTCCCTGGTTGTCTCCAAAGCTGGGTCTTCTAAGCGTGAGAGATGATCCGCAGCAGTGTTTTCTGCTCCTCTTTTGTCCTTGATTTCAATGTCGAATTCTTGGAGGAGTAGAATCCACCTTATCAAACGGGGTTTTGCGTCTTGCTTCTTGAAGAGGTACCTGATGGCTGCATGGTCTGTATAAACTATTGTTTTAGAAAGAACAAGATAAGAACGAAATTTATCAAAAGCAAATACCACCGCTAGTAACTCTTTCTCAGTAGTTGTATAATTTTCTTGTGCATCATTTAGAGTTTTACTAGCATAATAAATTGGGTGGAAATGTTTTTCTTTTCTTTGTCCCAAGACTGCTCCAACAGCAAAGTCGCTTGCATCACACATGATTTCGAAAGGAAATTTCCAATCTGGTGCTATCATGATAGGTGCATTGACTAGCATTTCCTTGAGGGTTAGAAATGCTAGATTGCATTCCTTGTCAAAGATGAAGGGTGCATCTTTTTCAAGCAATTTTGTTAGAGGTCTTGAAATTTTTGAAAAGTCCTTGATAAACCTTCTATAGAATCCGGCATGCCCTAGAAAACTTCTGATAGCTCGCACGGAGGATGGAGGAGGTAATCGAGAAATAGTCTCTATTTTTGCTCGATCAACTTCCATTCCTTCGCTTGAGATTTTATGCCCGAGTACTATTCCCTCTGTTACCATGAAATGGCATTTTTCCCAGTTAAGGGCAAGGTTAGTTTCCTCACATCGGGATAGCATTCGTTCAAGATTATCGAGGCATTGATCATATGAGTCTCCAAAGATGGAAAAGTCATCCATGAAGACTTCCATGGTTTTTTCAATCATATCATGGAAAATGGCGACCATACAACGTTGGAATGTTGCAGGTGCATTACATAGACCGAATGGCATGCGTCGATATGCAAAAGTTCCATAGGGGCATGTGAAAGTTGTTTTCTCTTGGTCTTCTGGTGCTATCGGTATTTGGAAGTAACCTGAAAAACCATCTAAGAAACAATAAAATTTATGACCGGATAATCTTTCTAACATTTGATCAATGAATGGTAAAGGAAAGTGGTCTTTCCTTGTTGCTTCATTTAATCTCCTATAATCTATACAGACTCTCCATCCTGTGACGGTTCTCGTGGGTATTAATTCATTTTTCTCGTTAGTTATTACCGTCATACCTCCTTTCTTTGGGACTACTTGGACGGGACTTACCCACGGGCTATCGGAGATAGGGTAGATTAGTCCGGCGTCGAGTAGTTTGATGACTTCATTTTTAACCACTTCTTGAACATTGGGGTTCACTCTTCGTTGTGGTTGAATCACCGTTTTGTAGTCATCATTCATTAAAATTTTGTGCGTGCACATGGAAGGACTTATTCCTTTAATATCTACAAGCTTCCAAGCGATCGCATTTTTGTGTTTTTTAAGTAGGTTAACTAATTTTTCTTTTTCTTTGCTAGTTAATTTAGACGAAATAATTACAGGTAAACTACCATCTTTGCCTAGAAAAGCATATTCCAAACCTTTAGGGAGTTCTTTGAGCTCAATGGGTGGGTCTTTAGGAGACACCTTATTTTGTAGCTCGTCTAGATCAAGGACTTTAAAAGTTTGTTCTATGGCTACCTCTTCATCGACAAAGTGGTCTTCCTCGTTGGTTGTATCGGGTGGCTCAGCTTCATCTTCAATTAGGGGGTCATTATTGCCAAAAGGATATTTCATTGAGCGCTCAAGATCTATGCTCCTTTTGAATGCCCCTAATTGAAGAGGTAGATTGTTGAATTTCCGGTTTTTCAAAGCTTTGTGAGTTTGCACAAAAGGTTTTCCCAAGACTAGGGGGGCATCATCTAAGATGACGAAGTCGGTTGGGATTACCATTTGATTTGTTTGAACCAAAACATCTTCAACTACACCGATTGATTTCATTATTTTTCGGTCGGATAGAAAAATGGGTATTTGAAGTGGAGTATAATCACTAATACTTAGCTTTTCAAAAATGTAGTTAGGCATTATGTTAACACAAAGATCTTTATCAATAGTGATATTACTAATAAACGAATTTTGAAAGAAACATGGAACCGGTGTAATGTTAATTTCAAAAGGATCTTCTTTTATTAGCGAGGTTTGATCATTAGTTAACTTAACACTTACTAAGTCTTTGATTTTAGCATTAGTGTTTAACTCTTTTAAAAACTTGGCATGAGGGGTTATTAAACAATGATTTTCGAAAGTAGGTGACAAGAGAATAACTTCCTCAAAATTAGACTCTTCTTGTATTTTAACATTATCGGACTCACCATTTTCGTTGTTTAACTCATGTGTCTGTTTTTCACTTTCTTGTTCTTCCATTTTTACACTTTCAACTATCTTTACGTTATTATCGTTTTTTAACTCTTCTCTTGCGCGGGATTCCTCTTCCCTTGCGCGAGATTCTTTTATACAACGTTCGATAGTTTTAATGTGTTCTAATATCCTATTAGTTACTTCGGTGAGATTGAAAGAATTTGGATCCTCAAAGCTTGAATCCGGTTGTTCGATCCTTGGTTCCTCATAGTACTCATATGAAGTAGATGGTTCATACCATTGTTCTTCATTGTAAGTATATGATGGATAAGGGTCGAAACTTTGTTCTTCATAGTACTCATATGAGGTGGGTTGTTCACGCCATGGTTCCTCATAATAAGAGTATGAAGGTGGTGGCTCATATCTTGAGTCCTCAAAGTATGAGTATGAAGGCTCATACCTTGGTTCGTCAAAATATGAGTATGAGGGAGGAGGTTCATACCTTGGGTCTTCATAGGATGTGTATGAAGTTGATGGCTCGTACCTGGGCTCCTCATAGTGGTTGTATGAATTGGATGGTTGATATGAGTTATTATATTGAACCGAGCGTGCGTTACGACAATTAGTGCAATAATTACCCCTATAATCATCCTCATCATAGGTGTAGTTGTAACCTCTTGAGTATTGATCCATAAGAATCACTCAACAGACCACAACTGAGTCTCGGGACCAGAAAACAAAAATAAGACGGAAACAGAAGCTGGACACGGCCCCGTGTTGGGTGAACACGGCCCCGTGTTCAGGGTCTGTATCTGGGCGTTTTAATTAAAGTTACTGGTCACGTTGAGCACGGGGGCGTGTTCAGTGAGCACGGCCCCGTGTTCAGACTCTGTATCTGGATATCTAACTAAAAATATGCAGCACGGGGGCGTGTTCAGCGAGCACGGCCCCGTGTTCAGGCTACTGTAAATGCAAAACTAAACTAAAATGCAGAAAAATGCGCGCGTTTTAAAAAGGTTTTGAAAAACTGATTAGGCCGTTGATTTTAAGCTTTCTTAAAATCCTTGTGTCCCCAGCAACGGCGCCAAAAACTTGATGCGTGTCAGTGTGTATATATTTTATATATATATATTTAAGCCCTTTTTACACTTTTAGCCAAGTTTTAAATTTATAAAACACGATATTCACTAACACTAAACACACATATGGGCAAGTGCACCCATCGTGGACGTAGTATAGTGTTGGTAAGATACCGAGGTCGTCCAAGGACACAAGAGCTTTTAATACCGGTTTATCCTCAACGTCTAACCAAATCAAAAAGTTAGAAAAATGTTTTAAACTAAGAAAAATAAAAACTAACTAAATGCTGAAAAATAAAATAAAAATAAAAACAGATAGACAAGATGAATCACTTGGATCCGACACGTGTATTAGTATAACCTTTGATTATTTTCGCACTTTTGCACTTGTTTAAGAGATTATCTTAGTTATTGTAGTAGGCCCCTCTTTTGAAGGCGACGTTACCCTCAACCCAGTAGTTTGAGTCAGCAAGGATACAATCCTAAAGGGTCGGATTATTGAAAGATAATGAGTTAAGTTATTAATGCAAATTATGGTAGGCCCCGCTTTTGGCGGTGACGTTACCCTCGGCTAAGTAGTCTGAGTCAGCAGGGATACAGTCCTAAATAGCCGGGTTATAGTATTAATAGTAGTTAGCTTATGAGGGGGTCAAAGAGTTTGGATCCCCGCCATCCAATACCTATGGGCATTGAAGGAGATCCTACTAAATTTGACCCAGGTCCCAAGCAGGACCTCTAAACGCTGAACAAGGGCAAGACCCTTACCAAACCGTTCCCTTAACCCCCGACCAGGTAGCCAACATACCTCCATATAGACCGTGGAGATATGAATGGTGAAAATCTTTTATTTTATATAGACAGTAAAATAATGCCAAGACACCACGTACAAACGATAAGGAAAGATCACCTTCAACATAAGTAACTAGTTATTAAAGTCATTAATACAAAACCAAATAAAAAGTGCAAAAGATTAAAAATAAAAAGTATTATACTAAACACTTGTCTTCACCAAGTGATGTAAGAGACTTAGGCAAACATGGTCTTGATTGTCAAGAACTCTTACGATCAATCTTGGATCCCGAGACGACTCACACACTCTACGATGGACAATGGATGATGGTGGTGGATGATGGTGATATGGTGGTGGTGGGTGGTGGATGAGGTGTGAGAGAGGTGGTGTGCCAAGGGATGAGGGAGAATGAAACCAAGCTCCTCTATTTATAGGCTGGACAGAACGCTGGACACGGCCCCGTGTCCGCTGGACACGGCCCCGTGCCCGTCTGACACTCTCTCTCTTCATTAATTGTAATTGCGAATTACAATTAATGCGCCTGCTGTACTTTCAACACGCCCCCGTGCCCGCTGGGCACGGCCCCGTGGTGAGCAATGGAAGCTTCTACTGGTTTGTCTTTTCTGCTGCTTCCTGGGCACGCCCCCGTGTTCGCTGGACACGGGGCGTGTTCAGACTCTGTTTTCTTCTCATTTGTTTTGGGAGGTGCCGTTGAGGGTCCGGGCAGTCCACTTTTGTTCCTTTTCTTGTATTTATGGTAGAATTAGTGGTCTTTTTGCTTCTTTTGTGATTTTGAGCTCATTTCATCCTGAAAATACAAAAGGAAGACAAAAACACTCTTTTTCCAACATTAGTACTTAAAAAAGGGTTAGTTTTATGCCTTAATTGATGTGTTTTATATGTTGCATTTTACACACATCATGGTGGGTCGGGTGTGGTGGTGGTGGTGGGTCGGCTGGGGTGGTGGTGGTGGGTCGGCTGTGGTGGTGGTGGTGGGTCGGCTATGGTGGTGGGGGTACGTGGGTCGGCTATGGTGGTGGGGGTGGGCCGGCTGGGGTGGTTGTGGTGGTGGTGGGTCGGCTGGGGTGGTGGTTGTGGTGTGTCGGATGGGGTGGTTGTGGTGGTGGTGGGTCGGCTGGGGTGGTGGTGGTGGTGGGTCGGTGGTGGTGGTGGTGGTGGGTCGGATGGGGTGGTGGGTCGGCTATGGTGGTTGTGGTGGGTCGGCTATGCTGGTGGTGGTGGGCCGGCTATTGTGGTGGTGGTGGGCTGGCTGGGGTGGTGGTGGTGGGGGGTGGGTCGGCTAGGGTGGTTGTGGTGGTGGTGGTGGTGGTGTTGTGCCGGCTGGGGTGGTGGTGGGTCGGCTGGGCTGGTGGTGGTGGGTCGGCTATGGTGGTGGTGGTGGGTTGGCTGGGGTGGTTGTGGTGGTGGTGGTGGTGGGTCGGTTGTGGTGGTGGTGGTGGGTCGGATGGGGTGGTTGTGGTGGGTCGGCTGGGGTGGTGGTGGTGGTGGGTCGGATGAGGTGGTTGACGTTTTATACTAATAATTAATTAATAAAAATGTTGCCATTTTTCTAAATATATTAAATAAAAAATGACATTTATATACCTTCCTTTTATAACAATAAATATTAATAAATATAAATGTTTATATTTTTTTTATTTTAACAACAATTTAAAAAAAATATATAAAGTTTTTTTTAAATAATATTTCACCCACTTGAAAACCCCCCATACCCTTCAAAGGTATTCCATGTAAAAGAGCCAATGATTGGGCAATCATTGGCTTACACCCAATCATTGACAATTAATATGATGTGTGAAAAAGTAACCAAAAAGTAAACGTATAGGGCAATGAGGGGCTTATCAGGTGGGTTCATTTTTAGGCGTATAGGGCAATGAGGGGTGTATAGGGTTCGGGGATGTGTGGATAAATTTAGGGGATGTGTGGATAACCAGACCCTAAAATATATACAAGTGAGCGTCGTAGCGGCATGAGCGACGACGATGTGTTCAAAAAAGCGTTGGACAAGTATAAGGCGAACAATGGTAATACCAACTTTGCTCACGTTCGCGCGTGGGCAATTCTAAAAGACGAACCAAAATGGGCGCCGATTCCCAACGAGGTGGAGATGGCGAAACGCCAAAAAACATCGAAAACGGGTAGTTTTAGCGCCGGTGGATCGGACGCGAGGTGTCACATAAACTTAAATGATGACGCCGAGTTTGACGAAGAAGAGTATGCCATACATGAAGCGGAGCGTCCACCGGGCCGAGACAAATCAAAGAAGGAGCGGGCCAAGGGGAAAGAAAAGGAAAAGGTGGACCCGAAGATACTCGAGTTTATGGAACACTTAAAAATGTACAATGACGTCTCGGCCCAAAAGACGAAGGTGAAGGAGCGGGCCGTCGAATAAAAAACTCGTGTAGTGGAAGAAAAGTTACGCGAGAAGGTCCAATTGTCGAATGAGAAAATCCGAATTTCCGATGAAAAAAATCGGCTCAAGGAATGGGAAATAATTACGATGGATGTCGATTAGTATCCCGAGCCGAAACGTTCGATGTTGAAAAAACTACAAACCGACATCATGAAGAAGCATGATATTAGTTAAGTCTATGTTTTTTTATTAAGTTTATGTTTTGTTATAAATTTATGTAATATGGTTTTAATATTAATGAAAATATTTTTTTAGTTTATTTATTTGTTAAAAAAAGGAGAAGATTAAAAAAAACATAAAAATGGTGGGGAGGACTATGACTAGGACCATCCTCCCATACCCTCTACTTTTGAGGGATGGAGCATCCTTGACAGGAAGGACTATGACGTGACGCCTACGTGGCAGATCATCCTCCCTTGAAAGACCATCACCATACCTTGTAGCCTAACAAATTTGTCAAACATTTGATTTGAAAGGAGTGCTCAGCCTTTTTTCCATTAGATATTTCAGGCTAAATACCCCTTTGTGCTTCCTTAAGACAACACCCCGCAAGGCCATGCCTAGCGGTAAATCTCCTACCGTAGAGGCATTGGGCTGAGTACTTGGGTGCCATATAATTTAGTTATTTTTTTATCTTTATATAAATGGTAATTATTATTATTATATAAATATATGTTTAATATATTAATAAAAGAATATATAAACAGAAAGCTCGTTTAGGCTCGCGAGCCGGCTCGAGCTCGATAAGCGAAGCTCGGGCTCGGGCTCGTTTACTAAATGAGCTTGTTTTTAGGCTCGGGCTTGAGCTCAGGGGCGGACCTACCCACGATGGTGGGTGGGCGGTCGCACCCCTTGAAAAAAAAAAGTTTTTAGTGCTAATTTTCGTCGAAATCCCAACCGCACCCCTTAGATATTTTCAACCGCTCTCCTTAGAAAAAACATTATGAATTTATAAAAAAAATTAAACACTAATTATTATGAATATCTAAGTCTATAACACAATTTGTATAATTATTCTTTAACCACTTATTCACTTACTTAACCCAATCTACAATCTAATTTTACTAACCCAACTACCCAAGCCCAAGCCCAACCCAACCCAAAGATTTATCTTTTTTTTATTGATTGTTTTTTTTTATGTGGTGATTAGAAGAAAATATAGACGTATAAGGGTTTGATCTTTTTATGTTTTTTGATTTTTTTTAGTTCTAGACTTTATTTAATGATTTTGTTGTTTTATTTTAAGTTTTGTTTGTTTAAATGATTGCTAATCAACATTTAAAACTAGGGCTTGAATTTTTGAAAACTAAAATTGAAAATTATGGACTATGGTATTGGTTGAACATTATTGTTTAGAGTAAATTGCCATTTTGGTCCCTGAGGTTTGGCCAGTTTTGCCACTTTAGTCCAAATCTCAAAACTTTTGTATCTGGGTCCTTGTGGTTTCAGTTTTGTTGCCATTTTGATCCAAAAGTGAAATCAGGCCAGATTCCCCAAATTAAACCCCCCTGTTTTGTCTTTTTTCTCAGGGGTAATTCTGTCATTTTCGTTTCATTATAACCGGTAGAGGGAGGGGGATCTTGCTCTTGCTCACTTCATCTTCCCCATACAAACCCTAGTTTTCACAGAGCAGATCCCCTTATACGCAACCTATACATACAAATCCTCCAATAATACTATGGCTTAGGAACCCTCATCTTCCTCCTCATCCTCATCTCAAACCCTAGAATCACCTATCTTTACTTCAATTTCAACTGATAGCACCAACAATCAATCTCTCACACGTAACGTTTCATTCAGGCGATTGAACGCCAACGCGTCGGAGTTCGTCTCTCGCACCACCACCGCCACCTCCTCCTCCGCCGTTTCCGCCGCCGTGACGTTATCTACCTCCGATCTAACTCAGTCGCGGCTCGTGATATCTATCACCTCCGCCGACGTCGTCGGGGATAATTCATGTATTTCCGTCTCCTAATTCTCCATTTCATGATCCGATCCTGACGCATGTGCCGGTGACGGTTCCGGTGCCGGTGCAGAGTCATCACGGTCATCATCATCATCCACATCATCATGTAGCGATTCACTATCATCATCATCAGCAGCATCACCAGCAGCATAATCATGGTCATCAGCGGCAGTTTAATGGTGGTGGCACGGGGTATCTGGATCAATTTAGTTTTATAGGGTCAAGGTTGATTAATTTAGTTTTATTATTTTTAATTAATAACCAGTTATAATAAAACGAAAATGACAAAATTACCCCTGAGGAAAAGGACAAAACAGGGGGGTTTAATTTGGGGAATCTGGCCTAATTTCACTTTTGGACCAAAATGGCAACAAAACTGAAATCACAGGGACCCAGATACAAAAGGTTTGAGATTTGGACTAAAGTGTCAAAACTGGCCAAACCTCAGGGTCCAAAATGGCAGTTTACTCTTTATTTTGTTTAAGTGTTTTTGTTTTACGAACTTACGGAGCAAATTTATATGTGATAAGAACCATCTAGAGAAGTTATGGCGCGATTTCTCAAGAGGAAAAGGGTTAGACCACTTTTTTGTCGGATTCTTCTAGTTAAAGACCAAGTTATGTCTTAGATAAGTTTTTTGTTGTTTTATTTAATGATTAGGAGAAATAGAAGTAGGCAACATTTGAACTTTTGATGGTTTTTTTGTTATAAATTTACTTACTTACGAAGGTTTTTTATGTTGTTTAGTGTTTTACTCGAAATTTTGTTTGTTAATGTGATAGAAAGTTAGAAAATAGGGTTTGATTGTTTGAAAAATTAAAATTGACCCAACCCGACCCGATCTGATCCGGCTCGCAAAACTTGTTTGTTTATGTTTGCTGGGTTTACATGACCCGACCCGATCCGACCCGCTATGAACTGAATTTTTTATATAGCTAGAGGCCTAAAATTTTTCAATTTTTCCGCACCCCCAGGAAAAAATTTCTGGGTCCGTCATTGCTCGAGCTCGTTTATGCTCGTCTCGTTCGAGTTTTTTTTCGAGCCGAGCTCGAGTAACTCGCAAGTAGCTCGACTCGTTTGCACCCCTACCTACAAAACAAATAACCGTTAGGCTCGTCGCAGAGGTGGGAGGACCGCTCTGTTGTAGAGAGAGAAAATAGTCATATAAACTTTTAAACAAAGTAAAATCGTAAATTTGTCCAACATTATTTGCATAACGAATTTCATAAAGTGGTTAACTGAATTACATATTTAAAAATAAAAATAAAAAATTAATGAGCCGACTCGATTTGACTCGAGTCAGCTCAAACACTTAACGAGCCAAGCTCGAGCTCGACTTTTCAACTCAATTAAATAAACGAGGTGAGTCGAGCTGCCTCATTTAATTTCCAGCTTGAGTTGAACCTTACTCAACTCGGCTAGGTTCAATAGGGTGTGTCAATAAAGAAAAAGGGCATTATCCGCTCCATTCCTTTCTTGTCCCATCCATCCACAAACACTAACACCGAGTGTGAAGAAGGTTAGGGTTTATGATCCACAGACACTCATAAACTCATTCCAATTCAGGTATCTATTATTTCGCTGATTTTAGTGTTTATGAGCCTTCTGTTTTCATTTCAAGTCACAGATGTTTGATTTTTGGGTTTATTACGGTGATATTAGGGTTTATATTTCTGTGATATTTTGATTTTGTTATGAACCTCGGTTCCCTTTTTGATAATTGAACTATCAATTTCAACATTCATATGCTAAGTCGTATACTTTCATCATCGAGACAGTACATGCATCTGTGTTAATCCATAGAAATAGTGACCAAATTTAACATGTCTTTAAATTATAATTATTTAAAGAATTAAATTGATGAAACACGAGGAAAGTAAGTTCAACTCATCTTTAGATAATCCTCTTTGTTGTGCGTGATTAAACTGATTATGTGAGCTTTATAAGTTAATCATAAGAAACAGTGGATCACTGGACTATAAACTGATATAGCGTTTCAGCAGATAAACTATGAATTGGACTGAAAACGGTATAATCGTCGCATCCAAACAGTAATGTATGACCTTGAATTATTATACTTTGTGTTGTACAGTCTCCTAATGATGTATATGGCAGCTTATGTGCAGCATTATTTACTATCAATCTGACAAAAACAACCTAAGATGAAAGTTAAACGTCCGACTAAAGCTCAACGATTGTCGTCGACTACAATCAACACACTTCCTCAAACCATATTAGAAAACATCCTATGTCTTTTACCAATTCAAGAGGCAGCAAGGACAAGTATCTTCTCAAGGGAATGGAGGTACAAGTGGACCACTATTCCCAAACTTGACTTTTGTTCGTCTACTGTGCCTGAAATTAGAACTCAAGAGAATCAAACATCTCACGTAGAACGGGCAAGGAAAATTATGGAACGGAGGCGTAAACTTTTCAATGCTATACCCCGAGTTCTGTTAATGCACCAGGGTCCAATACACGAGTTCAGCATTGACTCGATTGCAAACTGTGACTGTTTTGAACTTGATCCAATAATATTTCATTTGTCTAGGAACCATGCTGTCAAGAAATTAAAACTAGCGTTTGATTATATGTATCCGCATAAGTTGCCCTTATGCGCCTTCTCTTTGCATCATTTAAGAGACCTAGATCTCAGTTATGTTGTTATTGACCATCAACCAATATTCAGTGGATTTGGTAGCCTTAGAAGCTTATCCTTGTATTATGTAAAGATCTCAACAAAAGCTCTTCTTCATCTTTTATCTAATTGTCCATCGCTTAAGAGGTTCAATCTAGTAAGTTCTCGCTTGAATATTTATTCTCATGGGCTTTTTAAACTTATCTGAATATTGTAAGTTACTGCAGCTAGGATCTATCTGTGATAAAGATTGCACAATTATTGAGCTATTTGATTGTCTACATGTGATTGAAGATCTGACTATCTACGGGGACACTCCCGAACTGGTATTATTTTTATTTATCCACATTATATGTAAATATTGAAAGAAAAGAAAATCAAACTTTGGTTGTAAAATTTTGTTTGCTTATTATTGTAGCTTGTTCTAGACTCGGTTCCAAACGAGCTTCCAACCTCACTAATCCACCTCAAGTACTTTTGTTTTAACGAACTGTATTTCGGTGACGACCATGGATTAATCTTTCTTCTTATTTTGATCAAATGTTCCCCAAACTTGGAGAAAATTGAGCTAAACGTAAATCTTTTTTTTATATACTATTTATTTTACTTCCCGCCAAAATCCACTGACAAAAATAGTGACGACCCTTCCTGTAGATTGCCGAGGGTATTGGTGATGACAATGAGACGTGGTTTGGTATATTGGAAAAATACTCAGATGTTCGGTTGGAGCATCTGCAGGAATTGGAGATTCACCGTTTCCGCAACTTGGAGCATGAGATGGAGCTTGTGACGGTTATCTTGGCAAGGTCACCCAAGCTGAAGAAGGTGATCATACATAGTTTGGTTGAAAAGGATGAAGAGTCGGATATGTTAAAAATTTTCTTACAAGCCTCACGCGCATCACCTGTAGAAATCGTTGTGAGATCTATGATAGATTAGTTGTATTGCTACTTTTTTGTGTTTTCTTTCTGGTTAGTCTATGGAGTTCTTTTGGATGTTGGCAATTACTCAACTAGGGTATGTATATTCATAATGATTATTAAATGAATCAAATCCGAGTTAGAGCTCGTGTTTGTAAAACTGTTTTCAAGTTAAACTTGAGCTTTAAAAATATTGTTGTGATGTGTTTCCTTTGCTTGAAGTGGTTATAATCACTTTGATGGTGTTGAGTGTTTCAAATTATAATTATTAAAAGAATTAATTGATGAACACATGAGTAAAGTAAGTTTAACTCATCTTTAGATAATCCTCTTTGTTGTGTGTGGTAAGTATTAAACTGATATAGGGTTCATCAGATAAACTATAAATTGGAATGAAAATGGTATAATTGTTGCATCAAAACAGTGATGTATGACCATTTTCTTTGAGTCATTTAAAATTTAGACTTTGTGTTGTACGTTATGTGCAGCATTATCTGGTATCAATCTGACAAAAACACCTGAAGATGAAAGCTAAACGTCTGACTAAAGCTCTCAACGATTGTCTTCTACTACAATCAACACACTTCCTCAAAGCGTAATAGAAAACATCCTATGTCTTTTATCAATTGAAGAGGCAGCAAGGACAAGTGTCCTCTCAAGGGAATGGAGATACAAGTGGACCACTGTTCCCAAACTTGTGATTGATTGGTATAGTGTGTCCAAAAGAACAACTGAAGAGAAGCAACTATCTGACATAGCAAGTGCAAGGAAAAACATGGACCCAAGTTGTAAACTTTTTAATACTATACATCAAATTCTGTTAATGCGCCAAGGTCCAATACACGAGTTTACCTTTTGCGCCATGGCAAACGGCCACTGTTTTGAACTTGATCAAATAATATTTCATTTGTCAAGGAACCATACTATCAAGAAATTAACACTTACGTGCATTGATAAGCACTATAAGTTACCCTCATGTGCCTTCTCTTTGCATCAGTTAACAGACCTGGATCTCACTTACGCTGATCTTATCCGTCAACCGATATCCATTGGATTTGGTAGCCTTAGGGGGGTGGGGGTGGTCACTAGTGATAGAATTCTATCACTCACAAGCATCCAATCAACTCCTGCCATGTCATCAGCCACTATTCTATCACTCACATCCTTTTTTTAGTGGCAATGGTCATCACTCACAACACCTAACAATAAACCCCCACACCCCCTCACATCCATCATTTTTCACGCGTGAAAAAAATAACGGAAATCCATCACGTGGCTGCTATCACTCGTTGAACAAATGACTGGCGGTGGGAATCTTGTTTTTTCCACGCGTGATAAAGGCTATCACGGAAGTTTAACGTTGCCACCCCCAGTGGCTTTAGAAGCTTATGCTTGTATTATGTAAAGATCTCTACAGAAGCTCTTCTTCAACTTTTATCAAACTGTCAGTCACTTAAGAGCTTCACTCTGGCAAGTTCTCAGTCGAATGTTTATTCTCATGGGCTTTTGAAACCTATCTGAAAATTGTAAGTTGCTGCAGCTTACAGAAGAAGGTATCGGTTCTAAAGATTGCACCATTATTGAGCTATTCGAGTGTTTGCCTGTGATTGAACATCTTACTACCTCGGGGGAGTGTGTCCGCCCGGTAATATTTATTTATTCAAATCATATATAACTGAAAGAAAACCAAAATAAGCTTTGCTTGTTAATTTTTGTTTTGGCCTATGGATGAAGTGGCTTGTTCTAGACTCCATTCCAGAAGAGCTTCCAACGTCACTAATTCACCTCAAACACTTTCGTATTTACGAAATGTGTTTCGCTGAACACCATGGATTAACTTTTCTTGCTGTTTTGATCAAATGTTCCCCAATCTTGGAGAAACTTGAGCTAGAGGTAAATCTTTTTTTATTCTATTTAATTTAATTCTTGACAAAATCCGCTGACAAAAGTAATGACGACCCTTTCTGTAGATCGATATAGGGCATAATTATTGTTATGAAAATGAGACATGCTCTCGTATATTGGAAAAATATTCGGATGTTTGGTTGGTGCATATGAAGGAATTGGAGATTCAATCTTTCAGCAACTTGAAGCGCGAGATGGAGTTTGTAAAGTTTATCTTGGCAACGTCACCTGTCGCATCTTGAAGTGTTACCACAAACCTCATGTATAATCAATACCAACCTTGCATATGTCAAGTCTTTTTTTTTAATCATAACATTGATGATACAAGCAAACTAAGACAGAGAACGAATGTAAAAATCATGGGAATTCGACTAAGGGTTATTTATTTATTGGATTCATAGATATCACATCTAAAACAGGAAATCTTTATTCGACTAAAGGGTTATTTAAGGGCCGTCGGTAAGTGTAAAGTTGAAGTTTGCACAAGACGTCTGCTTACGTAGCAACGATGAACTAAACCCAAAAGTCGAATTCTCTAAATCAAATTCTAGAAAGTTGTCCTCAAACTGAAACGTCCCGATCACGATTGCAGGCTCACTCGTTGCACCACCGTCAACAAACGCCAAACACGCCACCTCGTTTGTAATCTGCTTAATAGAGTTAGCAGTGGATACAGTCCACTTCTTCCCATCCGGGAGGCTGAAATCGATATCAGGAACTTTCAAACCAGCAGTGGAGGTGCTGAAACAAAGGCCGAAGGGGCTGACTGGCTTTGCAGGACGTAATTGTTTTGTAACCTTTGTAAACCTCCTAACCACACCATTATAGATATTGGTTCTAAGCGTGGTGTAAGGGTCAGTTGTACTAAGCTTGGTACTTGTGTTTGCGGGAACATTGATAGATCTCTTTTTAATTACAATGCTATCGACACTGATAAAGTATCCAAAAGAATCTGGTTGTGTTACCAACGGAGTATAAGAAAGATAACTTCTTACATCGACATTCGATTGGGGAAGAAGGTAATAAGGACCGGTTCCAAAGAATAGAACCCCGGGGACAGACGGCTTGCTTGGAAGACATAGAGCTAACGTTTTTTTAAGGGGTTGATAGAAGTAAGCTGGGAAGGCGTAAGGCGAGGAAGAAAACGCCATGACACCAGAAACATTTGAAGGAAATGATGCAAATGTTGAATGAGGAGCACATGCTGCATAAGGGTGTGCATCATATAAACCACTGAAGATTTTTCTACCGTCACTTACGTTCACTGTGAAATCGTCGTAGTTGATAAGGGTTTGGTTACATGAACCAGTCACAGGGTTAAACACGTTGACTGAGCATGTACAGTCACCCCAACCAGGGAACGAAGAAGTGTTGGTTTCTAGAGGGCAAGAAGGATTCTTATAAGAGTAAGACGTTCGAAAAGTTGTGCATTGATAATCTACGCAAGAAACAGCATATGTGCAGAGCGTGTTGGTGGGGCAACTGCCTGGATAAATGTTCCATTGCACGATGCAGTCGTGCCATATGAAGGGAGCATCGATGTCTATAAGGAAGTTTGAATGCAAGTATTGATCGTTTACATAGTCATAGGCTGTCATGATCTCAACACTATAGAGAGGCTTAGCAGCATCGGTATGTTTGTTAACCGGAACTACTATGGATGTGTATGGCGGCGGCACATACGCAGCCATAGCCTCATGTTCATGAGAGATATAACCTAGAACGATAACGAGTAGTTGAAGAAGCAAAAACATTATATCTCGAATGTAGTTTTGGAAAGAGCATTGAACATATTTATATAGGTATCTCATGGGTGTAATTTATGTTTCTTCGAATATATATTTTTTTGGGAACAAAGAGATATACTTGGGGATGAGTTGGTAAGTACTTGTTAGGATTTTTGTCGTTTATGACGAAGAATGGTATATCCGAAGCAAGATGTGGTCAACTTAAGTGGGACACTTTACGTGTCTAAGGCATATAACCAAGAATAAATCAGAATAAGTCAATCTACCCATAATGGAAACATGACACAATCTTGCGGTGTAAAGCTTTCGAACATGGCCATACACGCAAGTTGAGTAAATGTTTCATTGTATCCGTTGCTACTACAAGTGTAAACCAACCAAACCGTACGTTCATAAACTATTCAAGATATGTTTGTTAATAACTCGAACTTGAGCCGAGCTTAATCAATCTCAAACTTGAGCTAGATCAGGTTAAATTGAAACTCATTTAATGTATAAAAGAGAGTAGAGTACTTTTTTATTTATATAACTATAATAAAATAGCATGTATGTAATATAATTATATAATATATCAAACAAAAATTATTATAGATAAAAGTAGTTTATGAATAATTGTTATGATAGCAAAGTTGCCTCCTTCATTCATCTATCAAATATATTTATACATGAGATCATATCTCCTATTCTAAACACAGATTATTAACATATTCACATTCCATAATTATCTATATTCTGTTACACCCCCGCAGTCGAAGCTTGAGGAGGCCGAATGTTGAGACTGGACCGAAAATCATCAAATAAGACACGAGGCAATCCTTTAGTGAAAATGTCGGCAATCTGAAATCTTGACGGAACATGTAGCACACGAACCTGTCCACGTTGAACGAGCTCTCGCACAAAATGAATATCGAATTCAATATTCTAAACACAGATTATTAACATATTCACATTCCATAATTATCTATATTCTGTTAATAATAAACAAGTTATATCATTCAAAAATTAATAACAAATCTAATTCAATTCAAAGTTTGGGACAAAGAATTCACGTGACACCACACTCAGATAAGGATGCACCATCCACAATTGATATCGACTTACAAGGAAACATTTATTTTATTAATATAAATTTTGATCAAACTATTCTTAGCCGTAAGTATAAAATTTCCACCAATACTTTATTCCACTAGCCACACATATCCATGATAAACAGTACGCACAAACTAACCATCATTATCTGTGACACATGCTTAAAAGACGTCAGCTATTACTGGTGGGTTCATGAATATACACAATTTACAAATCGCAACAATTAATCATGACTTGTACCTGTTCATGTCATCATAACCCAACGTTAACACGTAACTTACATAACCATACAATTAATTCCCACTAACCCACGGGTGCAGTACCGACAAATCCAGCCGTAGCAGCACGTATAAGGGACCACAAATATCATGTGTATGTCATGCTCAGGATATATACATACGTACAACAGTCATGACATATTATTACAGTATGTTCACGTTGAAAAACATACATAAAACTCACTTTTGCTATATGGAGGTTATACAAACTTGGTTTCCTAATCAAGACCAGAATAATTTTAAACACTAGTTAAATCAAGAGTGGGGTACTAGATAGTCATTACCCTGATCATAAACCTAAACTCTACTCTTAACATTTTACTATAATTAAATTTATACGTTAATTAATCCTAAAAAAATTCTATATTAAAACTTAAAGGAAACTTATATTTAAATTAAATACACACTACGCCTTATATTCGAGGAAGTTGTTAATGGCTAAACTTAATGAACTTGATCTCTATTTATAGCCAGAAGACTTGCTTTGCTTTGTTCCGAAGAAAACCAATTTGGCGGCTAAGTTTGCCTCTTTGAAGAAAAGAAATCTTCATGATGAAGATTCATGTATACCACACACGTATCCTTACATGCATACATACACGTTGCATATATATAGAGACTTACACGTTGCATATATAGACCAGGGGCGGACTTAGGTTAGCCCGTGTGGGGGCGGCCACACTCTTTGAAAAAAAAAAATTTAGTGTTAATATCCGCGCAAACTCCCGACTGCACCATTTGAAAATTTTTGTCCGCACCTCTTGGAAAATTCCAACCGCACCCCTTGGAATTTTTCGTTCGCACCCCTTAGAAAAAAATGTTGAGAAATTATATAATTTTTTTTTGAACACGGATTGAAACCCGACCGAATTATCCTAACTAACCCTTTAATAAAACTTAAATTAAGTATTCAGTCCATTAACCAAACATTAAAACAAACCCATTAACTAATAAGCCCAATAACTTAGCCCACTTCAAACATTAAAACAAACCCATTAAACAACCACAACCCAATCGCTGCCACCACTCCCGCTCTCCCTCCTCCTGCCAGCGACGACGACAACCTCCGACCACCCCTGCAAAATTCCGATCACCCCTGCAAAATTCCGGCCGCACCCAGCTTCACACCGACAATAAACAGGTATGTCGATGTTCTTTTTGTTATTTTGATGTTTATTTCATTAGGAGATTTTGTTCAAGACTTCGGATAAAAAAGTTTAAACGTGTATATGTTTTGAGCTAATTTGGGGTTGTTCTAGTCTTTATAGAATGGGTTTGTTGTCTCTTAATCTCTTATTAATTATATGATTCTAGTATAGGGTTTGAAAAGATGAAATTCTAGGCTTGAAATTCAAAATTTTAAATTGAAAATTAGAGAATATGGGCTATGGTTGAACACTTGAAGATCCTTGTTTATTTTGTATGTGATGGGATTAGGAGGAACCGTGATTAGGGAAGTTATGACGCGATTTCTCAAGAGAAAAGGGGTTAATCACTTTTTAAGTCGGATTCTTCTAACTGAAGACTAAGGTATGTTTTTTTGAACTTTGATGCTTTTTTGTTCACTTACTTATGATGATTTTTTATGATGTTTACTTGTTTTAGCCATTGGTGTGATAATTGGGTGTTTCCAAAGTTATTATTGTGGGTGCTAGCTAAGTATTAAACTGTAAATTGAAATGAAAATGGTATAATTGTCATTTGTCCCATCCAAACATAAGCAGAAGTAGATAACTGGACTATAAACTGATATAGGTTTCACCGGATAAACTATAAATTGGAATGAATATGGTATAATCGTTGCATCCAAACAGTACTAATGTATGACCTTTTTCTTGTGTTATACGTTCTCCTAATGTTGTATTTGGCAGCTTATGTGCATCGTTATTTAGTATCAATCTGACAAAAACAACCTAAGATGAAAGCTAAACGTCCGACTAAAGCTCAACGATTGTCGTCGACTACAATCAACACACTCCCTCAAACCATAATAGAAAACATCCTATGTTTTTTACCTATTCGAGAGGCAGCACGGACAAGTATCCTCTCTAGGGAATGGAGGTACAAGTGGACCACAATTCCCAAACTTGAGTTTGGTTCGTCTACTTTGTCCAAAGGAAAAAACAAAGAGAAGCTGCCATCTGACATAGCAAGTGCAAGGAAAAACATGGACGAAAGGTGTAAACTTTTCAATGCTATACACCAAGTTCTGTTAATGCGCCAGGGTCCAATACACGAGTTCATCTTTAACCCGATCGGAACCTACAACTGTTTTGAACTTGATCAAATAGTATTTCATTTGTCAAGGAACCATACTGTCAAGAAATTAACACTTGCGTTTGATTATATATCTCCGTATAAGTTACCCTTATGTGCCTTCTCTTTGCATCAGTTAACAGACCTATATCTCAGTTTTGTTAATCTTGACCATCAACCAATAGTCAGTGGATTTGGTAGCCTTAGAAGCTTATGCTTGATGAATGTATGGATCTCTTCAAAAGCTCTTCTTCGTCTATTATCAAATTGTCCATCACTTAAGAGGTTCACTTTGGTAAGTTCTCGCTTGAATATTTATTCTCATGGGCTTTTTAAACTTATCTGAATATTGTAAGTTACTGCAGCAAGGATTTATCAGTCATAAAGATTGCACAATCATTGAGCTTTTTGATTGTCTACATGTGATTGAAGATCTGACTATTTATGGGTACAATGCCCGTCAGGTAATATTTGTTTTTCCACATAATATATAAGTGAAAGAAAAGAAAGTCAGTCAAACTTTGGTTTTAAAATTTTGTTTGCTTATTATTGTAGCTTGTTCTAGACTCGGTTCCAGAAGAGCTTCCAACCTCACTAATCCACCTCAAATACTTTTGTTTCAAAGAAATGTCTCTAGATGTCAACGGTCTTTTAACTTTTCTTGCTGTTTTGCTCAAATGTTCCCCGAACTTGGAGCACATTGTGCTAGAGGTAAATCTGTTATTTTAATTCTCACCAAAATCTACTGACAAAAATAATGACAACCCTTTCTATAGGCTGAACTGGGGTATAATGATGAAAATGAGATATATTCTGGTATATTGGAAAAATACTCAGATGTTTGGATGGAGCATCTGAAGGAATTGGTGATTTATAATTTTAACAACTCGAAGCCTTCAATGGAGTTTGTGAAGTTTATCATCTCCAGGTCTCCTAAGTTGAAGAAGGTGTTGTTGATAGTTGATGACAAGGATGAAGAGTTTGAGATGTTAAAAGTTCTCTTACAGGCCCCACACGCATCACCGGTAGAAATCGTTGTAAAGTAGTTGGGACGGGACGACAACATCAAAGACTTTAGATAACTCAAGAAATTAGTTTAAAGAAGTATGATGATAATCTGTAAGTATTGCTACTTGTTTTTCTGCTTATATTAGTTGGTTATTTTAGATGCTGGTATTCACTAATTATCACAAATGTATCCATATTTGTGTTTCTATATATTCGGTTTACAACTTAGCTACTGTAGCATTGTGTTTCAGTGTTGAAATTATCTCCTAAAATATATAATAGGGAATTCTACATTATTAGAGATAACCATACTCACAAAAGTGAAACGCACACAAAAAAATTAAGTATTTTAAACCAATAAACCTTGGCCTACGATAAAATACAAATCAAAACCAACAATATATATATATATATAGGGGATGGTTCAAATGAAAACCACTTTTATTGTGAAAACTCGAAAACTAATTAAAAAAAGCCTAAAAAACACACAAATTTTTTTTTTCAATTTTTTTATAAAAATCGCTGGTTTTTATATATAAAAAAAACTTTTTTTCAAAAAAAAAAAAATTGTGTAGTGCACATGTGTAATAATACACATGTGTAGTACACATACACATGTGTAGTATTACACATGTACACTACACAAATTTTTTTTTTTGAATTTTTTTATATAAAAAAACCTGCGAATTTGTTTTGCAAAAAAAAAAAAATTTGTATGTTTTTTGGCTTTTTTTAATTAGTTTTCGAGTTTTCACAATAAAAAGTGGTTTTCATTTGAACCTTCCCCTATATATATATATATATATATAGTGGAGGGTTCAAGTGAGAAGAATTTTTTTGTAAGAATAAAAAGAACAAGTTTTAAACCAATAGAAATTCTCCATTTACTTCATTTAATATGTGTATTTAATGTTATTGAAAAGGGCATATGGGTAAATTTATAATTGTAGTTAATTAGCTAACTAATTAAACTTGTAACTCACTTTTAATTATACTCTTTTCAAGATAAAATAATTTATGGTGAAGGACAATTTTCAACATGTGTAGGATAAATTCCAGTATGCGTAGAACAAATTTTGAAATGTGTATGAAACATTTAGATATGCGTAGGGGAAATTCCGGTTAGTGTAAGATATATGTAAGATAATTTTTGAAATGTGTAGGATAAGTTTTTTGTTTTGTTTTATTAATGAGAGATAACATAATTAATGAGAGGAGTTATAAACTATTTAATGTTTTACCATTATGCCCTTTCTTATTTTTCTTCTCATATTAAATTTCTTCTCAAATGAACCTTCCTATATATATATATATATACACATATATAGGGGAGGGCGCTATAGGAAACCTCAACTTTTTTAAAAAACTATGCAAACCCAATGTGAGCCATTGATTATCTTTCATCTAACTTGATCAATGGCTCTCCTATTTTTTGGTAAGAATTAGATTTAAAAGAAATGATATAATACATTAGTACAAGTGGGAGGGGCATTTTCGGTAGTGAAAAGGGGCTTTTTGACTTTCCAGAACCATCAAATCATCATATCACTTTCTCTTTCTCTTACCTCTTCCTCTTTCCTATTTCTTCAACCCAATCTTGAAGACAAAGAATGAACACTCTTCAATATCAGGAGAAATAAACAACAACCACCACCAGCAACCACCTCCTCCGGCGAAACTCACCGGGCTTCTTCTCCGGCTCTCTCTCTCCTTAATCTTTAGAAGCAAATGAAGGGTCTGAATGTTGTTTTAGAGAGAGAACGATGACAACAATCTTCATCATGTTCATCTATAACACCAAGAACACACATACAAGTGTGTGAGAGAGAGAGAGAGAGGAAGTTTGAACACACATACAGACGACTCGGGTCAGATTCATGTTCAGGTTCGGTTCTAATTTAGTTCGGGATTCACTCCAGATTTATTTTGGTCGGTACATGATTGTCTGTGAAATTCCCTACATCCTTGTAATTTTTAGCTGAGTATTTGTTCGAATTGCTGTTTGTTTGATTGATTTTAGGATGTGTATCTTGTTTCCTTACATTTCGTGAATCTTGGATATGGGTATATGTATATATATATAGTTGTGAACTGTTTGGATGGATTATGCTTGAAAAATGTTGATTGTTAACTATATAGGGATTTTACAGAAATAATGATATATGGTTACCAATTTGTTTATTTATATATACATAAGGTCTGAAAAATTATTGAAACTGTTGGAATAATTGTTACAGAAATAATGATATACGGTTGACGATTTTGTTGGTTTGGTTGCTGTTTGGGCTTTTGATCTGAACAGTAAGTGTTTTTTTTGTTGGGTTGTTTGATTTACAGAAACAGACCCATAACATGTGTTAAGCACCTGTTAGAATGATATATAACGTGTGTTGATTTACAGAAACAGATCCATAAAGATATTCAATTGACAAGCTGGATGGATGTAGGCGACGTTAATGCGGGGACATTGAATAAGCCAAATCTTTTGGGAAAGAAGTTTTCGTTCGTTTATAACATGTGTTAGTGGTTCATGCTGTAACAGATCCATAAACAAGTTTTCATGCTGTAACAAGTTTTCTTTCGTCTATAAAATGTGTTAGTGGTTCATGCTGTAGCAGATCCGTAAAGAAGTTTTCATGCTGTAACAAGTTTTCGTTCGTTTATAACAAGTTTTCGTCCATAAAGATATTCAATTGACACCATGATGTGTATATACTGATCTAACAGGTGTTACAATTTGTCTGTTCGGAACATGTAATTGATTAACATGTGACAAGGGTGAAAACAGTCGACGGGGGCGATGAGTTTAATGGTGAGCTTAGTTAATATCGTAATCTTGTTGTAACCCCACTTGTATACATATGATAACATGTAAGCATCCATTTATAACATGTGTTGGTGGTTCAAGCTGTAACAGAACACCATGATGTAACCTGACATGTGTTCATGTATAACATGTGTTAAGCCCCTGTTAGAATGATATATAACGTGGGAAAGAACTCTTCGTTCATTTATAACATGTGTTTGTTTTGCACATTTTGGAATGTATAACATGTGTTAAGCCTCTGTTATAATCTTTTTGTAACCTGACATATATTCGTGTATAAGCTAGGGGTTTACAAAACACCATGATGTGTATATACTGATCTAACATGTGTTAAACAATTGCTTAACATGTGACAAGGGTGAAAACAGTCGACGAGGGCGATGAGTTTAATGGTTAGCTTAGTTAATATCGTAATCTTGCTGTAACCCCACTTGTATACATATGATAACATGTAAGCATCCATTATAACCCGACTTGTATTCATGTATATGAAAGTGGTTTGCAAGTTAATATGTGTACAAGTTAATATGGAACATACAAGTTAATATTGCAACACCGTATATGGAACATACAAGTTAATATTGTATAACGTGTGTTAAGCCTCTATTATAATGTGTGTTAAGACTTCCAGCATGGATGCATAAACTCCAATAGTAACTTAATAACAACATAGTAACCTGATATAACGTGTGTTAAGCCTCTTTTATAACGTGTGTTAAGACTTCTAGAATGTGTTAAGTCCATATCGTTTTAACAACATGTACTAGACAAAACAATAAGAGTCTCACATTACATATTACTAGTAAACGAAAATACATAGCACTAAGAAAATGGCGGAGCTTCCTTTGACAGTCTGCCTTAGCTTTTCAGCGGCTACCTTTGCTGCCTTAGCTTTTCAGCAGCTACCCTTGCTTTATTGTTTGGGTCGGTCTTGAAACGCTTTGTAAACATGTGGGTGTGCGTATGCCAGGGAAGTTATAAAAATGTGTTTTCATGTCACACGTAACACGTGTGACGTTGTACATGGGTTTCATGTCACATGTAACACATGCATGTCCGAGAAGTTCAAACTATAACATGTGTTAGTTGTGTTGTGCTGCAACATAAACATGGTCATGATCCTTGAGTATCTGATCCACGTTTGACGAAACCAACGGTCCCGAGAATTGGATCTTATATCCTTTGTATCCATCACCGTCCTAATAAACAAAAAGATAAGATAACCGTCAAGTCGTTAACCAGACATAAATATTAACACATTCATAGCCAGAAAATCTTTTTTTCTCAAATAACATCACAAAAACAGTTACTATTCAGATCAAAAGCCCCAAACAAAGCAACCAAACCAACAAAAAACAGTTACTCTTCAGATCAAAAGCCCAAAGAAGCAACCAAACAAGCATAACTTTTTAACACAAAAATAAAAACCTGCAAATTAATCTTACACAACTGAAACAACAACTAACAAAGTACACAGAACTAAAAACCTGCAATTAATTCGTCATACATGTCTCTAATACATCGTCATACCCTAATACATGTCTCTATAACATGTTACTATGGTTTAGCTGTGAAACAGGAGTTCAGACTATAACACGTGTTACGTTGGTTGTGCTGTAAGACAAACTTGGCTTAGCTGTGAAACAGAAGTTCAGACTATAAGGGTATACGGTGTGGTCGGTAAAGGGGCGCGGCAAAGTCGGTTTGCCGAGCGGCAACACCGCCGCCAACCCCTTTACCGATCGGTGTGGTAAATGGAGCGGCAACCGCTTGCCGACGCGGGGAAGAAGAGAGAGAGTGAGGGAGCAGGAGAGAGAGAGGGAGTGTATGAGAGAGAGGGTGTTGTGGGGTGGGGTCCATGCCATCTCTCAACCAATCACACCTTTTTCCTTTTTTTTAAAAAAAAAGTTTATCACTTCACCAAGTGTCTAAACCATTGCCAACACTTTTCACCAAAGTTTAAACACTTTTCACTGATTGACGCGGCACACTCTCATTGGTTGATTTTTTAGTTTGCCACTCCAAAGTGTTTAACCACTCCTTACACCCTAACACGTGTTACGTTGGTTGTCCTGTAAGACAAACTTGGCTTTTCGTTTCTAAAAGCAGATGTGCCGATTATTAGACGTCTAAAAATAAAAAAAGCGGGCATGTGTTAAACACGTCATAACTATAATAATTTAAACTGTATGGCTATGTCTAATAGGATAAAGTGTAACATGTATTAGGGTATGACGAGGTAAAATTAATCAGTAAAACTAATCACATGTTTAATAAAATTAATCAATAACACCTGTTTAATAAAATTAATCTTACACAACTGAAACAACAACTAACAAAGTATACAGAACTAAAAACTCTTTAACATATAATCAATAACACCTTACAATTTCAGCAATTAATTCAGCAACACCTAATCAACAATTAGTAAAATTAATCACATGTTTAGTAAAATTAATCTTACACAACATTAACAAAAAAAAAAAAAAAAAAAAACCCTCACAGATTTAACAACTCTTAACACCTTACAATTTCAACAAATTATTTCAAACAAATCACATACAAAACAATAATCAAAATCTGAAACAACATATACAAATCATATTTTATATAAACTAAAAAAGTGTAAAAAACTCACAAATATTCAGATCTGAAACAACATATACAAATCATATTTTATATGATCTCAAGAGCTCGTCGACATCGGTGATCTTTGAGCAGTAGTTGATGATGGCAACATCCGATCTGGTGCCATTTTGAGGATGCTACGGACCCACATGGTTCTTCAAGGAATAAAGTATAGCCATTTGGGTTGAATATATTCAGTTCCACATCTGAATATATGGGTTGGGGTTGGGGGATGGCGGCGGTGGAGGGGCAGTGGTGGCAGTGGTGGGGGTTGTGCAGCGGGGGTCGACCGACGGTGGTAAAGGTTCAACGGTGGTGGGGGTTGTGCAACAGGGTCGGAGGTGTTTACGGTGGTGCCGGAGGTAAAATACTGATGGTGGTGCGGTGGTGATAATGGTGGTGGTGCGGTGGTGATGGTGGTGTGGTGGGAAAAAAAGATAACGATGAGGGAGAGAGGTGTATAGATCTGGATATGAATGTGAATAAGTGTGTGTGAGAGAGGAGATGATATAAAGAAGAAAGAGGAGATGGTATAACATGTCAGGAAGAGAGAGAAAGAGCAATGTAAAAAGACCAAAATACCCTCTGTTTTGTCATCTATATATAAAGGTGGCTGGGACATGTGGGCAATTCTAGACCATGTGATGGGTTTTCAAAGTTTTTTAAAAATCTAAGGTTTCTTGTGTAGCATTGCCCTACATATATATATATATTTCAAGGATCTGACCTTGTCCCCATCAAATTATCACCGGCAAATTCGTTTCAAATCAAAAGATATTCTGGTTAAGCTATATAGAGAAAGGATTGTAGAAAAACCCTAATCAATAAAGAAGGATGAATGCCCATGACATTATAGCTTAGTCGCATCTTGGGGTAGGATGAGGCTTTGGGACTACTAGCTCCTGAGTTCGATTCCCACAAGGAGGTTTTCCCATATTTTTTGGGTTTTCTCCTGAATTGATGTATAGGCATTATTGCTTAGTGGAGATGGATATGATCGGGTGGTTCCGCTGGTGACACGATGATACTCTAGTGGTCCGTCAATGATCCAAATTTGTTGTTTAAAAAAAGGATGAACAATCTATAAAGTTAGCATTTCTAATGCATAAAATACAAATAAAAATTCAAACAATTAACAAATGTATCATTGTAAAATCAACATGACATGAAATTAAGTAAAATCCTATACAAATTATCGATTCAGAACACATACTACGGTCAAGATGGTATAGATATAGATGAAATCATCACAGTAGAATCGCCAATGTAGAAGACGGCATAGATTTAGGGTTCTTGATTGTAAGAAGATTGGATGAAAAGGGGAATGAAAAAGGAAACTCCAAAGAAGATAGAAAGGAAATGGTTTACAGATTATGGAAACTCCAATTTGATAGAATGTTCTGTGAGATAAAGAAGCGTGTGTAAGGAGACAGAGGTTGTGAAGTTTGCCGCTCAAAACCTATATGTGAGAAAGATCATATTGCCATGTGACAATAATAGTCTTAAGTTAATGTTATGTGGTACACAATTGTTTTGTTTTAGTATAGTTAATAGACTAGATGGTAGAAGGTAAAAGATACAAGTCATTGCCCTATAAAAAAAACTTTAACTTTTATAAAAAGTCATAATAAAACATTAAAATATATAAAACCTTTTGATCTATTTTTGTTTTGATTGCTATATCGGCTGCCAACACGGTAGCAAACAAATCGAATTTATTTTTAATTTTTTCTTTTTGTAATTGTATTCTTTTTTTTTAAGAACAAAGTAGATTAGTATTTTGCTTTTGTAAGTTGAGATTTAGCATTAGATCAAAAGAATTTTTAGTTAGATTTTTTTTCTCAGCACTTCACAATGTATTTCCAGATCTTATATAATTGTTAGCTTGGAATGAGAGAATCACACAAGAGAGAGAAGAAAACCCAAATCAAACTTAGCTCAATAGCTTGGGGTTGTTATGTTTATAATTGTCACAACTAACATTCTTACACATATTACAATTCAGTCCCTCAGCTAACTAATGTTACAATTATTACCCTCAACTATTACTATTGACTTATTCCGTAACAATACCCTCCCTTTTTAAAACATTTTTGTCCTCAAAAATTGAAATTGGGGAACCGGAGTTGAAAATCTTCTAAGAACTCCCAAGAGGCTTCCGAAACAGGAAGACCATCCCAATGAACCAACACCTTCATGGCAGCTTTGGAACCCCGCTTTACCAATTGTCTGTCTAATATGGCTCTCGGCTGGAGTACAAATCGCGAACCTTGAGGAACTGGTCCGGTCACTACAGTGGAACCATGTGCTTTCTTCAACAAGGAGACATGGAAAGTGTGATGGATTTGAGCATATTCAGGTAAGTCCAACTTGTAGGCAACCTTGCCAATTCGTTGTAGCACTAGGAATGGACCAAAATATCTAGATGATAATTTCCTGTTGTGATGATTTTTTAAGGATTGTTGTGCAAAGAGATGTAATTTGACATACACCCAATCCCCAGGCTCAAATACTCTATCAATCCTATGTGCATCACTTAATTGCTTCATTCTGTTTCTAGCCCTTTCAAGATTCGCCTTCAACTTAACAATCATTCCCTCTCTATCCCTGTGATAATCTTCAACTGCTGCAACAGTGGTTTCACCAGGAATATAAGGAATATGAATATTAGGTTTTACCCCAAATAAGGCTTCATAAGGAGTCATCTTTATAGTTGAATGCCAAGTAGTGTTATACCACCATTGGGTTAGAGGAATCCATTTCACCCAAGTTAGGGGAGCATCCATGCTCATAGCCCTCAAGTAAGATTCCAAACATCTGTTTAGAACCTCTGTCTGTCCATTAGACTGTGGGTGATAAGATGATGACATGGCTAATTCAATCCCCTGTAACTTCATAAACTCTTTCCAAAATGCACTTAGGAACACGGTATCTCTGTCTGATACTATAGTAGCAGGACAACCATGGATTTTGAAGACATTATCCATTACAACAGTGGCTACAGTAGCAGCTGAATAAGGATGACTTAGCAACAAGAAATGGCCATATTTAGTTAGCCTATCCACCAGCACTAGAATTGTATCCTTGCCCTGAACCTTAGGTAATCCAGAAACAAAATCCATTGAAATGTCACTGAAAATGGATTTTGGAACTGGCAGTGGTTGTAATAACCAGGTGTAGCAGTTGTTTCATACTTAGCTCTTTGACAAACTGTGCACCCTTTGACAAATTTATGCACATCTTTGGCACATCCTTTCCAATAGAAAAAATCTTTAATTTTGCTGAGTGTAGGGGTCAAACCTGAGTGTCCACCAAGGGGTGATGCATGGAAAAGGGTCAAAATGTCATTTTTAAGAGAAGATTCATTAGGAATTAACAGCTTATCCTTCCTTCTTAAACACTGACCATCCCAACTTCTGTTTGTAACAGCCTATCCTTGTTCCAACTTGTCAATAAGGGCCTTGGTATCATCATTGTTTTTCCAAGCATATTGAATCTTCTGCCATAGGGAAGGATCAACAGAGCTTAAACTGATCTGAAATAGAGCCATTCCTTGCACCCTTGATAAGGCATCTGCTGCCACATTCTCAACCCCTTGTTTGTAACAGATCTCATAGTCATAACCCAATAACTTTAACAACCATTTTTGTTGTAAAGGAGTGACCATCTTTTGTTCTAAAAGATACTTCAAACTTTGGTGATCAGTCTTGATTACAAAAGGTTTTGTTATCAAATAATGATGCCACTGTTTGACTGCCATGATAATAGCCAATAACTCTTTTTCATACACTGATAAACACTGTTGTTTAGGAGCTAGTGCCTTACTGACATATGCAAGGGGGTGTCCTTCTTGCATTAACACTGCCCCATCCCTTTTGCAGATGCATCAGTTTCCAAGATGATTTTTTTTGAAAAATCAGGAAGTTTCAGCACAGGCGGAGTACTGAGGGCCTCTTTGAGTTGATCAAAGGCCAATTGAGCCTCATTGTTCCACATAAAGCCATCTTTTTTTAGTAATTCAGTAAGAGGCTTGGCTAAGGATCCAAAACTCTTAATGAATCTTCTATAGTAGCCTGCTAACCCTAGAAAGCCCCTTAACTGTTTGACAGTGGTTGGAATAGGCCATTCTTGGACTGCTTTCAACTTGTTAGGATCAGTGGATACACCATCTTTAGTAATGATATGGCCTAAATATTCAACTTTACCCCCACCAAAAGAACATTTTGACTTTTTGGCCTTGAGAGAGTTGATTCTCATCAGCTGCAACACAGACTTCAAGTCCAACAAATGTTGTTGCCATGTACCACTGTATACTAAAATATCATCAAAAAAGACTAATGCACACTTCCTGAGCACATCTTTGAATGTGGCATTCATTAATGATTGAAATGTAGCTGGTGCATTAGTAAGGCTAAAGTGTAATACCAGAAATTCTAAATGGCCTTGATGAATTTTGAATGCAGTTTTATAGATGTCAGGCTCATACATCCTCACCTGATGATACCCTGATCTCAGACCCAGTTTAGAAAATATGCTAGCACCCTGTAACTCATCCAACAGTTCTTCAATTAGAGGAATGGGGAATACATCTTTAACAGTTGCTTCATTTAACCTTCTATAGTCTACACACATCCTCCATGACCCATCCTTCTTTTTGACCAACACTACTGGTGCAGCAAAAGAACTACTGTTGTGTCTTATGACTTCTGAGTCCAACAATTCCTGTGTCATCTGTTCAATAATATCCTTCTAGGCAGCAAGATATCTATAGGGTTTTAGGTTCAAGTTCCCTACATTATCTTTCAATACAATTTTGTGATCAAAGGGCCTTGAAGGACGTAAACCCTGTGGTACCTCAAAAATGTCTTCATATTCTTGTAACAAGGTGTCTAGTTTAGCCTTTTCCTCAGTATCCCCAATGACTGGCTGATACATACATTGCTTAGTTTCTGAGTTTTGCATGGTAAGCAACTGAGCTTGAGACAATTGATCTTGAGTTTGAATCATACTAGTTATTTTTTCCATGGAACACAAACTTACACCTTTTTTCTTAGTGCCCTTTAACTCAAAATCTTGACCAGCAATATTAAATTTCATAGTCAAATTCTTAAAATTCCAAATGATGTCATTCAACGTCTCCAACTGTCACGGCCCCCGACCCGGTTTGACCCGTTTCAGGAGCCGCGGGACAGAAATCCTGCGGTATTTTAATTTAGGCGACAGCGGAAGTCTTTTAAAACAGGATCTTTAGTATTTAAAACTGCTCATTACATAATTTAGGGATAAAACCCAGTAATTTACAATAATGTGATTTCCATGGAAATCTTTATTTTTAAAACATGTTCCTTTATTTATTTACACTGAGCCACTTTTCTAAGCTGGTAGTGCTTCCTGGCACTTTTCTTTGCTCACAACAGATTACCTGAAACATGTTTGAAAAAGGTTTTGTCAGCGGGGAAATACTGAGTGAGTTCATTCAGTTTATAGGAAATGACCCATAGTTATAAATTACAGCATAAGAGCGATTACAATGGTTCACATCTTATCTTTATCTGGCTTTCTGCCACAATGGTGACAAGTCACAATGGTGACGATGGTCATACCACTATTAGGTCAATGAACTCTAATAGTGACGTTTCTCCCTAGTAGGTCAATGAACTCTAACTGGGAGAAATAGTAATGTGCACAATACCCCACCAACCAATAAATCAAGATATCCACGACTTAGTCCCTGTAATTATAACACTTTGAAAATAATTTGGAGTATTGTAAAACAGTTGATAAAAAGAGAATGACTCACATTGCAGATTTAACGAGCAGTGTATAAGCCTACTGATTAGCCTTGATTATTTCTGATTTTAACAATAATGCACACAAAACAGGATTAGTGATCAATACAGCAGTTACGATAACTTCCGAGATCAATTTCTCATAATGAATGACCAAGTGCAATACTTCAACTCATTTATCAAAATGACAAACGACAAAGTATAGTACTTCAACTCATTTATCGAATTATCGACAAACGACAAAGTACAATGCTTCAACTCATTTATCGGATTACCGACAAACGACAAAGCATAGCCTAATGTGGGCGGCACTTAGACATTCTTTGAATGTATTGATTCCGGAAACTGAATCGTAATAGCGATCGAGTAATTACCCTGTTCCGCGGCAGCACCTCGTGATTAGTGTGTGTGTGTTGGACTGTTTCTGTGATAATTCGCTCTACGTAACTCAATTTTACGTCGTTCCAAAGACAGAATTCAAGTCCCAAACTCCTCTATTTATACACGAAATTTGACCCTGTCGCGTAGCGCGAGGGGTACCCCCTATAGGTGTCGCGCTACGCGAGTGGTAACCTATGTTCATAGGGTAGCTACGTGTGTAACTAGGCTTGCTGTGTTGACAGTTTCGTTAATTTCGAATTTTACACAGAGTTATGAGGATAATCGTTGGCTAGGGTTTATCCCCCCCTGAGTTTTAGGGGCCCTGATCCTGATTCTGATTGTTCTGGAAATTTTAGGGTTTGCGTAGAATCACTTGGGTGTCTCAATTAGGGTTTTCTTAATAGATAATTAACATTCTAATTATTAATTTTAATGAGAGTTGTTACATCCTCCCCACCTTAAGAAAAATCTCGTCCTCGAGATTCACTGAAATAGATGAGGGTATTTTCACTTTATCTCTGATTCCAGTTCCCAAGTGTACTCTGGTCCTCTCCTGGATTCCTATTTGACTTTCACTAGCACTAGTCGTTTATGTTTTGAAAAACTTAATCTTCCGGTCTTCTATTTGTAAGGGTTTCTCTACGAATTTCAGTTTTTCATTTATCTCTATATCTTGAAGAGGTACTACCAGGGATTCGTCTGTGAGACATTTCTTGTGATTAGATATATGAAACACATCATGTACTCCTGCTAACTCTTCTGGTAGTTGTAAATGATAAGCTACTGGTCCTATGCGTTGGATTACTGGAAATGGTCCTACGTATAAGAGACTTAGCTTCTTCTCTTACTGAATTTATAAATTCCTTTCCAAGGAAATACTTTCAATAGCATTTTGTCTCCAACTCGAACTTCGACGGCTTTTGTTTATTATTTGTATAGTTCTTCTAACCGTCTTCAGCCTTTCCTTCGTGATACTAAATATCACAGTCGTAATCACCAAGGATTTCCTTTTCCTCATGTTTAATTCTTGTTGCTCAAATATGTATCTTAAATTCTTATGACCCGTATGGATAGTAAGCTTGCTTAGATAATGTTTCCTAATCTTAAGGGTAACTTGTGGTTTCTAATTTTTAAGCTTACAAGTGGTAAGGCTTTCTTCGTGCTTTTGCAATTGCCTTGATGCATACACAATTACCTTTTTGTGTCGCATTACCATACATCCAAATTTTAACTTTGAAGCATTACCGTATACTTTAAAATCTTCTGTTCCTTCTGGTAAGACTAGGATTGGAATATTTATTAATTTATGCTAGAGGGTTCTTTTTGTTTGGGTTCTCATTTAGAATTAACTGTGTTAACTTAGTTAAGGATGTATCTATCTAAAAGAATCCTTAATAAACTGCCTATAGTATCCGGCTAAATTTATAAAATTCCTACTTTCCATTTAAAGATTGCGAACTCTTTCATTGTTATCTTAGCAGGATCTAAGTGAATATCTTCATGATTTATCATGTGACCTTACGTGGTTTATTTCCTATAATCATAAATACTTCTCCGGCGGGTACCTGGATTTTCTATAAAGTTCTTATCACAGAGAATTCGAGTAGGGTTGGCTCTTAACCAATCTATTTCTAATACAACATCAAACTCGGCTAATTTCATAGGAATTAGGTTAGCGAAGAATTATATGCCCTGAGAGTTCTTATATTTTCCTTTTTGCCTGTTTTGACTGTAAAGATTTGTCTAAGTTAATACTTTTTGTGTAAACGTTGTAACCTAGGACGTACCGGCTATTACATCTGGAATGAGCTCTGTTTCCTGAGCAGTCAATTGAAAGGCTCTTGCATTCCTTTTTACTTCTTCTGCAGGTTTGGCTTTAGTGTCAGATGGTTTGTTTAGTTTTGGACAATTTGGCCTAAGATGTCCAGTTTCTCCACAGTTGTAACAAACTGAAAATTTCTTCCTCCTGCAGTCTTCTTCCTGATGCCCCGGAATTTTGCAAAAATTGCAGTATCCTTTGCATCTTCCAAAATGCTTTCTTTTGCAAAAATTGCAAAATGGACTAGTGGAAGATTGCCCATTCCCTCCTTTCTTAAAATCGTTATGGTTATCCGAACGGATTACCTGGGTAATCTTTTGGGCTACTTCCTTCCTTCTATTTTCTTCTCTTGTCCGTACTAGTTCGTCAGTCAGAGTATTGGCTAAATCCACCGCGTCATCAATCGTGCGAGGTTTCGCAGCCTTGACGATGTTACGGATTTCAGAAATCAATCCCCAAATATATCGAGAAATAAGTACTGGCTCTGGCGAAGCCAGGGTTGGTACTATTCGAGCATATTCGAAGAATGTCGTAGTATACTTTCGACAATCTACATCAACCATTCGGTGGGTTAAAAATTTGTTTGTCATTTGTTCCTTTTCATATTCGGGACAGAATTTTCTTTCTACCAAGCTTTTAAATTCTTCCCAGTTCATAGCATACGCCATTCTTCTTCCTTTTGATTGTAACACCGTATTCCACCATTCTAGCGCTCCTTCTTTAAAAAGATTTGACGCGTACATGACCTGATCATCCTGAGCACATTTACTTATGGCAATTACTGCCTCAGTTTTCTCTAACCAACATAGTGCCGCAGTTGCTCCTTCATTGCCTGCAAACTCAGATGGTTTACAAGCAAGAAATTCCTTGTAAGTGCAACCAGGCGTTGCAACTTTCATTTTCTTAGGGAGCGGCGCTGGTTGTGGTTCATTGTCATGATTAACATGATCATTGCCTCTGTTTACGCTATTACTGAAGTTATCTTCAGAAATACGTTTGCTAGGAACGAGTTGTTGTGGTTCTATTGGATTTTTAACAGCAGCAACGATGGCTGGAATAGCGTTGGCTATCCCTTGAGCTATCATTGTTGGAATAGTGTTGGCTATCCCTTGAGCAACGATATTTTCTATATCCTGCCTAGTCATATATTGATCCCCCGGTTGTTGCTCAGATTCATTAACTGGTTCATTATTAGCGTTTTCCATTTGATAACTAATTTATAGATAAATAATTAGTATACAAGAAATAATCTCAATATCATACTTAATTGTACATAATCACGTATACGAACAAAATTTATAAATTTTCTAAAATTTCATGCTTCTATATACAACCGTTTTATTATTTATCTTACACATACTGATTTTACTATTACTATTACACAATAATGGTTTCATAAATCCCCTATCCTTTTGTCAACGATTTTCTAGTAACTGTGTTCCCTCTTATCATATTTCCAGGAGATCTGTTTCCCAATCTCTTGGATCCTATTCCCAACATTCATTAGTTTTTTTTGGTCAAAATGGCGGAGTTCAGTTATATTCTTATTACTTATTGGGAAATTTTGGTGAAGGTTCTAGATGGAACTTGAGGAAAAAGCTTATAGGGATGGTTTTGTAACTGTATTTCATTAATTAACCATTCGTCTATTTGCGAGTGGATTGAAGGGTTTGGAATAGCTGGTTCTAAGTTCATTGGTAGTTGTGTTTCAAGAGAGCGATTAAAAATAGTTTCATTAACATGCTTAATAGTATTATGGCTTGCCATTATAGAGTCTAATTTTTCCTGAGATGGTAACTTTTCAATTTGCCTGGAACTTTCCCCAATTTCTATTTCCTTGAGCTTGGGTTTCTCGAGAGGTAAAGCATTGAATTCTATAGGTTCTTCTATATCTGGTATATACCTATTGAAATCTCTGGAAACTTCTACTCTTACTGGATAGAGATTTAAATTCTGAAGGGCCTCAGACAAGTTACTCATGCTGTTTAGCAAAAATAGACATAGTCAGAATTCATAAAATTTATAAAAAACTTTTTAAATATTAGTTCATACTGGGTACTATTGAAATTTATATCATACGAGGTTTTATTTGAAAATTTTATGATTTTCTTAATAAGACTTCTAGACTGTAGATAATAAAGGTACTAATACTTGAGTCAAATTATTTAAGAATTTGCATTACTTACTACATTGACTAGCATATAAAGATCTGCTCATACTGTACAAAATTATTCAGATAATAGAACACATAATCACAAAATAGCAATTAAAAAAATTAAGTATTTTCTAAATACTTAATTGGCTTAAATCAGTGGCTTGAGAAGTGGCTCTGATACCACCTTATTTCTGTCACGGCCCCCGACCCGGTTTGACCCGTTTCAGGAGCCGCGGGACAGAAATCCTGCGGTATTTTAATTTAGGCGACAGCGAAAGTCTTTTAAAACAGGATCTTTAGTATTTAAAACTGCTCATTACATAATTTAGGGATAAAACCCAGTAATTTACAATAATGTGATTTCCATGGAAATCTTTATTTTTAAAACATGTTCCTTTATTTATTTACACTGAGCCACTTTTCTAAGCTGGTAGTGCTTCCTGGCACTTTTCTTTGCTCACAACAGATTACCTGAAACATGTTTGAAAAAGGTTTTGTCAGCGGGGAAATACTGAGTGAGTTCATTCAGTTTTTAGGAAATGACCCATAGTTATAAATTACAGCATAAGAGCGATTACAATGGTTCACATCTTATCTTTATCTGGCTTTCTGCTACAATGGTGACAAGTCACAATGGTGACGATGGTCATACCACTATTAGGTCAATGAACTCTAATAGTGACGTTTCTCCCTAGTAGGTCAATGAACTCTAACTGGGAGAAATAGTAATGTGCACAATACCCCACTAACCAATAAATCAAGATATCCACGACTTAGTCCCTGTAATTATAACACTTTGAAAATAATTTGGAGTATTGTAAAACAGTTGATAAAAAGAGAATGACTCACATTGCAGATTTAACGAGCAGTGTATAAGCCTACTGATTAGCCTTGATTATTTCTGATTTTAACAATAATGCACACAAAACAGGATTAGTGATCAATACAGCAGTTACGATAACTTCCGAGATCAATTTCTCATAATGAATGACCAAGTGCAATACTTCAACTCATTTATCAAAATGACAAACGACAAAGTATAGTACTTCAACTCATTTATCGAATTATCGACAAACGACAAAGTACAATGCTTCAACTCATTTATCGGATTACCGACAAACGACAAAGCATAGCCCAATGTGGGCGGCACTTAGACATTCTTTGAATGTATTGATTCCGGAAACTGAATCGTAATAGCGATCGAGTAATTACCCTGTTCCGCGGCAGCACCTCGTGATTAGTGTGTGTGTGTTGGACTGTTTCTGTGATAATTCGCTCTACGTAACTCAATTTTACGTCGTTCCAAAGACAGAATTCAAGTCCCAGACTCCTCTATTTATACACGAAATTTGACCCTGTCGCGTAGCGCGAGGGGTACCCCCTATAGGTGTCGCGCTACGCGAGTGGTAACCTATGTTCATAGGGTAGCTACGTGTGTAACTAGGCTTGCTGTGTTGACAGTTTCGTTAATTTCGAATTTTACACAGAGTTATGAGGATAATCGTTGGCTAGGGTTTATCCCCCCCTGAGTTTTAGGGGCCCTGATCCTGATTCTGATTGTTCTGGAAATTTTAGGGTTTGCGTAGAATCACTTGGGTGTCTCAATTAGGGTTCTCTTAATAGATAATTAACATTCTAATTATTAATTTTAATGAGAGTTGTTACACCAACCATTGAATACCCAATACTAAATCATAGTTATTCAAATCAATGACAAGCATGTCTGCAGTGAACCAGTTACCCTGCATAACCCACTGGAAGTCCTTACAAACATTCATACACTCCACCTTCTTCCCATCAGCTACTGTTACTTGTACACTCTGCACTTGTTTTACAAGGCATTTTAACTTTTGAGCCAATGCCTTGCTCATGAAATTATGGGTTGATCCACTATCTAATAAAATATACAAGTATTTAGTACCAATAGTACCAATTACTTGCATTGTTGAAAAGGATGGAATGCCCATTATGGCATTCAGAGAGATTTGGGGATCTCCCTGAATATCAACCACATCAATCACCAACCCTTCTATTTCTTGATCTTCAACATATTCCTCAACCTCAACCAGAAATAACTGTTTCTTTCCTTTACAAACCCTATTGTGCCCAGGGACATACTTTTCATTACAGAAGAAACATTCCCCTTTTGCCCTTTTATCATCCATGTATTTGTTAGTGACTTTTTTAGGAACCAAAGCATTGGAAGGGATAGAACTAACAGGTGTTGCTAATACAGGTTGTTTAGCAATACTGGTTAGATTGTTGGTCTTGGTAATGTGTTGTTTGTAACCATTTGAACTGTTACTAGCCACACTATTCCAACCCAATGTTTTGTTTGTTTGTTCCTGTAATCTTGCCAAAGAATAAGTTTCTCTTAAACTCTTTGGTTTGAACATCTTAACATGGCATTTGATTTCTGGTTTCAAACCCTCAATGAATAAACTAATTGTATATTCATCAGGTAAGGTCACTTTATTCAATAGCAAATCAAATTCATCACAATAATCTTCCAACTCACCGGTTTGAGTCAGTGCCTTTAGAGACCCCATAGCATCTTCTATTAAAGTTGCAGCAAATCTAGTAGTTGCATGCCTTGTGTATTCATCCCAAGTGACATCACAAATCTGTTTCCCATAAGACTTCATGAATCCTTGATGCCATTGCAAGGCTCTTCCCTCTAAGTGAACAGCAACATATCTAACCTTGTATCTTTCAGGGGTTTCATCAATTGAGAAGAAGTGTTCACACTTATATAACCATCCTTCTACATCATCACTATTAAATTTTGGGAACACAACCTTTGTTAAACGATTGTTACTGATTCTATCACCCTCATTTCTTGGAATCAAAGTGCCTTGTTGTTCCAATTTTGAGAATGTTGCCTGCATCTGATCAAAAGCTGCTTTCAGACCCATTAGTGTTTCTTGATTTTGTGTTGTAAAAACATCTATTCAGTTGATGTCTTTTGCAAGACGTTCAACATCCTGGTTTCGAGTAGCCATCTGAATGAATCAACAAGAATGAATGAAAATTGCATAAATGAAGGAAGAAAATGAGAAAACAGGAATCAAGAATCAGGCAACTGATTAATGATATGGAATAGAATGACCAACAATTGATCACTCCAAGAATCAATGGAAATGAGTAGGAATTTGAACGAATTGACAACTGATGACGGAATTGGAAGGAAACCCGTTGAAGAAGATGATTGGAAAACTGGTGGTAGCCGGAATCAATGAGCTCGGATGAGAATCGGTTGGCTCTGATACCAATTGTTAGCTTGGAATGAGAGAATCAGACAAGATAGAGAGAAGAAAACCCAAATCAAGCTTAGCTCAATAGCTTGGGGTTGTTATGTTTATAACTGTCACAACTAACATTCTTACACATATTACAATTCAGTCCCTCAGCTAACTAATGTTACAATTATTACCCTCAACTATTACTATTGACTTATTCCGTAACAATAAGGAACATGATTTTGCTTTTGTAAAAATACTTTTGATGATTTTTTATAGAAAAAATATATTAAACGTAGATTCTTAATGAATGGTTGTTTTTTGGGGGCCATATTCATGTGTGAAGTTGTTAAGGTATACGTATCTAGATAAAAATATTCAATAACAAATAAGATTATAATTTATTGGGGAAAGTTATTGTAAAAATAAACTTAACGTATAAAACATACGAATTGCATGAAAAGAAAAAAGTAGACAATGGCATTTTTGTAATTATCAGTAACTATCAAAGTTACTCTACAAATGTAACTGTAGAGTAATTTTGATCTTTTGTAAAGTAATTTTGTAAAATATTCATGTTGAGTAATTTTGGTCTTGTAGGGTAATTATCAAAATTACACTAACACCCCCCCCCCAAAAAAAAAAAAAAAAAAAAAAAAAAAAAAAAAAACTAAACCCCTTCCCCCCCCCCCCCCCAACCCCACCCTCAAAAACCTAAAAAAACCTACCCCCCTCCCCCACCCAAACTAAAAGCTAAAAACTAAACCATACAGCTAAACCCCATAACTAAATGCTAACAAAATTACTCTACAAGATCAAAATTACTCTACAGGATCATTTTACAAAATTACTCTACAGTTTTTTGGGGGTTAGTGTAATTTTGATAATTACCATACAAGACTGTAATTACCAAAATTACTCTACAGTTTTTTGATAAACATGCAGGGTAATTTTGATCACTTGTAAAAGTAATTTTGATGCAGAGTAATTTTACAAAATTACTCTACAAAAGATCAAAATTACTCTACAAGAGTAATTTTGATAGTTACTCATAATTACAAAAATGACATCGTGTTTTTTTATATTTTCCGTCAGTTCGTATGTTTAGTACGTTTAGTTTATTTTTATTTGATTTTTATCCATAATTTATAACATATAGTTTAGACAATACTTTTTAAAATGTAGATATTGTTTTGGTTATGTTATGACTTTATTTTTTAAGTTTTCTTTTCCGTTTGTTGTAGTATGTACGAGTACTGAAATAAACCGAACCAATACCGATCGAATTCCCCTTGCCACCCCGCAGCAATGCGCGAGTTGAATCATCTAGCAATAATAATCATTTAATGTGCATTGGAAGTTTAAGTTTGAGTTAAATGTCTGGTTGGTCCCTGTGGTTTGCAGAAATTGCAGACTTGGTCCCGGGACTTCAATAATTACACACTTGATCTCGTTGGTCGTAATTTTTACACTCGGGTGATCCTTATCACTAACTTATGTTAGATATCTCAGTTAAGTGTGTGTTAAATGACCAAAGTACCCTTACTTATTAAAAAACAAATAAAAATAGCTTAATAAAAGTTCATGGGTCCTACCGCAAACCTGCATAACTCTCTCTCTCTCCTCAGAACTTACGCTTTCTCTCTCTCCCTCTCTCTTCCCTCAAACCACGAAGACCCATCACCACCGAATCACCTCCTCCACCTTCTCTTTTAACTTCTGTGTCATTAAGACGTCGTTGCCGGAAAAACGCGGAGGTGGATGTGGTGGGTTTATGGTGGAGGTGGAGGCGGTAGGTTGAAGGTGAAGGTGGTGGTGGTGGTGGTGGGTTTACGTTGGAGGTGGATGTGGATGTGGATGTGGTGGGTTGAAGGTGACGGTGGTAGTGGGTTAAAGGTGATGGTGGTGGTTGTGGGTTTACGATGGAGGCGGTGGGCTAAAGGTGACGATGGAGGTGGTGGGTTTATGGTGGAGATGGAGGTGGTGGGTTGAAGGTTCTGGTGGGTTTAGGTGGAGATAGAGGCGGTGGGTTGAAGGTGACGGTGAAGGATGTGGTGGTGGTGGTGGGTTGAAGGTGATGGTGGTGGTGGGTTGAAGGTGATGGTGGTGGGTTTACGGTGGAGGTGGAGGCGGTGTGCTGAAGGTGACAATGGAGGCGGTGGGTTGAAGGTGGAAGTGGTGGTGGTGGTGGTGAAAGGCAAGAAGAAGATGAGGGGTTAACCCCATTGTTTTTTTTTTAATATTTTCTAAGTGTTTTTGTTTATTTAGTTCAAGAGTAAAATGCACGGATAGTCCCTGTGGTTTGTCAAAATAACACCTTTAGTCCTCAACTTTTGAAAATTACACTCATGCTCCCTATGGTTTGCTCGTTTGTTACTCGGATAGTCCCTAGAGTGGATGGAGGTTAGTTTTCTCTGTTAAGTGAAAGTAAAATGACAAAATTACCCCTCCTTCTACACCACCACCACCACCACCGGATTGTATGCATTTGAGGACATAATTAGCGCTACTATCATCAAAATCGATATCAGAAGTTTAAGCTGATCGAAAATCTGCGATAAAATAGGATGATAGTATGAAATCAAGAAGCTTGTGGGGGCGTGATGGTAACGAAGTAGCAGATAAGCATCCATCTGAGTAATTTGAGATTCTCCTCTCACATGTTCAAATGATGCAAGCAGAAAGGAAGATATTGGTGACATGCGAAAATATCATACTGCATAAAGCAAACTTCTCCCCCTAATTTCTCCGGTGAAGAAACAGATCAAATAACAGTGATCCGATCATAACAGTAATCCGATCATAACTGACCCCCGTCCTTTGATCTTCTCCGGTGAAGAAACAGCACCCATCGTCGTCGTCCAATTTCACATACAATCAGACGACCACTACCTCGGAGTCCGATTTCACAGAGTTTCCCCTTATTGTGCTTCAATTTGGTCACGAATTAATGGATAAAAATAACGATTGCGTTTATTTGGGTTGAGTTTAATTGGGGGCTTCATCGTCATCACTAAAAATTGCCATGAGTTTATTTGGGTCGAGTTTGCTTTGGTGCTTCATCGAGTTTGCTTGCTTATCAGGTTCGTGTTTACAAATTAGGTTTCAATTTACTTTGGTATGAATTATCGGTTTGTTTGATCGGGGTTTTTGAATTGAGATGATGATGATGATTGACTTAGAAGGGCAGGGAGAACAAATATATAATTTAATATTTAGTTAGTTTGTTCTGTTTTATTATTAAGGGTAAATAAGTCATTTCACATCCACTTAACTAGGAAAACTAACCTACATCCACTTTAGGGACTATTCGAGTAACAAACGAGCAAACCACAGGGAGCATACCTGTAATTTCCAAAAGTTGGGGACTATAGGTGTTATTTTACCAAACCACAGGGAGCATCCGTGCATTTTACTCATTAGTTCAATGACAATCTAGTCATTTAACACATGCTTAATTACCAATGGGGTGATGATCCATTGGTAAAGGCAAAGCCTTTAAATACCTTGGGAGATGATGGAGGTTTTGGGTTCAAGTCCCACAGACGATAGGAATAAAAGAAATTTGTCGTTAAAAAAACACATACTTAACTGAGATATTTAACATAAGTTAATGATAAGGATCACTCAAGTGCAAAAGTTACAACCACCGGGATCAAGTGTGTAATTATTGAAGCCTTGAGACCAAGTCTGCAATATTTGCAAACCACTAGGACAAAACGTATGAACGAACGGTCCATGTGGTTTGCAAAAATTGCAGACTTGGTCCCAGTGGTTTGCAAAAATTGCAGACTTGGTACCAGTGGTTTTTACTAATTACACGCGTGGTACTAAAACTTGTCAAAAATGAACTCGCTTGATCCCTTGCCCTAACGTTAGTTAGATTTCTCAATGAACACACCCCATGTGATGTCACACGAGGATAATCTTGTGTGAATTTACTACCATTTCACTCCACATCAATTCCATGTTGCGCAAGTTAGAGTCGTCGAAAAGGAGGCGATCAATTCAAGGTTAGGGGTTATGAGTTGAGTATCCATCCTACTCAGATTCTCGTAAACCCATTTCAGTTCAGGTATTATTATGAATGAATGAATGCCTTCTGTTTTCCTTTTCAATTGATAGATTTTGATTTTAGGGTTTTCTTTCTGTTATTTTTTGGGTTTATTTCGGCGACTTTAATTAGGGTTTATTTTGCTTGAAGCTGATATAATCTATTTGATTGTTTCCTATTTATAAGAATTAATTAATTAAACAAGAGTATAGTAAGTTTAACTCATCCTTGTATAATCCATCCTCTTTCTTGTATGTGGTAAGTATTAAACTTATTATGTAACTTTTTATTAGTTTAATCATAAGCAAAAGTAGATCACTCAACTATAAACTCATATAGGGTTCAGCAGATAACTTATAAATTGGAATGAAAATGGTAATAATTGTTGCATCCAAACAGTCATGTATGACCTTTTTCTTTGACTTATTACACTTTTTGTACTACATTCTCCTAATGTTGTATTTGGCGGCTTATGTGCAGCGTTATTTCGTATCAGTCTTGACTAAAACAACCTAAGATGAAAGCTAAACGTCCGACTAAAGCTCAACGATTGTCGTCGACTACAATCAGCACACTTCCTCAAACCATAATAGAAAACATCCTATGTTTTTTACCTATTCAAGAGGCAGCACGGACAAGTATCCTCTCTAGGGAATGGAGGTACAAGTGGACCACTATTCCCAAACTTGAGTTTGGTTCGTCTACTTTGTCCAAAGGAAAAAACAAAGAGAAGCTACCATCTGACATAGCAAGTGCAAGGAAAAACATGGACGAAAGGTGTAAACTTTTCAATGCTATACACCAAGTGCTGTTAATGCGCCAGGGTCCAATACACGAGTTCACCTTTAACCCGTTTGGAACCTACCACTGTTTTGAACTTGATCAAATAATTTTACATTTGTCAAGGAACCATACTGTCAAGAAATTAACACTTGCGTTTGGTCATACGTTTTCGTATAAGTTACCCTTATGCGCCTTCTCTTTGCATCATTTAAGAGACCTACATCTCCGTAGTGTTGTTATTGACCATCAACCAATATTCAGTGGATTTGGTAGCCTTAGAAGCTTATGCTTGTATAATGTAAAGATCTCTAAAAAAGCTCTTCTTCATCTTTTATCTAATTGTCCATCACTTAAGAGGTTCAGTCTGGTAAGTTCTCGCTTGAATATGTATTCTCATGGGCTTTTGGAACTTATCTGAATATTGTAAGTTGCTGCCGCAGGGATATCTCAATTCTAAAGATTGCACCATCAATGAGCTATTCGAGTGTTTGCCTGTGATTGAACATCTGACTTTCTCGAGGAACTATTTCTATCTGGTAATATTTATTTATCCACATTATATTAACTGGAAGAAAGTAAAATTAAACTTTGGTTGTAAATTTTTGTTTCGGCATATGGTTGAAGCGGCTTGTTCTAGACTCGATTCGAGGAGAGCTTCCAATGTCACTAATCCACCTCAAATACTTTTGTTATAACAAAATGGATTTCGCTGATCACCGTCTTTTCACTTTTCTTGTTGTTTTGATCAAATGCTCTCCAAACTTGGAGAAAATTGTGCTAGAGGTAAATCTTTTTTTTTTTATCCTGTTTATTTTAGTTCTTGCCAAAATCCACTTACAAAAAAAATGTTGACCTTTCTTGTAGATTGATGATTGTATTGGTGATGACGAAGAGATATGTTGTGGTATATTGGAAAAATACTCAGATGTTCGGTTGGAGCATATGCAGGAATTGGAGATTCACTATTTCAGCAACTTGAAGCATGAGATGGAGTTTGTGAAGTTAATCATGGCAAGTTCACCCAAGCTGAAGAAGGTGATCATACATAGTTTGGTTGAAAAGGATGAAGAGTCGGATTTGTTAAAAATTCTCTTACAGGCCCCACGTGCATCACCGGTAGAAATTGTTTTGAGATCTATGATAAACTGGTAGTGTTGCTACTTGTTTTTTTTTTTTTTTGGGGTCAAGTCTATGGATTTTATTTGGATGTTGGCTTTCACACTAGAGCTGGTGTGTATATGAGTTAGTTGCTCCAAATCGACTCGTTAAAAGCTCGAATCAAGTTGATTTTAAATGAGCTCGAGATGTATCTTCATACATTGAACTTGATTGAGCATGCCTGTTAGTCTAAAGGAGCTTGTTATCATGTAATAAATATAATATTTATAAATACTTTTTATATATAACTAAATCTATATATAATATATATAATAAAAAGAAATATAATATATATAATAAAAAGAAAACTGAATGAACAGTAATTTTTTTAATTCTTATGTGACTTTTTTTTATATATATAATAAAAAGAAAACTGAATCAACAGTAATTTTTTTAATTCTTTATTATGTGATTTTTTTTATATCGAGCAATACCTTATATTCATTTATTAGACTATGGGGGTATGGAGCGAGGGTTGGGGCGTGGGTTGGGTACAAACGCCCAAGTCACCACCTCGGGTGGGCTTGGTTTTCGGCGTGGCCCCTTGGGCGGGAGTTTCAGCCCGGGCGTTCACCCAAGTCACTATAAAACCCCTCAACCCCACCACCTGTCCACATCGCTGCCCCAACCCTTCACTCCACCTACCCGAACCCGCTACCCACACTTGATACCGGCACAACGCGATGAAGGGCCGCCAACCCGGTGAGACCCGTTACTGGCCAGAAGCTTTCGCTAGCTACCGGCACAAAGTGGGGAACGACCGGCACAATTTAAACGCGTGCCAACACAAGTGGCGCGAGCTACGACCGAAGCTCGACCGTTTTAAAGCCTACTACGACAGCGTCCCGGACGGTGATATAAGTCGCGAAGACCGGGTGGCGGTGGCCAACATCGAGTTCCGGGGCAAGGAGCGGAAGCCGTTTGACAAGCTCGCCCTGTTCGAAGTCCAAGTGTCAACCCATGCACCAAATCCCCGCCCCACCATACCCCACCACGGTCTTATGCTTTATGGGAGTTTATGTAAGCTAAAAGTTGAAGTATATTAAATAGTTGGTGCAACTGACATATCTAATAATTAATAAGGGGATATGAATATTTGTCATGATAAGAGCATTCCCATCCAGTCCATCATATCCAGTGTGTAGAGTTTTTATAAAATAAAGAGTATAAAAAGTGGTTGTGAGTGGAGGAGAGAGAGAAAATATTACTGTTCATCTGTATATTTGGAGGGACACTGTTCACCCACTATAATTTTTTAATATATATTGAAAGTGCTTGTGAGTGAAGGAGAGAGAAAAATGTAATATATATTGAAAATGAGAGAGAAAAAGTATTTATTTTTAGTGGAAATATATTGATATAGGAGTTGTTTTTAGTGGAATGTATGTATATTTTTAGTGGATTGGATGTGAATGCTCTAATACTAAAAAGGATTAGTAATTAGTTAGCTGTATGTGATAGACAACCTATGCTAATTACTTTCTGTTTCAAACTAAACTTATTTCATAACTTTTAATGATCATCATAAAATATATTAATAAAAATAAACTGAATGTAGAAAATAATCTTACACTAAAGTGAGATGATGCAGATACCAGAGATGTCTAGAAAGAGCTACGGTTTGTACCAAGTACAGAGGATGTCAATATTGCATTGCGAGGCCTTATGTTGCTGGAGATGCGCTGGTTACAGGGTCGCCGGCGATGACATCGTGGAACCACTGTTGTGAGAACATGAAAAAATCCAAATCAGCGATCATGGTTTTGAAAAGATGAATCAATTTTGTTGTCTACAAAACCCATGTGGGATTTGTGGAGTTTGTCTGCTCAAAGTATGGGGGTTTCAGTTGAATCTGATTTAGTTTTGATTAACCTAACAAAGGTATATCTGTAATTATACTTCTCTGTTTGAATAATGTTACTTGAATTTGTACTAATTATATAACGAATCCTGTAATTTTTACAGTGATTAAGTGGTGAAACAAGAGTTAGGGTCTACGTTCAATCTTTGCAAGAAGTGAAACAGTTAAAAGAAGAGTTGTAGGATGATGTCGGTCGAAAACACCAATGCCTTTCGCGCGACGCGCGTCATTGAAAAACACTAGTTTATATATTAACAAACGAATTGAAATGAATAGTAATTTAATATTATAATAATATATAATCCTTTTTAATACTTTTATTATTTTAATATTAAAATCACTATTCATTTCAATTCGTTTAGTAATATATAGTAATAATAATTAAACTAAAAATGTTGTATGCTATTTTGTATATATGTATAGATAGTTCATAGTTATATTTAAATAATTTAATAAAGAGTAAACTGCCATTTTGGTCCCTGTGGTTTGGTCATATTTGCCATTTTAGTCCAAATCTTAAACTTTTTAAATCTGGATCCCTGTGGTTTCATCTTTATTGCCATTTTAGTCCAAAATTCAAAATCCCTCTTTTTTTGACGAGTAAACTGCCATTTTGGTCCTTGTGGTTTGGCCAGTTTTGCCACTTTAGTCCAAATCTCAAACTTATTACATCTGGGTCCCTGTGGTTTGCATTTTGTTGCCATTTTTAGTCCAAAATCCAAAAAAAAAACTATTTTTTTTACTGTTGCAACCTCCTATTTTGTCCTGTAGTGCAGGGGCATTTTGGTCCATGTTAATTTATTATAACATTTCAGTAATTAATAACATCTATCTTCAAGAACATCATCAAACTTCATCATCAAAACCCAGAAAATCAAGAACATCATCAAACTTTATCATCAAAATCCAGAAAATCAAGAACATCATCTTCAAGAAAATCAAGAACCCAGAACAAAACCAGAAACCATCACAAAAATCAAAATACAGACAACAAATCAAAACAAAAACCGATTTGTAAAAAGAAACGAGGCTCAGATCTGTATCTTCAAGAACATAATCAAACATCATCATCAAAACCCAGAAAATCCAGAAAATCAAGAACATCATCTTCAAGAAAATCAAAAACCGATTTGTAAAACCGCCATGGCTGCAAACAGAGGTTGCAAGCGCACTTGCCCTCCTCCGATCCTGCCACGCCAAGCTGCGGAAAATCTCAAATGTTGACCCGATTTTGACTCGGATTAGGTGAAATCATCACAGCCTCATGGTGAACAAGCATAACAGAACAAGTAACAACACACACCACCCTCAGAAACCCTTGCTTCTCTCTGCCTCATAGAGTAAACTACCATTTCGATCCAGATCTGCAGTGCCACCACCGTCACTCCACCCGCCACTGCCCCACCACCTGCCCTCGCGCTAAAACCATCCAAAAAAGACGCACAGCCGCCGGAGCTTCTGCTTCATTCTTTCACCGCCACCACCATAACCACCGCCACCACCAATCTCTCTGATCTCTAACCCCTACAAACAATCAGATCAAAATATTTCTTTTCGATTCAGATCTGAAACTCAAAGCTTTTCTCTCCAATACACACGAATGAGAGAGAAACATGAGAGAGAGAGAGAGAGGAACGCAGAGATGACGATGACGATGGTGGATCTGAGTTTCGGTAGGGACGACGCCGGAGTGGTGCTCAGGTGGGACGATGATGATGGTTTATTTGGGGATTATGTTGATCGATCTAGGTCTCAACTTAATTGATCGATTTAGAGAGAGAAGAGAGAGAGTCTGTTAGGGTTTTATGATGATGATGATGATTTATTTGGGGATGAAGTTAATTAAGAAAATGTAAAATGAAAAGCAAAATGACCAAAATGCTCCTGCACTACAGGACAAAATAGGAGGTTGCAACAGTCAAAAAATAGGGTTTTTGGATTTTGGACTAAAATGACAACAAAATGCAAACCACAGGGACCCAGATGTAATAAGTTTGAGATTTGGACTAAAGTGGCAAAACTGGCCAAACCATAGGGACCAAAATGGCAGTTTACTCTTTTTTGACTGTTCCAAAAAGTTTGAGATTTGAACTAAAATGGCAATAAAAGTGAAACTACAGGGACCAAAATGGCAGTTTACTCTTAATTTTGGACTAAAATGGCAATAAAAGTGAAACCACAGGGACCCAGATTTAAAAAGTTTGAGATTTGGACTAAAATGGCAAAAGTGTCTAAACCACAGGGACCAAAATGGCAGTTTACTCTTTAATAAATATAAATATAAATAAAGTATATATTCATAATGATTATTAAATGAATCAAATCTGAGTTAGAGCTCGTTTTTGTGTAAAACTATTTTCAAGCTAAACTTGAGCTTTAAAGGCTTGTAATAACAACAATAATAATTAACAGAAATAAGATTTTATATTGTAAATATTAAAATTCATTCTCGATAAATTATATTATACTAGGTTATAACCCCGTGTATTACACGGGTCGAATAAATGAATTTTATATACTAAATGATAAAACAATATATCTTTAGAAACCTCTTTTATTGCATGGATTGAATAAATATAATTTATATATTAAATAATAAAAAATTATATCTATAAGAACCATATTGTACGGGTTGAATAAATATAATTTTATATACCAAATAAAAAAATTATATCTTTAAAACTGTTTGTTTTACACGAGTTGAATAAATGTAATATTGTTTACCAAATAGTAAAATAATACATCTTTAAGAAACCCCACTTATTACATGGGTTGAATAAATTTAATTTTATATACCAAATAATAAAAAAGTTACATCTTTAAAAATATGTGTATTACACGGGTTGAATAAATGTAATTTCCTTTACTAAATAATAAAAAAAATATATCCTTAAAAAAACCCTGTGTATTGTACTAATTGAATAAATCTAATTCTATATATCAAATAATAAAAAGTTATATTTTAAAAAACCTCATCTATTACATGGGTCGAATAAATGTTTGATTTTTTGTTTTGGGATTTACCACTTTGATGCAAACTATTTGTTGATCTTGTGAAAATTAAAGAAAAAACACAAAATGTTCTTGTAAGAATGTCTAAAGAAACACCGTATTTGGGCAAGTATGTTGTGTTTATGTTTACACATATCAAGGATTTTGATTTGTTTCATTGTTTGTAACGAAAATCCATGTATGATTGTTTGGAGAATCATGCACTGATGCACTTATAACTTTTATATAGTTGTAAGGAGCATTGAAAAGCATAGTTATGTTTATTTTCGAATGCTATGCTTATTTTAAGAAGAGGTAGTAAGTATATTAGGATTTTGATTATTTAAAATCTCATTCACAATAACGGTGATTCGTTCTAGATATATGAATTCAATCAAAATAAAATTCTAATATAATATTTAAATCTTTTTAATTTAAAATTTAAAATTTATCTAAAAATTATTGATGCCTTCATTGAATGACATGTGTCCCAAATCAGGTTTCTTTTATTATATAGTATAGATGTAATCGCTAAAGAGGTGTTCTCTTGCAACTTGGAAATCACACGATTGGTTGCAACTTATTTAACTAGGTGCATATATAAAAAACATATAGATGACAAATTTAACTTGTTTGTCCGATAAAAGAAATACATAAATCAGAAGGTTTACTTGAGAAGAAAATTTAATTGAGAAAAAAAAAGGTAATTTTGTAAAACATTAAATAGTTTTTTCACTTATCTCATTTATTATTATTTTTGACTAATTAATTAGTCATAAAGACTATTATCTTCCACATAACTTTTTTTGCCTACACACATCAAAAGTTATCCTACATATTTCGAAACTCATCCTAACGTTGAAATTTATCCTACACAACTCGTAATTTATCCTATACTTTAAAATATTTTATTTTATTTTAAATATATATATATATATATATATATATATATATATATATATATATAGGGTGAGGTTCGCCTAGAAAGTCCAAGTTTCCTAAAAAGTGTAAAAAGTCATAAAACACAATCATTTCAGGCATAAAACACACCTAAAACTCACAAATAATAGAATGAATATTACTAAAACACCATATTCAAACTCTAATAGTCCATAAAAACTTCAAACGCACCATCGTATAACTATGAATGTAAAACACATAATGCTAAACAACATAAAACACAATAATATTTGTCATTCCATAATCAGAGCCTTAACATCTAAAACACAACACAAAACCCACATACATGATGTTTTAGTAATCTTCATCATATTATTTGTGGGTTTTTGGTGTGTTTTATGGTTGACATTATGGTGTTTTATGACTTTTTACACTTTTTAGGAAATTTGGACTTTCTGGCCAACTCTTAGCCTATATATATATATATATATATATATATATATATATATATATATATATATATATATATATATATATATATATACATATACATATATATATATATATATTCTTATTTGAACTCTCCACAACTAGCATAATTGTGCCAAATATATTTTAAAAATCAAAACAAGAAACGTAAGAAAACCTAAACAAAGGTGTTTGGTTTTTCAAAAAAACCTCTTCTGACCTCTTATGTTTGCGCCACGCAGACCACGACATTTAACTCTGTAGACCATTTGTTTTTTAGGAGATATTTCATTAAAAATGTCTTCAAACCTCTATGCGTCCTCTTCCCCACACAGACATGGTCCAATGTCTTCCCACCTCTTACAACTTCTTCTAACCCTCTCTCTACCCCTCTCCTCCTAATCTCAAAACACAGATAATCTTGTTCTTCCCCAAATCAACACCAAAGCCTTTAACATATCTAAGTACTCAAAAATCACCTTTCAATCTTCAAACCCATCTTCATCTTCATCAAATTCACTTCCTATAGATCCATCTTACCAACAATCTTCATCAAATCACAGTCTCCAGATGGAGAAAGTGATGAACATATTGAAACCAAAACCCAAACATCTCAGTACTCTTTATCCAGTCACCTACAGCACTGTCGAAGATCGTTAACAAAACCAGATCCATCACGGTTGGATAAACTCGTCGGAGATCGTTAACAAAACCAGATCCGATTAGCCGGAAAATCATCGGCGAGAGAAGAACGGCGGTTTTCCATCAACGACTCAGATTTGTGATCTTCGTGATCTGACATGATTTGAAATTGAGATGGAAACCCTAATTGTTTGGATCTAGAAGTGAAATAGATCGATGAAGACTGTGAAGTATTGTTACTGTTATGGGGTTTTGGTGGTGGGGTAAACAGATCGATGAAAACTGTGAGCAAAGGAAGGGGTAAAGAGGTGAGATAATTGATGCGTGTGTAGTGTGTTATGTTTTTATTGATAAGTTAAGCCAATTTTACACATTAGTCAAGTTTTAAATTTATAAAACACGATATTCTACTAACACTAAACACACATATCGGCAAGTGCACCCATCGTGAGCGTAGTATAGCGTTGGTAAGATACTGAGGTCGTCCAAGGACACAAGAGCTTTTAGTACCGTTTTATCCTCAACGTCTAATCAAATCAAAATTTTTAGAAAAGATTTTAAAAATGAAAAATAAAAACTAAAAAGCTGAAAATAAAAATAAAAATAAAAACAGATAAACAAGATGAATTACTTGGATCCGACTCGCCTTTAATGTAACCTTTGATGAGTTCCGCACTTTTGCACTTTTTAAGATAGTATCTTAGTTATAGTAGTAGGCCCCTCTATTGAAGGTGACGTTACCCTCAACCCAGTGGTTTGAGTCAGCAAGGATACAATCCCAAAGGGTCGGAATATTTAAAGAAAATTAATTAAGTTATTAATGCGTAAAGTGGTAGGCCTCTCTTTTGAAGGCGACGTTACCCTCGGCTAAGTGGTTTGAGTCAGCAGGGATACAATCCTAAGTAACCGGGTCAATGTATTAATAGTAGTTTACATATGAGGGGATCAAGCCATTCACACCCCGGCCATCCAATTCCAGTGGGTATTTAAGGAGGTCCTAGTAAGCTTGACCCAGGTCCTTGTAGGATCTATACACAGAACAAGTCAAGAACCTTACTAAACCATTCCCAAAACCCCTGACCAGGTAGCCAACATATCTCTATATAGACCGTAGAGATATGAATGGTGAAAATCTTTTACTTTATATAGACAGTAAAGTAATGCCAATACACCACAGACAAATGATAAAGAAGTTTCACCTTCAACATAAGAAACTAGTTATTAAAGTCATTAATACAAAACCAAATAAAAAGTGTGAAAAGATTAAAAATCAAAAGTATTACATTAAATGTTTGTCTACACCAAGTGACGTAAGAAACTTAGCCAAACATGGCCTTTGATTGACAAGAACTCTTACTATCAATCTTAGATTCCGAGACTACTACACACACTCTAAGGTGGATGATGGATGATGGTGGTGGATGTGGGTGTCGTAGTGGTGGTGGAGTGGTGGTGAAGTGAGAGAGGGGTGGTTTGCCAAGGGATGCCTTTGAAGTGAACCAAACACCCCTATTTATAGCCTGAACAGAAGCCTGGACACGGCCCCGTGTCTGCTGGACACGCCCCCACGCTGGGAATAGAAGCTTCTATTGCTTTGTCACTTTCTACAGACACCTGACCACGCCCCCGTGTCCGCTGGGCACGGGTCGTGGTCAGCCTTCTGTTTCTTGTTTTTGCTTGGGGAGATGCTGTCGAGGTGTCGGACATGCCACGTTTATTCCTTTTCTTTGTATTTATGTTAGTTTTTGCTGCATATTTGTTCCTTTTGTTCATTAAAGCTCATTTGGTCCTGAAAATACAAAAGGAAGACAAAAGCACACTTTTTCCAACATTAGTACTAAAAAGGGTTAGTTTTATGGCTCATTTGATGTAATTTATATGTTGTATTTTACACACATCAATAATCTAACACTCTTTTTATTACACCCCGCAGACATTTGGTCTACCTCTTTTCGTGCAGACGTTTGCAGATGTGGTCTACAGACTACACACCTTTTGCATCTGAAAAAACAAACACGAACTAAAACTTTATTTGTTACCAGTCTCAACATCAAATAAGAATTAAAAGAAGGTGGATTGTTGGACGGGGCATGATCGATCATTGTCATACTTAATTGTAACGTAGTTCATAATAGATTCGTATTAGGAAAAATTGTAATGCTGTAACAAACTAGTTTTTTACTGACTTGTACAAATAGGAAAATTCAGATTTCAATATATGACTTTGGTCTATATATAATTCAATTTCTTCAAACCAAATACCAAACTTAAAATCAACTAATTAATTCAGTTTTTCTCTTTTTTAAGGGTTATAGGATTTTATCACCCCTAACTATCGGCCATTAGCCGCCGCCACCCCCAACTAACACTTTGGTGCCCGACACCTCCAACTTGACTTTTAGTTTGTGCTGGCACCACGTCGTTTACCAAACACTAACTTAGTTAATTTTTTATCCTACGTGACACTCCATTTTCTATGTGGCAAGATGAGGTGGATTATTTGGGGGCTTATGTGTATATTTTAATTATTATAATTAATATATCTCTCTTTCTCTCTCTACCTCTCTCCAGCTACAACCCTCAACCACCAACAACCACCCCAGGCCACCACCTCCAACCCACAACCACAACCACCCTCGAATCACCCTCAACCACAACCACATTGATGGCAACACTAGGTATTGGAAGCCAAAACAGCGGCAAGGCAAATTGTATCAGATCTATGTGACTTCTGAGACAAATATGTGATCAGACCAAGGTACAAAGACTGATGGAGTAGTGATTATCTGTGAACGACACTGGTGTGGTGGAACACTCTGACTTATTGTGATTGAATGGAGGGATGAAGATCTTCAATATGGTTTGGTGTATGATGATCTTTCCGGCTGAATGACCGCTAGCATCGCTGGCCACCGTCTTTGAAATTTTCCGGTCAAGACCCACCACACTCCTTCGCAAACCCTAGAATCACTAACCGAAAAACATCACTATCATGTCTAAACCAGTTTAGGTGAAAGAGAAAGCGGATGGCGAAACGAACAAGGTGTATGGACATCTAGGTGGTTGTCGTCGGCTGTGAAACGCTAGCCGCCACTTGATCTAAACTCAGATGTCGGTATCGTCGACTTTGGACCTTCTTCAAACCACTATCACAACCGTAAAGGGGCTGCTTTGGAACCGATAACTTTCGTTGAAACGCAGTGGTTGCGTTGGAGATACAATTGTGACAACTGTCAAAATTCAGGTATCCGTACAATTAATTAACCATGATTTGTGCATAATGATTGTACTGATTTGCAATTAACTGCTTTCTGATTACTGCTTTATACATACATGTGCACCATATATTGTTTAAAGTCATATCATTATTGCATAGAAGCTTATTTGACTCAAATGATGCACGAAATATAGTTAGCACAATTATCAGATAAATCAGGAAAATGCTGACAGAACTCCGTACATAGACAGACAGTGTATTGAGACAAGAATGAGCCAGAAACCAAGTATTACACTAGTATAGTATGTAGGAAAGTAAGGATCACAAAACTGCCTTTTTAGGGATAGTTTAAGTGCCGGAAAGTGTCTGAAACTCACCCAAAGTGCTGAATTCAGCAAAATTAAGAAAAAAATCAGCATTTTAACAATCTAAAATCATGCAGAAATATGGTTAAATGGTCCTGAATGCTTTCCTAAGTGTTGGGAATCAAAAGTGTCACAAAAGGTAACATAAAGCACACTAAACTGCAAAGTTTAGCACCTTAACGAATCGGTAACCAACCGAACAACCGGACACTACCCAAAACACCAAATTTACACTAAAAGCACTGTTTTAACATTACCAAGCTAGTTATGATCCCCGAACATCATAACACCTCCTAAATGTCTAGTAACTAATATAACTAACTAGATACTTACAATTTAACCTTAAACTAACTAACTTAGTTCAAGCCTAGTCTACTCCCCCCCCCCCCCCACACCTATTTACGGCCCCAACATGGCCCCCACATGTTGATTTGTTTTAATATTTAATTGGATCATGCTTATGCTTTGTGAAACATCTTATACAAGAGTTAGAAGAAGAATATGGTTAGAAGTATAATATGTAAGTTCTAACCTTCATTTCTCACACACTCAAAACACACACCTTTCTTTCCTCTCTACTCCTTGTTCTCGGCCGACCCCAAGCACCCACATATCCACCATCATTCATCCAATCTCAAACAATCCAAGCTCATACAAAGGTGTTAGAGATCACATAAAGGAGCTAGGAGCTTTCGGAAGTTCAAGAACCTCTCTTATATGCTTTTATCCACTTGTTTTCTTCACTTGATCATCCCTAGCCTTGTGCTAGTGGTAAGAACCTTGATCTTGCTATTTTACTTCCATTTTAAGTGGTTAAAAGAAGAATCATAATGTTAATCATAAAGAACACTAAGAAGTAACCTTGAACATAAGCATGACTAATGAAGAAACTAAGATTTTTATGTGATGATTTGCTTGTTGATTGTTGTTTATTCATGTATATGATGTAGATCATCATATGATCTTGCTAGATCATGATTAAAAACATAATCTAGCAAGACGAGAGGATGAACTTGATGAAAGTTAATGGATCATCCTTATGAGAAGCATGAACTTGAAAGAATACATTGATTTCTTGAAAAATAATGATCAAAATAAATTGTGATACTTGTAGATCTAGAAATTTCATGGATGATTTCTAAAGAAACCAAGTTAAAAATATAAGTTTTACTAAATCTTGGTTCTTACATAAACAAACCTTATTTTTGATGGATAAACAAGTGTAGAAACACTTGTGTAACAAGAAAATTTCATAAAGAAACATTTTTAGAAATGATGATCACTAGTTGTAAAGATCCATATTCTTTAAAAAAAAGGTTTTTAAAGAACTAATCACACTTTAAAGGATAACAAGGCTTACTAATAATATCAGTAAGTTACTACAAATTTTTACAAATAGTCAAGTTCATGAAATAGTAGATTATACTTGTTTTTGGCAAAGTTGGTAAGTGTAAGTTGTTTATTGTTGAATGATGATTGATTGTGTTGATTTTTACAAAAGAAAATGATATGCTTGAAAGCATGGAAACCTCCATTTTTAGGGGAAACTATGGCAAAATTTTCTAAAAATGTAAACACTTAGAAAAAATATTTCCAAACAAATATTTACAAGTGTATTTTAAATCATGAATTTCTCACATAAACTTTGCCATAATTTTTGTTACAAAAATTATAATTATTGGAGGTTGGTTTTTATAAATAAAAGTGACTAAATGTGTATTTAGGAAAATATATATTTAGATGACACCATGTGTGTGATTTTTTGTATATTTTGTGTATTAGTTATATTATTTTAGGACATGAAAAAATATAACACATCAAAATACCAAGAATTACAATCCAAAATATTACCAAAATTCCAAGGAATAAATATACACATTTCACACAAAATATTGGGAAACCGAACTAAGGAATATAACATACAAAATATTCCGGAAAAATTCATTCACAAAGTATATTTTGGTAAATAATATTTTGGACACCAAGGAAACGGAAATATGATTTTCACAATTACTACAAGAATATATCATATTTTTTACAAGGAAAAATATATTATTTTTGGCAAGTATGAATATATATTTCTCTTGAAATTTATAGAAGATATATTATTTTTAAAAGAAATATATATTTTCTCAACAAACATGAAATACATTATTTTTGGGGTTAAAGATATATTTTCTCAAATAAATATAAAATATATCATTTTTGGAGAAAAATAAGTTTAAATATATTTTCCAAGTTAGACTTGAAAATGTATTATTTTGAAACTTATGAGAAAATACAAATATTTTTGCCAAAGGAAAATTATAAATAATTTTTCTAAGTAATATTTATTGAAATATATATTTTGGAAATATATATTGGTAAATTTTTATTAAGGATAATATTCTGGAAAAAATAATTAAGTATAAGAATACTTAATAAATACAATGAAATACGTATTCTTGTACGTATAAATACACCCAGGAATACGATCCCACATTAATGGCAAAAATATACAAGTATAAGAATACGAATACAAATACCCCCATCCTTGGGAAGAATATACATGTATAAATACCCGAAGTGTATCAAGCCAAAAATATATTATTATTCCAAAATTTAATAAATATAATTTAAGTTAAAATAATAAATATTTTAACAAATAATTATATAACTTGGAATAATATCGAAGATACGAAGAAACGTAACTCAAAGACATTAATACTAAGTCAAGGCACGACCCGCTAGTCTAATAGATCATAGTACGTTGTAGGTAGTCGTGTTTTATCCGAAGAAGCTTGAGTTACGGTGATTGAAGACGCAAGACTGTGAGTTCATGACCGCTTTTTCTCTAACTGTTTTTGGTTTTATAACTTCGGGGGTGAAATACATGTTATAACTATTTACAAACATTTTGATTTGGTATGGTTAGCTAAGGAAGGGTACTACTTGATCATGTGAGTGGTGGGTACAACACTTAAGGCCATTAATCCTCGTTGTAGGACCGAGGGAAATGAGTGATAGATCTATTTGGGTGTAGCGAGCCCACACCCATGTGGACCAGGGTGGCCATGAGGTGACTATGTGTCACACCCCAACCGATGGCGGAATCATCGGGGCATGGCACTGAGCGAAACAGATTGTCCAGAAGTTTCCATAACAACTATCATCACTATTCAATTTATATAAAACGTCCCATACCGTTCCTCAAATAGCAAACAAATTATTACAGATAACATCTAGTCAAATATTCTGTTCCAACAACTCAGATTTAAATATAAGAATTGTTCAACTGCTTCTAGAGACTCAATCTGCAAGATCTACAGACAACTATGCTCTAGACGCTTATTATAAGCTCGCCTTCCTAGCAGATAAGCATCCTAATTGCATGTCACATACGTTAAAATAAAGTCAAATACATAAAATGTAAAGGTGAGCATACAAGTTTGATAATAGCATATAGAGTTCGAAATAGTTTACGCATAACCAGCACGTACACAGAAGAAAACGAAACATGTTAATTATCGACATGGATCTATCGATACCAATGACCGCGGGTTGACTGCCCGAGGCAGTTCGCAATACATGATTACCACCGTAATCCATACAAGTACTTGTCCTTCACAACCCCCGTGTGAACGGGTGCTGAGTCCAAACTATAGTACTATCGTCGTTAAGGCAGGTAGACAACATTCCACATGTAAACATAACAACAAGCATTCATTTAGTCACGTAATACATGCGGTAACGGTTGTGTTCGATTGTGATTTAGAATAAGTAACGTATATAACACCCAAAAGTGCTAAAGCAAAAAGGGTTCGAGTATACTCACAGCGGTTGATGGATTGAAGGGAGCGCTTGAGAGTAGGGTTAGCCTGAATAGTTCGGTAGCATAATGATAAGTAACGCGTAAAACGGAAACAAGTGTTGGAGGGTCGGACAGCTGGTCGATCGGACGGTAGTCCGATCGGTCGGCTTGACCGTTCGGTTGGCATTCCGTTCGGACAGCTTGTTCGGTCGGTCGATCGGTAGGCCGATCGGACGGCTGTTCGAGTGGATTGTTTCTTCCTTTGAGAAGAATGTGTTTGTGTATGATGGTTTGACTTTTGAAGTTTTCATTGTAGTATTTGAAAACATTGAAGTATCTTTACCTTTCAGGTCGATCGATCGAACGGTCGTTCGATCGGCCGGCTACCCGATCGGTTAGGCACTTCAGAAAACAAGTTCTTAGCAGGGTGTCACCTGATCGGACGGCTGTTCGATCGGGTGGCACTCCCAATGCATTGAACATGTTGAAAATCGATTAAGTGTTGAAGCATAGTATCTCATGATCCGAAGAGTAATTCAATCGGACAGTAGTCCGTTCGAACAGCAGTTCGTTCAATACTAGACTTCAAAATAAATTAGGTGTGGGACCTTGTGCTAGCCGATCGGCTAGCCGGTCGATCGGCTGACTGTCCAATCGGCTGGCTGTCCGTTCGGACAGCAGTCCGATCCGTCAGCATCCTGACCTGGTCGGCCTGTTCGTCTAACACTTGGTTGTTCTGATTGTTTGTCGTTATATCGAGGTGCTTTGACAACGAGTCGAACCATAGAACCTTTGTTCTTACTTGTTTCTTTCGGTCGGACAGGAATCACCCAAATCTGGCCGGTGAACTGTTCGGAACGGGGTTTAACGTTTAACCCGGAATCGGTGAACCTCGTGGATAGAATCCGAATCTTGAACCGTACAACTACTAGAATGGTTAGTAAGTCGGCACAAGCTTCGTTTCTATCATTTTGAAGGCACTGAGTGTAAAAGAGTTGAAAGAAAGTTGGAAAACCTTCTTACAATCCTTTTCACCGTGTAAATGTTTAGATCTATCACAGATCTTTGTTTGTTTATGTGGAAATCGGCTAGATCCAAGTTATTCTTGGTGGATTGAGGCCAAGACATGAAGTTCTTTAAGAACACCATGATGACATCATCCTAGAACACTTGAATCTTGATGATTTCACGGTTAAAAGTTAAGATTTGAAAGATAGAAAGGTGTAGGAGTGCGTGTAGATCAAGAAAGTACAAGATTTAGGATGAGATCTTACCGGAATCGAGAGAAATCTGAGAAAATGTGAAGAACACGAGCTGGTCGGTCAGAGAGTTTCCAAAAGTGGAAAGAATGACAATGACAGGGGTATTTATAGGCTGCCAAAAGGGGAAAGGGCTGGCCGATCGGCCAGGCATCTCGATCGGACAGCCTGTCCGATCGGCTGGCTGTTCGATCGGCTAGAAGCCTGATCGTTCAGCTGCCAGATTCGAGTGTTCGGTGCGATGATTTTTGACATTTCGATTTCGATTGAGTTCGATGCAAGTACGATAGAGTTTCCTATTCAAATTACTTTTAATCCCAACTACTATATCAACATACAAGCACCTATATTTCATATTTGATTTCGATTTCGATTCGATTGCGATTGAGTTCGATTGAGTTTTGAGTTTCGATTGATTACCACACATAACATAAAGTAAACACGCACAAGTAACACATAAGGCACACACACACGTATAATAACACCAAAGTTGCATAATTCGAGTTTCGAGTTCGATGATGATTAGATTAGCTCGATTATTGATTAATTGACTTTATCGCATTGTTACTTCCTATTATTCACAGTCGTAAAGCGTTTCGTAGCGATAAACATTCGATTACTTCGATCTTAATTGATTACTCCACATAATACAACTAATGCAAAAACATAAAATAGACTAACTACAGTCAAAGAAGTCAAAACAGTAGTTGAACAAGGGGCGACATATCACAATTAGCGATCTTTTCCTCCTTTGACTTCAATCTTGACTTTGACTTTGTCTTTCGAAAACACGGGGTGTTACACTATGTCTTATTCCCGGAGACAAATTTGCTAGGTTTGAGTTTTCCTGCATCACTTCACACATATCAATGGCCTTGCAAACCATTGGTGATCTGTTTTTCCTTTTTGCTTTCATACCAGGAGTTTACAAACATACATACATACTTTCAATGATTACAAAGGTTATTCGTGCACACAAACAAACACATGAACTTGCTCAACTTTTGTTGATGTTTTCAAACTACATGTATTTCAGGGAATTAGATGTGGATCTGGCAGGCGTTCGAAAGTTCCAAGCGTGGTTTAAAAATAAAAGATGTCATCCATGATCTTAGGGTTTGGTCAGTGTGTCTTATCCCGGACGAGACGCGTCTTCCAAATCCTGGTGTTATCTAATGTCTTTTGTCGAGTCTTTGTGAACTCTTAAACAAGTTGCATGTTTGGTACTCGAGTTTGACTTCTATGTTTCAAAACAATGTTGTTGTCATGTTTTTAAAATTTATTTAGTGGATGACCATCGTTAGTTTTATCATATAATGGTTGTTATGATTGAATGCAATGATATTAAGAAAGTCACACCAAATCACGCTTCCGCAAAAAGTCAGGGTTTGACAACAATGTTGGCCGGTGGTGGTAATGGAGGGTGGCAGCAATAGGCTCTTTATCGGCGGTAGGTGGTGGTGTTACAAAGGCAAACAAGAGGGATGAAAAAGAAGTGTGAGAGATGAAGAAATGATTTGTACTACGTGTCTGAAACTTGACCAATAATTGTTCACTATATTTTATAAGGGATCCACCTCATCTTGCCACATAGGAAATGGAGTGCCACGTAGGATAAAAAATTAACTAAGTTAGTTTTTGGTTAACGACGTGGTGCCAGCACAAACTAAAAGTCAAGTTGGAGGTGCCATGCATCAAGGTGGTAGTTAAAGGTGGCAGCGACCAATAGTGGATAGAGGAGGGTGATAAAATCTAATAACCCTAATTAAAACAAAAAAAAACCATATATGTAATTTAGTTTTTTTTTTAATTTATCGATTCGGTTTACAAGCTAATCGTTCTAAAGTGATATATACTATTTAGGATTAATTTTATATATACACTTACATAATTTACAAATTTTATCTATATATATATATATATATATATATATATATATATATATATAGGGAGCCGCTAAAATAAGAACCACCCCCAGTTGTAAGAACCGTGAGAACCACTCTCCACCAATCATATTCAGCCAACAAAAAGGGTATATTAACCCTAAATGTCAAATCCTACCATCTCTCTTCATTTATAATTGTCAGAACTCTCTCAAACCACCTTTTTGAAAACCTATATCCTCTCTCCTCTCACCTCTGGTTATTTTGTTTATAAAGTTTTTTTTCCTCATTTTTGGTTCCACCACCATGTTCATCTTCAAAAGAGAGAGAAGGGGATCCAACGATTCTTTACCTGCAACCAACCCCCCCCCATCCGTCTCTGCAGTAACCCCCCACCGTCTTCATCTCTTCCGATCTACCTCAAACACCCCCTCCCCTCCGGTGAATGTCTGCCAACAACCTGAAACAAATCCGACCACCACCACCATCTTCATCTCTTCCGATCTACCTCAACCACCGCCCAATCCTGGATCTGAGAAAGATGACGGCGGCGGTGAGATACCGGCGGCGGGGGTGGCCTTTGAAGGGTGTTTCTCTCTCTAGTAAGATATGCTCTCTCTCTCTCTCATCTCTCTCTCACCGAGAAAAGAGAAAGAGGACGGCGGTGGGGAGGTGTTGGTGGGGGAGACGTTGGTGGGAGGTGGCGGAGAAGACGGTGATGGGGGTGGGGTGTTCGGAAGTCGGTGCTGGTGCAGGTGGTTGATGGGGGTCCAAAGGTTCGATCTTGTTTCTGTTGTTTTTGCAATCACACAATTTGTTTTTTGAATAAGTTTTGATTTGATTGTGTTTGTTTGGTGGTGGATCTGTACAGCTTGTTTATTTTGTTTGATGGGGGTTCTTGATTTTTTGCCTGATGAACTATGTGGGTTTGTTCTTGTTTGATTTTTGATCAGTGAACTATGATTATGTGTTCTTGATGTTTCTGGTGATTTTTGATAAGTGGACTATGTGGGTTTAATATGTTGGAATGGGTGGCGATGATGGAAAAAAAAAACCCGTAGATTTTGGTAGATTTTGATGACGGTGGTGCGGCAAGGACGACGGAGGGTAGGTTTTTTGAACTTGCAACCCCACTTTTGCAGCCTTTTGATTATCGGATAATCTGAGCCAAACCCCGTTTTTTTCCGAGATACACTTTGTTTTTATGTTGTGGGTTTTTTTTTTACCCTAGTCGATGACGATAACAATTTATCTTAGACACCTACCTAGTTTGCGTTTTCTGGGTGCGTTCGTGTTGCGTCAAAAAGTTTTTGTAAAAAAAAAATGTTAAACCGTAAACTTTTTAACGTAAAGCGCAAAACGTAAAAAGTTTAAGGTAAAATGTAAAAACGTAAACTTTGTTAACGTAAAAACGTAAAACGTAAAACGAAAAAACGTAAAAAGTAAAAAGTTTAACGTAAATCGTAAAACGTAAAAAGTTTAACGTAAAACGTAAAAAGTAAAACGTAAAACGTAAAAAGTTTAACCTAAATCGTAAAATGTAAAACGTAAAAGTAAAACGTAAAAAGTTTAACGTAAATCGTAAAACGTATAAACGGCGCGTTAAAAAACGGCGCGTTAAATTTTTACGTTTTACGTAAAACTTTTTACGTAAAAAACCGTCAACTTTTTTAACGTAAAACGTAAAAAGTTTTACGTAAAACGTAAAAAAACATTGACGTAAAAAACCGGGACGTAAAACGCAAAAAACCGGCGCGTAAAACGTAAATAACGTTAACGTAAAAAACCGGCGCATAAAACGTAAAAAACCGGCGCGTAAAACGCAAAAAATGTTGAGTTAAAAAACCGGGACGTAAAACTCAAAAAACCGGCGCGTAAAACGTAAATAACGTTAACGTAAAAAACCGGGACGTAAAACGCAAAAAACCGGTGCGTAAAACGTAAATAACGTTAACGTAAAAAACCGGGGCGTAAAACGTAAAAACGGCGCGTTGAAAAAACGACGCGTGATAAGCCGGGCGAAAAAACGGTGCGTCAAAAAACGAGGCGTGAAAAGGCCGGGCGTAAAAATCTTAAAAATTAAAAAAATTATAATAAAAATTTGATTTCAAAAAATTGTTTTACAAAAAAAATCTGTTTATAAATAAAAAATAATTAAGTCAAAAAACTAATTAATGAATAAGACAAAAAAGTTAATTTAAAATTAATATATATAAAAAGACAAAATAGAGTGATTTTACTTAAATACTCTTTTGGATTATAATGTTAAAGACATAATAAGACAAAAAACTTTTAATATTAATATTAACTACTTTTAATCACATTCATCCATCTAGTTGATCTAAGGGCCAGAAAGTGATTCCCATGGTTCTTACAACTAGAGGTGGTTTTCATTTTAGCGATCCCCTATATATATATATATATATATATATATATATATATATATATATATATATATATATATATATATATATATATAAAAACCGGCGCGTAAAACGCAAAAAATGTTGAGTTAAAAAACCGGGACGTAAAACTCAAAAAACCGGCGCGTAAAACGTAAATAACGTTAACGTAAAAAACCGGGACGTAAAACGCAAAAAACCGGTGCGTAAAACGTAAATAACGTTAACGTAAAAAACCGGGGCGTAAAACGTAAAAACGGCGCGTTGAAAAAACGACGCGTGATAAGCCGGGCGAAAAAACGGTGCGTCAAAAAACGAGGCGTGAAAAGGCCGGGCGTAAAAATCTTAAAAATTAAAAAAATTATAATAAAAATTTGATTTCAAAAAATTGTTTTACAAAAAAAATCTGTTTATAAATAAAAAATAATTAAGTCAAAAAACTAATTAATGAATAAGACAAAAAAGTTAATTTAAAATTAATATATATAAAAAGACAAAATAGAGTGATTTTACTTAAATACTCTTTTGGATTATAATGTTAAAGACATAATAAGACAAAAAACTTTTAATATTAATATTAACTACTTTTAATCACATTCATCCATCTAGTTGATCTAAGGGCCAGAAAGTGATTCCCATGGTTCTTACAACTAGAGGTGGTTTTCATTTTAGCGATCCCCTATATATATATATATATATATATATATATATATAGGGTGAGGATAGTGTAAAAAGGGCCTAAAGTGTGAGAAGTGTGAGAAGTGTATTATAACACTATATATAATACTATATAACACCATATAAACACCGTATAACAATATGTAACACCATATAATACCATATAACACTATGTAACATTATATATCATTATATAACAAATATAATACTATACATCTATCATAGACATACTATCAGACAACCTATAGTGTTATATTTGTTATATAATGATATATATAGTGTTACATAGTATTATATGGTATTATTTGGTGTTACATATTGTTATACGGTGTTTATATGGTGTTATATAGTATTATATATAGTGTTATAATACACTTCTCACACTTCTTACACTTTGAGCACTTTTTACAGGATCCTCTACCTATATATATATATATATATATATATATATATATATATATATAGGGGAGGGTTTAAATGAGAACGCTAAATATTGTGAGAACCGTGAGAACAAATGAAAAAACCTCGAGAACTTGGTCAAAAACGAATCAAATTCAATTTTTTTTCTACACTTATCATTATTATTCGAATACAATGTTAGAAATTTAATTTACACGTTTAAATTTACGTGAATTCGTAAATAAAGAAAATTTACACATGTGTAAGTTTGCCATTTACACATGTGTAAATCTGTTATATTTACACATGTGTAAAAAATCTAAAAAGAGTGATTTTGAAAGGAGAAATAAATTATTTGATGTTGTAAATTCTTTTTTTGATGTTGTATCTAGATTACAATGAGGTTTGTATTAAAAAAATTGGTTTTTATTGGTTTTCTCATTCGTTCTCACGGTTCTCGCGATATTTAGCGTTCTCAAGATAACCCTCCCCTATATATATATATATATATATATGTATATATATATATATATATATATAGGGGAAGGATAAATCGAAAACCCACTTGAGTTGAGAAAACTCATAAAACCTTTGTAAAAAACCTATGTAAGCTCAAGAAACATTTCAAAAAAAATAGGAAATGTAATATACATATATTTGAATATTTTTTAAAAAAGAAACACAAAAAAAACACCGGCTAGTTTTTTTTTAAATGTTACAAATTTCAGGTTACATAATATATATGTCCAAAAAAAATGTAACATACAAATTTTCAACATTTTTTTTAAAATAAAAACTAGTAAGCGCTTTTTTCATTTTTTTTCATAAATAGGTCCGTGTACATTTATATTACATCCCCTGTTTTTTTAGGAAAAAAATAAAAATGTTACATAGGGTTTATTTGGGTTTTCTCAACTCACATGGGTTTTCGATTTATCTTTCCCCTATATATATCCTATATATATATATATATATATATATATATATATATATATATATATATATAGAGTAAGGTTAACATACAAAAAGCCTTATCATACATCACGTAGGAGACAATGGTAACCGTTGGATCAGGGGTATAATCACGCATGGGACCACATAATCACGCATGGGACCACATAATCACGCATGGGACTATAATCACGCACGTTCTATGTTAATAACGCACGTTATATTTTTTGTCATGTATGTTAATGTAGGTTAAGCCTTGAAGTACATTATACTTTCTCTCTCTCTCTCTCTCTCTCTCTCTATATATATATATATATATATATATATAGGGTAGGGCTATATAGAAAACCCTACAAAACCCAACCTCCCGACATTTTTTTTTGAAAAAAAAAATAACACATGTAATATACATGTTTTTAAGAGTTTTGGGCCAAAAAAATCAAAAAAGCGCCGAAGGGATGATTTAAAAAAAAATTCAGCAATTTGTGTCTTTTGTGCCTAACACATGTTAGGCAACCGGACATTGCTGAAATTTGTTTATTTTTTTAAAAAAAATCCCTTCGGCGCTTTTTTGTTTTTTTGGCCCAAAACACTTTAAAACATGTATATTACGTGTGTTATTTTTTTCAAAAAAAAAAAAATGTCGGGAGGTTGGGTAAAAATGGGGGGAAATTTGAGTTTCCAGAGTTTCCTAAAATTTGAGGGTTTTTATATATATATATATATATATATATATATATATATATATATATATAATAAAAACTAAAAGTATCATATATGCCCTTATAAAATGGTTAATATATCGAATATACTCAATTTATTATAAACAAGATTTAAATAATATTTTAGTCCTTGTGGTTTGCTCAAAATATCTATTTTAGTACAAAAGATTTTTTTTTATTTTTTTAATTCAATAGTTTGGCTTTCATATCAATTTATTAAAAAGAAGAGCCAATTGCACATGAATGTGATTGAGGTGGTACAACACAATGACATAATTATGGTGTTGAGATTAGTTATGCGAGCAAGTAATGACAATGATTAGCGCTTATGCTCCACAAGTAGGCCTAGGAGATCATGAGAAGAGAGAGTTTTGGGATTGCCTAGACGTAGTAATGAGGGGCATACCTAGGGAGGAGAAAGTTTTTATAGGAGGAGATTTTAATGGTCACATTGGTAAGGATAGTGATGGCTTTTAATTGGTGCACGATAGCTTTGCCTTTGGCGATAGGAATGAGCTTGGCAGGGATCTTCTAGACTTTGCGATGGCTCACGACTCGTGTATTATAAACTCGTTTTTAGGAAGAGTGAATCTCATTTGATAACTTTTAGCAGTGGGGGACGCAACACGCAAATAGACTATCTATTAATGAGGCGTGGAGATCGACGAATGTGGAGGGACTGCAAGGTTATACCAAGGGAGACAACAGCAGCTCAGCACCATTTGCTGGTGGCAGATATGGCCCTAAAAGTAAGGCTAACAGCAAGGGAGAGGAAAACCCGACCTAGGATCCATTGGGGAAACTTGAAGGGAGACAAGATTACGATATTTAGAGGTAAAGTTAGCACGATGACAACGACTCAACTAGGTGACGACACAAAGCGGATGTGGGAAGCTATGACAACTACAATAACTACCGTGGCGATTGAGACTCTTGGGTTCACAACAGGGAAGACTAGTGGGCAACTGGGCATAAGGAGTACTGGTAGTGGAATGAAGATGTGCACACCAAAATAAAGGATAAACAACAGAGTTTTAGAGATCTTTTGAGGTGCACAAACGAGGAAGAGCGATTGAGGTTGAGGAAGGAATTGGAGAAGGGAAGCGAAGCGAAAAAAGGCAGTGGTAGAGGTAAAAAGCACGACCTGTAAAAGCATATGTATGAACGTCTAGAAACGAAGGATGGGGAGAATTATATTTTCAAGATTGCCAAAGTTAGGGAACGGAAGAGACATGATCTAGGATTAGTAAAGTTTATCAAAGGAGAGGATGGACGTGTCTTGGTCAAGGCACATGACATTAAGTTGAGATGGCAAACCTACTTTCACAATCTTTTCAATGGCAGAAGGGCGTATCAACAATATAGCAAAAACTCCACGATTCAAAGGCGACAACAAAATAATTGCTACTGTAGGAGGATCACACATGAAGAGGTGAGGACAACACTTAGGAAGATGGGAAAAAAGTAAGGCAATGGGTTTTAGACAACATTCAGATTGAGGTGTGGAAGAGTTTGGGAGATGAAGGAGTTCAATGGTTAACTTATTTGTTCAATCTTATTTTGATCCAAATTGCCCTTCTGTTAATTATGTTATGTAATTCTGTTAACCAGAAGGACAATTCAGCCATATAAAATGACCGAATTGCCCTTCTCGTTAACATAAAAATTGGATGAAGTTAACACAGTGGATTAAAATTGCAACGGTGAAACATTTTTAAACCCATAGACGAAAAATAAAACCTTTGAACTAAATTGGTAAAATGACTCAAACTACAAAGACTAAAATTCCATTTAACTCTAAATTAAAAGGTAGAGCTATTTAGAGCATTCACATCCAATCCACTAAAAATATACATACATTCCACTAAAAAACAACTCCTATATCAATATATTTCTACTAAAAACAAATACTTTTTCTCTCTCCTTTTCAATATATATTACATTTTCTCTCTCATACACTCACAACCACTTTCAATATATATTAAAAAACTATAGGGGGTGAACAGTGTCCCCCCAAATATACAGATGTACAGTAACATTTTCTCTCTCCTCCACTCACAACCACTTTTTATACTTCTTATATTTTAAAAACCTCCCACACAGATTTTGATGGTTTGGATGAGAATGCTCTTAATATGCAATAAATGATATTTGATTTTTGATACACACAACATTGAAAGAAGTTTGAAATACGGACCGTGTCCAAATTGACTTTGATCTTTCTTGACAAACACGAAACCACCACGAACCAAATACAATCTCACACACCTTAAAAAACCAAAAGCCGCCTGCCATGCGGAGACTCGTAGCTCACAAAGCCAAAAGTTTGATCACTAACGCCACCGTTTCCCTTTTAAACCCCCATCGTCAATCTTCTTCTCCTTCAAATTATTGTTCCAGACTTGCTCGATTCTTCACATCTCTCCCTTCCGACACATCAATGGCTTCTCACAACCCTCTTTCCGTTGACTCCCTTAACCCCAAGGTTTGTTTTGTTAGTTCATTACTTGATCTTGTTTGTTTTACTCATCTCACCTGATTTTTACCATTGAATCGGTTTTTTTTTTTTTTTTTTTTCTGTTACTTTGTTTAATTGGATTTATATATTTCAGATCGGGATTATTTAAACAGAAGATTGAATATAATATAATAGTTTATTGAAATCAACTTATTTCACTCTAGAATATAAATTGTAATTTTGAATTCATATGGAATGATGCGTTTGAAATAATTAATCTCAAACTGCTTATAGAAAATATCACATTTCACCCTAAAACAAACGGAGGTCCGTCCCCTAGAGTCCTCAAAAATTTGGGCAATCGGGCCTTTTTATTTGGGTTTAAGTTAAACTAGTTGGGTTTTGACTTTTGTTAATGGGTTTGACTGTTTAAATATATAGATTTTTAAATAAACATATATATAATATGAAAAAGTTTAAAAAATACAATAGTCCTTGCATACGCATAAAGTGTGTAATTATGAATATAGCATGCGTGATTTTGTTGTTTCTTTTTGTGACCACATTCGTGATTATGGTTTTTGTTCATGCGTGATTATGGTTTTTTGTTTATGCGTGATTAGTGTTTGAGTTTTATAACATGCGTAATTTACTATCATACGCATCGCACGTTAAGGACTATTGTATGCTAACATTCCCCTATATAATGTAATCTTATTTTTTTACATAAAAAGAAAAAAAAAAAAACTGGCCCTGGGCGGTCACATCAATATTGTACGAGTACCGGTCAAGGGCATACCTACCCTAATGCGTGGGTGGGCGGGTGCACCCCTTGTAAAAATATTTTTTAGTGTTATTTTTCGCCGGAAATTTCGACCACACCCCTTGAAAATTTTCAACCGCCCCACTTAGAAAACATTATTATGAATTTATAAAAAAATTAAACATTGATTATTATTTAATATACAAGTATATAACATAATTTATATAATTATTCTTAGGCCACTTATTCACTTAATTACTTAACCCAATCAAAGCACAATCTAAAATATATTTTTATTAACCCAAGCCCAAACCGGCAAACCCAAACCCAACCCAAAGAAATTTGAACTAAATAAAATAACCCAAACCCATCCACCCATTCCAATTCCAAATCCCGCCCAAAAAAAAAAAACTCCTAGCGACTTGGTGCCACTGCTCACGATTGTACGACTTTTTTTTGCCGGAAAAACAAAATTCCGGCAAGACCGACCCATATTATGCCAGAATTCCGATATAGAACTAGTATGGTTTCTTTGTTGATTTTTTGTTTTTTTTTTTTATGTGATGATTAGGAGAAAATATAGACGTATAAGGGTTTGATATTTTTATGTTTTTTGGTTGTTCTAGACTTGAAGTTAAATGATTTTGTTGTTTTATTTATACGTTTGTTTATTTAAATGATAAGTTACAAGTAATCAACATTTAATACTAGGGCTTGAATCTTTGAAAATAAAATTGAAAATTATGGACTATGGTTGAACATTATTGTTTATTTTGTTTAAGTTTTTAGTGTTGTTTTATGAACTTATGGAGCGATTTATATGTGATAGGAACCATGAGTAAATGTAATGAACTTATAGAGTGTTTCGTATCTCTAGATAATTTTTTGGATAGATTTTCAAAAAATGAAAACATGTAGGGTAGAATTTTAAATACGTTTGTAATGACGTTTAACGTATTTTTGATGATTATATAAATTTTAGCTTGATGTTCTTTTGTCTTACATGACCCGACTCGATCCGACCTGCTATGAACCTATTTTTTTATATAGCTAGGGGCCTAAAATCTTTAAAAATATTCCGCACCCCCAGCAAAAAAATTCCTGGGTCCGCCACTGGTACCAGTATTCCTATTTCATGTTCTCGGTTTCAATACTTTTTTAGTATTTTGAATGATACCGGTTGGTAACAAACCAACAAAATCGGTACGGTATTTGGTTTATACTTTCACTCATTTTTTTAGTTTTGGTATTTTTTGGTAGGTTATTGATCTCATATACTGCATTGTTCTTGGTCCAAACAATCAAAATTGTTTATCTGCTTATAAAACACATAATCAGCCATAGTTGTCAATAGCGGCTATAGTGCGCTATGTAGCGAAGCGACCAAGTGTCGCTATTTGGGTCATAGTGACCAATAGCGTGAATAGCGACAGTTAGTTTTTTTTTTTTTTTTTTTTGATGTAAATACCAATGAGATATAGCTATAAAATAGCTGGATTTATAGGTTTTTGTTAAATATACATGTAAAATAGCATATATACCAAGGTATTTTGATATAATATACATATAAAAATTTTCAAAATTCTTTTTATAGTGTATCGCTATATATAAAATAGCGGTCGCTATTTTGTCGCTATTCGCTATGTAGCATATAGGTCCCTTGTCGCTATTCGCTATTAACAACTACGCAATCAGCAGATAAGTAAGTTTATACAAGAAGAAAAAAAGGTTAGCTACTAAAATGACCCGTGTACTAGTGTTTTTATCTTTCTGTATATCCAGGTTTTGAAATGTGAGTATGCTGTTCGAGGTGAAATCGTTTCTCTGGCTCAGGTAATAAAGTGAATATGTTTCTGCTAAAAAAACAAATTTGAATAAGTATTATTATTATTATTATTATTATTATTATTATTATTATTATTATTATTATTATTAACTGATATATTAACTGAAAAGTTGCTATTAGTTAAGTTGAATGATCACTTTCTGATGTTTCTACATTTGTTTACTACAGAATTTACAGCAAGATTTGAAAGCAAATCCAGGCTCTCATCCTTTTGAAGAGGTATAATATTTCTTTTTCTTGTGTTAGAAAGGTTTACATAATTGATGTCGTATCCTAATATTTTGCAGATACTTTACTGCAATATCGGAAATCCGCATTCTCTTGGTCAACAACCGATCACTTTCTTCAGAGAGGTTTGCATTCAGCATTACCATCTATAATATTAGTTCTTTTTTTTTCTGCAATTGTTGTTAACCACCGTGCATTCGATTTGCTAGGTTCTTGCATTATGTGATCATCCTACCATATTGGATAAGAGTGAAACACAAGGATTGTTTAGGTATATATATATATAAAAACATGTGTCGATTACTCTATTATGTAATTTTCTGTAAGCTCTACATGAATTCAAGTACCCTAACGTGCATCGTTAAACTTACAGTGCTGATTCCATTGAGCGAGCATGGCAGATCCTTGATCAAATTCCTGGAAGCGCTACAGGTGCATATAGTCACAGTCAGGTAAAACTGCTGCTATCTTTTGAATCTTTAAAATATTATCATATCATTGAGCCTGTGTTTTATAGTAGTATAATTTACGCTATTTATTATGGACATCAGGGTGTTAAAGGATTGCGTGACACCATTGCTGCTGGCATTGAAGCTCGCGATGGTTTTCCCGCTGACCCAAATGATATTTTCTTGACAGATGGTGCAAGTCCAGGGGTAAAGCTTTACTTTTTTTTTGCTCTTAGTGTTTGTTATATAAAATATAACTAGGGTTAAGATCCACCCGCGTTGCGGCGCGGGTACATCATAAACATTGAATGGATTAGTCCAAACGTTACATGATGCATTAACCATATGAAAACACACATTTCGACGTATCCATTTGAACTCAGTGTAACATGTATAAGCATTGTGATTGGATCAAACGTAAAGTAAATGGAATTCATATCGAACAATCATAACGTATTATATGTGACCAGGGCCGGCTCAACCATGTTGGTGGCCTAAGGCGAAGTAAAATCTTGTGGGCCTTTTCCCAAAAAAATGTATGTGATTGAAAGTTAAACTTGAAGGGCCCAAGTGTAATTATTTAAAAGATTGTGTTAAAATTTAAAAACAAGAAAAAAATGGTGAACAAGGGATTCGAACCTGGGTCTCACCATTATCCATATATACACAAAACCACTACACTACAACCATCAATCTATTGATAACCCACACCCTAAATCTTTTATAAATGGACTGTGGTTTCATCAAATTGTAGAGGCCTTATAGTTTTGGTGGCCCAAGGCCCAAGCCTCATTTGGCTTACCCTTGGGCCGGCCCTGTATGTGACCCAACTTATACAAAGAAAATGTAACGGTTATGAAGGAAAATATGCACATGTAATCGAAAGGGATTAATTAGAGATTTCGAAAAAAAAAAGAGAAAAAGAAACCATAATTTGAATCCACTCGGTTCGAAACAAACCTTAGGAAACGTAATACGAAAACATATTATATTTGACCTGAATCATTTCCCAAAAACGTTTACGTCGAAACGTAGAACAACTTGAATTTATACGAAAACGTACATAGAAATATGCACGTAAAAATGGTTTCTTTAAACGAAAACGTATTATATTTGACCTGACTCGTCTATAAAAAAGTTTACGTCGGAATGTAGAAGAAATCATATTTACACATACCCGTACATAAAATATGCACGTAAAAAATAGTTTTTAAGTAAAGGAAGTATAGGGGTAAACCGAAACAAAAAATTAGTAAAAAATTAATAGGTTAAAAACGTTCGTAAAACCGTGCCAAGTAGCAACAATGCCACAACCACATCGACTCTCAACATCGTAAAAATAAAATAGATAAAATGGTAAAAATTACACTGAATGAAAAGCAGACTAAAATCGTTGAACCACACACACCCGTTACAATGTCTGAATACGAAGAAATTTCTACGACTCGCCCGTTGCGGCAAACTTTTCAAAATGGGAAAAATGAACGCGTTGCGACGGGTCTGTCAAATATGAAAAATAGAGCAAAAACGTTGAACCTCACATGAACGCTACGATATGTTAACTCGAAAAATTTAGAACGAAACGTAAAACAAAAAACTTGCGAAAGATAAAAAACATGGGATACGAAAGTTGTAAATAATAAAGGTTGTGCTAAATTATAAAAGATGGTAAACTTTGGATTAAAAGTAAAAAAATGAAAAGGGGTTAAAATGTAAAATATGAAAGGTTTGGATTAAAAGTAAAAAATCAAGTTTTTTTTTAAAACACTCCCTAAACACAAGGTACAACTAATGATGCACATATAAGTTGCTTATTAATATATGGAATAATATATGGAATAATAGTATGAAACTAGTGTAACATGTCAAATTAATTACAGATTGTATTATGTTTTATACCAGGTCCACATGATGATGCAGTTGCTGATACGATCGGAGACCGATGGAATTTTCTGTCCAATTCCTCAGTACCCTCTTTATTCCGCTTCGATCGCCCTTCATGGTGGAACTCTTGTATGTATTTTTACTTCCAGTTTAACCGTATTCTTGCTGTATTTGAGTTCAAGAATGATTTCAAGTTTATAAAGAAGTATAATCGAGCAACACGTAATGGTTTTTTCAGGTTCCTTATTATCTCGATGAAGCAACAGGGTGGGGACTTGAGATCTCTGAGCTCAAGAAGCAACTGGAAACTGCTAGACAAAAGGGTATTGCGGTTAGGGCGTTGGTTGTGATTAATCCAGGAAACCCAACAGGACAGGTAAATTATATATGTGTATATATTAGTTTTTAAAGTAAAATGCCATTTTCATCCCTGACGTTTGGTTAGTTTTGCGACTTTTGTCCAAAGGTTTGTTTTTCCGCATCTAGATCTAAAAGGTTTGAAATCTTGCCATTTTCATCCGACTCATTAACTCCATCCGTTTTTCTCCGTTAATTCAGGGGAACTACCGTCTTTTTAGACATTTTTTTATTAAACTAAAAACACTATTTGAAATAAAGTCAGCAGAGGTGGATCTTTATTTCTTATAGTGTTTTTAGCTTAATAAAAATTGTCTAAAAAGACGGTAATACCCCGACATAACGGAGAAAAATGGATGGAGTTAACGAGTCGAATGAAAGTGGCAAGATTTCAAACCTTTTGGATCCAGATGCGCAAAAACAAACCTTTGAACGAAAGTCACAAAACTGGCCAAACCTTGGGGACGAAACTGGCATTTTACTCTAGTTTTTATAAACAACTGATCAATGTATTCTCTTTTTTTTTTTGTAACTTATTTTTTTATAATATTTATGTAGGTTCTTGCAGAGGAGAACCAACGTGAAATTGTCGAGTTTTGCAAGAAAGAAGGTTTGGTTCTTCTAGCGGATGAGGTAAAGAATTTCCACAATTTAGTCAAAGCATTTTCTTAAGTAAATCTATGTTAACCTTAAACATTACGTGGACATTATAAAGGTATACCAGGAAAATGTCTATGTCCCCGAGAAGCAGTTTCACTCTTTCAAGAAAGTCGCGCGTTCAATGGGATATGGTGACAAGGATATCCCCTTGGTTTCTTTTCAATCGGTGTCGAAAGGTATGGTTGTTTTTCTTACATTTTTTATTTCGTGACGAGACATCATGCGGAAGTTTGCGACTAAAAAGTTTCCGATGTGCAGGGTATTATGGTGAATGTGGGAAAAGAGGTGGTTACATGGAGGTGACCGGTTTCAGTCCGGAGGTTAGGGAACAAATTTACAAGGTGGCATCCGTGAATTTGTGTTCGAATATTTCTGGTCAGATTCTTGCAAGCCTTGTTATGAGCCCTCCAAAGGTATGTTTGGTTCATCATTTGACAATCGGTTAACTCACTATAACTAGTCTAACAACCGAAAGAGAAAAACATAAAACTAAAGTCGAAAGAAAAGTTTATTGAAGTTTAGGGGTTGTTTGATACCCGGTATGACAACCGAAAGAGAAAAACATAAAAATAAAGTCGAAAGAAAACTTTATTAAAGTTTAGGGTATAAAAAGTAAACTGAGTAAACTACAGGGGGTGAAAGTGTAAAAGGTGTGGATACTATTCATCAATCGACACCTTTTAATATCTATAATTATGATTCAAATACGCGTGTTTTTCAGGTTGGAGATGAATCATACGAATCCTACTTTGCCGAAAAAGATGGCATCCTGCAATCACTGGCAAGGCGTGCAAAGGTCAGTTTAAGTCATATTAATAATAGATCACTAATCTCGATGATAATTCGTGGTAAATTATAATTTTGTTTTTTTTTTTTTTTTTGTTAATTTTAAATAATAGATATTGGAAGATGGATTGAACAAGTTAGAGGGTGTTACTTGCAACAAAGCAGAAGGCGCAATGTATCTTTTCCCACGCATTCGGCTGCCCAACAAAGCAATAAAAGAAGCGGAATCACTTAAAAAAGCACCCGACGCTTATTACGCTGCTCGCCTTCTAAACGCCACTGGTATAGTTGTGGTTCCTGGTTCTGGTTTTGGTCAGGTAAATTTTTCAATACCTTTTTTCATATTGGTTCATAAGTGAGTGTTTTTAGTTTTTAAGTAACCACAACTACTGCAAGAACTATGAGAACTAATCAAACTCGGTTACAGGTTCCTGGGACGTGGCATTTTCGGTGCACGATATTGCCACAAGAGGAGAAGATTCCGGCTATAGTTTCGCGGTTGACTGAATTTCACCAGAAGTTCATGGATGAGTTCCGTGATTAAATGGGTTCACAGCGTTTTTGTTTTGCTTCTGGTGGTGATAAACTACAAAACAGGCCTTGAGGAAATTTGGAATAAAAGGTCAAATACTTTTGTTAGCAATTATTTTGATGGTGAGATTTTCAGTTTCTGTTGATCTGTTATTCATTTTGAGAACATATCTTGCAATTTTTTTTATATGTATAACTGAAAATTTTATACAATATCATATATATCAAGCTAATAATACTACTAGTATTTTATATGTCAAATCAAAATACTTAAAAAGTTTTATATTTACCTATTTAATAAGACTGAGTGTTGTCAATTAACGTCTTCATGCCAAATCAGCATGGGGGCGTTTAACACCGTGCCGGCTTGTTAATGGGGGCGCCATTGAGATCCATTGTCATTCCAATGTCGTGTTAATGTGGGCGCCATTGAGGAAGTAGGTGGGACCCACCCCAGTCTAACCAATCACATTGTTTCATTTTTTATTTGTTTATTTTTTTTGTTTTCTTTTTATTTATTATTTATTTTTGTTTTAGTTATTCCTCTAAAACTGGTTATTGGGTGTTTAGTTATTGCTCAAATTCATACGTAACGGGAATATGACAGTGGTTTAGTTAATCAACAACACATACTTTTTAGTCTTTGACAGTTTGACCATCACACTTTTTAAGTTAAGGGTATAAATGAGATAAATATAGAATCAAGTATACTTAATTTTATGTGTTTTTCTGACATATGAGGGTTAAGTTTAGTAGTCACACACTAGGGGTGTGCACGGTTCGGTTCGGTTTTTTAATAAAACCTTAAATTAATATTATTCACATAAACCTAACCTTTTAATCTATTTTAATGTTTCTCCAAAGTTTTTTTGTTAAGACGTTTTCTTTCATAATACTTTGGAAACCATTAAATTTTTATATTAAACTATGTTAGTTATTGTAAACAATGGATAATTTAATGATAAATAAACAAGGTAATGTTCTTATTATAAATATTTAACAAACAAGAATAAAATTAATAATTCTTAGTAGCATGGGTAGACACTTAAACAACTTAAACATAAAAATATATAGATTTGGTATACTATTAAAACTTATCGGTTCGGTTCGATTATTTTCGGTTATTGAAAATGGTTATCCGAAAACCTTACCGAAATTTTCGGTTATTAAAAATCCGAAAACCGAACCGTCGGTTTTTATTTCGGTTTGGTTTTTTCAGTCCGGATTTTTCAGTTATTTCGGTTTTCTGCTCACCCCAATCACACACAACATCAAACAGAGAATAACAAGAATAGTGACTTTTTGGATGCATATGTTTGTACGACATATGTACATCCAAAATCACGTGTATGATCATCATTAACTTTGAATATACGAAACAATTGACTTGTTCTTTCAACTAAAAGTTGATATATTCGAATATACAGTAGGATTGGCTTGTATAAAAAGGATAACATACTATAAAAAAAAAAAGATATTTCACAGCAAAAGTAAAAAATTGTCGGACTGGTTAACTTATCGGGGATCAAAAGCAATCTTTGAACAGACAAAACCCATGTCGTGATAGTAAACGTTAAACACAAACAGTATATCACATCACAATACAACAACATGAGTAATAATTATAATAATAATAATAATATGGTTAAAATATGGTTCATGGGTTAACAGGAACTAACTCTTGTCAAAACTTCAAATACACGCAAGTGTGGATCAACGTTAACCGTTGGATTTAAGGAATTGGTTTATCGGTTACTGATCAAGCAACCACATGAACCGTGGTGGCCCGAAAACTGCACACTTGGGCGGGGGTGGTCCGTCGGCTTGTTTGATTTAGCTATCATTTCAAGGTGGTCGAGCTGGGCTGCGGTTCTTAGTTCCTCGGCTTTTCTGTGAACGATTGTCATCTTTTTCATCATCTTTTCCTCGTGTTTCGATCTCATCTTCTGAATCTTTACCTGTAATACACTTTCAACTTTTATATAATACATTTCTCAACTTTTGTTAATAGTGATTTACAATTTTATAAACATATTGTACAACCTGATTCTTATGTGTTGAAAATAATAAATAACTTTGTCTTTTACTTCATAATTTCATTTACACCGCTTAATTTTAACAAATTTATTATATGACACTACAGTTTTAATAAAAAAAAAAATATTTTTGTTTAAAAAAAAAAACCATATTATCGTTGCAATGCGTGAGGTCATATTACTAGTTAAAAAATAAAGGCCAATATGGTTTAGTTAAAAAAGATATTATTTGTCACCTCTAGCTTTTTTGATTCAGCTTCTGCTTTGGCTTTTTGGAGATTCACCCAAGCTTGAATTTTTGCTTCCTTTATTTGATACCTGCAAAAAAGCAACATAATTGTACAAATCCATAAAAGTTTCTTTTCCCCCCAAAAATTAATGTTTGAATCCGGGGTGTTGGCAACCGGTTTTGATGATAATTCTGAGTTGAACCGTTAACAATGGTTTCGGAAAGCGAGAAACCAAACCGGCCCGGTTGGATGGGTGGGAGGGTCAGCCGGTTTGACAATTTAACGGTTCAGTTATGATTTGAACCAGTTTTTTGTTTTAAAATTTTCAAAATTATTTGTTTTTTTTTTAACTTTTTCCCCAGTATCTATGATTGAACTAAGGTGTCAGTGAACAGTTCTGGGTTGAACCGCTAACTACGCTTTCATAAAACGACAAATCAAACCGACCTGGTTGGATGGGTTGACCGGTTTTAAAGTTTAATAATTTGGTTTTGACAATTTGAACGAGTCTTAAATTATTTTTTTTTTTCAAAATAATTAATTTGTATATATTTTTAAGAATAATAAAAAGAGGCTTCATTATTATAATACATTTATATAACCACATATTTTCAATAACATTATATATAAATGATAAAAAGGTTAAACTAACCGGTTCCAAGTTTAAAACTGGACCAAACCGTGAAAACGGAGACATGAACCAAACTAATTGGACTCACACTGGTCAAACCGGTTCGATCGATGCTAACAGGTCTTTAACACCTCTAGTTTGAATCCAACCAAAGACCCTAAAAACCGAAACATATCGAAAAATTTACCTCACGCAGGGTTCGGACATTTCCTTTTCTTCCCAAGCAGAAGGTCTAGGCCCCGAAATGCCTTCTAAAAACCCGTTGTTGATCTCAAAGTGTCTCAAACTTTTCGATATTTCTGCTTCTTCTTCCTCCATGGAGCTCCAGTTGGAATTCACTGCATCGAACGGTGTCCATTGTTGCAGCTTATTAGCTAAATGACACTCCAGTTGAGAGTTACTCTCGTCCACCATTCCCTGCAGTAATAACCTGCTTTCGGGGGTGTTGTGTCGCGGTGGAGACAAGCTTTTCAGTGGCGTTGGGCATCGCGTGGTGGTTGAGCTTTCGACTGGAGTCATCTCTGTCCCCGCGTCTCGGTTTTTGACCTCCTGAACCCCCTCCATGGTTCCCAAACATTTCAGTTTTTTAAAAATGGGTTCTGCTTCATTTGTAAATTTATCTGCAGTATGAAATGTATGAATTATAAGCTAATATTACAAAAATTGTGTGATTATTTGGTTAATATTTTTTTGTGAATTAAATAATTAAACAGTTAAATAACTATAGATATAAAGCTAACCAACTATAGATAATGATAATCATAATACTAAAACATGAATAACTAATATTCAAAATGGAGAGAGAATTATAACTGAGTGACATATACACTTAAAGATAAATGATAAATCAAATAATAATAACTATAATAAATAATAAACTCGAAGGAAAATTAATTACCTTTCAGAACAAGATCAGAGGACTCAAATGGTTTAATCACAGGCCCATTAATACCACATTGTTTAACCATAAAATTTGAAGGTGAGTCATGACCATTAATTAGCCATTTTTCAGCATCATCCCATTTCGAAGGGACACTCTTTCTTGACCCGACTGTAAAGCTGAAACCGGGTCGACCCAGTGTAGATGGAGCTCCATCTGTTTTACCCATTGGGTCAGGATCCTTCCTCACTCTTACTCCCTATAAAAACTCAACAATTAATACCAAAAAAAAAGTTGAACAAATTCATTAACAATTAAAGAAGTGTAAAACTAAACTGGTAAAGTGTACCCCATGAGAATGGAAGAATGAAGTAGGCTCTTGAAGATAGTTGGAGGTTTTGAGGTCCATTTTAATGGAGGAAAAAAGTAATAATATTATTTTGTGTGGGAATTTGAAAGTGAAAAAGGTGATATATTTTGGAAGATGAGAGAAGTAAAAAGAGTACAGGAAGATGTGATAATGGTCCAGATTCTAAACAAGCTATTGGTCAAACAGAATCAAGATTCACCCAGTTGCAATTTAGCCAAAAATTTTTATCGAATTTTTAAATTTATTGACTCTTGTGTAGCTAGGTTTTAAATTTATATGGCAGCTAGCTATGTATGCGGTAAAGTAACAAAATGCGTAGTAGTAAGGCTGAATAATGCTCTCATTCTTGGACGTTTTTTGTTATGTGATAGTACAGTTAGCAAGGGGCATTATTGAGCGTTTTTATAAAATGGATGTAGTGGGATGTGAGGATTGTGGGCCATTATGTTTGTAATAAAATTAAATAAAAAACATTAAAAATCTTATTGGACAAAACAAATGAAGCTGAAAGTGATTGGTCAGTTATTCCCCCTTGCGGCGTTGTTTCAAACACGTCAAAACAAAAAATTTGGCCAAAAACGCCCTAAAACGCTATAGGGGGTGGGGCTTGGGCGTGGTTGGGCGTGTTTGGGGGAGAATCACGCCAAGATCTTGCCCACTACGGATGGTCTAAAGGTGAGTAATAACCGAAATGCGAAAACTGATTTAATCGAACTGAAATTAACTGGAAATTGATGATTGTTTTTTTACCTTTTGATTAACCGAATTTAACCATACTAAATCGTACTATTCGTATTTTCATATATTTCTAACTTTTATAAGTCAATTTCATGTTTTTGATGTTTTATATCTCTATTCATGTACTTATACCGCAATTATGTATTTATTTCAAAGCAAAAATTTTGTCTCAAGTTTGATTTTGGTTATTAATCGAATTGAACCAAAAACGATAAACTTATCGAATTAACCGAATCAATTAACTCAAAACTAATTAGGCTAAGATTTTTTGCTTTGTTTTTTAGGCTAATAATTGAACCGTGCACACTGTCATAAACTATCATTTGTGTAATTCTATAATCTAACAAATGTAAAGGACATTAACAGTGAATTACAATTATTTAAACATAAGGTACAATTAACATGTATTACTTCCCTAAAGGTTTACAAGTGTCAAAGTAAAAGGTTTTAGAAATGTTTTTTTATTGTGGTTTTTATTTTACTATTTTAAAATAAATCTTTTTATAACAATTTTATACTAAAATTACTTTTAAACATATTATATTTTTTCTTATAACTATTAAGATAATTTTTTTTTTATAAAATTCTAAATATATCATTATGATATGCTTAAAACCGAGTTGTGAATAATAATTTACAAGTGATTAAAGCACATGCGTATATGTCATCAACGTTATGTTGTGATTTAGTTTTTTTTTACAGATGTGTTTATAACATTTTCATCTACGTTTGTACAAAAAATGCTGCGTGAAAAGTAGGAGTTCTCATGATTCTCACAACTAATGGTGGTTCTTAATTCAACCGAATCCTAAATGCAAATATATCTAAAGGACTAAATCCCCGTAATTTATTTGTTTACAACATGGACTACCATTTAATTAGCACTTTTATATTTTTTTTTTTTATTTTACGTGGATGTGTTCGTTTTCCATGTAAAAAGGAACCAGCTCTGAAAAAAGTTTTCTTTTTAAACGTGAACTTAGCATACATTTTTTTATCGACTTCCTTTTTGCCTTTTTGGTTTTATGGCTCCGGTTTGAGTTTACAGATTTGTCGACAAATCTATTATTAATAGGGTTTAACATAAATATCCGTATTCAGGTACCACCAGTATTTGACTTACGGGTGTAAACAAGCCGGTACAAGCTCGAGCCTGACTAGGCTCGAGGTCGGCTCGGTTCGAGTCGACTTATTTAAGCTCGAGCATGACTCACGAGTAAAATTTAAAGCTCGAGCTTAGCTCGACTCGGCTCGATCTATTTTGAGAACAACCTCAAACGAGCTAAAAGCTCGGCTCGAGCTCGCTTCAACATCGGTTAAACGAGCCAAAGCTCGGCTCACTAATGTTATCATCACTATTATTATTATTATTATTATTATTATTATTATTATTATTATTATTATTATTATTATTATTATTATTATTATTATTATTATTATTATTATTATTATTATTATTATTAGACTATCCGCATCAGTGAAAGACTATCCTTTCTACAAACAGCCTAATCAGCATGTCACATCAGCTTTTCACTTATTGTTCCCACAAACATTTTTTACCCACAACAATAACATATATATCCTTCCCACAAACAACCTTATAAAAAAAAAAGGACCCACCATTAGGTCATTCTTCACCATTCTTCCCCAAGAATTGTGAAGAATGAACACCCTCCATGTCATCCTCTACAACACCCACTAATTCATCCCTCTCACAAATGCCCTCCACATAGGAATGAACACCCTCCATGTCACCTACAAACATCCTTGATGTGGATAGTCTTATTATTATTATTATTATTATTATTATTATTATTATTATTATTATTATTATTATTATTATTATTATTATTATATATATAAAAAAAAAACTAAATTTTGTTTGGGCTCGTTTAGGCTCGCAAGCCTAAACGAGCTTTGTGTTTCAGGATCAAGCTTAAGCTCGATAACTAAATGAGCTCTATTTCAGGTTCGAGCTCGGGCTCATTAAGGCCTCGGCTCGTTCGAGCTTTTAACCGAGCCGATCACGAGTAATTCTTGAGCCTCTAGACTTGTTTACACCTTAGGACCATTTGTCGTTAAAAAAAGGTTTAGTAATGCTTTTTCCACATCCAGTTTTAATTACACATTTCAAACTTAATTATTATAAAATTTTGTTAATAAACATCGTTTTAATAATTAATTCCAAACACACATTAACTAAACATATAATGATAATATTCGAACATGATTAGATCTTGCGATGTGGTTGAACATGACGTCCCACCACGTTACTGTCCAAGTAGAAAATGAGTATTTACCAACCCGCCATTTTTTTTAACGACAAACTCATTTTATATATAAATATAAAGAGCCAGCAAGAGGCTGGAAACAACATACAACCACAAAAAACGACAAGGAAACAGTTTACATGAGCTCAATAATATCGAAAACCTTCCATTTCTCCCATTTTGGCGACTTGAGTTTTGATCTGTTACAAATCCAAAGGAACGCATCTTCCTTTATCTGATCCATAGTCTTACTAATAGGAATGAAATTGTCGTCGAACACCTTTTCATTCCTAGCACTGCAAAGTTTCCAAATTGTCGCTAAAACAATCGTATACACGATCTTTTTCCAAACTTTAACCCTGATTTATGTGGA